>NC_053026.1:207359226-208559226 GCF_003073215.2 Triticum urartu | reverse complement strand
GCTTTATATTACAAGCCAGGGGCCTCGAGGGCTCGAATACATAAGCTTGAAAACACAGGAGTCAACGGAAGCAACACTATCTGAGTACAGACATGAGTTAAACAAGTTTGCCTTAAGAAGGCCAGCACAAAAGCAACATCGATCGAAAAGGCAAGGCCTCCTGCCTGGGAGCCTCCTAACTACTCTAGGTCGTCAGTGGTCGTCACGTAGTAGTAGGCACCCTCGGGGTAGTAGTAATCATCAGTGGTGTCGTCTGGCTCCTGGGATCTGTCATCTGGCTCCTGGGATCTGTCATCTGGTCGCAACAATCAGGTATGGGGGAAAAGAGGTAGCAAAGCAACCGTGAGTACTCATCCAATGTACTCGCAAGACTTACATCAGATCTAAACTAAGTATGCATCTGTATCAAAGGAAATGGGCTGTATCTGTGGACTAAACTGCAGAATGCCAGAAGAGAAGGGGGAAAGCCTAGCCTATCGAAGACTAGCATCTTCTGGAACCCACCATCTTGCAGCAATAGGAGGGAGTAGAGTAGCATAAAGTAAAGTATTAGAAGTGCTATCAACCTCGGCGAGAGATCCTTTCTCGACTCCCTGCGAGAAAGCAATCCCAGAGCCATACTATCCATTTCTCATCACAATCCAATTCGCATCACAAGTATCCAGTTCTAGTTGTATCGATCGGGATACAACTCCAAGTGTCCGTTACCGTAGGACAGGCTATCGATAGATGTTTTCTTCCCTGCAGGGGTGCACCAACTTACCCACCACGCTCGATTAACTCCGGCCGGACACACTTTCCTGGGTCATGCCCGCCCTCGGCCAAACAATATGCCGCAACCCGACCTAGGCTTAATAGAGAGGTCAACACGCTGGACTAAACCTATTCCCCCAGGGGTCATGGGCCATCTCCCCGGGAACTCCAGCACGTTGCGTATGCAACCAGTGAGCAGACCTAGCAACCTCCTTCAAAAAGGCAGGTGCTTACCAGTCCAACCCGGCGCGCGCCGCTCAGTCGCTGACGTCTATTAAGCTTCGGCTGATGCATACGACGCAGAACGCCCATACTATGCCCACGTGATGGTTAGTACTATCAGGCCAGAGGCCCCTCGGATCAAATATCCAAATAGTAGTGGATTAGGAGCACGCGGTAACAAGCAGAGACTCACGAAAGATGTGACCCCATTGCCCCGTCTCCAGTACTTGCGGCAAGGGCTAAGAATGTCCGGCCACGCCTCGTAAGTATCTCGCGGGCACCTTCCAGGTCAACCCGACTCCACATCACTCGCTATTAAGCTCGCGCGGGTACCCCTCAGGGTCGACCCATCTTTAGTAACATGGTTCAATATAAAGTCATAGTAACTAGGTGTCTAACACCAAGGGGAAAACCCGAGGAATCACCCCCAGTGAATTCCACTCGATGTTATCATCAAGGTGAACGTAAGAGGATCCACCCTCGAGGTTCACACTTGCGGGGTTGCACGATGGAGCCATAACAGAAGTGGTTAAGGAGGAAATCACCCTCGATGACCACGACCGAATAGCTACACTACAGACATCTCATCAGGAGTGATGTAAGAGGGTCCACCCACGGCACTTGATAGTAACTCTGCAGAGTCATACAACTAGGGGGGTGATGTGTGGTGTCGGGGTCTGGACGTCGATCACGTTAATCGAGTCATCAAACATAAAGCGGGGCAACTGGGACAAGGTGGGGGTCACTGATGGATCACTAACCAACCTATACTAAGCAGTTTAGGATAAGAAGGTAAGGTAACAATAAGCAAGTAACAAAAATAGGCTATGCATCAGAGTAGGATCATACAGAAAGCAGTAGCAGTTCTAATGCAAGCATGAGAGGGTAAGAAAAGGGCGATATCGGAATGCTCAAGGAGGGTTTGCTTGCCTGGTTGCTCTGGCAAGGAGGGGTCGTCGTCGACGTAGTCGATCATAGGGGCTGCATCGGTCTCGGGGTCTACCGGAGAGAAGAGGGGGAAGAAACAGTAAATACAGAGCAAACAATGCATCATAAAATATAACAAGGCAAAACGCGGTGCCAGGGGTGACCTAACGCAGTACTAGGCGATACTGGTGAAGGGGAGAAACATCCGGGGAAAATCCCCGGTGTTCCGCGTTTTCGGACAGATGAATCGGAGGGAAAAGTTGCGTTTTCGCTATGCTAGGGATGCGTGGCGGACGAACGAGCTACGTATCCGGATTCGTCTCGTCGTTCTAAGCAACTTTCATGTACAAAGTTTTTCGATCCGAGCTACGTTCTATTTAATATGATTTTTCAAAGTTTTATTAATATTCCAAAATTGTTTTAATTATTTATTTCAAATTTAAATAAGGCTGATTCTTTTTATACCCAGACTGGGCCAGCCATAGTCAATGACATGCGGGGCCAGTCAAAGCCCAGTCAGCAGGTCAACAGTGAACAGTCAAGGTTGACCTTGGTCAAAGTGTGAACAGTTTTAGTGGGGCCTACATGTCATAGACAATGTGTCTATTAAGTCAATTAATTAGAGATAACCAACAGGGTTGGTCCACATGTCATTTGATATTAATGTAAATTAGCACTAATTTAACACTAACTAATCTAATCCTAATTAAACAAGGGGCCGGCCGTACTGGACAATGGTCCAGCCGGCCACAAACACAACACACACACCACGCAAGACACTTGGATGGCCATGGCTAGTAGCAGTAGCAGCCGGTGGCACAAGCAGTAGGAGCACCAACAGCGAAGCAGCGTTAGCAGCGGCAGCAACACACATCAGCAAAACTGCACTAGCAGGTGAAGCGGCGGCGGCGACAACTAGCATCGACGTAAGTAGCAGCAGAGCAACGACATGGAGCAGCAGCAGAGCAACAGCAACAGAACAGCAGCAGGGGCACGTCCATGCACGGGTGCACGCGCGGATTGGCGCGGGGGCACGGCAGTGCGCGGCCAGAGATGGGCGTGGGCGCGGGCGGGCGCGTCCGCGCAACAAGATGGGGCGCTCGGCTATGGCGGCTACGACGGTGGATCGAGCGGCCACAAGGGGGAATCGACGCGGCCCGCCGAGAGGAAGTCCAGGGACGTGCTTGCGACGGTCGGGGTGGCGCGGTGGTGTAGATAGATGACGAGATGCCACGGCCGTGGAGGAGAAACCGGCTCGATCTCGAGCGGACGGTGTGGCTCCGGTCGAACGGATGCACAGGGATGACGGAGTCGGCGATGAGGAAGTCCCTGGACAACCTTCCGGTCGCCGGGGAGGTCAGTGGCCACGGGGACAGCGACGACGCGTCGACGGCAGCTTGGGCACAAGTCCGAGGGAAAACGTGAGTGGGAGTGGGGGATTTCGGGGGCTAGGGTTCGTCAACGGTGTCGAGGAAAGTCTTATACATCTCCACGAGTGCTCGGATGATCGACATGAGGCAATCTGGATATGGACGGCGTGTGCACGCGTGCACAGTGCCATGGCGCCCTTGCCTCTGCCATCCTCCTGTACGTGAAGTAGGAGAAGGCGGTGGTGGGCTAGGTAGTGCTACTGTAGCACTGGGCCTATAGTGCACAGTGGTGCATTTTCTCTTTTTCCTTTTATATCTCTGTTATATATTTTTCTTTTCTATTTTAGATGGCTACTAAATGAATTTTGTTAAAAGTGAGACTTGTCACGAAAACACTTTGCAATATTAGGGGGCTTTCCAAAAAGTTTGGGGGCATTTTGAAAAGGTTCTAAATATTTTTTTGAAATTGCAAAGGTCACTAAGATTGATGTTGGTCCAATTTTTGTTAGGTTAGGGGCATTTTAAATAATCAATTAATGTTGATTCCTACTGTACAATTACTAGAGGAATATTTAGAATATTGTACACATTTTTTTCCTATTGTTTGGTGAAATAATTTCTGGACTTTATAATTTAAATTTGAATTTGAACCAAATTCAGAGTGGGCGGTATAATTTAATCATGTCATTATAAATTCCTACTGTGCCATGTCATCTTGATTGTACAGCTAAAGTGACCACATGCTAATGCAACTTAATCATGTCATCAAGATGACATGGCACATTAGCATGTGGTCACTGTAGCTAACCACTAGGGGTGTTACAAATCTCCTCCACTATAAGAAATCTCATCCCGAGATTTAAGAGGTGGAGTAAGGGGGAAGGGGTTTGGCTATTAAATTCTAACGGATCTTCTCGTTCTTGGTTGTTCTTCTCGAAGAAGTTGATTCATAGTGTCGATGTCTTCATTTCTCTGCAGCAAGGCTTCATGATGAAGTTGTCGTTCTTTCTTCGGGATCTTCATCGTCCTACAAATGCGATAAGTGGGGAAATTCCGGAAGAACGCATCCCCACAAGTTGGGCATATGACGGTGAACTCAGGGAAGAAGACAAGACTTATTTCTTGAGTTGCAACTCAGGGAATTCATTGAGAGCAATTTGCGATGGTACAAAAGTGTCAAACGGGTAGGCAATCATTCGATGCCTAATCAGAAGGCGAGAAGGGTTCAGAGAAACGAAAATAAATATTGCATTTGATACTAGAGTAGATCGTTTCTAGGAAGGTGGTTCGTGATCTACATATGAAGCCAAGCGTGAGGAATAACTTTGGAAACATGGGTGTACAGGAGAGTCAGGTTTCGATCCTGTTGAACTATGGGTTATGGGCCCACCATGTGGTTAAAAAGTAGAAAGGGCGTTGACATCTTGCAAGGTTAGGATAGCAAGGTATGTCAGAGCATAGACTGCCAGTTATATTGGCAACAACGTTGGTACCAAGGGCGAGGGACGAAGAGAACCATTTTCCTGCTCGTTGAACGAGGCGGACCATTAGGCAAAGTTCTCGTCCATCGGTGGCTACCGGAATGTCATCAACAATAGTAGCAGGGTCTTACTGACAGAGTGACACAACGAGGTGTTTGATGTCTACTACACAACCTTCTTCTTGTAGACGTTGTTGGGCCTCCAAGTGCAGAGGTTTGTAGGACAGTAGCAATTTTCCCTCAAGTGGATGACTTAAGGTTTATCAATCCGTAGGAGGCGTAGGATGAAGATGGTCTCTCTCAAGCAACCACGCAACCAAATAACAAAGAGTCTCTTGTGTCCCCAACACACCCAATACAATAGTAAATTGTATAGGTGCACTAGTTCGGCGTAGAGATGGTGATACAGGTGGTATATGGATGGTAGATAATAGTTTTTGTAATCTTAAAATATAAAAACAGCAAGGTAACGAATGATAAAAGTGGGCAAAAACGGTATTGCAATGCTAGGAAACAAGGCCTATGGTTCATACTTTCACTAGTGCAAGTCCTCTCTGTTGGGGAACGTAGCAGAAATTCAAAATTTTCTATGCATCACCAAGATCAATCTATGGAGTAATCTAGCAACGAGGGGAAGGAGAGTGCATCTACATACCCTTGTAGATCGCTACGCGGAAGCATTCAAGTGAACGGGGTTGATGGAGTCGTACTCGTCGTGATCCAAATCACCGGAGATCCTAGTGCCGAACGGACGGCACCTCCGTGTTCAACGCACGTACAGCCCGGTGACGTCTCCCATGCCTTGATCCAGCAAGGAGAGAGGGAGAGGTTGAGGAAGACTCCATCCAGCAGCAGCACAACGGCGTGGTGGTGGTGGAGGAGCAAGGTACTCCAGCAGGGCTTCGCCAAGCACCGCAAGAGACGAGGAGGGAGAGGGGTAGGGCTGCGCCAAGAAGGAGAGAATTCACATGTGTTGGGCAGCCCCAAACCTCAAGTATATATAGGGGGAGGGGAGGGGCTGCGCCCCCACCTAGGGTTCCCTCCCTAGGGGTGGCGGCAGCCCCTAGATCCCATCTAGAGGGCGGCCAAGGGGAGGGGGAGAGGGAGGCGCACTAGGCATGGGCCCTAAGGCCCATCTGCCCTTAGGGTTTGCCCCCCTCCTCCCCTTTAGGCGCCTTGGGCCCTTGTGGGGGGGGGGGCGCACCAGCCCACCTGGGGCTGGTCCCCTCCCACACTTGGCCCATGCAGCCCTCCGGGGTTTGTGGCCCCACTTGGTGGACCCCCGGGACCCTCCCGGTGGTCCCGGTACGTTACCGATAAAACACGAAACTTTTCCAGTGACCAAAACAGGACTTCCCATATATAAATCTTTACCTCCGGACGATTCCGGAACTCCTCGTGACATCCGGGATCTCATCCGGGACTCCAAACAACATTCGGTAACCACGTATATCTATTCCTTATAACCCTAGCGTCATCGAACCTTAAGTGTGTAGACCCTACGGGTTCGGGAACCATGCAGACATGACCGAGATAACTCTCCGGTCAATAACCAATAGCGGGATCTGGATACCCATGTTGGCTCCCACATGTTCCACGATGATATCATCGGATGAACCACGATGTCAAGGACTTAATCAATCCCGTATACAATTCCCTTTGTCTAGCGGTACGATACTTGCCCGAGATTCGATCGTCGGTATCCCGATACCTTGTTCAATCTCGTTACCGGCAAGTCTCTTTTACTCGTTCTGTAACACATCATCCCGTGATCAACTCCTTGATCACATTGTGCACATTATGATGATGTCCTACCGAGTGGGCCCGGAGATACCTCTCTGTTTACACGGAGTGACAAATCCAGGTCTCGATTCGTGCCAACCCAACAGACACTTTCGGAGATACCTGTAATATACCTTTATAGCCACCCAGTTACGTTGTGACGTTTGGCACACCCAAAGCACTCCTATGGTATCCGGGATTTGCACAATCTCATGGTCTAAGGAAATGATACTTGACATTAGAAAAGCTTTAGCATACGAACTGCATGATCTTGTGCTAGGCTTAGGATTGGGTCTTGTCCATCACATCATTCTCCTAATGATGTGATCCCGTTATCAACGACATCCAATGTCCATGGTCAGGAAACCGTAACCATCTATTGATCAACGAGCTAGTCAACTAGAGGCTTACTAGGGACATGGTGTTGTCTATGTATCCACACATGTATCTGAGTTTCCTATCAATACAATACTAGCATGGATAATAAACGATTATCATGAACAAGGAAATATAATTAACTAATTTATTATTGCCTCTAGGGCATATTTCCAACAGTCTCCCACTTGCACTAGAGTCAATAATCCAGTTCACATCGCTATGTGATTAACACTCAAGGTCACATCCCCATGTGACTAACACCCAAAGAGTTCTGGGTTTGATCATGTTATGCTTGTGAGAGAGGTTTCAGTCAACGGGTCTGCAACATTCAGATCCGTATGTACTTCGCAAATCTCTATGTCATCTTGTAGATGCAGCTACTATGCTATATTTGGAGCCCTTTCAAATAACTGTTCTACTTGGAGCTATTCTAAATTGTTGCTCCATTATACGTATCCGGTATCTCTACTCAGAGCTATCCGGATAGGTGTTAAGCTTGCATCGACGTAACTCTTTACATCGAACTCTTTATCACCTCCATAACTGAGAAACATATCCTTATTCCTCTAAGGATAATTTAGACCGCTATCTGGTGATCTACTCCTAGATTACCTTTGTACCCTCTTGCCAGATATGTGGCAAGGCACACATCAGGTGCGGTACTCGGCCTGGCATACCGTATGGAGCCTATGACAAAAGCATAGGGGACGACCTTCATCCTTCCTCTTTCTTCTGCCGTGGTCGAGCTTTAAGTCTTAACTTCATACCTTACAACTCAGGCAAGAACTCCTTCTTTGACTGATCCATCTTGAACACCTTCAAGATCATGTCAAGGTATGTGCTCATTTGAAAGTACCATTAAGCGTTTTGATCTATCCATATAGATCTTGATGCTCAATGTTCAAGTAGCTTAATCCAGGCTTTCCATTGAAAAACACTTTCCAAATAACCCTATATGCTTTCCAGAAATTCTACGTCATTTCTGATCAACAATATGTCAACAACATATACTCATCAGAAATTCTATAGTGCTCCCACTCACTTCTTTGGAAATACAAGTTTCTCATAAACTTTGCATACACCCAAAATCTTTGATCATCTCATCAAAGCATACATTCCAACTCCGAGATGCTTACTCCAGTCCTTAGAAGGATTGCTGGAGCTTTGCATACTTATTAGCATCTTTCAGGATTGACAAAACCTTCCGGTTGCATCACATACAACCTTTCCTCAAGAAAATCGTCGAGGAAACAATGTTTTGACATCCTATCTGCAAGATTTCATAAATAATGCAGTAATCGCTAATATAATTCCAACAGACTCTTAGCATCGCTACGAGTGAGAAAGTCTCATCGTAGTCAACTACTTGAACTTGTCGGAAAACATCTTAACGACAAGTCGAGCTTTCTTAATGGTGATACTTACCATCATTGTCCGTCTTCCTTTTAAAAATCCATCTGTACTCAATAGCCTTACGACCATCGAGCCGTTCTGCCAAAGTCCACACTTTGTTTTCATACATGGATCCTCTCTCAGATTTTATGGCCTTGAGCCATTTATCGGAATCCGGGCCCACCATCGCTTCTCCATAGCTCGTAGGTTCATTGTTGTCTAGCAACATGACTTCCAAGACAGGATTACGTACCACTCTGAAGTAGTACGTATCCTTGTCATCCCACGAGGTTTGGTAGTGACTTGATCTGAAGTTTCATGATCACCATCATAAGCTTCCACTTCAATTGGTGTAGGTGACACAGGAACAAGTCCCTGTGCCCTGCCACACACTAGTTGAAGAGACGGTTCAATAACCTCATCAAGTCTCCACCATCCTCCCACTCAATTCTTTCAAGAGAAACTTTTCCTCGAGAAAGGACCCGATTCTAGAAACAATCCCTTATTGCTTTCGGATCTGAGACAGGAGGTATACCCAACTATTTTGGGTGTCCTATGAAGATGCATTTATCCGCTTTGGGTTCGAGCTTATCAGCCTGAAACTTTTTCACATAAGCGTCGTAGCCCCAAACTTTTAAGAAATGACAGCTTAGGTTTCTCTAAACCATAGTTCATCGGTGTCATCTCATTGGAATTACGTGGTGCCCTATTTAAAGTGAATGTGGTTGTCTCCAATGCCTAACCCATAAACTATCGTGGTAATTCGATAAGAGACATCATGGTATGCATCATATCCAATAGGGTGCAGTTATGATGTTTGGACACACCATCACACTATGGTGTCCCAGGCTGTATTAGTTGTGAAACAATTTCCACAATGTCTTAATTCTGTGCCAAACTCGTAATTCAGATATTCATCTCTATGATCATATCATAGATATTTTATCCTCTTGTCACGACGATCTTTCAACTTCACCCTGAAATTACTTGAACCTTTCAATAATTCAGACTCGTGATTCATCAAGTGAATATACTCAACATCTACTCAAATCATCTGTGAAGTAAGAACATAACGATATCCACTACACGCCTCAGCACTCATTGGACTGCACACATCAAAATGTATTACTTCCAACAAGTTGCTTTCTAGTTCCATTTTACTGAAAACGAGGCTTTCAGTCATCTTGCCCATGTGGTATGATTTGCATGTCTCAAGTGATTCAAAATCAAGTGAGTCCAAACGGTCCATTTGCATGGAGTTTCTTCATGCATATACACCAATAGACATGGTTTGCATGTCTCAAACTTTTCAAAAACGAGTGAGCCCAAAGATCCATCAACATGGAGCTTCTTCATGCGTTTTATACCGATATGACTTAAGTGGCAGTGCCACAAGTAGGTGGTACTATCATTACTATCTTATTTTTTTGGCATGAACATGTGTATCACTACGATCGAGATTCAATAAACCATTCATTTTAGGTGCAAGACCATTGAAGGTATTATTCAAATAAACAGAGTAACCATTATTCTCCTTAAATGAATAACCGTATTGCGATAGACATAATCCAATCATGTCTATGCTCAATGCAAACACCAGTCTCGATGGTAGAGGGAGTGTGCGATGCTTGATTACATCAAGCTTGGGAAAAACTTCCAACACATATCGCCAACTCACCTTTAGCTAGTCTCCGTTTACTCCGTAGCCTTTTATTTCGAGTTTACTAACACTTAGCAACCGAACCGGTATCTAATACCATGGTGCTACTAGGAGTACTAGTAAAGTACACATTAACACAATGTATATCCAATATACTTCTATCGACCTTGCCAGCCTTCTCATCTACCAAGTATCTAGGGTAATTCTGCTCCAGTGGCTGTTCCCCTTATTACAGAAGCACTTAGTCTCGGGTTTGGGTTCAACCTTGGGTTTCTTCACTAGAGCAGCAACTGATTTGCCGTTTCATGAAGTATCCCTTCTTGCCCTTGCCCTTCTTGAAACTAGTGGTTTCACCAACCATCAACAATTGATGCTCCTTCTTGATTTCTACTTTTGTGGTGTCAAACATCGCGAATATCTCAAGGATCATCATATATGTCCCCGATATATTATAGTTCATCATGAAGCTCTAGCAGCTTGGTGGTAATGACTTTGGAGAAACATCACTATCTCATCTGGAAGATCAACTCCCACTCGATTCAAATGATTGTTGTACTCAGACAATCTGAGCACAAGCTCAATAATTGAGCTTTTCTCCCTTAGTTTGCAGGCTAAGAAAATCGTCGGAGGTCTTATACCTCTTGACGTGGGCACGAGCCTGAAATCCCAATTTCAGCCCTCGAAACATCTCATATGTTTCGCGACGTTTTAAAACGTCTTCGGTGCCTCAACTCTAAACCGTTTAACTGAACTATCACGTAGTTATCAAAATGTGTATGTCAGATGTTCGCAACATCCACAGACGACGTTCGAGGTTCAGCACACTGAGTGGTGCATTAAGGACATAAGCCTTCTATGAAGCAATGAGGACAATCCTCAGTTTATGGACCTAGTCCGCACAATTGCTACTACCATCTTTCAACTAAATTTTCTCTAGGAACATATCTAAACAGTAGAACTGAAGCGCGAGCTACGACATAATTTGCGAAGACCTTTTGACTATGTTCAGGATAATTAAGTTCATCTTACGAACTCCCACTCAGATAGACATCCCTCTAGTCATCTAAGTGATTACATGATCCGAGTCAACTAGGCCGTGTCCGATCATCACGTGAGACGGACTAGTCATCATCGGTGAACATCTTCATGTTGATCGTATCTACCATACGACTCATGCTCGACCTTTCGGTCTCTTGTGTTCCGAGGCCATGTCTGTACATGCTAGGCACGTCAAGTCAACCTAAGTGTTTCGCATGTGTTCCGAGGCCATGTCTGTACATGCTAGGCTCGTCAACACCCGTTGTATTCGAACGTAAGAATCTATCACACCCGATCATCACGTGGTGCTTCGAAACGACGAACTTTCGCAACGATGCACAGTTAGGGGGAACACTTTCTTGAAATTTTAATGAGGGATCATCTTATTTACTACCGTCATTCTAAGCAAATAAGATGCAAAAACATGATAAACATCACATGCAATCAAATAGTGACATGATATGGCCATCATCACTTTGCTCCTTTTGATCTCCATCTTCGGGGCTCCATGATCATCATCGTCACCGGCATGACACCATGATCTCCATCATCATGATCTCCATCATTGTGTCTCCATGAAGTTGTCTCGCCAACTTATTACTTCTACTACTATGGCTACCGGTTAGCAATAAAGTAAAGTAATTACATGGCATTGTTCAATGACACGCAGGTCATACAATAAATAAAGACAACTCCTATGGCTCCTGCCGGTTGTCATACTCATCGACATGCAAGTCGTGATTCCTATTACAAGAACATGATCAATCTCATACATCACATATCATTCATCACATTCTTCTAGGCCATATCACATCACATAGCATACCCTGCAAAAACAAGTTAGACGTCCTCTAATTGTTGTTTGCATGTTTTACGTGGCTGCTATGGGTTTCTAGCAAGAACGTTTCTTACCTACGCAAAAACCACAACGTGATATGCCAATTGCTATTTACCCTTCATAAGGACCCTTTTCATCGAATCCGATCCGACTAAAGTGGGAGAGACAGACACCCGCTAGCCACCTTATGCAACTAGTGCATGTCAGTCGGTGGAACCAGTCTCACGTAAGAGTACGTGTAAGGTCGGTCCGGGCCGCTTCATCCCACAATGCCGCCGAATCAAGATTGGACTAGTAACGATAAGCATATTGAACAAAATCAATGCCCACAACTACTTTGTGTTCTACTCATGCATAGAAACTACGCATAGACCTATCTCATGATGCCACTGTTGGGGAACGTAGCAGAAATTCAAAATTTTCTACGCATCACCAAGATCAATCTATGGAGTAATCTAGCAACGAGGGGAAGGAGAGTGCATCTACATACCCTTGTAGATCGCTACGCGGAAGCGTTCAAGTGAACGGGGTTGATGGAGTCGTACTCGTCGTGATCCAAATCACCGGAGATCCTAGTGCCGAACGGACGGCACCTCCGTGTTCAACACACGTACAGCCCGGTGACGTCTCCCATGCCTTGATCCAGCAAGGAGAGAGGGAGAGGTTGAGGAAGACTCCATCCAGCAGCAGCACAACGGCGTGGTGGTGGTGGAGGAGCGTGGTACTCCAGCAGGGCTTCGCCAAGCACCGCAAGACGAGGAGGGAGAGGGGTAGGGCTGCGCCAAGAAGGAGAGAATTCACATGTGTTGGGCAGCCCCAAACCTCAAGTATATATAGAGGGAGGGGAGGGGTTGCGCCCCCACCTAGGGTTCCCTCCCTAGGGGTGGCGGCAGCCCCTAGATCCCATCTAGGGGGCGGCCAAGGGGAGGGGGAGAGGGAGGCGCACCAGGCATGGGCCCTAAGGCCCATCTGCCCTTAGGGTTTGCCCCCCTCCTCCCCTTTAGGCGCCTTGGGCCCTTGTGGGGGGGCGCACCAGCCCACCTGGGGCTGGTCCCCTCCCACACTTGGCCCATGCAGCCCTCCGGGCTTGTGGCCCCACTTGGTGGACCCCCGGGACCCTCCCGGTGGTCCCGTTACGTTACCGATAAAACCCAAAACTTTTCTGGTGACCAAAATAGGACTTCCCATATATAAATCTTTACCTCCGGACCATTCCAGAACTCCTCATGACGTCCGGGATCTCATCCGGGACTCCGAACAACATTCGGTAACCACGTATATCTATTCCTTATAACCCTAGCGTCATCGAACCTTAAGTGTGTAGACCCTACGGGTTCGGGAACCATGCAGACATGACCGAGATTCGATACCCATGTTGGCTCCCACATGTTCCACGATGATCTCATTGGATGAACCACGATGTCAAGGACTTCATCAATCCCGTATACAATTCCCTTTGTCTAGCGGTACGATACTTTCCCGAGATTCGATCGTCGGTATCCCGATACCTTGTTCAATCTCGTTACCGGCAAGTCTCTTTTACTCGTTCCGTAACACATCATCCCGTGATCAACTCCTTGATCACATTGTGCACATTATGATGATGTCCTACCGAGTGGGCCCAGAGATACCTCTCCGTTTACACGGAGTGACAAATCCCAGTCTCGATTCGTGCCAACCCAACAGACACTTTCGGAGATACCTGTAATGTACCTTTATAGCCACCCAGTTACGTTGTGACGTTTGGCACACCCAAAGCACTCCTACGGTATCCGGGAGTTGCACAATCTCATGGTCTAAGGAAATGATACTTGACATTAGAAAATCTTTAGCATACGAACTACATGATCTTGTGCTAGGCTTAGGATTGGGTCTTGTCCATCACATCATTCTCCTAATGATGTGATCCCGTTATCAACGACATCCAATGTCCATGGTTAGGAAACCGTAACCATCTATTGATCAACGAGCTAGTCAACTAGAGGCTTACTAGGGACATGGTGTTGTCTATGTATCCACACATGTATCTGAGTTTCCTATCAATACAATACTAGCATGGATAATAACGATTATCATGAACAAGGAAATATAATAATAACTAATTTATTATTGCCTCTAGGGCATATTTCCAACACTTCAACAATAATAACATAATTGGATCACATAACTATCCCTCAACATGCAACAAAGAGTCACTCCAAAGTCACTAATAGCGGTGAAAAAACGAAGAGATTATGGTAGGGTACGAAACCACCTCAAAGTTATTCTTTCCAATCAATCCGTTGGGCTATTCCTATAAGTGTCACAAGCAGCCCTAGAGTTCGTACTAGAATAACACCTTAAGACACAAATCAACCAAAACCCTAATGTCACTAGATACTCCAATGTCACCTCAAGTATCCGTGGGTATGATTATACGATATGCATCACACAATCTCAGATTCATCTATTCAACCAACACATAGAACCTCAAAGAGTTCCCCAAAGTTCCTACCGAAGAATCACGACGAAAACGTGTGCCAACCCCTATGCATAGGTTCATGGGCGGAACCCGCAAGTTGATCACCAAAACATACATCAAGTGAATCACGTGGTATCTCATTGTCACCACAGATACGCACGGCAAGACATACATCAAGTGTTCTCAAATCTTTAAAGACTCAATCCGATAAGATAACTTCAAAGGGGAAACTCAATCCATTACAAGAGAGTAAAGGGGGGAGAAAACATCATAGGATCCAACTATAATAGCAAAGCTCACGATACATCAAGATCGTACCACCTCAAGAACACGAGAGAGAGAGAGAGAGAGATCAAACACATAGCTACTGGTACATACCCTCAGCCCCAAGGGAGAACTACTCCCTCCTCATCATGGAGAGCACCGGGATGATGAAGATGGCCACCAGAGAAGGATTCCCCCCTCCGGCAGGGTGCCGAAATGGGTCTAGATTGGCTTTCGGTGGCTACGAAGGCTTCTGGCGGCGGAACTCCCGATCTATTATGCTCCCGGATGTTTTTAGGGTATATGGAGATATATAGGCGGAAGAAGTACGTCAGGGGCCCCACGAGGGGCCCACGAGGGTGGAGGGCGCGCCTAGAGGGGGTGGGCGCGCCCCCTGCCTCGTGGCCTCCTCGTAGGTCCCCTGACGTGCACTCCAAGTCTTCTGGGCTTCTTTCCTTCCAAAAATGAGTTCCGTGAAGTTTCAGGTCAATTGGACTCCATTTGATTTTCCTTTTCTTTGAAACCCTAAAACAAGGTAAAAACAGAAACTGGCACTCGGCTCTGGGTTAATAGGTTAGTCCCAAAAATGATATAGAAGTGTATAATAAAGCCTATAAACATCCAAAACAGTAGATAATATAGCTTGGAGCAATCAAAAATTATAGATACGTTGGAGACGTATCAGTGTTTACATAAGCAGGGAAATAATACTGCTTATATAATATAGATCATAATAAGGTTTAAACAAACCAATGGAAAGGAAAATGTAATTGTCAGATTAAACAGAACAATGGAAAGGAAAATGTGTTTAAACACATATTTCAGGGGTATATCCTTCCCAAGGACAGCAGAGCATGATATCCATGACAAGATAGAAGTATAAAACCATTTATGTGAGGGGAAAGAAATTTCATGACATTACCCATACAACGGTGTTTGGATAATTGATAAAGAAAATTTAGTATCGTGCTTCAAATATTCTTATTGGAGAACGGATTACCACAGACATGCTTCGAGCTAGCATTGACATGGTTTCAAGCAAAGGTCGGACTTTGGATACTCCAAGGATCCATTGGAAACAACTTAGAAAATAAGTCTTACAATTTTAGCAGTGAAAAGATGAGGGTGTGACCGACGGGCTCAGCCACAATCCATCGACATGCCAAAAAGGATGTATTTCCAAAATTATATGAACAAGTTTGTGTTGGGGAAGGCAAGAATGTTGTCGATGACGACATGAATCATCGAGGGGAAGGATTGTATATCTTACCATGAATTCGATTGATATCTTGGAAAAAGCTCAGAATGTTGATGATGATCACGACACATTTGTCGAGAGATTGCATGAAGATGTCACCGAGCAGAAAAGGGAGGATGAAATGAAAGGCTATGAGAACCACGGATTCGACACAAGCTCAAAGCCAAGCTTGTTGTTCGAGGTGAAATGCTAAGATGAGGAAGATCGACGTAAGCTTAGCTCACCGTCGGAAGTTGCTCCGAGCATAAGGACCAGGTAGCACAGTTAAAAAGTTGACATGATAAAAATATAGCCGATCAGGCTAGGAATGATGTGATGGGGTATAAAGCTTCCGAGTATCATGTACTAGGTGTAATGCCAGAAGATAAATCGGAGTAGAGGTTGGACGGGGGAATGATTTGTAGAGGATAAGTAATTGTAACTTACCCAGTAAATGGGATCAAGGAGGAAATATGGTCGGGACCATAACTGCAAGGGATCCAATTTACGATACCGGAAGAATATTCAAATGATTAAATATCCTTGCAAGAAGCTTTCATGATAAGTTCCACACCGTGTCCGTGGGCATGAACACAAAGGTTCAGGGTCGACTCCCACTTCTATAATGCATAACCTTCATTTTACTTCTCACTCTTGATGAAGCTGTTGTATTGAATTTTATCTGACGAAAAGCCAGTAGAGTATAACCCGCATAACTTTTGAGTTCACACAGATTAGGGAAGGCATAGGTTCAACCCATCGGGGCATCTTAGGAACATATAACATAAATTCCAAGAATAAATAACACAAGCTCGGTAGTAGAGCATGCTTGAGAAAGCGAAGGATACAATTTACCAAAAGCATTATGTATCCAAGGAAAGGCTTACAAGCTTATTGAATATGAATGACGTTGTCGGATAAAATCCGAAAAGGGGGGATCTAGTGGTCCACAAGGGATCTGATGTGAGCATCAATATCCAACCAGAGGAAGAAAGAATGCAAGGAGATCAGATTATAGAAACAACTGACTAACTCAAAGTTCAATTGCAAAGGAATTATGAATTCCAAGACAAGGGATCAGAAGCAATGCTCTGATTAGGGATGGATAGGTAGAATAGCCTTAGGTTTACAATCGATGGCGATTTGATTGATCGAGATTCAGCACATGTTAAAATGACGTCTGAGCCGGAAGGATGAATTCTAGGATCTGATTAAGGATTGCGAGCATTCACAACATATTGTATCAACGGACTCAAAATGATAATGACAAAGGCTGACAATAAGATTACTAGACTTATGGTATTAACCATAATGCAAGCAAGCAAGAAATTCAAGGACAATAGGCTATTGAGGATTTTCACAAGAACGAATGGTATTACGAAGACTTTTGTGAAGTACATGAATCAACTAAGGATGAGCAAATACTCGATAGGTGCACAAAATTATCCGTAGGGGTATTCAGATGACAAGGAATTGCAAGGCAGTAAGCTCAAAGGATTCTCAAAAAAAGAAGAGCAGTTCAGGGCATCTTGTAATAACAAGATCAATGGGATAGAATGTAAGATTGGCAAGTGTATGCAGTTATCCATACGGATATATAACAGTGGTAGGGAATTTGCAAGGGCGATGGGCACAAGTGTCTCTGGAGAACAACGTAGAGTATCTTCGAAGTCTTCTCGCACAGTAGGTGATCATCTGTGATAAGGGGCTCTCCGGAAGAAAGTAGTTACGAGAACCTAGAGTCAAATTTAGTAAAATCATTTAACCCGAATAGAAGAGAGATCAGAGTCCCAAAGTATAGACGAGGAATAAAAGATCCTAATACCACTCAATTGGCGACGTGGGCCCGTAAGACACACAGCCAAGTTAGTAAAACGGTTTTCGGTTTCTAGACTCAACTTCGGCCAAGGAGTTGGAAAGGGGGATCCTACAGGTAGTTGGCTCTGATACCAACTTGTGACGCCCTCGATTAAATCGTACACTAATCATACACGCAAATGTGTATGATCAAGAACAAGGACTCACGGGAAGATATCACAACACAACTCTAGACAATAATTAAAATAATACAAGCTTTATATTACAAGCCCGAGGCCTTGAGGGCTCGGATACATAAGCTTGAAAACACAGGAGTCAGCGGAAGCAACACTATCTGAGTACAGACATGAGTTAAACAAGTTTGCCTTAAGAAGGCTAGAACAAAAGCAACATCGATCGAAAAGGCAAGGCCTCCTGCCTGGGAGCCTCCTAACTACTCTAGGTCGTCAGTGGTCGTCACGTAGTAGTAGGCACCCTTGGGGTAGTAGTAATCATCAGTGGTGTCGTCTGGCTCCTGGGATCTGTTATCTGGTCGCAACAATAGGGTATGGGGGAAAAAGAGGTAGCAAAGCAACCGTGAGTACTCATCCAAAGTACTCGCAAGACTTATATCAGATCTAAACTAAGTATGCATCTGTATCAAAGGAAATGGGCTATATCTATGGACTAAACTGCAGAATGCCAAAAGAGAAGTGGGAAAGCCTAGCCTATCGAAGACTAGCATCTTCTGGAACCCACCATCTTGCAGCAACAGGAGGGAGTAGAGTAGCATAAAGTAAAGTAGTAGAAGTGCTATCAACCTCGGCCAGAGATCCTTTCTCAACTCCCTGCGAGAAAGCAATCCCAGAGCCATACTATCCATTTCTCATCACAATCCAATTCGCATCACAAGTATCCAGTTCTAGTTGTATCGATCGGGATACAACTCCAAGTGTCTGTTACCGTAGGACAGGCTATCGATAGATGTTTTCTTCCCTGCAGGGGTGCACCAACTTACCCATCACGCTCAATTAACTCCGGCCGGACACACTTTCCTGGGTCATGCCCGCCCTCGGCCAAACAATACGCCGCAACCCGACCTAGGCTTAATAGAGAGGTCAACACGCCGGACTAAACCTATGCCCCCAGGGGTCATGGGCCATCTCCCTGGGAACTCCTGCACGTTGCGTATGCGACCAGCGAGCAGACCTAGCTACCTCCTTCAAAAAGGCAGGTGCTTACCAGTCCAACCCGACGCGCGCCGCTCAGTCGCTGACGTCTATTAAGCTTCGGCTGATGCATACTGTAACACCCCGGATATGACTTTCCCAATATGTATTCCAACTCTTGCCGTTTCCGGCCTTAAGTTATTTTATTTTCTCGGGTTCGGGTTTTTGTCTCCGTGTGTTGTTATCGTTGTCATGCATCTCATATCATGTCATCATGTAAATTGCATTTGCATACGTGTTCATCTCATGCATTCGAGCATTTTCCCCGTTGTCCGTTTTGCATTCCGGCGCTTCGTTCTCCTCCGGTGGTCATTTCTACCTTTCTTTCGTGTGTGGGGATTAAACATTTCCGGATTGGACCGAGACTTGCCAGGCGGCCTTGGTTTACTACCGGTAGACCGCCTGTCAAGTTTCGTATCATTTGGACTTCGTTTGATACTCCAACGGTTAACCGGGGGACCGTAAAGGCCTCGTGTGTGTTGCAGCCCAACACCCTTCCAAGTTGGCCCAAAACTCACCAAAACCCTCTCCATCATCTAGAGCATTCGATCACGATCGCGTGGCCGAAAACCGCACCTCATTTGGACTCTCCTAGCTCCCTCTATGCTTATATATAGACCCCTCCTCTAAATTCGCGGATCCCCTCTTCCAAAACCCTAGATCCCCACCTCGCGCCCGCGCCGGACACGTCCGGGCCGGCTGGACACGTGCGCCGCCCCGCCCTGACCAATCGCAGCTCGCCACGTGGCGCTGCCCGTGCCCACATCGCCGCTCCCGCCGCCGGCCCGCGAGGGCCCGAGGCCGGCCCTCCCCGCCGATCGCACGGGCCAGATTCGCGCCGCCCCGCTGCCTCTTCTTCTCCGCCGCGCCGTCGCGCCCAGCCGCTCCACCGCACGCCTCCACGTCACCGACCCCGCCGGACACCTCCTCTCCGCCGGATCCGGCCGGAGGAGGCCGGATCTACTCCTCCCCTGCCTCCCCGCCGCTCCATCGGGCTCGCCGGAGCCGCAGAGACCTCGCCGGACTCGCCTCGGGCCGCGTGCCACCGAACCCTAGATCTGGAGGTCCAAATTTTCTTCTAAGTCCCCGTTTTTCCAGATTCAAGAGCCCTTGTTCATCGTGCCGTAACTCCGCATCCGTAGATCCGTTTTGGGCATATAGCATATCAAAATGTTCGCTTCAGAGAGTACATCATTTCATTCCATTGCATCATTTTCATTTGAGTTCATTTTGATGCCCGAAATGCTGTTAGAAGAGTGTTACTTGAGATTATTGTCTGATCTGCTACTCCATTTAGATTTTTGTCATTTTTGCCATGATTAATGTGTGCATGATATGCCCATGAGCCCTACATATGTTTTGTTAAGGGTTTTGCCATCTTTCCAGAGGTGCAACCCATGTATTTTCGTGATGTGTGTGGTGACTAGCACAAGCTTGCAAAGTGAGGCACTTGGTAATGCTGATTTCAGGGACTTAGCATTTCCACTAAGTCCTTGAGTTGTTTATCTCATATGACCATATGTTTATGTTGTTTCCTAGTGATCCGTGCCTCTTTTGAGGATCATCAGTAAGGATGTTTTGTTAATCTTGTAGTGCTCTATCCATCCATGTCTTTATTTGCAATTATGGAGCACCCTAGCTTGAGTCAATCGAGCTCTACTTTTGCTACTTCATGAATCTGGGTAGATTGTCTACTTGTTAGCGATTTTGCCGATGATGTTGTAGCTGATCCGTGCATGCTATGTTATTGTTCTTGCCATGTCTAGCTTGTATTTTGTGTATTCTTGATGGATGTATGCTTAGTTTGTCATGACTTGCTCCGTAGTGAGTGCATCGAGCTCATAAACATGCCTACTTGATATCTGTTTTCAGCATGCTCCAGTTTTCACTAAGTCTGAGAACTGATTACGTTTTTGCCATGTTCACATGCTTGCAAATGTATTTTCTGATCCCTTTTGGCTCAAGGTCACTAAGGGACTTTTGTTAAGCTCTTTGAGTAGCTCCATGCCATGCCTTACTTTGCCATGTTCAGGTCCTGTAGCATATAGTTTTGTTGCTCTGAAGAGTGCTATCTGATCTGAAATTCCAGACAAGTGTTAATTTCACAAAGTCTGAAATCTGTTTTCCATATGCATTTTTGCCATGCTTGTTTGAACATGTTAATGGATGAATTGGCCATAGCTCAGTGCTAGACTTTTGGTAAGCATCATGAATGGATTCCTGCCATGTATTTTGATGCCTTGTTTGAGTGCTGTAGCATGTTCATCTTGTTGCATTTAGATGGCTACTTGCTGTATATCGCAGAACATGATCATATTTGAATTGCTTGCCATTTCCAAACCGTAACTCCGATTCCGGCGTTCTTTATATCGTTTTCAAGCGATTTCATCTCATCTTTCCAGTGACACACTTGGAATTCCAAGTTGAGGCCAGGTTCATGCTTTCCCTGTCACATCTTGCATATGCATCCCGCATCGCATCCCGCATAGCATATCATCTTTGCATCATATTGTTTGAGCCTTGCACGTGGTTGATTGTGTCCTTGTTGCTTTTTTGTCTTGTTTGAGTAGATCCGGGAGACGAGTTCGCTAACGAGGATCCCGTTGAATTTGCTTTCGAGGATCCAGTCAACTCTGACAACTTTGCATGCAAGATGATCATACCCTCGAAATCACTACTATCTTTGCTTTGCAATATGCTCGCTCTTTTGCTATGCCAATGCTACGATGCCTACCACTTGCTTTCAAGCCTCCCATATTGCCATGTCAAACCTCTAACCCACCATGTCCTAGCAAACCGTTGATTGGCTATATTACCGCTTTGCTCAGCCCCTCTTATAGCGTTGCTAGTTGCAGGTGAAGTTTGGAGACCGTTCCTTGTTGGAACATTATTTTACTTGTTGGGATATCATTATATTGCCATGTTATCTTTATGCATCTATATACTTGGTAAAGGGTGGAAGGCTCAGCCTCTCGCCTAGTGTTTTGTTCCACTCTTGCCGTCCTAGTTTCTGTCATATCGGTGTTATGTTCCCGGATTTTGCGTTCCTTACGCGGTTGGGTTATAATGGGAACCCCTTGATAGTTCGCCTTGATTAAAGCTTTTCCAGCAATGCCCAACCTTGGTTTTACCATTTGCCACCTAGCCTCTTTTCCCTTGGGTTTCCGGAGCCCGAGGGTCATCTTATTTTAGCCCCCCCCCCGGGCCAGTGCTCCTCTGAGTGTTGGTCCGAACTAGAGTCCTGTGCAGCGCCCCCTCGGGGAAACTCGAGGTTTGGTTTTAGTTGTATGGAGCGCTCATCTGAGTGTGCCCTGAGAACGAGATATGTGCAGCTCCTATCAGGATTTGTCGGCACATTCGAGCGGTGTTGCTTGTTTTGTTTTAACCTGTCGAAGTGTCTTGAAGAACCGAGATACCGAGTCTGATCGGAACATCTCGGGAGGAGGTCTATTCCTTCGTTGACCGTGAGAGCTTGTCATGGGCTAAGTTGGGACTCCCCTGCAGGGATTTGAACTTTCGAAAGCCGTGCTCGCGGTTATGGGCAGATGGGAATTTGTTAATGTCCGGTTGTAGATAACTTGAACCTTAACTTAATTAAAATGAATCAACTGAGTGTGTTACCGTGATGGCCTCTTCTCGGCCGAGTCCGGGAAGTGGACACGGTGTTGGAGTAATGTTTGCGCAGGTTGTCCTCTAGTTTCTCGCTCGCGCTTTGCCTCCTCTTCTCGCTCTCTTTTGCGAACAGGTTAGCCACCATATATGCTAGTCGCTTGCTGCAGCTCCACATATTTACCTTGCCTTACCTATTAAGCTTAAATAGTCTTGATCGCGAGGGTGCGAGATTGCTGAGTCCCTGTGGCTCACAGATTACTATTACACCAGATGCAGGGCCTGATGATTCCGCTCCAGGTGACGCGCTTGAGCTCAAGTGGGAGTTCGACGAGGACTCTCAACGATACTATGTGTCTTTTCCTGATGATCAGTAGTGGTGCCCAATTGGGGTGATCGGGACCGTGTCGCATGTTGGGTTATCTTTTATTTTGGCGCCGTAGTCGGGCCATGAGTGTTTGGATGATGTAATGTTATTTATGTACCTTGATTGACGTGGCGAGTGTAAGCCAACTATGTTATCTCCCCTTTATTATTTATATTACATGGGATGTTGTGAAGATTGCCTTACTTGCGACATATGCCTTCAATGCGATTATGCCTCTAAGTCGTGCCTCGACACATGGGAGATATAGTCGCATCGAGGGTGTTACACATACGACGCAGAACGCCCATACTATGCCCACGTGATGGTTAGTGCTATCAGGCCAGAGGCCCCTCGGATCAAATATCCAAATCGTAGTGGATTAGGAGCACGCGGTAACAAGGAGAGACTCACGAAAGATGTGACCCCGTTGCCCCGTCTCGAGTACTTGCGCCAAGGGCTAAGAATGTCCGGCCACGCCTCGTAAGTATCTCGTGGGCACCTTCCAGGTCAACCCGACTCCACATCACTCGCTATTAAGCTCGCACGGGTACCCCTCAGGGTCGACCCGTCTTTAGTAACATGGTTCAGTGTAAAGTCATAGTAATCATAGTAACTAGGTGTCTAACACCAAAGAGAAAACCCGAGGAATCATCCCCGGTGAATTCCACTCGATGTTATCATCAAGGTGAACGTAAGAGGATCCACCCTCGAGCTTCACACTTGCGGGGTTGCACGACGGAGCCGTAACGGAAGTGGTTAAGGAGGAAATCACCCTCGATGACCATGACCGAATAGCTACACTACAGAGATCTCATCAGGAGTGGTGTAAGAGGGTCCACCCTCGGCACTCGATAGTAACTCTGCAGAGTCGTACAACTAGGGGGGTAATGTGCGGTGTCGGGGTCTGGACATCGATCACGTTGATCGAGTCATCGAACATAAAGCGGGGCAACTGGGACAAGGTGGGAGTCACTGATGGATCACTAACCAACCTATACTAAGCAGTTTAGGATAAGAAGGTAAGGTAACAATAAGCAAGTAACAAAAACAGGCTATGCATCAGAGTAGGATCATACAGAAAGCAGTAGCAGTTCTAATGCAAGCATGAGAGGGAAAGAAATGGGCGATATCGGAATGCTCAAGGAGGGTTTGCTTGCCTGGTTGCTCTGGCAAGGAGGGGTCGTCGTCGACGTAGTCGATCACAGGGGCTGCATCGGTCTCGGGGTCTACCGGAGAGAAGAGGGGGAAGAAACAGTAAATACAGAGCAAACAATGCATCACAAAATATAACAAGGCAAAACGCGGTGCCATGGGTGACCTAACGCAGTACTAGGCGATAATGGTGAAGGGGAGAAACATCCGGGGAAAAATCCCCGGTGTTCCGCGTTTTCGGACAGATGAATCGGAGGGGGAAAGTTGCGTGTTCGCTATGCTAGGGATGCGTGGCGGACGAACGAGTTGCGTATCCGGATTCGTCTCGTCGTCCTAAGCAACTTTCATGTACAAAGTTTTTTGATCCGAGCTACGGTTTATTTAATATGATTTTTCAAAGTTTTATTAATATTCCAAAATTGTTTTAATTATTTATTTTGAATTTAAATAAGGCTGATTCTTTTTATACCCAGACCGGGCCAACCATAGTCAATGACATGTGGGGCCAGTCAAAGCCCAGTCAGCAGGTCAACAGTGAACAGTCAAGGTTGACCTTGGTCAAAGTGTGAACAGTTTTAGTGGGGCCTACATGTCATAGATACTGTGTCTATTAAGTCAATTAATTAGAGATAACCAACAGGGGTGGTCCACATGTCATTTGCTATTAAAGTAAATTAGCACTAATTTAACACTAACTAATCTAATCCTAATCTATACCAATATAAAAAGACCCAGTGAGGCAGATCCAATAGATCTCGGCCATCCATTCGCATTCATCCAACAGTTGTTATTGTCCTAATGGTGAGCGACTAAACGCGTTTAGCGCTAAACACAACTTTCTCTTCTGTGATCACCTTTCTTTGGCACGAAAGAAAAGAAGCTGCCCGCGATCAGTCAAGAAAGAAAGAAAGGAAAGTACTTTCTCTTCCGTGGTCACATTCCTTTGGCACGAAAGGAAATAAACTTCCCACGTCAATCAAGAAAGAAAGAAAGGAAAGTAACCGCTGCATCATCGCATCTCCCCCAATCGCCTCCGGCCACCGCACCTTCATGACACCTCCCCCATCGCCTCGAGCCGCCGCACCTTGAAGGATGCCGGCTCCCCCATCTTTGTGTTGCCCCAACCCATCGCCTCGCCTTGCCTCAGCCGTCGGCGGCGCCGCCTCCTACACCGCTTGGCCGGTCGTTGGCGGCGACGCCTCCTCCTACACCACCTGGCTTGGCTGCCAGGGACGGCACATCCTCCTACAGCCAGCCATCTGGAAGCCGCCTCCTACACCGCCTAGTAGGTCATCGGGGACACCTCATGTTCCTCGGTGTTATTCACCGTCCATCTGGGCGGCTCCGCGGACAACTGCCTCACTAGCTTCGTAGCCTCGACATCCTCCAACCGGATCCTTTGATCTCCTTCTTGGCAGGGAGAATGGCGAGCAATAGAGTCGGCGGTGGTCTCCCTGTTTGGCTCTCACTCTATCTATCATGCTTGGTGCCCTTCCGAGGTCGACATCGACCAGGTGTCGGCTGACGCTGCCTCCCGGGTTCTCAGCTTCCACAGGGTGCATCCACCCGGCCGGGAACCAACCCAGGCTCAAGGGACGACCATGGCCGTTGGATCTATCATTGCGTTAAGTTTGGCCAGTTACATGCCCTTGCCACGCACCAGCCGCTAGGTATCATATTGATCTGATGTCCTTTTCTTTTCCATTGTGTTTATCGAAATCTGACCAGACTCGCGTTTTCAGCTCATTAGCAATTTCAAATGTGTAGACGTCTACCTATGCATTTGTTCTCACCAAGATGAAGGGAACTGGATAGTATTGTCCATATGATAAAACCAAGTCAATGTGATTAATCAAGTACATTCACAAGCAGTCTGGTATAAAACTAAACTTCATGTTATCATGTAGATGCTTATTATTTCATTTTGCCTTACTATAAAGGTGCATATTGATGATCTTATAGATGTTGTTACTTATATGAAAGGGCACAAAAATAGATAGTAGTACTGCAAATCTTGGAGTGGTTGCTATACTGAAGCTAATATTCTGAACCTGAGGTGACAAGATGTAGGATCTTTGCTGGTTGCAACAAGCCCCATTTGAGAGGTCCATCATATTGGTGAAGGAAAATTGATAGCTCATTGCTCAGGTCTTAAACTTTTTAAAAGATAGTCAGTGATGTCAGTACAATAAATTCAGAGATGGCATATTTATCGTATGTAACTTATGGTAATCTGGAAAAAAAACATCGTGACAACTAGCCATTGGTAAGTCTATGTGCTCTACTTTTTTCCTTCTACTAGGCATCAAGATCAGTAAAATATCTTCATGCTTCTCCACTAGAGTGGGTCGGATGATTGATTTCACTGGAATTTGCGCGTACTCAAGTCATGGCTTATGCAAAGTTACTTTACAGTTTTATTTTGCGAAAATGCCTAACGGAGACCAAGCTCCATGGAGACCTTTATTTGAAAACTTCAAAATTTGAACTTTTCAATTTCAAAAAATTCTATAAATAAATACACATATACCTAGATACATAATGTACATGCGTGGAATTTTTTAGATGGAAAAACATTAAAATGTGAGCTACACAAAAAAGACAAATCTGGGGCTTTTAGCATATGTATTGTTCATCTTCAAAGTCCATGGTTTTGTTTTTTTGTGCAGCTCGCAATTCAAGGTATTTCATCCTGAATTTTTTCACACATGCACTTTACATCCTTGCATACATGTGTATATTTTTCTGATTTTTTTAAAACTGAAATTTATGAAAAAATTTCTAAATAAAGGGCTCCATGGAGGTCGGTCTCCAAAATGCTCTACTCTTTATTTTGTTGCTATTAAATACTTCATAAGTCTGTGTTTTGTATAATTGATTGAATGGTTTTTTTTTGTGGTTTCATATGATGAGTTTGTCAAAATCGGGATTAAGTATAGGCATGTGGTATTAGGTATCACGTGCTATTAAATAACATTCATGGATCAAATGTAGTGATATTAATTCATTTCTTAATACTTCATCAATTTGGCAAATGTCAGAGATAATTGAAGGTTGCACATATGTCCGCATATAACCACTATGACACAAATATACTATTAGAGATGTGTTCTCTGAAGGACAAAGGGTATCTTGATGCAAGATGGGAGGCATAAGAAGATTACACATGCACGCACGTGCGAATTTACTAGTTAAACAAGGGGCCGGCCGTACTGGACAATGGTCCAGCCAGCCACAAACACAACACACAAACCACGCAACACACTTGGATGGACATGGCTAGTAGCAGTAGCAGCCGGTGGCACAGGCAGTAGGAGCACCAACAGCGGAGCAGCGTTAGCAGCGGCAGCAGCACACAGCAGCAAAACTGCACTAGCAGGAGAAACGGCGGCGGCGGCGGCAACTAGCATCGACGTAAGTAGCAGCAGAGCAACAGCAACAGAAGAGCAGCAGGGGCACGTCCATGCGCGGGTGCACACGCGGATTGGCGCGGGGGCACGGCAGTGCGCGGCCAGAGATGGGCGTGGGCGCGGGCGGGCGCGTCCGCGCAACAAGATGGGGCGCTTGACTACGGCGGCTACGGCGGTGGATCGAGCGGGCAAAGGGGGGATCGGCGCGGCTCACCGAGAGGAAGTCCGGGGACGTGCTTGCGACAGTCGGGGTGGCGCGGTGGTGTAGATCGACGGCGAGATGCCACGGCCGTGGCGGAGAAACCGGCTCGATCCCGAGCGGACGGTGTGGCTCCGGTCAAACGGATGCACGTGGATGAAGGAGTCGGCTACGAGGAAGTCCCTGGAAAACCTTCCGGTCGCCGGGGAGGTCAGTGGCCACGGGGACGGCGACGACGCGTCGACGGCAGCTTGGGCACAAGTCCGAGGGAAAACGTGAGTGGGAGTGGGGGATTTCGGGGGCTAGGGTTCGTCAACGGTGTCGGGGAAAGTCTTATACATCTCCAGGAGCGCTCGGATGATCGACACGAGGCAATCTGGACATGGACGGCGTGTGCACGCGTGCACAGTGCCATGGCGCCCTTGCCTCTGCCTTCCTCCTGTACGTGAAGTAGGAGAAGGCCGGTGGTGGGCTAGGTAGTGCTACTGTAGCACTGGGCCTATAGTGCACAGTGGTGCATTTGCTCTTTTTCCTTTTATATCTCTGTTATATATTTTTCTTTTCTATTTTAGATGGCTACTAAATGAACTTTGTTAAAAGCGAGACTTGTCACGAAAACACTTTGCAATATTAGGGGGCTGTCCACAAAGTTTGTGGGCATTTTGAGAAGGTTCTAAATATTTTTTCTAAATTGCAAAGGTCACTAAAATTGATGCTGGTCCAATTCTTGTTAGGTTAGGGGCATTTTAAATAATCAATTAATGTTGATTCCTACTGTACAATTACTAGAGGAATATTTAGAATATTGTACACATTTTTGTCCTAGTGTTTGGTAAAATAATTTCTGGACTTTATAATTTAAATTTGAATTTGAACCAAATTGAGAGTGACTTAATCATGTCATCATGATGACATGGCACATTAGCATGTGGTCACTATAGCTAACCACTAGGGGTGTTACAGCATATCTATTTACTTTTATGTTATTTTAATTTTATTTTGAGTCATCAACTTCTCAAACAAGCACCATACCTGAGAGCAGTATTGTCATCCTCATGCATTGTATATAGTTAATGTTGAATGCATCATGACTGGATCTCTTCTATGTTTAGTCGCTGCATGAACTTTGAAGGTGCTCTGCATTTATGTTTTGCGGTCTCAGAAAGGGCTAGCGAGATAACATTATTGTCATATTATATCATGATTGTTTTGATAAAGTGTTGGCATTTGAGATATCTTATTATTGCTCGCTAGTTGATTATGCCATTAATATGAGTGAATTTAATTTCTAAGAGTTATTGTTTGCATGGTTAGTCATGATCTTTGCTGAAAACCTGGGTGCTATTTAAGCATATATATGGACACAAGAACAAAACAGTTCGTAAAAGTTTTTTCTTTATCACTTTTAGTTTATCAACTAAATTACTTGAGGACAAGCAGTGGGTTAAGCTTGGGGGAGTTGATACGTCTCCATCGTATCTACTTTTCCTAATGCTATTGCTCTTGTTTTGGACTCTAATTTGCATGATTTGAATGAAACTAACCCGGACTGACGTTGTTTTCAGCAAAACTACCATGGTGTTGTTTTTGTGCAGAAATAAAAGTTCTCGGAATTGGATGAAACTTTTTGAAAAATTATTTTGGAATAAATAAAAAATACTGGAACCAAGACCCATTAGAGGGGGGCAGCTTCCCACTAGGCACCAGGACGCGCCACCCCCCTCCGGTACGCCCTGGTGGGTAGTGGGGCCCACGAGGCTCCACTAACCCTAATTTCAGCCCTATAAATTCATGTTTTTGGAGAAAAAATAGAAGAGAAAGTTTCATCGTGTTTTACAATACGGAGTCGGTGCCACCTCCTGTTCTTCATCGGGAGGTCAGATCTGGAGTCCGTTCGGGGCTCCGGAGAGGGGGATCTTTCGTCTTCGACATCATCAACCATCCTCCATCACAATTTTATGATGCTCATAGCTAGGAGTGAGTAATTCCTTCGTAGGCTTGCTGGATGGTGATGGGTTGGATGAGATTCATCATGTAATCGAGTTAGTTTTGTTAGGGCTTGATCCCTAGTATCCACTATGTTCCGAGATTGATGTTGTTATGACTTCGCTATGCTTAATGCTTGTCACTAGGGCTCGAGTGCCATGATTTCAGATATGAACCATTTATGTTTTCACCATTAAATCTATGTTTGTGATCCGATCTTGCAAGTTATATGCACCTATTACGTGTTATGATCTGTAAACCCCAAGGTGACAGTAATTGGGATACTTTCCGGTGATGACCGTAGTTTGAGGACTTCATGTATTCATCATGTGTTAATGCTTTGTTCCGGTTCTCTATTAAAAGGAGGCCTTAACATCCCTTAGTTTCCTTATGGACCCCGCTACCACGGGAGGGTAGGACAAAAGATGTCATGCAATTTCTTTTCCATAAGCATGTATGACTATTTACGGAATACATGTAACACCCTCGATGCGACTATATCTCCCACGTGTCGAGGCACGACTTAGAGGCATAACCTCATTGAAAGCGATGTCGCAAGTGAGGTAATCTTCACACAACCCATGTAATACATAAGGGAAAGGGATACATAGTTGGCTTACAATCACCACTTCACACAAATACATGAATAAAGCATTACATCATCCAGATACAATCAAGGTCCGACTACGGAACCAAAATAAAAGAAGAACCCCAAATGCGACAAGGCCCCCGATCGACCCCAACTGGGCTCCACTACTGATCAACTGGAAACGGAACAACACAAAGGACAAGATCTTCATCGAGCTCCTCCTGAGCTTGGTTGCGTCATCTGCATGGACTCATCGGCACCTGAAAGCTGGATTTTGGAAGTATCTGTGAGCCACGGGGACTCAGCAATCTCGCACCCTCGCGATCAAGACTATTTAAGCTTATGGGCAAGGTAAAGGTATGAGGTGGAGCTGCAGCAAGCGACTAGCATATATGGTGGCTAACCTGTTCGCAAAAGAGAGCGAGAAGAGACGGCAAAGCACGATCGAGAAACTATGATCAAGAAGTGATCCTAGAACAACCTACGTCAGGATGCCTTACCAGAGTGATGAGGAGACTGGGAAGTAAAAAGAATTCCTAAACTCTCCGATATATAATTCCTAAATGACTCAAAACATTTTTCTAGACACAACTCGGCCGCTAAAAACGATCAAGCAATGGGGCTCCTAAGGTCGGGGAAGGCTCTGATACCAACTTGTAACACCCTCGATGCGACTATATCTCCCACGTGTCGAGGCACGACTTAGAGGCATAATCGCATTGAAGGCATATGTCGCAAGTGAGGTAATCTTCACACAACCCATGTAATATAATAAGAGAAAGAGATACATAGTTGGCTTACAATCGCCACTTCACCCAATTACATGAATAAAGCATTACATCAATCAGATACAATCAAGGCCCGACTACAGAGCCAAAATAAAAGAAGAACCCCAAATGGGACAAAAGGTCCCCGATCGACCCCAACTGGGCTCCACTACTGATCAACTAGAAGGAAACACCACAAAGGACAAGATCTTCATCGAGCTCCTCCTGAGCTTGGTTGCGTCAACTGCACGGTCTCATCGGCACCTGCAAGCTGGTTTTGGAAGTATCTGTGAGCCACGGGGACTCAGCAATCTCGCACCCTCGCGATCAAGACTATTTAAGCTTATGGGTAAGGTAAAGGTATGAGGTGGAGCTGCAGCAAGCGACTAGCATATATGGTGGCGAACATACGCAAAAGAGAGCGAGAAGAGAAAGCAAAGCACGGTCGAGAATCTATGATCAAGAAGTGATGCTAGAACAACCTACGTCAAGCGTGACTCCAACAACCGTGTTCACTTCCCGGCCCCCACCGGAAAGAGACCATCACGGTTACACACGCGGTTGATTCATTTTAATTAAGGTCGACTTTAGGTTTTCTACAACTGGACGTTAACAAATTCCCATCTGCCCATAACCGCGGGCATGGCTTTCAAAAGTTCAAATCCCTGCAGGGGTGTCCCAACTTAGCCCATCACAAGCTCTCACGGTTAACGAAGGAATAGACCTCCACCCGAGACACTCCGATCAGACTCGGTATCCCGATACAACAAGACATTTCGACAGGGTAAAACAAGACCAGCAACACCGCCCGAATGTGCCGACAAATCCCGATAGGAGCTGCACATATCTCTTTCTCAGGGCACACTCAGATGAGCAAGACGTCGGGTAAGCCAGCCCAGAGTTGCCCCTGGTAGCCTCGGACATTGCTCAGTTGGACCAACACTCAGAGGAGCACTGGCCCGGGGGGGGGTAAAATAATGATGACCCTTGGGCTGGCCGACCCAAGGGAAAGAAAAAGGCTAGGTGGCGAATGGTAAAACCAATGTTGGGCATTGCTGGAAGAGCTTTACTTAAGGCGGACTGTCAAGGGGTTCCCATTATAGCCCAACCGCGTAAGGGACGCAAAATCCGGGAACATAACACCGATATGACGGAAATTAGGGCGGCAAGAGTGGAACAAAACACCAGGCATAAGGCCGAGCCTTCCACCCTTTACCAAGTATATAGATGCATTAATTAAATAAGATATATTGTGATATCCCAACAAGTAAACATGTCCCAACAAGGAACAACATCTCCATGTTCCAACAAGGAACAAACTTCAATCTTCACCTACAACTAACAACGCTATAAGAGGGGCTGAGCAAAGCGGTAACATAGCCAAACAACGGTTTGCTAGGACAAGGTGGGTTAGAGGCTTGGTTCGACAATATGGGAGGCATGATAAGCAAGTGGTAGGTATCGCAGCATAGGCATAGCAAAAGAGCGAGCAACTAGCAAGCAAAGATAGAAGTGATTTCGAGGGTATGGTCATCTTGCCTGAAATCCCGCAAGGAAGAAGAACGAGTCCATGAAGAAGACAAACTGACGTAGACGAACGGATCCTCACAAACGCGACGTTATTGGAACCAACCCGAAGAAGCAACACCGGAAAGAAGCAAACGACATAGTAAACAACCTACCACGTAAACATGGCAAGATGCACAACCAAGTATGATGCATGTCCGGTTTAATTATGCATGGCATGGCAAAGTGCACAAACAACACTACAAGTTAAGTGGAGCTCAATATGCAACGGGTTGCATATTGATGGAACACCACATCGATTATTTAGTTCTCTCTCGTTTATGTACCCCAACAATATTAAATGGTCTTAACATGGCAAGGGTGAAGCAAAGTAAACTACCTATCTAGTCAAGTTTAAATGAGGCCGGAAGCAACGAACAACAATTCTGGAAACTCCTCATGTGCATATTTTAAGGTTTGGTACTGTTCTGCCCTAAACAATATTTTAGAGTTGTTAAACATGCAAAATGATGCCACCATGGTAACCTAGGCATTTTTCTACCCCAATTACATATAAAGTTTATTAAGATCAGAGTTACGGTTATTTAGTTATGAATTAAACCATTTTAGCATGGCATAAGAGTAAATCTACACAAACAGCAATTTAATCATTTTAACCATGGATGAAAATGACAAATTATTAAACTACATGAAAAACTAAGCAAGTTTCATGTATAACTTATTTTAATCCGATGCACGGTTATTAAGTTATTATATGCATGAAGATGAGGGTCTTTTCTGTAAAACAGCAGAACTCTGGATAATTGGACAAAATCACAGAACGAGAAAAAAAACATGATCGGGCTGAATCCAGCTGGGCCAACAGTTCGGGTGGCTGCTCACATCGGGCTGAGGCCTTGGAGAGGAGGCCCAAGCGGGGCGCTGGAGATGGCGAGGCTGGACGAGGCCCACGCTCGTCGTCCTGCGCTCGAAGACAGGAGGCGAAGCAGGCAGGGCTTGGCGCAGTGGCTTCAGACGAAGCAAGGCGCAGCAGCGGCAGGTCTTGGCGAGGACGCTGGCGGCGGCGAGCTTGCGGGCACGCAGAGGGAGGTCGAAGACGGAGGGCCAGCGTCGGATCTCGACGGACGCGAAGCAGGGCGGGGCCGTCCTGCTCGTGCAGGGGCGAAGCAGAGGAGGCGAGCAGGGCGCTGGTGGCCGGGAGCAGAGCGAAGGGGCGACGAGGTCTTGGGCATGGGGAAGCTCGGATCGACCGGATCCAGGGCGCGGGACGAGGGAAATGGATGGATCCGGCGAGGCAGGGCATCCATGGCGCAGACGGAGCTCCTCCTGTTCGTCCTGTACAGAGAAGAGAGAGAATGGATGAGAGGCAGAAGAAGCCATGGGAGGGGAAAAATGGAGGGAGGATGAACGAGGGAGAGAGCACGGGGTCGGCCTGGTGGTAGCAGCGATGAGGCAGAGGGGTGCTCGGGCAAGACCGAGACCAGAAGGAGGAGGCGAAGGGGATTGAATCAAAGAAAAACAGAGGAGGCACTGGATTGGGCGATGGGGATCCCAAGGAAGATGCGGCGGCGTCTGGGAGGATGGGACATCTCTCCTCAAACTTAGGGTTGGACTATATATATACATTAAGTGGATTAGGTTAGGGGCTACCTCATCCCTACGATCGTAATCGTACGGTCGCGAATAAAATAGTTAGGGAGCCCAATTAACAAAACGGAGATGTTTCGTAGATGTTTGGGGATGTTCCGGACCCATCGGTGACGACCGCTCGGGTCGGGTCCGGGACAATTTCGGACGCGCACGTGAGGGGTTCGATGCACTGTGCAGAGAGGGTTTCAGACCGTGCGGTCGCATCGGACAACTCCGAAAGCGAAGAGGGGAAGGAGGATGGACTAGGTGGGCTGCGTAGACGGTCTCGAGCTGAGAGAAGAGAAGAGAGGGAGGCCCGGCGACTGTTTCCGGAGACCGAAAACGTCCGATGTTTTGACCGACTATATTGTCGCTATAGTTAACGGTTGGGCTATCAAACGGACTCCGAACGCGATGAAACTTGGCAGGCGGCCTACCTACAACATAAAAACACCGCATGCCAACTTTCATCCCATTCCGAGAACATTTTCCGGCCACTTATAAAATACTATTTCGGACATGCCGCGGGCGCGTGCAAGTGTGGTTGAGCTCAGAACGGACAACAGATGGAACTGGGGGAACCCGGACGGATGCAAGTTTTGAAAAACATGATGATGCAATGCACATGATGACATGATAAGATGCAACACGCAAGCAAATGACATGGCAACGACAGCGAATAACTGGAAGACACCTGGCACATCGGTCTCGGGGCGTTACAACACTCCACCACTACGAGAGGATCTCGTCTCGAGATCTAGAATGGCACCAGAGGAAAACGGAAGAGAAAGAGAAGAGGTAACACTAAGTTGCTTCTTTGACAAATGAGTGAGACCAAAGAACCTTGAAAAGGTTAAGCCATTTCAAGAAAAAGAATAACGGAGATGACAAATTTGAAAACACTCTGTTAGAAAAGAGGGACAAAGAACATTGCGAAAAACCTTGAGGTTGAAGGGCAAGATGTATATTGAAACCACTCCGGTTAAAACAAGATAGAGAAGGATTAAGAATGGTATAATTTGAGCAGCACTCCGTCTGAGAAGGGAGGCAAAATGTAACACCCTCGATGCGACTATAGCTCCCACGTGTCGAGGCACGACTTAGAGACATAATCGCATTGAAGGCATATGTCGCAAGTTAGGCAATCTTCACAACATCCCATGTAATAATAATAAAAGGGGAGATAACATAGTTGGCTTACACTCGCCACGTCAATCAAGTACATAAATAACATTACATCATCCAAAACACTCATGGCCCGACTACGGCGCCAAAATAAAGAGAACCCAACATGCGACAACGGTCCCAATCACCCCCAACTGGGCACCACTACTGATCATCGGGAAAGGAAACGTAGTATCGTTGAGAGTCTTCGTCGAACTCCCACTTGAGCTCATACGCGTCCCCTGGAGCGGAATCATCAGGCCCTGCATCTGGTGTAATAGTAATCTGTGAGCCACAGGGACTCAGCAATCTCGCACTCTCGCAATCAAGACTATTTAAGCTTATAGGTGTGGCAAGGTAAAATATGAGTGGAGCTGCAGCAAGCGACTAGCAAGTATGGTGGCTAACTTATTCGCAAAAGGGAGCAAGAAGAGGAGGCAAAGCGCGAGCGAGAAGCTATAGAACAACCTGCGCAAACATTACTCCAACACCGTGTCCACTTTCCGGACTCCGCCGAGAAGAGGCCATCACGGTAACACACTCAGTTGATTCATTTTAATTAATTAAGGTTCAAGTTGTCTACAACCGGACATTAACAAATTCCCATCTGCCCATAACCGCGGGCACGGCTTTCGAAAGTTCAATCCCTGCAGGGTGTCCCAACTTAGCCCATGACAAGCTCTCACGGTCAACGAAGGAATAGACCTCCTCCCAAGACGTTCTGATCAGACTCGGTATCTCGGTAACTCAAGACACTTCGACAGGTTAAAACAAGACCAGCAACACCGCCCGAATGTGCCGACAAATCCCGATAGGAGCTGCACATATCTCTTTCTCAGGGCACACTCAGATGAGCGCTCCATACAACTAAAACCAAACCTCGAGTTTCCTCGAGGGGGCGCTGCACAGGACTCTAGTTTGGACCAACACTCAGAGGAGCACTGGCCCGGGGGGTTTAAAATAAGATGACCCGCGGGCTCCGGAAACCCGAGGGAAAAAGAGGCTAGGTGGCAGATGGTAAGACCAAGGTTGGGCATTGCTGGAAAAGCTTTAATCAAGGCGAACTATCAAGGGGTTCCCATTATAACCCAACCGCGTAAGGAACGCAAAATCCGGGAACATAACACCGATATGACGGAAACTAGGGCGGCAAGAGTGGAACAAAACACTAGGCGAGAGGCTGAGCCTTCCACCCTTTACCAAGTATATAGATGCATTTAAGATAGCAAGATAATATAATGATATCCCAACAAGTAAATAAAAGATGTTCCAACAAGGAACGGCCTCCGATCTTCACCTGCAACTAGCAACGCTATAAGAGGGGCTGAGCAAAGCGGTAACATAACCAATCAACGGTTTGCTAGGACAATGGTGGGTTAGAGGTTTGACATGGCAATTTAGGAGGCTTGCAAGCAAGTGGTAGGCATCGTAGCAATGGCATAGCAAAGAGCGAGCAAACTAGCATAGCAAAGATAGTAGTGATTTCGAGGGCATGATCATCTTGCCTGCACAGTTGTCAGAGTTGACTGGATCCTCAAAAGCAAACTCAACGGGCTCCTCGTTAGCGAACTCGTCTCCCGGCTCTACCCAAACAAGACAAACAAGCAACAAATACACAATCAACCACGTGCAAAACTCAAGCAATATGATGAAATGATGATATGCTATGCGGGATGCGATGCGGGATGCAAAATGTAAGATATGACAGGAAAAGCATGAACTTGGCCTCAACTTGGAATTCCAATGGTGCCACTGGAAAGATGAGATGAAATCGCTTGAAAACGATATAAAGAACGCCGGATTCGGACTTACGGTTTGGAAATGGCAAGCGTTTTAAGAATGACACCGGTCTGCGGTTTACAGCAAGTAGGCACCTATATGCAATGAAATGAACATGCTACAGCACCCAAACATGACAACAAAATACATGGCAGGGATGCACACAAGATGCTTAACAAAAGTCTAGCACTGAGCTACGGCCAATTCATCCATTACGAGGTTCAAACAAGCATGGAAAAAACGCAAACGGAAAACAGATTTCAGACTTAGTGAAATTAACACTTGTCTGGAATTTCAGATCATATAGCCCTCTACGGAGCAACAAAACAACATGCTACAGGACCTGAACATGACAAATAAAGACATGTCATGGAGCTACTCAACAATCTTAACAAAAGACCATAAGTGACCTGGGTCCAAAAGAGATCACAAAATATACTAACGAGCACACGAACATAGCTAAAACACAATCAGTTTTCAGACTTAGTGAAAACTGAGACATGCTGAAATATAACTCACGAAGGCATGTAAACGAGCTCAATGCACTCACTACGGTGCAAGTCATGGCAAGGCAAGCATATATCCATTAATAAGGCACAAAATGCAAGCTAGACATGGCAAGAACAATGGCATATCATGCACGGATCGACTACAATAACATCGGCAAAATCGCAAACAAGTTGACGATCTGCCCAGATTCACAACGAAGCAAAAGTAGAGCTCGATTGACTCAAGCTAGGGTGCTCCATAATTTTAAAAAAAGGAATGGATGGATAGAGCATAACAAGATTAACAAAACTCCTTTACTGATCATCCTCAAAAGAGGCACGGATCACTAGGAAATAGCATGAACATATGGCATCATGAACTAAATAATCCCAGACTTAGAGAAAACTACTAAGTCCCTGAAAACAGAATTACCGGGTGCCTCACTTTGCAAGCTTGCACAAGTCACCACACACATCACAAAAATGCATGGGTTGCACCTCTGGAAAGATAACAAAATCCTTAACAAAACATATGAAGGACTCACAGGCATATCATGCACACAACAATCATGGCAAAAAAGACAAAAGTCTAAGATGAACTAGCAGATCTGACAATTAACTCACGAAGCCTCCTTCTAACAGCATTTCGGGCATCAAGATGCACTCAAATGAAAATGATGCAATGGAATGAAATGATGTACTCTCTGAGATGAACATTTTGATATGCTATATGCCCAAATCGGAGCTACGGATGCAAAGTTACGGGGCCGCGAACATGGGCACTTGGAGTAAAAATTCTGAGGACTTAGAGAAAAAACAACAACCAGATCTAGGGTTTCGTCGGCGGGCACGCGAACCGAGGCATTGACTGCGGTGGACGGCGGGCGCTCGCCGGATCTAAGGTCGCCAGCGTCGGGGAGGCGGCGGCCGGCGTCGGCGAGGCGGGAGGAGGCCGGCGGCGGTCCGGCGGGGCGCTTCGGGCGCCGGCCGGCAAGGGCGCGCGCGGCGGCGCGGTGGGTGGCCGTGGCGGCGCGCGGCGCGTGGAGGAGGGCGGCGGCTTCGGTAGGCGGCGGCGGGGCGATGAGGCGATGGCGGCTCCAGCCGCCGGAGTTGGAAGAGGCGGCGGGGATGGCAGCCTCGGGCGGCGGCGCGTGGATGGGCTCGCGGGGGCCCCTCCTGGGCCTCCCGGGCCGGCAGCGGGTGAGGGACGCGGCGGCCACGTGGCGGCTCGCCACTGGCTGCGGGCGGCGGCGGAGGTCGGGTCGGACACGTCCGGCCCGGCAAATTTTGTCCGGCGGCGGCGTGGGGAATGGATCTAGGGTTTCGGAGAAGGGGTGGAGATCCGAATTTCGGGGGGGGGTCTATTTATAGGCATAAGTGGAGCTAGGAGAGTCCAAATGAGGTGCGGTTTTCGGCCACGCGATCGTGATCGAACGATCTAGATGATGGAGCAGAGTTTGGTGGGTTTTGGGACAAATTGAAGGGGTGTTGGGCTGCAACACACACGAGGCCCTTTCGGTCCCTCGGTTAACCATTGGAGTATCAAACGAAGTCCAAATGATACGAAACTTGACAGGCGGTCTACCGGTAGTAAACCAAGGCCGCTTGGCAAGTCTCGGTCCAATCTGGAAATGTTTAATCCCCACACACGAAAGAAAGCTAGAAATGACCACCGGAGGAGAACGAAGCGCCGGTATGCAAAACGGACAACGGGGAAAATGCTCGAATGCATGAGATGAACACGTATGCAAATGCAATGCACATGATGACATGATATGAGATGCATGACAAAGACAACAACACACGGAGACAAAGACCCGAACCCGAGAAAAATAAATATAACTTAACGCCGGAAACGGCAAGAGTTGGAGTACAAATTGGGAAAGTTATATCTGGGGCATTACACAAAACTTGGCAGAATGGGAAAAATTCGAAAAGCAGGCACGACACTCCGGTTAAAAGGATAAGGACGAAAAGAACACGATCCTGAAAAAACAAGAAGATGGGTTTCAGAGAGCAACATCACAATGCCTCCGGAACGAAAGAGTAGAGTAAAGATAATTGAGACAAACGAATGTAGAAGACAATGCCAACTTCTGCTACAAAAGAGCCTGAAAAGGCATCTTTAGGAGAAGGGTTGAACGGAATTGTTGGAACACCAACAACGGAAGGACAAGCTTGAAGTGGGCTTAAAGAAGGCATCTCAACATTATGGGGTGACAACTTGCCACTCACGGAAAAGATTTGATTGGATTTATAAGACAAGGGGACGAGAAACTATTTCACCTGGAGGATAAATGAAGAATTTGGGTCATTTACGGGCACCATAAATAGCAACAATCCTTAGGGAAGGCTTTAGGTGAAATATGACCCAAGATAACTCCAATGACGAGATTGATGGATTTAAAATATCTCATTCTTGATAACATGTGAATCATGAAACATGAACTCAAGATAACAAGAATGACATAATACCACCTCCAATGATACGGAAGAAAGAATTGCACTCCGGATAGCAAGAAGAAGAATGCTGGAGCTCCTCTGAAAAGAATCTTGATGAACACTTCGAGAAGGAATTAAATCCTTGATGAACCATCATGTAGAACCTTCGTGAGAACTCCGGTAATAAAAGGATGATCAAAAGGAAGTGAAGGATGAAAAGAATAAGATTGAAACCTTGCAATGATTAGATGAAGCTTTGCGGCGAGATAAAGTGGAAACTTGGAACTCCGAAAAAGAAAGATGAATAAAAGAAATCAAGAATTTATTCGTCATGAGCAAACTCCGAAGGAAGGAATTGATCACTTGGATGAAACAAGAATAAGAATTACATTATGTGTATCCTTCACCAATTAAATTGATGACAATCAACGGATTTGACATATTACTTATTCTCGTAGAACATATTAAGAGAGATATAACATAAACTTGAGAAGGTATTGAATGAACCACCAGAAGGGTTGGAACATCGAATAAATTGATAAGTAAGAGAACTCTTGAACGAACCACCGTTAGAATTAAAATAAACGAAGTAAAGGGATGAATCACCGGTTGGGATTAGCAAATGAATGAAGAAGCTTGAGAGAATTTAGATACAAGAGAACAAAGAGATCACGAGCTGATTGAAGATCACTAGAACGAAGGACCGGTAAGATTTGGGGAACGAGAGATGAAAGCTGAGAATGAATAAACCTGAATTGATGGACTCCGGATAACAAACTGAGAAGACTCTTGAATTACTCCGGATAGGTGAAAAGAATTCTCACAATCAAACAATTATGAGAGGATGGCCTCGAATTAGAACCACGAATCTCTGTGAGAACGGAACAAGATTGAGAGAGAAACTCTTCTTCGTCTTCAAAATTCCGAGAATGACGACGAGAAACACCACTAAGAATTATTTAGACACTCCGAAAGAATCAAAACAAAGAGGTTGAGCCAACGATGAAAAGAATTCGACAGATCTTGGAGGAAGGCATTTGACTGATGGAAATTTATTCTTACGTCAAACTTGAAATGAATTTGAGAATAACTCCGGGAGAATAAGAAGAGTCAGGTAAGATCCTGGGAAAGACCTGTGGGTTAGGGCCCACTCAAAAGAAACACCGTAGAATCATTTGGAAGGGAGATTGCACCGGTTGAATTAAATGACTTGAATGAGGGAACATCCTCGAAATAGGTTGAACGGATCTTGGATGACAAGGTGAGCCTTCTGAGATATCTTCAGGGCACCGGAACAAATGAATAGCGAGAAGTGAAAGAATATGAGGAGCACCGGCATGATAGGGTATTTGAAACGAGGAAAAAGATATGATCAACACCGAAAGCTTGAATTGAATCCACCGGAGAAGAAAAGAATGAAGAATGACGAACTAGTAGAACATCTCCTTGAGAACCACCGGGTAAGAATATTGACGAAAAAGAATGGATTGACTTCACATGAATTGAATGGATACCCGATGAAGAAATCTGGGTCCTCGAAGAAACAAAAAGGGAGGGAGGGTGGCAAAAAGAAAGACAACTTGGAGATGGATGAAACGAACGCCGTTGAGAGAAATGATACTTGATCTTGCAGATGTTGAAATGATCGGATCCACTTGAGGAGAGACACACCGGTTGAAAATAAATTGAAATGAGAAACTCGATGATCGAGAAGGATTAGTATTCACATAGGAATATGAGAACACCATTTGGGGAAGGTATGGAATCAACATTTGACTTCGAAGCAACTCGAATACCACAACTCAAAACAAAAACAAAGGGATTGGCTTGCAGAATAAGCCGGAACAAACATATGATAGAGATTTCGTCCGAAGTTTTCGTGGTGGGGCCTACACGGGCTCGATCGTACAGCACCATCATGTACAAGGCAGTGCACATGACATACGAAGCGTCCCCGAGTCGGCATAGCCAAGGACTCTTTAAGACACAACGAGACCACTGTAAAACCAACCGTGAATAGGCGGACCACTAGACGTCGAACCCCAATTTCATATCATACATCTGTCGGAAAGATATCCTAAGAGCTACTTGAATTCCCACCTATGAAACTCCCGAACCTTTCCGGTTATGCAATCAGGTATTGGGGATACAGGGGAAGCATAATATCTCACCCAAACTAGCAAATCCTACATCTAGCTGTATCCATCCTTCAACACATAACCAAGAAACCTTCGGAAATCATCTACCTCAACATTCGAAAAGCATCCGTTATACAAGTTATGGCGATACTCCCGAACTCCCACCCCAGTACTGGGTGGCGTCGAGGTTATCTCACCAACGAACTGCATAAAAGAGATTTTCGATGTCGGCGTACTAAACTCAGGTATTCCAGAATTGCAACGATAAAATTATGATGACAACACCTCAGAGCTCAACTCCCCGGGACACTTCCACTAAACCCCTGACAGGAGGCACCAAGACAATGTTCTCATCATAAAACCATCGGAACGATTCCAAGATACCCGCGTGATCCTAAAAAAAATTTAGTGAAATTTGAGAAGAGAAGAGTCAAAACTCTACGTCAGGATGCCTTACCAGAGCGATGAGGAGACTGGGAAGTAAAAAAGAATTCCTAAACTCTCCGATATATAATTCCTAAATGACTCAAAACATTTTTCTAGACACAACTCGGCCGCTAAAAACGATCAAGCAATGGGGCTCCTAAGGTCGGGGAAGGCTCTGATACCAACTTGTAACACCCTCGATGCGACTATATCTCCCACGTGTCGAGGCACGACTTAGAGGCATAATCGCATTGAAGGCATATGTCGCAAGTGAGGTAATCTTCAAACAACCCATCTAATATAATAAGAGAAAGAGATACATAGTTGGCTTATAATCGCCACTTCACCCAATTACATGAATAAAGCATTACATCAATCAGATACAATCAAGGCCCGACTACGGAGCCAAAATAAAAGAAGAACCCCAAATGCGACAAAAGGTCCCCGATCGACCCCAACTGGGCTCCACTACTGATCAACTAGAAGGAAACACCACAAAGGACAAGATCTTCATCGAGCTCCTCCTGAGCTTGGTTGCGTCAACTGCACGGTCTCATCGGCACCTGCAAGCTGGTTTTGGAAGTATCTGTGAGCCACGGGGACTCAGCAATCTCGCACCCTCGCGATCAAGACTATTTAAGCTTATGGGTAAGGTAAAGGTATGAGGTGGAGCTGCAGCAAGCGACTAGCATATATGGTGGCTAACATACGCAAAAGAGAGCGAGAAGAGAAAGCAAAGCACGGTCGAGAATCTATGATCAAGAAGTGATCCTAGAACAACCTACGTCAAGCGTGACTCCAACAACTGTGTTCACTTCCCGGCCCCCACCGGAAAGAGACCATCATGGTTACACACGCGGTTGATTCATTTTAATTAAGGTCGACTTTAGGTTTTCTACAACCGGACGTTAACAAATTCCCATCTGCCCATAACCGCGGGCACGGCTTTCGAAAGTTCAAATCCCTGCAGGGGTGTCCCAACTTAGCCCATCACAAGCTCTCACGGTCAACGAAGGAATAGACCTCCACCCGAGACACTCCGATCAGACTCGGTATCCCGGTACAACAAGACATTTCGACAGGGTAAAACAAGACCAGCAACACCGACCTAATGTGCCGACAAATCCCGATAGGAGCTGCACATATCTCTTTCTCAGGGCACACTCAGATGAGCAAGACGTCGGGTAAGCCAGCCCAGAGTTGCCCCTGGTAGCCTCGGACATCGCTCAGTTGGACCAACACTCAGAGGAGCACTGGCCCGGGGGGGTAAAATAATGATGACCCTTGGGCTGGCCGACCCAAGGGAAAGAAAAAGGCTAGGTGGCGAATGGTAAAACCAATGTTGGGCATTGCTGGAAGAGCTTTACTTAAGGCGAACTGTCAAGGGGTTCCCATTATAGCCCAACCGCGTAAGAGACGCAAAATCCGGGAACATAACACCGATATGACGGAAACTAGGGCGGCAAGAGTGGAACAAAACACCAGGCATAAGGCCGAGCCTTCCACCCTTTACCAAGTATATAGATGCATTAATTAAATAAGATATATTGTGATATCCCAACAAGTAAACATGTCCCAACAAGGAACAACATCTCCATGTTCCAACAAGGAACAAACTTCAATCTTCACCTGCAACTAACAACGCTATAAGAGGGGTTGAGCAAAGCGGTAACATAGCCAAACAACGGTTTGCTAGGACAAGGTGGGTTAGAGGCTTGGTTCAACAATATGGGAGGCATGATAAGCAAGTGGTAGGTATCGCAGCATAGGCATAGCAAAAGAGCGAGCACCTAGCAAGCAAAGATAGAAGTGATTTCGAGGGTATGGTCATCTTGCCTGAAATCCCGCAAGGAAGAAGAACGAGTCCATGAAGAAGACAAACGGACGTAGATGAATGGATCCTCACAAACGCGACGTTATCGGAACCAACCCGAAGAAGCAACACCGGAAAGAAGCAAACGACATAGTAAACAACCTACCACGTAAACATGGCAAGATGCACAACCAAGTATGATGCATGTCCGGTTTAATTATGCATGGCATGGCAAAGTGCACAAACAACACTACAAGTTAAGTGGAGCTCAATATGCAACGGGTTGCATATTGATGGAACACCACATCGATTATTTAGTTCTCTCTCGTTTATGTACCCCAACAATATTAAATGGTCTTAACATGGCAAGGGTGAAGCAAAGTAAACTACCTATCTAGTCAAGTTTAAATGAGGCCGGAAGCAACGAACAACAATTCTGGAAACTCCTCATGTGCATATTTTAAGGTTTGGTACTGTTCTGCCCTAAACAATATTTTAGAGTTGTTAAACATGCAAAATGATGCCACCATGGTAACCTAGGCATTTTTCTACCCCAATTACATATAAAGTTTATTAAGATCGGAGTTACGGTTATTTAGTTATGAATTAAACCATTTTAGCATGGCATGAGAGTAAATCTACACAAACAGCAATTTAATCATTTTAACCATGGATGAAAATGAAAAATTATTAAACTACATGAAAAACTAAGCAATTTTCATGTATAACTTATTTTAATCCGATGCACGGTTATTAAGTTATTATATGCATGAAGATGAGGGTCTTTTCTGTAAAATAGCAGAACTCTGGATAATTGGACAAAATCACAGAACGAGAAAAAAAACATGATCAGGCTGAATCCAGCTGGGCCAACAGTTCGGGTGGCTACTCACATCGGGCTGAGGCCTTGGAGAGGAGGCCCAAGCGGGGCGCTGGAGATGGCGAGGCTGGACGAGGCCCACGCTCGTCGTCCTGCGCTCGAAGACAGGAGGCGAAGCAGGCAGGGCTTGGCGCAGTGGCTTCAGACGAAGCAAGGCGCAGCAGCGGCAGGTCTTGGCGAGGACGCTGGCGGCGGCGAGCTTGCGGGCACGCAGAGGGAGGTCAAAGACGGCGGGCCAGCGTCGGATCTCGACGGACGCGAAGCAGGGCGGGGCCGTCCTGCTCGTGCAGGGGCAAAGCAGAGGAGGCGAGCAGGGCGCTGGTGGCCGGGAGCAGAGCGAAGGGGCGACGAGGTCTTGGGCATGGGGAAGCTCGGATCGATCGGATCCAGGGCGCGGGACGAGGGAAATGGATGGATCCGGCGAGGCAGGGCATCCATGGCGCAGACAGAGCTCCTCCTGTTCGTCCTGTACAGAGAAGAGAGAGAATGGATGAGAGGCAGAAGAAGCCATAGGAGGGAAAAAAATGGAGGAAGGATGAACGAGGGAGAGAGCACGGGGTCGTCCTGGTGGTAGCAGCGACGAGGCAGCGGGGTGCTCGGGCAAGACCGAGACCAGAAGGAGGAGGCGAAGGGGATTGAATCAAAGAAAAACAGGGGAGGCACTGGATTGGGCGATGGGGATCCCAAGGAAGATGCGGCGGCGGCTGGGAGGATGGGACATCTCTCCTCAAACTTAGGGTTGGACTATATATATACATTAAGTGGATTAGGTTAGGGGCTACCTCATCCCTACGATTGTAATCGTACGGTCGCGAATAAAATAGTTAGGGAGCCCAATTAACAAAACGGAGATGTTTTGTAGATGTTTGGGGATGTTCCGGACCCATCGGTGACGACCGCTCGGGTCGGGTCCGGGACAATTTCGGACGCGCACGTGAGGGGTTCGATGCACTGTGCAGAGAGGGTTTCAGACCGTGCGGTCGCATCGGACAACTCCGAAAGCAAAGAGGGGAAGGAGGATGGACTAGGTGGGCTGCGTAGACGGTCTCGAGCTAAGAGAAGAGAAGAGAGGGAGGCCCGGCGACTGTTTCCGGAGACCGAAAACGTCCGATGTTTTGACCGACTATATTGTCGCTATAGTTAACGGTTGGGCTATCAAACGGACTCCGAACGTGATGAAACTTGCCAGGCGGCCTACCTACAACATAAAAACACTGCATGCCAACTTTCATCCCATTCCGAGAACATTTTCCGGCCACTTATAAAATACTATTTCGGACATGCCGCGGGCGCGTGCAAGTGTGGTTGAGCTCAGAACGAACAACAGATGGAACTGGGGGAACCCGGACGGATGCAAGTTTTGAAAAACATGATGATGCAATGCACATGATGACATGATAAGATGCAACACGCAAGCAAATGACATGGCAACGACAGCGAATAACTGGAAGACACCTGGCACATCGGTCTCGGGGCGTTACAATACATGACAACATTATATTGACGAACGGGAGCTAGTATTGTGCCGCCCTAGGTTATCACTGTTATATGATGAATATCATTCAATGAAATCACCGATCCAATACCTACGAGCCTTTTTACATATTGTTCTTGCTAAGTTACTACGGTTGCTGCTAGTGTTACAACTGCTCCAAAATCATTATTACTTCTGTTACTATTACTATCGTTGTTACTACTATTGCTATCGGTATCAAACTATCATACTACTGTGCTACTGATCACTTTGCTGCATATATTTAGTCTCCAGGTGTGGTTGAATTGACAACTCAACTGCTAATACTTGCAAATATTCTTTGACTCCCCTTGTGTCGAATCAATAAATTTGGGTTGAATACTCTACCCTCGAAAACTGTTGCGATCCCCTATACTTGTGGGTTATCAATTACCTCATACATATATTCGCCGGGTCATTTTCCCAAAGACAGCCTAGGTTTTCAAAATACAATATATCAAAGACTTGTTACCGGGTTGAGCGACAATCAACTTCATGAAATTATGATAACACAACAATACAACATACTCAATGCACGAAGACATGGAACTATCAAAAGGAGTTTCTATCCAACTATTACATGCCACACGGGCCAAATTTCATCCAAGTATTTTATGAATCATAAGCCGGCGACAATCTCATAATTAGAAGCCGGGCGAAGAGCTTTCTGGGCGAATGTCGTCATGCACCAATCGTGGCCGGGTCATCTTGTGCCAACTTTCCTTGGTCCTTGGGAGATGCTGCTTCGTCTGCCAACCACTGTATTGATTCCAAAGCTTCAAAAATTGAATCTTCCTTCATCATAGATGAAGTACTGACGTCAGGAGCGAACTTTTTCTTACACGGTGGGATTAGCTCAAAGGGTTGTCGCGTTGGTGCACTCAGGCGTTTGCCGGCTTCGAGGTAGGCGGCTTGAAATTTGGTCAAGTCATTTTCTTCTCCAATTTTGGTCATCGCCACCCATTTTTCCCTAACACAGCGCAGAGAATCCTACTTTGAAAAAGGAGTCCCATCTACATGGAACTCCGGGAATCCCTCAGCCAGTTGAGTCGGATCCAACTCTGGGAGATAGGCCTTTGCGTGCACCAAAGCATGCAACACCCCTGACGGCAAGCCGGCCGCTTCAGCTCCCCAATCCACTCTGGCACCGTGGAAAGTTCCTTTAGCATATCCATGATATAATGAGGTGGTGCCTTGTGTTTTTTACTGCCATGATGCAGTATGAGCTGCCAACATAGAGCTACTCCATGAACTTGTATACAACCTTAAGCTTCACCAGAGGAAGCTCAACAAGGTTATGGCTTTTCTTGCCTACCAAACACGCATTACCGCATATCAGTAAGCCGACCAAATGATTAAGCTGGTAATGGGTGGCAGCTTGCAAGTATTTTTACTTACCAAAGATGGCTATGCACATATCCTTGGTCTGGCCCTTCAGAGTTGTCAACTCTTCAGTTATCGGCTTAAGTGCTGCTTCGGCTTTCTTTGCATGCTTGATCAAGGCAACTCTTTCTTCTTCAAATGCAGTTTGGGATTTATGGAGATTTGTAGATAGTTTTCAGCCTTTTCCCGTAGCTTCTTCTCATTCTTAAGATCTTTTTGCAAGCTGATAGCTGATGACTCGACATGATTTAACATTTCCTACATATAAAGCAAAACAAGTCAGAGGTATTCTTAGAAGTCACGAGCCCCGATCCGTCGCTGGCTAACGACCCGACACTTGGGGCTACATAGGTCAGATTTTGACATCAATTATAACAAAGTTCCATGCAGTTGCAATCACTCAATATGGCACTTGGGGGCTAATGCATTGACGTTTTTTTTAATCTTAACGAACTAAAAGACCCAGTCTATCACATGATGATAAGCGGGCCCTTGGAGGCTACCAGTTGCTCAATTTTTTTCTACATATGTTTTTAAAGTTGTAGTTCATTATTGCATAATGACCCGACCCTTGGGGGCTACACTTGAGTACAACTACTACACACGTATTGTAGACGGCTCAAAGATCTTAACCCGGATCTGTCTTCAAGGCCTTTTTGCCAGTCTTAGGCACATCACTAAATTCTCTACTTAAGACTTGGGGGTTACTTAAATATATGTAAGAAAGCACAAGACTAGAGGCATACCTCATATTTTCGCAAAGTATTCACCATGGCGGCTTCAAGGTCCCGGATCTTAGACAATCGGGCCATATATCCTTGGTGCAGAGAATTTACATTCAGATCCTCCAAATATGGAAGTTCAATCTTGTTCTTCACTTTTCCCTTCATTGGTGATTCATCTTTTGCAAAGATTTTTGCCAAGACATTGGAAGCCTCAGGGATATTCTGCTTCTCACCTGTGATCTTCACATCAGTATAAGTCGCCTCAGGAGGAGGCTCAATAGTTGGGTTTTCCTTTTCCTCCACTATAAGAGTGGAGGCTTTTGCAGGAGTCACCGGGTTGTCGCATGAGCCGGATCATTTTCACGAGTCGGCTTAGTCTCATCAGCAGTTTGGGTCTCATCGACCGCCTTGTTTTAGAATTCTGGGCCGACCCTTGAAAGATTCTAAGGGGAGTCCTCGGTCTTAAGAGCGGCATCACTTGATTCACCAATTTTCTTCTTGATGAAGGCTTTGGCCCTGGAATAGCATGAACAAGTTAGTAACAGCAGAAACGCAGAAAAGAAGGAAAAGTAGATGCTTTATAAAAGCTTACCCATGGTTGATGGTAAAATTAGGCACCTCAGTGGCGCTGAATTCATCAGATGACGTTGAAATCATTTGGTAATCCGGGTTGGACAGATGGAGAGGCTCTTTAATTTGGTTGGCTTGGGGCCGTGAGTCGGTTGGGCTATGCGGCACCTCAACTCGTGCTTTTCGCCGAGCCAACGAGTTGGATAAGCCTTCTACTAATTCTCCGGAGTCGCTCTAGGTCTTCCGCTTTGGAGTGCGAGTAGACTGAGTTTTATTCAAAAGAAATTATGGATCTAAGTGAGCGCCCGGATGTGAAAATTGCACCTTTCCGATTGCTCGTCTCGTTTCCTTTGGGGTGACTAGTTCTAAGTCAGAATAAGAGGGATTTACCTCCGTCTCGTCGGCTCGACTGTACTCGGTGTTATCCTGTGATGTGTGGCATTAGCAAGTTGATTGAATAGACGACCGATGGAGTCAAGATCTGTTACCTCATTTTCCTCCTCATCATCATCAACCGGCTCTTTAGTGTTGGTGTCTTTTGGAGGAGTGGCGACTCATTCAGTCTTCCACCACTGAGAGTTCTCCTGAACAAATGGTAAGCCGGAATATTAAATAAAGTAGTGAGTAAAAAGGTATAAGTAAAACAAGAGAAGGAAAAAGGTGACTCACCGGAGGTGCCGGGTTACCTGTAAAGAAGGGGGCGAGCCCTACAGTCTTAATTGCCTCCCCAGTTTCGCTAAGTAATTTTTTGGTGGATGACAACAAGTCGGCGGGAGATAGATCGACTTGGCTAAAGCGCAGAGCATTCGCCGGCTCGCCTGTATATGTATACATGAGTCGACTCTTTAAACTGAGGGGCTGGATTCGCCAGCTCGCCCATCACTGGTTCAAATCAACCCCAGTAAGACCATGAGCTGTCAAGGCATTGCTTGTTTTAATATAGGGGTTGGAACTTCTCCCTTTCTTCTTGGGAGGCGAAGCCTGGAAAGATGGTTGAGGCATCGCGCCGGTCCAGCCTTACAGTAAAACCAAGTTTTGTGCCATCCTTTAGGATGGCTTATCGGCTGGACTCCAGGAAAAGCCGAATTCTTCCTGCTTTGGATGGTGAATCCTCTGAGTTCTATGCTCGGGCCATTTTTGTGCTATGTTTGGTGATTCAGATAGAACAATTCTTGAAAGAAGCTGACAGACGACTCTATCTGCAAATACACCTCACAGAACACTTGGAATTGACACAAGTTCAAGACAGAATTGGGACCAAGGTCTTGAGGCCTAATGTTGAAGTGATGGAGTACATCCCAAATTTTTTTGAGCCGGGGGCGTCGAAAGCCTCTTTCCAGGTGGTCAGCGAAAATGATAATTTCGCCTTGAGTCAGCTGAGGATGGATCTCTTCTTCAGGGGCACGCCATTCTATCTCATTTTGATCTGGCAACAACCCAGAATCTACTAGGGTTTGAAGCTTGAGCGCAGACGAGTTAGACTTGTCCCAATTGACTACCTTGTTAGCTCGAGCCATCGTTTCGGTTGCGGTGAAGTTTCAACTACAAGGGATGAATAACGGATATGAGCCGACAAAAGTCAAGTTTCAACTACAAGGGGTGAATAACGGATATGAGCCGACAAAAGTCATAAAAACATTCTGGGTTGTGGTAGTTGCAAATTGAACTATCTAGTAGGTTATAAGTGTTGGAAATATGCCCTAGAGGTAATAATAAAATGGTTATTATTATGTTTCCTTGTTCATGATAATTGTCTATTGTTCATGCTATAATTGTGTTATCCGGAAATCGTAATACATGTGTGAATATATAGACCACAACATGTCCCTACTAAGCCTCTAGTTGACTAGCTCATTGATCAATAAATAGTCATGGTTTCCTGACTATGGAAATTAGATGTCATTGATAACGGGATCACATCATTAGAAGAATGATGTGATGGACAAGACCCAATCTTAAGCATAGCACAAGATCGTGTAGTTCGTCTGCTAGAGCTTTTCTAATGTCAAGTATTTTTTCCTTAGACCATGAGATTGTGCAACTCCCAGATACTGTAGGAATACTTTGGGTGTGCCAAACGTCACAACGTAACTGGGTGACTATAAAGGTGCATTACGGGTATCTCCGAAAGTGTCTGTTGGGTTGGCACGAATCGAGACTGGGATTTGTCACTCCGCATGACGGAGAGGTATCTCTGGGCCCACTCGGTAAAACATCATCGTAATGAGCTCAATGTGACTAAGGGTTGGTCACGGGATGATGTGTTACGGAACGAGTAAAGTGACTTGCCGGTAACGAGATTGAATGAGGTATTGGGATACCGACGATCGAATCTTGGGCAAGTAACGTACCGATTGACAAAGGGAATTGAATACGGGATTGATTGAATCCTCGACATCGTGGTTCATCTGATGAAATCATCATGGAATATGTGGGAGACAACATGGGTATCCAAATCCCGCTGTTGGCTATTGGCCGGAGAGTTGTCTCGGTCATGTCTGCATGGTTCCCGAACCCATAGGGTCTACACACTTAAGGTTCGGTGACGCTAGGGTTGTAGAGATATAAGTATGCGGTAACCCGAAAGTTGTTCGGAGTCCCGGATGAGATCCTGTACGTCACGAGGAGTTCCGGAATGGTCCGGAGGTAAAGATTTATATATAGGAAGACCAGTTTTGGCCACCGGGAAAGTTTCGGGGGTCATCGGTATTGTACCGGGACCACCGGAAGGGTCCCGGGGGTCCATCGGGTGGGGCCACCTATCCCGGAGGGCCTCATGGGCTGAAGTGGGAAGGGAACCAGCCCCTGGTGGGCTGGTGCGCCCCCCTTAGGCCTCCCTTGCGCCTAGGGTTGGAAACCCTAAGGGGGTGGGGGCGCCTCCACCTGCCTTAGGGGCCAAGCCAGCCCTAGGCCGCCGCCCCCTCCCCTTAGATGGGATCTATAGGGGCCGGCGCCCCCCAGGCTCCCTATATATAGTGGAGGGGAGGGAGGGTAGCCGCACCCAAGTCCCTGGCGCCTCCCTCTTCCCCCGTGACACCTCTCCCTCTCGTTGGTGCTTGGCGAAGCCCTACCGAGATCCCGCTGCTTCCACCACCACGCCGTCGTGCTGCTGGATCTCCATCAACCTCTCCTCTTCCCTTGCTGGATCAAGAAGGAGGAGACGTCTCTCCCAACCGTATGTGTGTTGAACGCGGAGGTGCCGTCCGTTCGGCGCTTGGTCATCGGTGATTTGGATCACGACGAGTACGACTCCATCAACCCCGTTCTCTTGAACGCTTCCGCTTGCGATCTACAAGGGTATGTAGATGCACTCCCCTCTCCCTCGTTGCTAGATGACTCCATAGATTGATCTTGGTGATGCGAAGAAAAATTTAAAATTCTGCTACGTTCCCCAACAGTGGCATCATGAGCTAGGTCTATGTGTAGTTTCTATGCACGAGTAGAACACAAGTTGTTGTGGGCATTGATTTTGTCAATTTACTTGCCGTTACTAGTCTTATCTTGATTCGACGGCATCATGGGATGAAGCAGCCCGGACCGACCTTACACGTACGCTTATGTGAGACTGGTTCCACCGACTGACATGCACTAGTTGCATTAGGTGGCTAGCGGGTGTCTGTCTCTCCCACTTTAGTCGGATCGGATTCGATGAAAAGGGTCCTTATGAAGGATAAATAGAAATTGGCATATCACGTTGTGGTTTTGGCGTAGGTAAGAAACGTTCTTGCTAGAAACCTATAGCAGCCACGTAAAAACTTGCAACAACAATTAGAGGACGTCTAACTTGTTTTTTGCAGCATGTGCCATGTGATGTGATATGGCCAAAAGGATGTGATGTATGAGATTGATCATGTTCTTGTAATAGGAATCACGACTTGCATGTCGATGAGTATGACAACCGGCAGGAGCCATAGGAGTTGTCTTAATTTATTTATGACCTGCGTGTCAACATAAAAGTCATGTAATTACTTTACTTTATCGCTAACCGTTAGCCATAGTAGTAGAAGTAATAGTTGACGAGACAACTTCATGAAGACATGATGATGGAGATCATGATGATGGAGATCATGGTGTCATGCCGGTGACGACGATGATCATGGCGCCCTGAAGATGGAGATCAAAAGGAGCAAAATGATATTGGCCATATCATGTCACTATTTGATTGCATGTGATGTTTGTCATGTTTTACATCTTATTTGCTTAGAACGACGGTAACATAAATAAGATGATCCCTCGCAATAATTTCAAGAAAGTGTTCCCCCTAACTATGCACCGTTGCTAAGGTCCGTTGTTCCGAAGCACCACGTGATGATCGGGTGTGATAGGTTCTAACGTTCGCATAAAACGGGTGTAAGCCAGATTTACACATGCAATACACTTAGGTTGACTTGACGAGCCTGGCATGTACAGACATGGCCTCGGAACACGAAAGACCAAAAGGTTGAACATGAGTCGTATAGAAGATATGATCAACATGAAAATGTTCACCGATGATGACTAGTCCGTCTCACGTGATGATCGGACACGGCCTAGTTGACTCGGATCATGTTTCACTTAGATGACTAGAGGGATGTCTATCTGAGTGGGAGTTCATTATTAATTTGATTAGATGAACTTAATTGTCATGAACATAGTCTAAAATCTTTACAATATGTCTTGTAGATCAAATGGCCCATGCTAATGTTGCCCTCAACTTCAACGCATTCCTAGAGAAAACCAAGCTAAAAGACGATGGTAGCAACTACACGGACTGGGTCCGTAACCTGAGGATTATCCTCATAGCTGCCAGGAAAGCATATGTTCTTGATGCACCGAAGGTGAAGCACCTGTTTTCCCTGCAGAACAAGACGTTATGAACGCTTGGCAGACACGTGGTGATGATTACTCCCTGGTTCAGGGCGGCATGCTTTACAGCTTAGAACCGGGGCTCCAAAAGTGTTTTGAGCAACACGGGGCATATGAGATGTTCCAAGAGCTGAAAATGGTTTTCCAAGCTCACGCCCGGGTCGAAAGATATGAAGTCTCCGACAAGTTCTATAGTTGTAAGATGGAGGAGAACAGTTCTGTCAGCGAGCACATACTCAAAATGTCTGGGCTGCATAACCGCTTGTCTCAGCTAGGAGTTAATCTCCCGGATGATGCGGTCGTTGACAGAATCCTTCAGTCGCTCCCACCTAGCTACAAGAGCTTTGTGATGAACTTCAATATGCAGGGGATGGAAAAGACCATTCCCGAGGTATATTCAATGCTGAAATCAGCGGAGGTGGAAATCAAAAAGGAACATCAAGTGTTGATGGTGAATAAAACCACTAAGTTCAAGAAAGGCAAGGGTAAAAAGAACTTCAAGAAGGACGGCAAGGGAGTTGCCGTGCACGGTAAGCAAGCTGCCGGGAAGAAGTCAAAGAATGGACCCAAGCCTGAGACTGAGTGCTTTTATTGCAAGGGAAACGGTCACTGGAAGCGGAACTGCCCCAAGTACTTAGCAGAAAAGAAGGCCGGCAATACCAAAGGTATATGTGATATACATGTTATTGATGTGTACCTTACGAGCGCTCGTAGTAGCTCCTGGGTATTTGATACCGGTGCAGTTGCTCATATTTGTAACTCAAAACAGGAACTGCGGAATAAACGGAGACTGGCGAAGGATGAGGTGACAATGCGCGTCGGGAATGGTTCCAAGGTCGATGTGATCGCCGTCGGCACGCTACCTCTGCATTTACCTACGAGATTAGTTTTAAACCTCAATAATTGTTATTTAGTACCAGCTTTGAGCATGAACATTGTATCTGGATCTCGTTTAATGCGAGATAGCTACACATTTAAATCTGAGAATAATGGTTGTTCTATTTATATGAGAGACATGTTTTATGGTCATGCCCCTCTGGTCAATGGTTTATTCTTATTTAATCTCAAACGTGATGTTACACACATTCATAGTGTGAATGCCAAAAGATGTAAGGTTGATAATGATAGTCCCACATACTTGTGGCACTGCCGCCTTGGTCACATTGGTGTCAAACGCATGAAGAAACTCCATGCAGATGGACTATTGGAGTCTCTTGATTATGAATCATTTGACACGTGCGAGCCATGCCTCATGGGTAAAATGACCAAGACTCCGTTCTCCGGAACAATGGAGCTAGCAACCAACTTATTGGAAATCATACATACTGATGTGTGCGGTCCAATGAGCGTTGAGACTCGCGGTGGCTATCGTTATGTCCTCACCCTCACTGATGACTTAGGTAGATATGTGTATGTCTACTTAATGAAACACAAGTCTGAGACCTTTGAAAAGTTCAAGGAATTTCAGAGCGAGGTTGAGAATCAACGTGACAGGAAAATCAAGTTCTTACGATCAGATCGTGGGGGAGAATATTTGAGTCACGAAGTTGGCACGCACTTAAGGAAATGTGGAATAGTTTCACAACTCACGCTGCCTGGAACACCACAACGTAATGGTGTATCCGAACGTCGTAATCGCACCCTATTGGATATGGTACGATCTATGATGTCTCTTACCAATCTACCGCTATCATTTTGGGGTTATGCTATAGAGACTGCCGCATTCACTTTAAATAGGGCTCCGTCGAAATCCGTTGAGACGACACCATATGAATTGTGGTTTGGCAAGAAACCTAAGCTGTCATTTCTGAAAGTTTGGGGATGCGATGCTTATGTCAAGAAACTTCAACCTGAAAAGCTCGAACCCAAATCGGAAAAATGCGTCTTCATAGGATACCCTAAAGAAACTATTGGGTATACCTTCTATCTTAAATCTGAAGGCAAGACCTTTGTTGCCAAGAATGGATCCTTTCTAGAGAAAGAGTTTCTCTCGAAAGAAGTAAGTGGGAGGAAAGTAGAACTTGATGAAGTATTGCCTCTTGAACCGGAGAGTGGCGCAACTCAAGAAATTGTTCCTGAGGTGTCTGCACCGACTAGGGAGGAAGTTAATGATGATGATCATGAAACTTCAGATCAAGTTGCTACCGAACTTCGAAGGTCCACAAGGACGCGTTCCGCACCAGAGTGGTATGGCAACCCTGTCCTGGAAATCATGTTGTTAGTCAATGGTGAACCTTCGAACTATGAAGAAGCGATGGCGGGCCCAGATTCCGACAAATGGCTGGAAGCCATGAAATCTGAGATAGGATCCATGTATGAAAACAAAGTATGGACTTTGACTGACTTGCCCGTTGATCGGCGAGCCATAGAAAATAAATGGATCTTTAAGAAGAAGATAGACGCGGATGGTAATGTGACCATCTATAAGGCTCAACTTGTCGCTAAGGGTTATTGACAAGTTCAAGGGGTTGACTACAATGAGACTTTCTCACCCGTAGCGAAGCTGAAGTCCGTCCGAATCATGTTAGCAATTGCCGCATTCTATGATTATGAGATATGGCTAATGGACGTCAAAACGGCATTCCTTAATGGTTTCCTTAAGGAAGAATTGTATATGATGCAGCCAGAAGGTTTTGTCGATCCTAAGAATGCTGACAAGGTGTGCAAGCTCCAACGCTCAATCTATGGGCTGGTACAAGCATCTCGGAGTTGGAACATTCGTTTTGATGAGATGATCAAAGCGTTTGGGTTTACGCAGACTTATGGAGAAGCCTGCGTTTACAAGAAAGTGAGTGGGAGCTCTGTAGCATTTCTCATATTGTATGTGGATGACATACTATTGATGGGAAATGATATAGAATTCTTGGAAAGCATAAAGGCCTACTTGAACAAGTGTTTTTCAATTAAGGACCTTGGAGAAGCTGCTTATATATTAGGCATCAAGATCTATAAAGATAGATCGAGACGCCTCATTGGTCTTTCACAAAGTACATACCTTGACAAGATATTGAAGAAGTTCAATATGGATCAGTCCAAGAAGGGGTTCTTGCCTGTATTGCAAGGTATGAGATTGAGCACAGCTCAATACCCGACCATGGCAGAAGATAGAGAAAATATGAGTGTCGTCCCCTATGCCTCGGCCATAGGGTCTATCATGTATGCCATGCTGTGTACCAGGCCTGATGTAAACCTTGCCGTAAGTTTGGTAGGAAGGTACCAAAGTAATCCTGGCATGGAACACTGGACAGCGGTCAAGAATATCCTGAAGTACCTAAAAAGGACTAAGGATATGTTTCTCGTCTATGGAGGTGACGAAGAGCTCGTCGTAAAGGGTTACGTCGATGCTAGTTTCGACACAGATCTGGATGACTCTAAGTCACAAACCGGATACGTGTATATTTTGAATGGTGGGGCAATCAGCTGGTGCAGTTGCAAGCAAAGCGTCGTGGCGGGATCTACATGTGAAGCGGAGTACATGGCAGCCTCGGAGGCAGCACAAGAAGCAATCTGGGTGAAGGAGTTCATTACCGACCTAGGAGTTATTCCCATTGCGTCGGGCCCGATGACTCTCTTCTATGACAACATTGGAGCTATTGCCCTTGCCAAGGAGCCCATGTTTCATAGGAAGACCGGGCATATCAAGCGTCACTTCAACTCCATTCGTGAAAATGTTCAAAATGGAGACATAGATATTTTTAAAGTGCATACGGACCTGAATGTCGCAGATCCGTTGACTAAGCCTCTTCCTCGAGCAAAACATGATCAACACCAGAACTCTATGGGTGTTCGATTCATCACAATGTAACTAGATTATTGACTCTAGTGCAAGTGGGAGACTGTTGGAAATATGCCCTAGAGGCAATAATAAAATGGTTATTGTTATGTTTCCTTGTTCATGATAATTGTCTATTGTTCATGCTATAATTGTGTTATCCAGAAATCGTAATACATGTGTGAATATATAGACCACAACATGTCCCTAGTAAGCCTCTAGTTGACTAGCTCATTGATCAACAGATAGTCATGGTTTCCTGACTATGGACATTAGATGTCATTGATAACGGGATCGCATCATTAGAAGAATGATGTGATGGATAAGACCCAATCTTAAGCATAGCACAAGATCGTGTAGTTCGTCTGCTAGAGCTTTTCTAATGTCAAGTATTTTTTCCTTAGACCATGAGATTGTGCAACTCCCGGATACTGTAGGAATACTTTGGGTGTGCCAAACGTCACAATGTAACTGGGTGACTATAAAGGTGCACTACGGGTATCTCCGAAAGTGTCTGTTGGGTTGGCACGAATCGAGACCGGGATTTGTCACTCCGCATGACGGAGAGGTATCTCTGGGCCCACTCGTTAAAACATCATCGTAATGAGCTCAATGTGACTAAGGGTTGGTCACGAGATGATGTGTTACGGAACAAGTAAAGTGACTTGCCGGTAACGAGATTGAACGAGGTATTGGGATACCGACGATCGAATCTCGGGCAAGTAACGTACCGATTAACAAAGGGAATTGAATACGGGATTGATTGAATCCTCGACATCGTGGTTCATCCGATGATATCATCGTGGAATATGTGGGAGTCTACATGGGTATCCAAATCCCACTGTTGGCTATTGGCCGGAGAGTTGTCTCGGTCATGTCTGCATGGTTCCCGAACCCGTAGGGTCTACACACTTAAGGTTCGGTGACGCTAGGGTTGTAGAGATATAAGTATGCGGTAACCTGAAAGTTGTTAGGAGTCCCGGATGAGATCATGGACATCACGAGGAGTTCCGGAATGGTCCGGAGGTAAAGATTTATATATAGGAAGACCAGTTTCGTCCACCGGGAAAGTTTTGGGGGTCATCGGTATTGTACCGGGACCACCGGAAGGGTCCCGGGGGTCCACCGGGTGGGGCCACCTATCCCGGAGGGCCTCATGGGATGAAGTGGGAAGGGAACCAGCCCCTGGTGGGCTGGTGCGCCCCCCTTGGACCTCCCTTGCGCCTAGGGTTGGAAACCCTAAGGGGGTGGGGGCGCCTCCACCTGCCTTGGGGGCCAAGCCAGCCCTAGGCCGGCGCCGCTCCCCTTAGATGGGATCTGTAGGGGCCGGCGCCCCCCAGGCCCCCTATATATAGTGGAGGGGAGGGAGGGCAGCCGCACCCAAGTCCCTGGCGCCTCCCTCTCCCCCCGTGACACCTCTCTCCTATCGTTGGTGCTTGGCGAAGCCCTACCGAGATCCCGCTGCTTCCACCACCACGCCATCGTGCTGCTGGATCTCCATCAACCTCTCCTCTTCCCTTACTGGATCAAGAAGGAGGAGACGTCTCTCCCAACCGTACGTGTGTTGAACGCGGAGGTGTTGTCCGTTCGGCGCTTGGTCATCGGTGATTTGGATCACGACGAGTACGACTCCATCAACCCCATTCTCTTGAATGCTTCCGCTCGCGATCTACAAGGTATGTAGATGCACTCCCCTCTCTCTCGTTGCTAGATGACTCCATAGATTGATCTTGGTGATGCGTAGAAAATTTTAAAATTCTGCTACGTTCCCCAACAATAAGTGTCCGGGTTGTGATTAGCAAAACAAGCAAAGCTTTACAGTGAACAAAACGACTACGGACCACGGTGAATCTACAAGCTGGCAACAACACAAGCCGGCAGAAGACACTAGTGCAATTCACAAATTTGACAAGTGATAGTGCTATTCGGGTCGAAACAACCACAAATAGGATGTGCTCAGATTTGGCTATGTCTATGGATCTAGGAAATGCTTGGAAAAGAAAAATAAAGACCTAGCCATGGAAAAATTGCTACACACGGAAGAAGCAGTGGGACCTACCAAATGCAGCAAAGGGGGTCTAAGTTAAGACGAACTATATCGTGATGATGGCTAAATGATTTGGGCGTGTTACTGAAGTGAATCTAGATCTCTGAAGATGAACTATGACGAACTCCGACGAACTTTGCATGAACCATAATGGAGAGGAACACTTACAAATTTGCGAAAAGGAAGATTCAAAGGCTTCGAGCTCTGCGAGTGCGGCCGCAGCGGCTTCAATGGAGGTCCGGCGACGGTGGCTCTGTTGTTGCAGTTGTCGTCGGAGGCGGCGAGCGTGAAAGGGCGTAGTGGCATCGGGAGCGAGAGGAAGAAGAAGCACGAGGAGCACAGAGGGTAAAGGGTAAACTCTGGGGGTCCTTGGGCCTATTTATAAGGAGGGTAGAAACCGAAACGACTGGAGCAAAATCCCAGGCGGTGCGATAAATTTCGGATGGAAAAGTGCCTCGATTCTTGCACCTATCAAACCCACTCAAAGATTCGTTGTGATGTCACGTGGGGATTCCGGAGATCCGTGAAGTGATGTCACGGTATGGGAGGCACAGAATGACAAGTGTGGAACAAGCTACATGACCTGGCATGTGAGTTTGACCCGGCCAGAAGTGTCATAAAGAAGCGAGATAAGAAGCAATGGAGGGATGGTGCGATGCCGGTTTGAGAAATCCAGAGCTTAATCGTTCACCTTTTTGTTTTTATTCATCTTATTTTCAGGACAAGTTTAACATGGATGAATCCAAATTAAACTGGAGGGGGGGGGCTAATGTTGGGGATATTTCCCCTGACCATGACCCAGCCCTGTATACGACCCGGCTGAGGCCTGAAGGCACTATGGGTCGTACTGCTCAATGGGTCAAGGAGACAAACCAAGAAACGGGTTGAAGACCCGTGAAGTGACCTGGCCATGGGCCAACTTATACTGAAGAAGGTGGGCCGACTCGATCAGAAAGCCCATATGGAAGTACTTTCTTGGGAAGCAAGACAATAAGAATTAGAATAGGATACGAGTTGTTATCACGACCTGAGCTTTGTTGTAAACCTGGGGACTCGACCTGTTATATAAAGGGGACCCCCCAGGTCGAAAAGACTAAGTTGCAATCTCTCGAAAGCTAGGTTAGCGAATCCGCATCCTTGTAATCGAGGTCTTCAGCAATATCAATAAAGCAGGAAGTAGGTCTTTACCTCCACCGCGAGGGGCCGAACCTGGGTAAACTCGTGTCTTTCGTTCCCGATCAACCCCGTTCAAGCGACCATCGAGTTGCGATGACCTCAAGACTTAGTCCTATCACGAGGACATCTGCCACGACAAAACCACGACAAATATCGATGCTAAGAAGAGGTAAATGGACCACATGAAGGAGGCTACAAGAATCCAAAATGATCTGAGTCATTCAATCAGCTATATCCAACGTCTCACGCCGCTCCAATGATGTATCCATCATATCATATATAATTTTAAAACATGTTATTGCATGAATCATAATTTAAAAAATAATATTAAATGTATTAAACACAATTAATGTTGAAATCAATCTGAATTACGTTTTTTTGGAGGAAAAGGCCACCATGGCTAGCTTTATTAACTTAGTCAATTATTACATCGTTCACAAGGTGGCTGATTAAGAAACCCGGGGGTTCATCAGACCAACTTCTATCGGACTTATTACAAAAGCTGAATTTTGATAGCTCATGAGCGACACAATTTGCATCACAAAAAATATGCTTAAAGATGACCTTTCCTACTAATGGAGCCGAGTCTATGCACTCCGCAAAAAACGTTGCTGCCGCATCCCACCATTTCTTTTGGCCTTGACAATAATTCACCACGTTCAGAGAATCGGACTCCGCTTCAACTCTGTTAAACCCCATCGCATTCACCATGTTTAAGCCATCTCGCATTGCCATAGCTTCGATGGTCACCACATCTGATGCATACTGTATGAATTTACATTGTGCCGCCAGAAATCGGCCTCTATCATCCCGAATAACAGCAGCAGTCGCACCTGAGCCTTCCTCTGCATGAAATGATGCATCGACAATGAGTTTGATAAATCTTGGGTCTGGCTTCGTCCATTTATGTATAATGTTCCCCGTCTTGCGACTAACTGAATTGATATGATTCCCAACTAGTCTAAGAACTGAACTAGTCCATCGAGAAGATGGTGGGCAAGAGTCATGGTGAGTATGTTGTCGACGTAATCACCAGATATACCAACAACCAGTAGCAATAATCTTCTTGCAATTTATTCTGGGCATGATTTGGAGTGGCGCGTCGTATTCTACCAGCAGAAACTCCAGTATGGCTGAACCTGACCAATCAACTTGCACAGCATGATTGATCCGGTTAGTTAGGCCCAGTCCAGACCATAAATTCCTTGCTAAGACGCATTGGAATTACGATTATAACCTTGAATTTTTTTATTTTTTTGGTTTTCCTGTTCGTGTTTTGCCTTCGGCAAATCAGGACTGTTGATGTGTCTTGCATCTTATCAAACGGCTGCTTCGAGGTCCTGGCCGTGGTAGTGCAGCCGAACGGGCGGCGCAGGAGGCCACGAAACTACGAATGCCTTCCGGGGTAGCGAACCCGCCGCATGTCTCTCCGCCTCCTCCTCCCACCTCGCGGCAGCCTACGCCTCCTTTCCCCTCTCCGTCGCCACCAGACCCCAAGGCCTCCGCCCTTTCGAACGACTGCCACCGGCGTCCCACAGAGGGCCTCTAGTTTCTTCAGTATCCCTATCCGCGCCTTCACCAGTATCTCCGGCATGGCTGCTGGGACGCAGCAGCAGACCGTGGAGGTTAGGGAGAGCGTGGAGCTGACGGAGGAGGAGGAGCGGATCTTCGCTAGGCTGCTGGACGTCGTCCGCCACTTCGGACTCGGCACCCAGCTCCGCGTCGCCGGGGGATGGGTCCGGGACAAGGTGAGCTTAATTGAAAAGCCTGGTGAGTTTAATATGTAGGGTTTATGGCGTGGCTTCTTGTCGCTCGCACGATATGTTGGGAAATCTTCAATATTCATGTCGCATTGTTTTCCTGCGTATCAGAATTTGTTTGTGAAGAGATTGTTGAATGATGTAGATTAGGGCATCTCTACGGCTCTACCCCATCCCCATATCTTAATTCCCCATCCGTTAATTTCCCTTTTTAGGGAATTAAACATTTGGTCAATTAACCCATCCCAAAACTTAATCCCCTTCCCCCCTACACACATTTTTTTGTCAATTTATCCAAACGTTTGTGCAAATAATCCAAATAAATGCACCGCATTTCTATACAAACATAAAAAAATTCAAACAGACCACATCATAATTCTACTACGAGCATAAATAAACTTAATCTGATCCAACAAACAACTAAAACATTACCATAATTTGTGCCAAAAGGAATAGTTCATTCCAAAAAACCACCAAACACATGGTGGATCAAAAGTAATCATAGCTCATAAGGGGCTCATGCACTTGCGCCAGCCCGCCGGCACCACCATTGTTGCCGCCTCCACCATTGCTGCCACCACCACCAAATGACTTAGCCAAGATGTCCCCACGAGTTAACTCCCAGTATTATCTCGTCCTCTCGCCCATCTTGCTTGGATCCATGAACATTATAGCAAGCTCCTCGACCACCCTCTTGTTCTTGTCTTCCTCGGCCTCCAATGCTAGCCTTGCTCCTCACTCTTCATCTTCTTCTTTTTTTCCCTCGACCTCCGGTGCAAGCCTTTGCTCCTCAGTTTCAAGCCTTTTTCCCCTCCGATCGAGCCTTTCTCTCCTCAGCCACCGCCTTTGCCTTCCACCTCCCCTCCTCCATCATCTTTATCTCGCAGAAACAACTTATCTCCTCCTCCTTCCTTTCAGCCGCCAATGCCCTCTTCACCTCTACCATCGCCATGAGCTCTTGTATGCTCCAACAACTCCATTCTTCTTTGTGGTTTTTGCTTTTTTTTTGTCCATCCGAACGACCAGTGGGGGTGGATGGCTTCCCTTGCCGCCGGCGTTTCAGAGCTTGCGGCTTGGAATTGGCTGCTGGCGGTGGGTCTTCGGCGCCGGCGAGGGTGCGACTGGGATGGGGACCGGGGATGACCGATGTCGGTGTTGGGCAGGAAGGAGGTGGTCGAGTGGGAAGACTGCGGCTGCTCCCTATTTTTCTTGAGACTTGCCCATCCAAGAGCAAATATGAGCTAGTGGGAGGAAAATTTGGGGGGTGGGGTGAAGCTAAATATGGGCAATTAAACTAGGATAACTGACTGTTTTCTCATAAAGAGTAAAGAAGTGCAGAAGTGACATGTTCATTTTGGATTGTTATATTGGGCTGTGCTATTTGAATGTTGCATTTTGTATTAAACAATTGCATGATGCTTGCTATGAGCTGACTAGAAATCTCTGGAGATTCTGGAGGACTAGGATCATACCATGAACTTCCATCTTTTTGCAAGAAAGAAAGAATTAACACTGCTTATATTTTATGGAATGATGGTTTGGTAGTGTTGGGACTTAACTGTTGCTTTGGCATATTCTTGGCAGCTATTGGGGAAAGGCTCTGCTGACATTGACATTGCACTTGATAATATGACGGGCCAAAATTTCTGTGAGAGAGTAAATGAGTACTCAAAATTCATGGGTGAAGAGCAGAAAGGAATCGGCGTTATCCAGTGGTATGAAATTTTTATTACTATAATTCTGACACTCCCAATATTATTTCAGGAGCTTTTTGTTTGCTGATATCCATTTTTACTAAGTAGGTTGATTTTGTATTCCCGTGTTGTATTCTGATTGCCCTTCGTGTGCTTGGGTGACTCTGGCCACTCATGAGAATTCTTTTTCGAACCGGGTTACTCCCCTAGCCCTCTTAGTTGTGGCAGGGCTGCATGTGCGCTCACCTGTGTGTGTGCTTGTGGCATGGGCTGGGGTGTGTGTGTTTGGGGGGGGGGGGGGGGGGGGGGGGGGGGGGGGTGGTGGTGGTATATTTTTGACCTTTATGCTTTTATACAATATAATTTTCTTTGAGGTCAATTGCGTATGCATGGGAACAAGGAAATCGTCACAGTTTAATGCAAACAGAGTACTCTGTATATGTTCCTTGCATTTTATCATGTAACTGCGGCTGTTTATACCTTCTTTTTTGGCAGCAACCCTGATCAATCCAAGCACCTGGAAACTGCAAGAATGCTTATATATGGCATATGGATTGATTTTGTCAACTTGAGGTCCGAAAAGTACGCTGAAAACAGTCGTATTCCTACTGTGGTATGCACATGCATTTAGCATTACTTTTTGTACTCATTTTGTTGAGCTTATGCACAAACATTATCTCTTTGCATGTCTTGATCTTTTTCAAAGTCTTTTACTTTGCCGTGTGTATTTTCGACGTGGCAAACTACTAAAATATATGTTGATTCACTTGTAATTTGATACACTTATGTTTGGTGGCTCAGTATTTGCAACTTCTTTGTTTCTTATTCATCTCTTTACTTTTGATAATCTGTCGCAAGGCACAAGCAATTTACAGCTATCTCATGCTTTGTAATGTGCAGGAGATTGGAACAGCCAAAGAAGATGCACTCCGCAGGGACCTAACAATCAATAGGTAATGCCATGTGATTTATTTTCAAAATGAATTTGGTATTCTGTAATGTCATACTTTCATTGCTACAATGTTGATTTCAAGGTTTAACTTAGTTCCCTATTTAGTCTTTCTAAAATCCAAACTTCAACAGCTTATTCTTCAATATCAACACTAAATCAGTGGAAGATTTAACTGGAAGAGGTTAGTTTCTTTGCTATTACTAGTTTCTAAACCCATGTCATTATTTTGTAAATTCTCGCTGTTATGTACTCATGGTGATCCCATACTATGTGAAGGTCTTGAAGATCTGAAAAAGGGCCTCATTGATACTCCTTTACCTGCCAAGTCAACTTTCCTGGATGACCCCCTCAGGGTTCTTAGAGCAATTCGGTTTGGTATGTCCTGTGATCAATCTCAAATAGTTCGGGTGATCTTTTTCTAATTTTATTATGAGTACTAATACTTTCTATAATTTTATGATTTTAGAGGTGTTCATGATAAGTTTGACTTGCTAATAGCATCTTAACTTCAAGCCATTTCTACTTAGGTAATCTTAGCTGAAAACATTATAAAGTGTTTCTCTCTCTGATAAGTTGAAATCTTGCCCACTTGCTTGCTAGTGCAAATGCCTGCTATGGCGTATAATTAAAGGGTGTGACAGTGACTTGGATTAGTATTATTTTCTTTGCATATGCTAATATTCATCTCTGGCAGCTGCTAGATTCAGCTTTACATTAGCTGAAGATTTGAAAGAAGCGGCTTCTGATGAAAAGGTGAAGTCTGAACTTGGTAGCAAGATTAGCAGAGAACGAATTGGTCATGAGGTCTGATTTCTACACTAACTGTCAATCGATGCCTCCTTGCTTCTTCCTGCTTTTTTGTATAAGTAACGGAATTTCGCCATTGTGTATTGAGTGACGCCAAGCAAATCCCCAGGTCACTAATATTGTAGTTTGCATATTGTGCAGGTAGACCTCATGATGTCAGACAAACACCCTGTCAATGCACTGTGCCATATCCATGATTTGGGATTGTTTTATGTTGTTTTTGCTTTTCCTGAGAAACTAGAGCCTCCAGCTCTTGACAAACATGATTGGTATGTATCTGTTCTAGTATGCTAGTATGTATGTTTGGACTACATGCAATATGGAAGTACCCAACTATATGTCACACAGTTACATTTCAGATTTTTTGACTTGGTAGACTTTTACAAATTAGTATGCACTTGTCTATTTGTTTCCAATAGCTCATATTTTCTGTTGGTTCAGGCTTTGTGTTTCACATCTTGAAGCAGCATGGAATCTTGCACATTCTATTGGCCGTTCTGTGTTCAGTGGTGGTTCTGATTCCAAGTCACAGGTCTGCGGAGTTTTGATCATATATCTTGTTAAATAACACCCCCAAAATCATGTTTCTTGCATGGCATGTTATTTTAAGCTGTTTCCTGTGTTGACATTGAAATGCATATGACCGAAAGTAAAACTTAAGTAACCTTGAAATAATTTATAACGAACCAACATTATTCTGATTCTTCTCTGTAACAGTTTTGAATTCTTAAGGCATTTATAGAATGTTTTTGAACCTGATCGAACCATGACCGCTGGGAGTACAAAATATTGCTCTAAATCATTCAAGTATCTCTCTATAGATTCGTTGCAGTCTTATAGTTGATTTTGTATAGCACTGTAATTCAGAAAATCTATTATAGAAGTTTCTCACTAGTATAGTACTGTATCTAGAATTACTATGGTAGGCAACTTTACTACAAGTTATGTGCAATGGCTACCAAGAAACACATACTTGGCTTTTATGGATGCTATTTTGTTTTCCTAACTCTTAAGATTTACTATGATTTTTAGGATGAACAGCAAAGGCTTTGCCTGTATAGCGCGCTATTTACTCCAGTTCGAAATATGTTCTACATGGACAAAAAATCAAAGAAGGTAACATCCAACTCAGGCATCCTCCAGATTTGTCTAAATCCAAACATTTAACTATTTAGAAGGGCAAAACTCTGTATACGCTTGATGTTCTTTGGTTGACTAAGTCATCGACTTTTCTGCAATGGTGTAAGTGAACAAACTCATAACTAGACTGATCGGAGAGAGCAGGCTTGGGCCATCATGACCATATTCCGTTTTTCCTACACTAAACATAGGAATAAAATCATCTAACTCATGCATTATCTTTTTTCCTAATACAAACAGTATGTACATAAGCAGGTCAAATATTCTATTATAGTCTACCCTGCGGACACTCTTCAATGCTCTGCAAGTGTCTACCTGGGTACGCTTGCTTGTTTCATAGAAATAGATATTTTTCCGGACAGGTTAAGCTTCATCTGAAGCCGAACATGAGGTGCTAATCTTTGCCTGATAGTCTAGCTTAACTTTTGGTTAGACGGCGGGTTCTTTGCAAGGTATAAAATGGTTTATGTTATTTAGAAAGAAACTCTTGGAGGTTGGTAAATTTGTTAACAAACTAAACAGCTTGATAATCATCACATTCATTTGCCCTCTACTGTTTTATGGAAGTACTATAACAGGTCTGTTGTGTCATCTGCAGGTTCCAGTTGTTAGCTATATTATTCGGTACTCTCTAAAGCTGAAAGCTAGTGATGCTGACACGGTACACTTTATTGAGCAGGCCTAATCTCGAAAGCAATTGTTTATGCTTGCATGTGTTGTGTAATTTAATTAAAAAAAACTTTTCATTATCTGTTCTGTGTTGAAAGATTGTGAACATACATGTTGCGAGTGAAAAGTTTGCTGAATTAATTCTTCTCCTGGAGTCAAATGAGAATCTGGAAACTGTGAAAGAGAAGCTGGATGATGAATATCTAGAGATACCAACAGACTTAGTGAAACGTGTTTTTGCAGGTTAGTGCTGGCCATCCTTATTTTTAAATTTGGAATGTCCTTCATATTGGTCAGTTCCTTAAAATTTGAAGTTTCTGATGGTCTTGTTATGGGCATTCTAGGCACATGATATCTTTTGATTTAACTTGTTAGGGTATTGGATCAATTTGTTTGCAGTATTCTTATTTCCTTGTGTTACTGGATAAAATTTCTGACAGTTTGAGCATTTCAGGACTTATACTTCGTGAAATAAAAGGTTTTTGGCGTGTGGCACTGTTTATCTCAACTCTTGTCTATCCAGAAGTGGGCAATGCCAGCGATTCCCTCGGCAAGCAGGATGAACTAGATAAAATGAAAGAGAGATACATCAGTGTGGAGCGATCAATAACTGAACTTGGTAAAGAACTTACCTAATGATATTTTTAGTTTCCTATCATGATAGTTGATGTGTTCCTCACATAACTACCTCCTGATTTATACCTTGTTGTTCCACTTGACCAGATCTTGATGGCGTATGGAAAATGAAGCCGTTGCTTGATGGAAAGGCCATTATGGGGGTCATGCAGGTCAAGTCCGGAGGTCCCTTGATTGGAAAATGGGTATGTATGAACCCCCTGTAAACCAACTGATCATACTATTCCAGTTCCTGTGCATTCTTACTTAACACAAAGATGTGCACTTTCTCCCAGCAACAACGGCTAGTCAAGTGGCAGCTTGCGCATCCTCAGGGAACTATGGAGGAGTGCATGGAGTGGATGAAGCAGTCGGAACAGCAGTCAAAACGCCAGAAAATAGAATGCAGCACTTGAGCATCATTGACTGACATTTTGATTTTGAGCTTAGGCAGTCCTTAGAACTCAGTGATAGGTCACAAACTTCACATGGTCTCTGTCCGTGGGTCTCTGTCCGTTGATCTTGATTGCTTTGCCACCATGGCTACTTTTGCGTTCCTGGTTTCCTTCCATTGGAGATGGATGGGACGTTACTCTCTGACATGTACTCCCTCCGTGCCAAAATAAGTGTCAACTTTGTAATAACTTTAGTACAAATTTGTACTAAGGTTGAGACACTTATTTTGGGACGGAGGAAGTAGTAAAATAGATTTTCTCCACCAGAGTCTATTTGAGCCTTGTATTGAATATGTTTCTCCAACAAAAAAGTATGGATTTTTTTACTTCGAAAAAGGCAATGCGAGAACATCATGATGTAATGGGTATCTTGTATATCTAAATGGTTGATGATGTAACAAGTGTCATATATACCTAAATAGTCAGATCACGCTAACTCTAATTCTCCCAATATGTCAACTCATTATACCATCATGCATAGAAAGATAACCACATTTGACATGCACCATGCGTTTGGGGCGGGAGTTGGGCCTGGCTAGCTCAACCGAGCCTGTTCGAAGGAAAATAGGTAAAAAGTCAACATCTGCATTGTTTGGTTGCCTGCATTTAGGTCTCTCGCATTAGGGGAGCAATTTTGACATGTCGTTTGGTTGCCTGACTCGGCTCATGCAATTACACCATGTTTGGTTGCCTGCACGGGATATGATTAAGATTAACATCTATCCATAACACACGTTGTGGCGGCTGCAATCCATAACACACACGTTGTGGCGGCTGTAGTGAACGATGGCGAGGATACAAGCAACTAGTTTGCCGCACCGTCGTCGGACTCGGCGCTGAGGCCACCGTCCACTACCGCAGGGCGGGCGGTCGACAAGCAAGCATCCCGCCCTGGCGAGCAGTATAAGAGCATCTCCAACCGTTCGCCATCCCAGGGGCTAGAAAAAAACGCCGCTTGGGGGGCGAAACGATGATATTTTCAGCGTGGGGGCGATCGGCTTCCTAGCTGCCGCCCCCAGGTCGGCCCTAGATGCTCTTTAAAAAAGAATTAAAAACATAATTGGGCAAATTTCGGCAAACACGACATACATTCGGCGATATTTAGGCGGTTCACAATTTTTTTACATACAGAAACATAATAATAAATCTACTAAAAAGAAGAAAAAAAAACGGCCACGCCTACACGCCGAAGAACTCGCTGAACACGCCGAAGTCGCTGCCATCATCGTCCTCCTCCTTCACGTGGCCGTCCCTGCTGAACCCCTGCCCGGGGTCCCCTAACGGACTGGTTTGGCCAGCGGCGACACCTCGTCGCCGCTGTCGTCGAGAACGATGACGCATCCCTCGCCGCGGCCACGGCGCTGAGCGACGATCTCCTCCAGGGCGTGGCGCTGGCGCTCCATCTCCATCCGCGTCCAGTCCTCCCGCGCTCACTTCATGGCGGCCTCGTCGTCGTGCTCGCGCTTCACAGGGCCGAGCCCCGGCTCCGTCTTCGGTCTGACGAGTCGGGAGGCTGGACCCGAGGAACTGTCGCCGCCCTCGTTGATGACGACGATGCGGTTGCGTCGGCCGAGCAGTGTTTCCATCGGTTCGGCCTTGATGCTGAAGAGCGCCGGCGACCCGGAGGAGTGGGAGGAGGACCCGCCCAACATCCTCCTTGGAAGCCATGCACCGCAACTCCGGCGGGGGACCGGGGCGGCCGGGTACGTCAGCGGCGGATCGTTGCCGTCCTCAAGGTACTCGAGGACGGCATGTAGTATGCGGCCGGGGGCGCCCCACCACAGGAGGCGGCCGTCGCTGTAGTTGCGCCCCCTCACCACTGGCGCGTTGTTGATGGAGGCCAGCTGCTCCGCCTGCCGGCATTCAAAGTACGCCGCCCACTCCTCGTGGTTGCCGGCATCATACTCCGGGAGGGCCTCCTCCGACAAAGATGCCCGCACACGGTCGATCTCGGCCTGGAAGTAGTCGGGGTGCTCGACGTCGGGCAGCGGGGGGACGGGGATGCCTCCCGGCGCTGTGCCTCCACCGCCTCGGCGCGTGCATGTCGGGAGGCGCCGGGTAGTTCACTTTGTGGAGGAGATGGGCTTCCCACTCGTGCAGAGAGCGGAGGCCGAAGCCATTGGCCGCCGCCTCATCGCTGGGGAACCTTTCGTCCATCGTCTGTGCGTGCATGGGGAGAGAGGGAGAGAGAGTTCGGCGGCGGCGGCTGTGCGTGCACGGGGAGAGAGGGGGGCCGCGGGCGGGGTGCGTGCACCAGCAAGGCAGGGGCGGCTTATATAGTGGCCGGGGGGGGGGAGGGGCTCGGCGTTGTGTGTACGCGTGGCGGGAGGGGGCGCGTCGCCTCACCGCGCCGTCCGTGAGGAATCAATGGAGGGCTGACCGGCGGCAGCCTTGGCATTGATTCCTCGCGGGAAATGATGAGGACATGACTACCTTGGATATGACCAAAAATATTGCATACATGTATATTTGTGAGGTGATTTCTAATGCAAACTATGCAATAATTTATTTATGTCATCCAGGATAAAAATACTTCACAAACTTTTGTTCCATGTCTAATTGCAGGTGTATGAGACATTTGTACAATCCATATATGAAGATAAGGGAAAAATAGAAGTTTAGGTGCTGTTTAAAAAGTCCTCTCACGTCACTTTTGGGCCAAGAGAAGATAGAGTCCAAGTCTGTCATGTTCTGGATTCAGATTCGGACTGCACAGACATACCTGAATCAAAATGTCAACAACTTTTTCATACGGAATCCGAATTGGGTGATTCTTTTTTTGTTAGAAATTAGATTTCGTGTTCTTTCCAACCCAATTGGATTCACCTTTAAATTCGTCCATAGCATTGAGATATCGACAAAACAATCTAACGCTGCAGCAGATTCTGAGTCAAACAACAAGTCCAAAGGTGCTGCATCGCCTCCAATTGGGCCCATGAGCCTTGTACGACCTAGGGTTAGTTTTAGCCTGCCTTGGGACGTCCTCCCACCTCCTTGGCCGCCACCCCTTGCTCATATATAATTAGATCCATCTAGTAGCTTTTTTCCTTAGGATTTGTTTAGTTAAAAGTTAGCCATTGCAACTTCGTGTACTTCGTTTGTGTCCAACGACCAGACCAATACCGCTTACGGATCCCCACCACTATCAATACTTCATATATATTCGTAATATTCAGATTGCTTTATCATATTCTTGCTTGTTCTTCGATTGCTTGCAGGAATAGACCTTCGTGGTCAGGCTGACCGTGCTTCCGGCATCGTCAGTAACCTCAGGAGATTGATTTAGCGATTGCTAAGGCGCAACGTCGTGCACGTTTGTAGTCGGATCGTCAAAGTCGTCTCCACCAAATAGATAGTTATCATCTCATCGAAAGATCGAGACCCTCGCCTCTATCAAGTGGTATCAGTTTTCGGGTTGCTCGGTGAGAATTTCCAGTTTTTCCTAGATTAGATTTATTTTCTTACCTATTGTCCAAAAAAAGCCACAAAAAGTTAGATCTATTCATCCTTTGTCCAAGCCAGTCTGAGCCTTTGCAATTTTCTTTTCATTGCTTGCATAGTTGAATTATCGGTTGCATGGTCGTGTCGAGTTGCTGGTCTTAGTGTCTAGTTCGTTTAGAGTTTAGAGTTCTATTCACATTAGTCACGCCGCCGCTGTATCATTATCCCTTCCGCTGTCCACCATCCATCCATCAATTTCCACCACGTGCTACCCACCGTTCATTGTCATAATCATAGTTGAGATCATTCACATCTTCGCTTGATCCAATCTGCATCTTATCTAGTTTATTTTGGAAAGAGGGAAAAAAAAAAAAAAAAAAAAAAAAAAAAAAGAAAAAAAAAAAAAAAAAGTCAGAGAAAAAAAAGAAAGAAAAAGAAAAAAGGTGTGAGGAAAAAAAGAGAGAAGAAAAAAATCCGAATCTATCTAGACTCAATCTCGTAGTTGAATTCGGATTGGAATCTGTTTTGTGTACTGTTCAGTAAAACAGGCATAACTTCCTCATACGAAGTCCGTTTTGGCTCCGCAAGTACTCACATGAAAGCTAGCAACGAGCCCCATCTAAATAGTTGCATAAGCTAGTTCAATATTTGGCACCTCAAAATCGGCTTCTAAATAGGTCTTTTTGCTCTCCGAAGTTCACGAACACAGCTTATTCCAGTTTTTCACGCCAATTTTCGAATTTTTTTGACTCCTCATATCAACTCAGAATTGAGTGATTCCTTTTGCGTTTGAAAGCTTGAGTCAGTATCATTCTTGAAAAAAATTATCAAAAAATTGGCACAAACTTTTATAGAGGAAAATTGAAGAGAAAGTTGTTGATATATCCTGCTTGGCTGTTGTTTCACATCATTATCTTTATTACTATTGTGATCTTCACTTATATCTTGCTGTCCAGAGCTACTTCATATCCTTTATTGATGCTAGTTGTGCTACGGCGTGACCTCATTAGTGTTCTAGGCTCGCGTCTCTAGTTCGGTCTAGCCTAGGACCAGCACAGTACCGTCATTGAGCGTTTATTCAATATTGCATCTCTGAATTGATTATTGCTAATCTTTTGCTACCATATATAGCCAACCCAGCTCCACATATTTCTACACCGTGTATACGTACGTTTCCCTGGCAATCGCTTTACACAATCTTCGGAGTTATTTGACACCGCCGGTTGCCTGTCACCACCTGCCGCATGGTAAGAACTTGTAAGATATTGATATTTGATTTACTGTGAGCACTTTACAACCACATCCTAGTAGTTCATAGGAACATTATTCTCGAATTTTGTTTCTTGTTTCTACTAATCATGACAGGTTCCGAAGATAAAAGTTCTTGGACGACGGACACATCTTCACCATCACGAGAGTTGGGACAACACACACAAGCACATGGTCAGGTTATCTTTTTACCGTCATTTGAGGGTAGATTTAATCCTGCTATTTATCTAGCTTGGGAGCTTGAAGTAGAACAAGTTTTTAGTCACCATGACTTTTCTGAACTTGAGCGAGTGCGAGCTGCCACTAGAGCATTTACTGGTTTTGCTTCTGTTTGGTGGAGTGTGCATTGTAAGAAAAACATTGATAACCAACCCACAACTTGGAAAGATTTGAAATATGTAATGAGGCAACAATTTTTTCCTCCTTACTATCGTCGTGAATTCCTTCGCAAATTTGAACAATTTAAACAAGGCAATAACACTGTTCATGCTTACTACCAAGAGTTCAAATCTTATATGCATCATTGTGACATAGAAGAATCTGAGGATGATACAATGAATAGATTTTTTGGTGGTTTGAACCATGATATTCAGGCAAGATTTCAGTATATTCCTCGTTGCATTACTGGTATGTATGTTCGTGCTTGTACCTTTGAGAGACAGATACAGGAGGATGCATTGAATGACTACAACAACTACTATTCTAGTTCATGCTCACCACCGCCGGTTGGTTCCTCCACCGTTGCACCTACTAGAGTAGCCCCACATTGGATTGTGAGCGCGACATCATCTCAAGAGTATGGTACATTGTCAACGTCCGTACCTACATCAGCTACGTCTTTGCGACAAGGTAACAGTAAAGGTATTGATGAGATAACTTCACATGAGAATGATGCATACCTAGTTAACTTGAATGCATCATGTGTTGAGTTACCTCTTGATTTGAGCACACCACCTATTTTAGAGAATCTCGCTACTGTCATAAATGTGTCGTGTGATCAAACAACTGAAATACCAACAATTTTGAGTGCACCCATTGAATTAACTGTTGATGCAAAAGAACCAATGTTTAATCATTTTGATATGACCTCTAATCTTGGTGATGATTCTGTGTCAAATGACTTATTGCATGTTTGCTTATTTAAGCATGTTGTAGCATGTAAATTTGATGCAAGTAAGGTTTATTCACCAATGTTGGGATGGTTTAATGATGAACATTGTCAATCCTTTGATATGAATAAGAGCTTCACTTATATGTGCAAACTGAGTTGCAATATTTTCATGTCTTCTACTTCTTGTGATAATATTTCGGCTTCAGATTTTATGAGCTATGAAAATTACTCATGTATACATGTGTCATTTGTGCAAAAACCAAGGGAAGTAAAAATGGATGACATATACATATGCAACATGTACACCCTGTCTCTTTTGTTAGCCACATTTCAGATTAAGCAACGCTGAGGACGACTTTGTTTTCAAGAAGGGGAGGTCTTGGATACGACCAAAAATATTGCATACATGTATATTTGTGAGGTGATTTCTAATGCAAACTATGCAATAATTTATTTATGTCATCCAGGACAAAAATACTTCACAAACTTTTGTGCCATGTCTAATTGCAGGTGTATGAGACATTTGTAAAATCCACATATGAAGATAAGGGAAAAAGAGAAGTTTAGGTGCTGTTCAAAAAGTTTTCTCACGTCACTTTTGGGCCAAGAGAAGATAGAGTCCAAGTCTGTCACGTTCTGGATTCAGATTCGGACTGCACAGACATACCTAAATCAAAACATGAACAACTTTTTCATACGAACTCCGAATTGGGTGATTATTTTTTTGTTAGAAATTAGATTTCGTTTTCTTTCCAACCCAATTGGATTCACCTTTAAATTCATCCGAAGCATTGAGATATCGACGAAACAATCTAACGCTGCAGCAGATTCTGAGTCAAACAACAAGTCTAAAGGTGTTGCATCACCTCCAATTGGGCCCATGAGCCTTGTAGGACCTAGGGTTAGTTTTAGGCTGCCTTGGGACGTTCTCCCACCTCCTTGGCTGCCACCCCTTGCTCCTATATAAGTAGATCCATCTAGTAGCTTTTTCCTTGGGATTTGTTTAGTTAAAAGTTAGCCATTGCAACTTCGTGTACTTCGTTTGTGTCCAACGACCAGACCAATACTGCTTACGGATCCCCACCATTATCAATACTTCATATATATATATATTCGCAATATTCAGATTGCTGTATCATATTCTTGCTCGTTCTTCGATTGCTTGCAGGAATAGACCTTCGTGGTCAGGCTGACCGTGCTTCCGGCATCGTCAGTAACCTCAGGATATTGGTTTAGCGATTGCTAAGGCGCAACGTCGTGCATGTTTGTAGTCGGATCGTCAAAGTCGTCTCCACCAAATCGATAGTTATCATCTCATCGAAAGATCGGGACCCTCGCCTCTATCAGGAAACCGAGGCGATGAGGACGACGAGGCACGGGTGTCGCTGACTCGGTGGGCCCGCTGTTCTTTCACGCCAAAAATGATTGCCCCGGTGCCCTCGGGCGCCCCCTGAAGGAAATATGCCCTAGAGGCAATAATAAAGTTATTATTTATTTCCTTATTTCATGATAAATGTTTATTATTCATGCTAGACTTGTATTAACCGGAAACATAATACATGTGTGAATACATAGACAAACATAGTGTCACTAGTATGCCTCTACTTGACTAGCTCATTGATCAAAGATGGTTAAGTTTCCAAACCATGGAAATTAGTTGTTATTTGATCAATGGGATCACATCATTAGGAGAATGATGTGATTGACTTGACCCATTCCGTTAGCTTAGCACTTGATCGTTTTGTTTACTCCTATTGCTTTCTTCATTACTTATACATGTTCTTATGACTATGAGATTATGCATCTCACGGATACCGGAGGAACACTTTGTGTGCTACCAAACGTCACAACGTAACTGGGTGATTATAAAGGTGCTCTACAGGTGTCTCCGATGGTACTTGTTGAGTTGGCATAGATCAAGATTAGGATTTGTCACTCCGATTGTCGGAGAGGTATCTCTGGGCCCTCTCGGTAATGCACATCACTATAAGCCTTGAAAGCAATGCAACTAATGATTTAGTTGCGGGATAGTACATTATGAAACGAGTGAAGAGACTTGTGTTGGGGAACGTAGCAATAATTCAAAATTTTCTACGTATCACCAAGATCAATCTATGGAGTCATCTAGCAACGAGGGAGGAGTGGATCTACATACCCTTGTAGATCGCGCGCGGAAGCGTTCAAGAGAACGGGGTTGATGGAGTCGTACTCGCCGTGATCCAAATCACCGATGATCCTAGCGCCGAACGGACGGCACCTCCGCGTTCAACACACGTACGGAGCAGCGACGTCTCCTCCTTCTTGATCCAGCAAGGGGGAAGGAGAGGTTGATGGAGATCCAGCAGCACGACGGCGTGGTGGTGGAAGTAGCGGGATTCCAACAGGGCTTCGCCAAGCGCTGCGGGAGGAGGGAGATGTGTCATGGGAGGGAGAGGGAGGCGTCGGGGCATAGGTGTGGCTGCCCTCCCTTCCCCCCACTATATATAGGGCCAAGGGAGAGGGGGGGGGGGCGCAGCCTTGGCCCTTCCTCCAAGGAAGGGTGCGGCCAGGGAGGAGTCCATCCTCCCCAAGGCACCTCGGAGGTGCCTTCCCCCTTTAGGACTCTTTCTTTCCTTTATCTCTTGGCACATGGGCCTCTTGGGGCTGGTGCCCTTGGCCCATATAGGCCAAGGCGCACCCCCTACAGCCCATGTGGCCCCCGAGGCAGGTGGACCCCCGGACCCCTTTTGGCACTCCCGGTACAATACCGATAATGCGCGAAACTTTTCCGGCAACCAAAACAAGACTTCCCATATATAAATCTTTACCTTCGGACCATTCCGGAACTCCTCGTGACGTCCGGGATCTCATCCGAGACTCCGAACAACTTTCGGGTTACCGCATACTAATATCTCTATAACCCTAGCGTCACCGAACCTTAAGTGTGTTGACCCTACGGGTTCGGGAGACATGCAGACATGACCGAGATGACTCTCCGGTCAATAACCAACAGCGGGATCTGGATACCCATGTTGGCTCCCACCTGTTCCACGATGATCTCATCGGATGAACAACGATGGCAAGGACTTAATCAATCCCGTATACAATTCCCTTTGTCTAGCGGTACGATACTTGCCCGAGATTCGATCGTCGGTATCCCGATACCTTGTTCAATCTCGTTACCGGCAAGTCTCTTTACTCGTTCCGTAACACATCATCCCGTGATCAACTCCTTGATCACATTGTGCACATTATGATGATGTCCTACCGAGTGGGCCCAGAGATACCTCTCCGTTTACACGGAGTGACAAATCCCAGTCTTGATTCGTGCCAACCCAACAGACACTTTCGGAGATACCTGTAGTGTACCTTTATAGCCACCCAGTTACGTTGTGACGTTTGGCACACCCAAAGCACTCCTACGGTATCCGGGAGTTGCACAATCTCATGGTCTAAGGAAATGATACTTGACATTAGAAAAGCTTTAGCATACGAACTACATGATCTTGTGCTAGGCTTAGGATTGGGTCTTTGTCCATCACATCATTCTCCTAATGATGTGAACCCGTTATCAATGACATCCAATGTCCATGGTCAGGAAACCGTAACCATCTATTGATCAACGAGCTAGTCAACTAGAGGCTTACTAGGGACATGGTGTTGTCTATGTATCCACACATGGATAATAAACGATTATCATGAACAAGGAAATATAATAATAACTAATTTATTATTGCCTCTAGGGCATATTTCCAACAGTCTCCCACTTGCACTAGAGTCAATAATCCAGTTCACATCGATATGTGATTAACACTCAAGGTCACATCCCCATGTTACTAACACCCAAAGAGTTTACTAGAGTCAATAATCTAGTTCACATTACCATGTGATTAACACTCGATGAGTTCTGGGTTTGAACATGTTATGCTTGTGAGAGATGTTATAGTCAACGGGTCTGAATCTTTCAGATCCGTATGTACTTCGCAAATCTCTATGTCATCTTGTAGATGCAGCTACTACGCTATATTTGGAGCCATTTCAAATAACTGTTCTACTTGGAGCTATTCTAAATTGTTTCTCCATAATACGTATCCGGTTTGCCACTCAGAGTCATTCGGATAGGTGTTAAATCTTGCATCGATGTAACCCTTTACGCCGAACTCTTTATCACCTCCATAACCGAGAAACATATCCTTATTCCTCTAAGGATAATTTAGACCGCTATCTGGTGATCTACTCCTAGATTACCTTTGTACCCTCTTGCCAGATATGTGGCAAGGCACACATCAGGTGCGGTACTCAGCATGGCATACCGTATAGAGCCTATGACAAAAGCATAGGGGACGACCTTCGTCCTTCCTCTTTCTTCTGCCGTGTTCGAGCTTTAAGTCTTAACTTCATACCTTACAACTCAGGCAAGAACTCCTTCTTTGACTGGTCCATCTTGAACACCTTCAAGATCATGTCAAGGTATGTGCTCATTTGAAATTACCATTAAGAATTTTGATCTATCCTTATATATCTTGATGCTCAATGTTCAAGTAGCTTAATCCAGGCTTTCCATTGAAAAATACTTTCCAAATAACCCTATATGCTTTCCAGAAATTCTACGTCATTTCTGATCAACAATATGTCATATATTTATCAGAAATTCTATAGTGCTCCCACTCACTTCTTTGGAAATACAAGTTTCTCATAAACTTTGTATACACCCAAAACTTTGATCATCTTATCAAAGCATACATTCCAACTCCGAGATGCTTACTCCAGTCCTTAGAAGGATTGCTGGAGCTTTGCATACTTATTAGCATCTTTTAGGATTAACAAAACCTTCCGGTTGTATCACATACAACCTTTCCTCAAAAATCGTCGAGGAAACAATGGTTTTTGGCATCCTATCTGCAAGATTTCACAAATAATGCAGTAATTGCTAATATAATTCCAACAGACTCTTAGCATCGCTACGAGTGAGAAAGTCTCATCGCAGTCAACTCCTTGAACTTGTCGGAAAACATCTTAACGACAAGTTGAGCGTTCTTAATGGTGATACCTACCATCATTGTCCGTCTTCCTTTTAAAAATCCATATGTACCTAACAGCCTTACGACCATCAAGTAGTTCTCCCAAAGTCTACACTTTGTTTTCATATATGGATCCTCTCTCGGATTATATGGCCTCGAGCCATTTTGGAATCCAGGCCCACCATCGCTTCTCCATAGCTCGTAGGTTCATTGTTGTCTAGCAACATGACTTCCAAGACAGGATTACGTACCACTCTGAAGTAGTACGCATCCTTGTCATCCCACGAGGTTTGGTAGTGACTTGATCTGAAGTTTCATGATCACTATCATAAGCTTCCACTTCAATTAGTGTAGGTGCCACAGGAACAACTCCTGTGCCCTGCCACACACTAGTTGAAGAGACGGTTCAATAACCTCATCAAGTCTCCACCATCCTCCCACTCAATTCTTTCGAGAGAAACTTTTCCTTGAGAAAGGACCCGATTCTAGAAACAATCCCTTATTGCTTTCGGATCTGAGATAGGAGGTATACCCAACTGTTTTGGGTGTCCTATGAAGATGCATTTATCCGCTTTGGGTTCGAGCTTCTCAGCCTGAAACTTTTTCACATAAGCGTCGCAGCCCCAAACTTTTAAGAAATGACAGCTTAGGTTTCCCTAAACCATAGTTCATACGGTGTCATCTCATCGGAATTACGTGGTGCCCCTTTTAAAGTGAATGTGGTTGTCTCTAATGCCTAACCCATAAACTATCGTGGTAATTCGATAAGAGACATCATGGTATGCATCATATCCAATAGGGTGCAGTTATGATGTTCGGACACACCATCACACTATGGTGTTCCAGGCTGTATTAGTTGTGAAACAATTTCCACAATGTCTTAATTCTGTGCCAAACTCGTAATTCAGATATTCATCTCTATGATCATATCATAGATATTTTATCCTCTTGTCACGACGATCTTTCAACTTCACCCTGAAATTACTTGAACCTTTCAATAATTCAGACTCGTGATTCATCAAGTAAATATACTCAACATCTACTCAAATCATCTGTGAAGTAAGAACATAACGATATCCACTACATGCCTCAGCACTCATTGGATTGCACACATCAAAATGTATTACTTCCAACAAGTTGCTTTCTAGTTCCATTTTACTGAAAACGAGGCTTTCAGTCATCTTGCCCATGTGGTATGATTTGCATGTCTCAAGTGATTCAAAATCAAGTGAGTCCAAACAGTCCATTTGCATGGAGTTTCTTCATGCATATACACCAATAGACATGGTTCGCATGTCTCAAACCTTTCAAAACAAGTGAGCCCAAAGATCCATCAACATGGAGCTTCTTCATGTGTTTTATACCGATATGACTTACGTGGCAGTGCCACAAGTAGGTGGTACTATCATTACTATCTTTTGGCATGAACATGTGTATCACTACGATCGAGATTCAATAAACCATTCATTTCAGGTGTAAGACCATTGAAGGTATTATTCAAATAAACAGAGTAACCATTATTCTCTTTAAATGAATAACCGTATTGCGATAGACGTAATCCAATCATGTCTATGCTCAACGCAAACACCAATCTCGATGGTAGAGGGAGCGTACGATATTTGATCAACCTTGGAAATACTTCCAACACATATCGTCATCTCACCTTTAGCTAGTCTCCGTTTATTCCGTAACTTTTATTTCGAGTTACTAACACTTAGCAACCGAACCGGTATCTAATACCCTCGTGCTACTAGGAGTACTAGTAAAGTACACATTAACATAATACATCCAACATACTTCTATCGACCTTGCCAACCTTCTTATCTACCAAGTATTTAGGGTAATTCTGCTCCAGTGGCTGTTCCCTTTATTACAGAAGCACTTAGTCTCGGGTTTGGGTTCAACCTTGGGTTTCTTCACTAGAGCAGCAGCTGATTTGCCGTTTCATGAAGCATCCCTTTTTGCCCTTACCCTTCTTGAAACTAGTGGTTTCACCAACCATCAACAATTGATGCTCCTTCTTGATCTCTACTTTTGTGGTGTCAAACATCGCGAATATCTCAAGGATCATCATATATGTCCCTGATATATTATAGTTCATCACGAAGCTCAAGCAGCTTGGTGGTAATGACTTCGGAGAACCATCACTATTTCATCTGGAAGATCAACTCCCACTCGATTCAAGCAATTGTTGTACTCAGACAATCTGAGCACAAGCTCAATAATTGAGCTTTTCTCCCTTAGTTTGCAGGCTAAGAAAATCGTCGGAGGTCTTATACCTCTTGACGTGGCACGAGCCTGAAATCCCAATTTCAGCCCTCGAAACATCTCATATGTTTCGCGACGTTTCAAAACGTCTTCGGTGCCTCAACTCTAAGCCGTTTAACTGAACTATCACGTAGTTATCAAAATGTGTATGTCAGATGTTCGCAACATCCATAGACAACGTTCGAGGTTCAGCACACTGAGCGGTGCATTAAGGACATAAGCCTTCTATGAAGCAATGAGGACAAACCTCAGTTTACGGACCTAGTCCGCATAATTACTACTATCAACTTTCAACTAAATTTTCTCTAGGAACATATCTAAACAGTAGAACTGAAGCGCGAGCTACGACATAATTTGCGAAGACCTTTTGACTATGTTCAGGATAATTAAGTTCATCTTATGAACTCCCACTCAGATAGACATCCCTCCAGTCATCTAAGTGATTACATGATCCGAGTTAACTAGGCCGTGTCCGATCATCACGTGAGACGGACTAGTCATCATCGGTGAACATCTTCATGTTGATCGTATCTACCATACGACTCATGCTCGACCTTTCGGTCTCTTGTGTTCCGAGGCCATGTCTGTACATGCTAGGCTCATCAAGTCAACCTAAGTGTTTCACGTGTGTAAATCTGTCTTACACCCGTTGTATGTGAACATTAGAATCTAACACCCGATCATCACGTGGTGCTTCGAAACAACGAACTGTCGCAATGGTGCACAGTTAGGGGGAACACTTTCTTGAAATTATTATGAGGGATCATCTTATTTACTACCGTCGTTCTAAGTAAACAAGATGCATAAACATGATAAACATCACATGCAATCAAATAGTGACATGATATGGCCATCATCACTTTGCTCCTCTTGATCTCCATCTTCGGGGCTCCATGATCATCATCATCACCGGCATGACACCATGATCTCCATCATCATGATCTCTATCATCGTGTCTTCATGAAGTTGTCTCGTCAACTATTACTTCTACTACTACAGCTAACGGTTAGCAATAAAGTAAAGTAATTACATGACGTTTATGTTGACACGCAGGTCATAAATAAATTAAGACAACTCCTATGGCTCCTGCCGGTTGTCATACTCATCGACATGCAAGTCGTGATTCCTATTACAAGAACATGATCAATCTCATACATCACATATATCATTCATCACATCCTTTTGGCCATATCACATCACATAGCATACCCTGCAAAAACAAGTTAGACGTCCTCTAATTGTTGTTTGCATGTTTTACGTGGCTGCTATGGGTTTCTAGCAAGAATGTTTCTTACCTACGCAAAAACCACAACGTGATATGCCAATTGCTATTTACCCTTCATAAGGACCCTTTTCATCGAATCCGATCCGACTAAAGTGGGAGAGACAGACACCCGCTAGCCACCTTATGCAACTAGTGCATGTCAGTCGGTGGAACCAGTCTCACGTAAGAGACGTGTAAGGTCGGTCCGGGCCGCTTCATCCAACAATACCGCCGAATCAAGATTGGACTAGTAACGGTAAGCATATTGAACAAAATCAACGCCCACAACTACTTTGTGTTCTACTCGTGCATAGAAACTACGCATAGACCTAGCTCATGATGCCACTGTTGGGGAACGTAGCAATAATTCAAAATTTTCTACGTATCACCAAGATCAATCTATGGAGTCATCTAGCAACGAGGGAGGAGTGGATCTACATACCCTTGTAGATCGCACGCGGAAGCGTTCAAGAGAACGGGGTTGATGGAGTCGTACTCGTCGTGATCCAAATCACCGATGATCCTAGCGCCGAACGGACGGCACCTCCGCGTTCAACACACGTACGGAGCAGCGACGTCTCCTCCTTCTTGATCTAGCAAGGGGGAAGGAGAGGTTGATGGAGATCCAGCAGCACGACGGCGTGGTGGTGGAAGTAGCGGGATTCCAACAGGGCTTCGCCAAGCACTGCGGGAGGAGGGAGATGTGTCATGGGAGGGAGAGGGAGGCGCCAGGGCATAGGTGTGGCTGCCCTCCCTTCCCCCCACTATATATAGGGCCAAGGGAGAGGGGGGGGGGCGCAGCCTTGGCCCTTCCTCCAAGGAAGGGTGCGGCCAGGGAGGAGTCCATCCTCCCCAAGGCACCTCGGAGGTGCCTTCCCCCTTTAGGACTCTTTCTTTCCTTTATCTCTTGGCGCATGGGCCTCTTGGGGCTGGTGCCCTTGGCCCATATAGGCCAAGGCGCACCCCCTACAGCCCATGTGGCCCCCGAGGCAGGTGGACCCCCTTGGTGGACCCCCGGACCCCTTTCGGCACTCCCGGTACAATACCGATAATGCGCGAAACTTTTTTGGCAACCAAAACAAGACTTCCCATATATAAATCTTTACCTCCGGACCATTCCGGAACTCCTCGTGACGTCTGGGATCTCATCCGAGACTCCGAACAACTTTAGGGTTACCGCATACTAATATCTCTATAACCCTAGCGTCACCGAACCTTAAGTGTGTAGACCCTACGGGTTCGGGAGACATGCAGACATGACCGAGATGACTCTCCGGTCAATAACCAACAGCGGGATATGGATACCCATGTTGGCTCCCATATGTTCCACGATGATCTCATCGGATGAACCACGATGGCAAGGACTTAATCAATCCCGTATACAATTCCCTTTGTCTAGCGGTACGATACTTGCCCGAGATTCGATCGTCGGTATCCCGATACCTTGTTCAATCTCGTTACCGGCAAGTCTCTTTACTCGTTCTGTAACACATCATCCCGTGATCAACTCCTTGATCACATTGTGCACATTATGATGATGTCCTACTGAGTGGGCCCAGAGATACCTCTCCGTTTACACGGAGTGACAAATCCCAGTCTCGATTCGTGCCAACCCAACAGACACTTTCGGAGATACCCGTAGTGTACCTTTATAGCCACCCAGTTACGTTGTGACGTTTGGCACACCCAAAGCACTCCTACGGTATCCGTGAGTTGCACAATCTCATGGTCTAAGGAAATGATACTTGACATTAGAAAAGCTTTAGCATACGAACTACATGATCTTGTGCTAGGCTTAGGATTGGGTCTTTGTCCATCACATCATTCTCCTAATGATGTGATCCCGTTATCAATGACATCCAATGTCCATGGTCAGGAAACCGTAACCATCTATTGATCAATGAGCTAGTCAACTAGAGGCTTACTAGGGACATGGTGTTGTCTATGTATCCACACATGTATCTGAGTTTCCTATCAACACAATTCTAGCATGGATAATAAACGATTATCATGAACAAGGAAATATAATAATAACTAATTTATTATTGCCTCTAGGGCATATTTCCAACAACTTGCTGGTAACGAGATTGAACTAGGTATTGGGATACCGAAGATCGAATCTCGGGCAAGTAACATACCGATGACAAAAAGAACAACGTATAGCGTTATGCGGTTTGACCGATAAAGATCTTCGTAGAATATGTAGGAACCAATATGAGCATCCATGTTCCACTATTGGTTATTGACCAGAGACATGTCTCGGTCATGTCTACATAGTTCTCGAACCCGTAGGGTCCGCACACTTAAAGTTCTATGACGATCAATTTTATGAGTTTATATGTTTTGATGTACCCAAGGTAGTTCGAAGTCCCGGATATGATCACAGACATGACGAGGAGTCTCGAAATGGTCGAGACATGAAGATTCATATATTGGAAGCCTACATTTGGACATCGGAAGAGTTTCGGGTAAAATCGGGATTTTACCGGAGTACCAGAGGGGTTACCGGAACCCCCCGGGGGCTAATGGGCCTTGTTGGGCCATAAGGGAAAGAGAGAGGGGACGGCCTAGGGCAGGCAGTGCGCCCCCTTCCCTCTGGTCCGAATTGGACTAGGAGAGGGGGGGGAGCAGCGCCCCCTTTCCTTCTCTTTCAACCCCTTCCTTTCCCCCTCCTAGTAGGAGTAGGAAAGAGGGGAATCCTACTCCTACTAGGAGGAGGATTCCTCCTCCTGGCGCACCAACAAGGGCCAGCCGGCCTCCCCCTTGCTCCTTTATATACAGGGGCAGGGGGCACCTCTAGACACAGAAGTTGATCACAAAGATCTCTCCCAGCCATGTGCGGTGCCCCCCTCCACCATAATCCACCTCGGTCATACTGTAGTGGTGCTTAGGCGAAGCCCTGTCATGGTAGCTTCATCAACATCGTCACCACGCCGTCGTGCTGACGAAACTCTTCCCAGAGCTCTACTGGATCGTGAGTTCGCGGGACGTCACCGAGCTGAACGTGTGCTGAATGCGGAGGTGCCGTACATTCGGTACTGAGGATCGGTCGATCGTGAAGACGTACGACTACATCAACCGCATTGTCATAATGCTTCCGCTTAATACTCTATGAGGGTACGTGGACGACACTCTCCCCTCTCGTTGCTATGCATCACCATGATCCTGCGTGTGCGTAGGAATTTTTTTGAAATTACTACGTTCCCTAACAGTGGCATCCGAGCCTGGTTTTATGCGTAGATGTTATATGCACGAGTAGAACACAAGTGAGTTGTGGAAGATACAAGTCATATTGCTTACTACCATGTCATACTTTGGTTCGGCGGTATTGTTGGATGAAGCGTCCTAGACCGACATTAGGCGTACGCTTACGCGAGAATGGTTCTATCGACGTGCTTTGCATATAGGTGGCTGGCGGGTGTCAGTTTCTCCAACTTTAGTTGAACAGAGTGTGGCTACGCCCGGTTCTTGAGAAGGTTAAAACAACACTAACTTGACGAACTATCGTTGTGGTTTTGATGCATAGGTAAGAATGGTTCTTGCTCAGCCCGTAGCAGCCACGTAAAACTTGCAACAACAAAGTAGAGGACATCTAACTTGTATCCGGAACATGGCAAGCAAGAAACTCAAGCTTGTCAACATAGTCCAGGTCATGCTCATCCGCCGGATCCTCCCGTGTCAACGACGGGACTTCAACTTGTGGGAGTTCGACCCGGCCCAGCACCAAACTCTGAGCGAGCTCTTCGACACGAAGCACAAGGACGTCTGGAGGGTGCTGTTCAAGGGCACCGAGGTCCCTCCCTTTCTCACCGAGGACCGTGGACTAAGCGCGAAGCGGCGAGCGCATTCGGTAAGTTCTATACATCCGGTAGGATATTTAGTTTTCCTAGCTTAACCGTGTGCAAGGTCTGAGCTCCCATGCCTTTGATAGGACTGGGTGGAGGCATCGGAGCAGATCAACTGTCCGGCCCCTCTGCCCGAAGGCAATGCGGATGCTCTCCTGATGGAGATGCTGACTCCGGCTCCTTACAAGGTGCCGGAGAAGACCAAGAAGGCCAAGGGAACCTGAAAGAGTTCCCGGCGCCAGGTGCTATCGGACTCATCGTCTGATAACTCCACGACACACTCCTCCCCCGAAGACGAGGAGGAAGATGAAGATGCTCCCCCTCCAGCCGGGGGAGACAAGAAAAGGAAGGCCGCCCCAACTGGGTTGGCCGAAGGGTCCAAGAAGGGAAGGACTCTCCTTCCGTACTACTCCACCACCGCCGCTGAAGGCGAAGACGAGTGGCTGCTCAGGACCAAGCCCCTAGCGAAGTCGTAAGTATTCGGATACCAGAGTAACTCATAGCATACCTTTGTCACACTGCTTCTCCTAACGCCGAATTATGGTTACGCAGACCACCCCGAGCCCGTATCGACGTATCCTCGTCGTACGGCTCCATGGACTCGTCGGATATGGATAGCAATCCACTTCCGACCGCCACCTCCCCTTGCCCTATGGACAACACCGAGGTATTGTCTCAAGAGGCACCGGGTCGAGGGGAGACAGTCCCGGAGGCGCCTCAGGGCGACCTTCCGGATTCCAGGAGCGGAGGGAGCAAGGCTCCCGAGGGCTCCAAGTTCGGCCCTCAGCCGAACACCGCGCCGGAACCTTCAGTGGTTCCGGACTCGGGCAGGTGGCCTCCTTCTAAGAGGGGCACGACGCTGGTGCCGGTGACCTCTGTCCATCCAGAGGCACCGGACAATCTGCCGGGAGCGCTTCGCAGCGCTTCCATCGGCGAGGAGCACCGCACTATTATGAGTGTGGTGGTCCAGAAGGTTCAGTCCGCCAAGAGCGGACTGACTGAAGCCTGTGCCAGCCTTCTAACAGGCTTTGAGGTAAGTATTTAAAATATACAAAAAATATTACCGCATATACAGTAGCCCCTGATGCTCTGTTCGGTGTTCACAAAGAAAAACCGAAGAGAGGATCAAATAATATTCACAGGAGTCTAATTAAGTATGCCTGTATGCGTTTGCAGGCTACGCTGCTGACCTCTGCCGCACTGATTGCGGAGGTCGCCGCTTTGAAGCAGAACTTCGAGCGGTCTGAGGGAGAGCTCGGCTTTGCCAAGAGGCAGCTCGAGGAGAACAAAGGTAAGTAATACCTAGTCTATAGATGTGTATATATAAAAAAGATGCAATTGCAAAATGACATGACCATCATAAATTTGCCAGGGGCCATGACCGAAGTGGCAACCCTGAAGCAAGCACTGTCCAAGGCCGAAAACAAAGCGGCCCAGGAGCGCACCGAGCGGGAAAAATAAGAGGCGCGGGTGGGCGAGGTGCAGCAAGAGCTCCAAGCTCTCATGACGAAGCACGAGGTGTTGGAGCTTGACTCGAAGACGCGAGAGTCCGAGCTTGCTGCGGCCCTTGAGAGCGCAAAGAATGCCAAGGCTGAAGCCCAAAAGGCCCTCCAGGAGATTGAGGCGATGAGAAAGATAGTGGCGGGTAAGGCATTCAATATGCAAAGCAAGCATGTGAAAGTAAATTACTTGTTACTTACCCGAGTCCGGAGCTCTCCAGGAGCATTCGCAGATTTGCCCTGAAGCGTGTCGGACGCCGCACAGTTTTACCGGGCCGAGGAGGGAAGCTCGACGGAGAAGCTGTTCTGGTCTCAGTTTACTGGGACCGAACACTCGATGCCTATGAGCGACCAGTTGAAGCAACTGGTCGAGCTGCACAAGGCGTCCGAACAGGCCATGAAGGGCCTTATAGTCTGGATGTGGCCTGGCGACGCCCTTCCCAACAGCTACTTCGGCCTAGTGAGGTGGCTTGTGGATGCCTGCCCATGGTTGGAGGTCGTCAAGCGGTCCGTCTGCATCGAAGGTGCACGCCGGGCTTTTGACCGTGCGAAGGTGCACTGGGCGAAGCTGGACGCCGTAAAGCTGGTGAAGGAGGGGCCGCCGCAGGGCAAGGAGCATCGCCATCCCGAGATGTACTATGGGGGTGTCCTGAAGGGTGCCCGTCTTGTAGCAGACGAGTGTGCGAAAGATGTAATATTTGAATGAACTTGCTCGTGTGATCCTGTAGTATGAAAACTTGTTCATATGCGCTATGCAACACTTGTTTGAATTTAAAGTATTACCTTCTGTTTGGCTATTTATCAAATCTGAGAGATGGCTAGTCGTCGGCTTCTGCCCCCATGCCACGAGTGCTAGGGTGTTCGGGATAAACCTGAGCACTCTTGTTCCCATTGTTGGGTCCTTCGAGGGAGGTGCTCAGCACAACGAACAAGGCAATCGGACTATAATGCGTTATCACTCTCACTTAGCCATAGAATTCTATAATTTTAAATTTCGGCGAAGCCCCTAGTGTTCGGAAGGCCGAACTCGGGGCGGGATACACGCCTTAAGCCGGATAGGGCCGACTCCTCGCTCTAAGCGGCATAAGTCTTTAAGGACTCGAAAACCTCTCGAACAGCGACCAGTCTCTCGCCTTATCATGACAGTCAATTTTAGCTTTCTCAATTGAGGTGCTTAGCCCAGCAGAACCGGGGCACAATCGCAGTAGTTCTCCCAGTGCTACCTTAGCCATATAGCGGAACGTAAGGTACCAAAACATGGGAGCCGGGCAAACCCAACTATTGACCAAAGACATGATTCGGAGCTGATGCATATAATGCTATAAGTTCGGGGTGCCACACTTGTGAAAGTGTTCGGACTTCTCACACCATATTGTGGGGTACTTAAGCCCCTGGTGTATTGGTCGTACCAAAGTGTACGGTTGCAAGGTGTCATTAATGAACACATATATAAAAGAAAAAAAATGCAAAAACAGACTGAAGCTATGCATTGTTTATTCAAAAAGGTGCGTTAAAGCAGAATGATACAAGTAGTGCAATAAGCAAAAAGTAGGACTGTTTGACATGTCCCTTCCAAGGGCAAGCTGAGGAATAATATTAAAGCAAATATTTCACTCGTTATCGTAATCCACCTGGGAGTTCCTTGGTGTGACGTAGCTTTCTGCCTCCTTGGTTGCTGCATCATGTGTTTGGCAATCATACTGCCGGACAAGGTTTCCAAAGATTAAAGTCCTGAAAGAGAAAAATAACAAAGCGGGAAGCCCCTAGTGCGGTTTAAGCCGCGTCTTGGAGCGTGCCGCAGTCGTGCCCCCTCCCCTCCTGTGCCCATGGTATTTTTAATGCGTAATTATGTATGCGTGGCACGGATTTCACCGTTTGGCCTGGACCGGGGTGGGGGCCGCATTGCTATGCGAGCTCGGAACGTGCCAGGCGGTCCAGTTGCCGATTACTCCGGGCGCGCTTGAAATTGTCCGGGTCCTTAATCGTCGACCTAGTGGATTGCCTTAAGAGGCTGCTTTGTGCTTCTGCTGTGAGGGCCGCAGTGTGCTCCTCTGTGCGGAGAGAGCGCTCTGTGTTTCGATTGACTGTGATGACCCCCCGAGGTCCTGGCATCTTGAGCTTGAGATATGCATAATGCGGTACCGCATTGAATCTTGCAAATGCGGTTCGCCCGAGCAGTGCATGATAGCCACTGCGGAACGGGACTATATCGAAGATTAACTCTTCGCTTCAGAAGTTATCCGGGGATCCGAAGACCACTTCCAGTGTGACTGAGCCTGTGCAATGGGCCTCTACCCCTGGTATGATGCCTTTAAAGGTCGTTTTCATGGGTTTGATCCTTGAGGGGTCTATACCCATTTTGCGCACTGTGTCCTGGTAAAGCAGGTTCAGGCTGCTGCCACCATCCATAAGGACTCGAGTGAGGTGAAATCCGTCAATGATTGGGTCTAGGACTAGTGCGGCGAATCTGCCATGACGGATACTAGTGGGGTGGTCCCTGCGATCGAAGGTGATCGGACAGGAGGACCATGGGTTGAACTTTGGGGCGACTGGTTCCAACGCATATACGTCCCTGAGCGCACGCTTCCGCTCCCTCTTGGGGATGTGGGTTGCGTATATCATGTTCACCGTCCGCACTTGTGGGGGAAACCTCTTCTATCCTTCGGTGTTCGGCTGCCAGGGCTCCTCTTCGTCATCGCTATGTGACCCCTTATCTTTGTCTTCGGAAATTAACTTGCCGGCCTGCTTGAACACCCAACAATCCCTGTTGGTGTGGTTGGCTGGCTTATCGGGGGTGCCATGTATCTGACACGAGCGATCGAGTATACGGTCCAAACTAGACGGGCCTGGAGTGCTTCTTTTGAATGGTTTTTCCGCTGACCGGGATTAGAGCCTCTGAATCCGGCATTAACTGCCGTGTCTTCAGTATTATCGCTGTTAATGCGGCGCTTGTGTTTGTTGCGACGTGACCTGCTATTGCTGTCCTTGGTATCCGAAGTACCATGGTTCTTTGATATGTTATTACTGCGAGCCAGCCAGCTGTCTTCTCCCGCACAAAAGCGGGTCATGAGTGTCGTGAGGGCTGCCATAGATTTCGGCTTTTCCTGACCAAGGTGCCGGGCTAGCCACTCGTCGCGAATGTTGTGCTTGAAAGATGCTAGGGCCTCTGCATCCGGACAGTCGACGATTTGATTTTTCTTTGTTAGGAATCGTGTCCAGAATTGCCTGGCTGATTCCTTTGGCTGCTGAATTATATGGCTCAGGTTATCGGCGTCTGGTGGTCGCACATAAGTGCCCTGAAAGTTGTCGAGGAATGCGGCTTCCAGATCTTCCCAATAGCCAATGGACTCTGCTGGCAAGCTGTTGAGCCAATGCCGAGCTAGTCCTTTAAGTTTGAGTGGTAGATATTTGATTGCGTGTAGGTCATCACCGCGGGCCATGTGGATGTGCAGGAGGAAATCCTCGATCCATACCACAGGATCTGTCATGCCGTCGTATGATTCTATGTTTATGGGTTTGAAACCCTTTAGGATTTGATGATCCATTACTTCATCTATGAAGCATAAGGGGTGTGCGGCACCTCTGTACTGGGCTATATCGCGACGCAGCTCCAATGAGTCTTGCCCGCTGTGTTCAGCCCGGCCGGATTTACTTTTACTATATCCGGCATGACGTTTATCGTCTCGCATAGTGGCGCGCCCTTGTGATCCATAGATCGATCTTGCATGTTTTGCTTTGTCCTCCAATACGTCTCGCAGGTCTGGCGTATTTCCCCATGCCTTTTTATTTGAATGGCATCGAGGTGCGGGCTGAGCTTTTGGATGGAATGCCTCTCTATCGCGGCCACGAGGTGGTCGATCAGCCGCGTCATACGCTTCTTCCTCCAGTTGGGGTAGCAACTTGCATTTTGGGTAACTCTTGGAGGGGCGTTCGAGTTTATATTCTTCAGCCGCGAGGACTTCAGTCCATCTGTCAGCTAGCAGATCTTGATCAGCTTGAAGCTGCTGCTGCTTTTTCTTAAGGCTATTTGCCGTGGCTATAAGCCGGCGCTTGAAGCGCTCTTGTTCGACGAGATCCTCTACCACGACGAATTCTTCATCGTCGAGGCTTGCCTCGTCTTCGGAGGGAGGCATGTAATTTTCATCCTCCTCATCTGCCGCTCTCTCAGGAGGGCTGGCCTCTCCATCCTCCTGCCCTAAATCGTGGTGGAGGGGATTATTGCCATCTTCGGCACTGTCCGGAGTGCTATTATCTCCTGTGTCAGTATCACCACTTTTGCTTTGGCGGGACTTAGAGCGGCGCCGCTGACGTCGGCGCTTGGGTTGCTTCTTGGAGGGGTCATCCTCCGCTGTCTCGTCGCCATTGCCTTCTTTGGGTGTGTCCACCATGTATATATCGTATGATGAGGTGGCTGTCCAGTGCCCTGTGGGCAGTGGTTCCTCTTCGTCTCCCGCATCGTCGTCCATACCGTCGATGTCTTCGGAGTCGAAGTCGAGCATGTCGGTTAAGTCGTCGACAGTGGCTACTAAGTGGGTGGTGGGTGGGTAGTGAATTTCTTCGTCATCTGCATCCCAATCCTGCCGGACATAGTTCGGCCAGGATCCTCCTGACAAGGAGAGAGACCTTAATGAGTTCAGTGTGTTGCCAAAGGGCGAGTGCTGAAAAATATTCGCGGAGGTAAACTCCATGATCGGCGCCCAATCGGATTCGCTAGGAACGGGCGCAGGCGGTTCGGAGTTCGTGCAGGGTAAGGTCGATGTTCGGCTCGATCGCCGCTGAGGGTAAGGCCTCCGTGGCGGGGTCCATCCACCCATCCATGGACGGCGCAACTGGCTCCGAATTGAGGGTCGGAGTGGCTGCCGGTGCGATCTCCTGAACACTGTCTGATGGTAGAGCTAAATCGTACTCATCGTGACCGCGTGACGCACAAGGCAGAGGCTCGAATCCGTCGAAGATCAAGTCTCCGCGGATATCGGCCGTGTAGTTTAAGCTTCCAAACCTGACCTGGTGGCCAGGGGAGTAACTTTCGATCTGCTCCAGATGGCCAAGAGAGTTGGCCCGTAGTGCGAAGCCGCCGAACACAAAGATCTGTCCGGGGAGAAAAGTCTCACCCTGGACTGCATCGCTATCGATGATCATAGGAGCCATCAAGCCTAACGGTGACGACACAGAGGAACTCTCAATGAAAGCACCAATGTCGGTATCAAAACCGGCGGATCTCGGGTAGGGGGTCCCGAACTATGCGTCTAAGGCGGATGGTAACAGGAGGCAGGGGACACGATGTTTTACCCAGGTTCGGGCCCTCTTGATGGAGGTAAAACCCTACATCCTGCTTGATTTATTCTTGATGATATGGGTATTACAAGAGTTGATCTACCACGAGATCGGAGAGGCTAAACCCTAGAAGCTAGCCTATGGTATGATTGTATGTTGTCCTACGGACTAAAACCCTCCGGTTTATATAGACACTGGAGGGGGCTAGGGTTACACAAGGTCGGTTACAAAGGAGGAGATATACATATCCGTATTGCCTAGCTTGTCTTCCACGCCAAGTAGAGTCCCATCCGGACACGGGACGAAGTCTTCAATTTTGTATCTTCATAGTCCAACAGTCTGGCCAAAGGATAGAGTCCGGCTGTCCGGAGACCCCCTAATCCCGGACTCCCTCACCTATGCTTCATCCATAGGCTCTATCATGTATGCAATGTCGTGTACCAGACCTGGTGTGTGCCTTGCTATTAGTCTAGCAGGGAGGTACCAAAGTAATCCAGGAGTGGATCACTGGACAGCGGTCAAGAACATCCTGAAGTACCTGAAAAGGACCAAGGATATGTTTCTCGTTTATGGAGGTGACAAAGAGCTCATCGTAACTGGTTACATTGATGAAAGCTTTGACACTGATTCGGACGATTCTAAATCGCAAACCGGATACGTGTTTATATTGAACGGTGGAGCTGTCAGTTGGAGCAGTTCTAAACAGAGCGTCGTGGCGGGATCTACATGTGAAGCGGAGTACATTGCTGCTTCGGAAGTAGCAAATGAAGGAGTCTGGATGAAGGAGTTCATATCCGATCTAGGTGTCATACCTAGTGCATCGGGTCCAATAAAAATCTTTTGTGACAATACTGGTGCAATTGCCTTGGCAAAGGAATCTAGATTTCACAAGAGAACAAGCACATCAAGAGACGCTTCAACTCCATCCGGGATCAAGTCCAGGTGGGAGACATAGAGATTTTCAAGATACATACGGATCTGAATGTTGCAGACCCGTTGACTAAGCCTCTTCCACGAGCAAAACATGATCAACACCAAGGCTCCATGGGTGTTAAAATCATTACTGTGTAATCTAGATTATTGACTCTAGTGCAAGTGGGAGACTGGAGGAAATATGCCCTAGAGGCAATAATAAAGTTATTATTTATTTCCTTATTTAATGATAAGTTCTTATTATTCATGCTAGAATTTTATTAACCGGAAACATAATACATGTGTGAATACATAGACAAACATAGTGTCACTAGTATGCCTCTACTTGACTAGCTCATTGATCAAAGATGGTTAAGTTTCCAAACCATAGACATGAGTTATTATTTGATCAATGGGATCACATCATTAGGAGAATGATGTGATTGACTTGACCCATTCCGTTAGCTTAGCACTTGATCATTTTGTTTACTCCTATTGCTTTCTTCATGACTTATACATGTTCTTATGACTATGAGATTATGCATCTCACGGATACTGGAGGAACACTTTGTGTGCTACCAAACGTCACAACGTAACTGGGTGATTATAAAGGTGCTCTACAGGTGTCTCCGATGGTACTTGTTGAGTTGGCATAGATCAAGATTAGGATTTGTCACTCTGATTGTCGGAGAGGTATCTTTGGGCCCTCTCGATAATGCACATCACTATAAGCCTTGCAAGCAATGCAACTAATGATTTAGTTGCGGGATAGTACATTACGAAACGAGTAAAGAGACTTGCAGGTAACAAGATTGAACTAGGTATTGGGATACCGACGATCGAATCTCGGGCAACTAACATACCGATGACAAAGAGAACAACGTATAGTGTTATGCGGTTTGACCGATAAAGATGTTCGTAGAATATGTAGGAACCAATATGAGCATCCAGGTTCCGCTATTGGTTATTGATCAGAGACATGTCTCGTCATCTCTACATAGTTCTCGAACCCGTAGGGTCCACACGCTTAAAGTTCTGTGACGATCAGTTTTATGAGTTTATATGTTTTGATGTACCGAAGGTAGTTCGGAGTCCCGGATATGATCACAGACATGATGAGGAGTCTCAAAATGGTCGATACATGAAGATTGATATATTGGAAGCCTACATTTGGAGATCGGAAGAGTTTCGGGTAAAATTGGGATTTTACCGGAGTACCGGAGGGGTTACCGGAACCCCCGAGGGGCTAATGGGCCTTGTTGGGCCATAAGGGAAAGAGAGAGGAGCCGGCCTAGGGAAGGCAGCGTGCCCCCTCCCCTCTGGTCCGAATTGGACTAGGAGAGGGGGGCCCCCTTTCCTTCTCTTTCTCTCCCTTCCTTTCCCCCTCCTAGTAGGGGTAGGAAAGAGGGGAATCCTACTCCTACTAGGAGGAGGATTCCTCCGCCTGGCGCACCAACAAGGGCCGGCCGGCCTCCCCCTTGCTCCTTTATATACAGGGGCAGGGGGCACCTCTAGACACACAAGTTGATCATAAAGATCTCTCCCAGCCGTGTGCGGTGCCCTGTCCACCATAATCCACCTCGGTCATACTGTAGCGGTGCTTAGGCGAAGCCCTGTCATGGTAGCTTCATCAACATCGTCACCACGCTGTCGTGCTGACGAAACACTTCCCCGAGCTCTACTGGATCGTGAGTTCACGGGACATCACCGAGCTAAACGTGTGCTAAATGCGGAGGTGCCGTACGTTCGGTACTGAGGATCGGTCGATCGTGAAGACGTACGACTACATCAACCGCATTGTCATAACACTTCCGCTTAACGGTCTACAAGGGTACGTGGACGACACTCTCCCCTCTTGTTGCTATGCGTCACCATGATCCTGCGTGCGTAGGAATTTTTTTAAATTACTACGTTCCCCAACACCCCCAGCGCGCCGGGTTCGGCTTGGGTCCGTCGGTGCTAGTTTCGGCCCTAACCGGCAAAAATTGGGCTCCTCGGGGCGTGTCTGGGCCGTTTTTTCAGTGCCGACGCTACAAATGGCCTTGGGGAGGCCTGTTGGGGGTGCGGCTGGAGAAGCTCTAACCGTCGTTGGCGTTGCCTCGCCCCCCCCCAAATCACCTTCTCCCTTGTCGATCCAGCCGTGGTCGGCTCAATTGCTACCCATGTCGTGGTCGGCTCGCGGCTGCCAAGCAGACACGAAGGGTTGCAGCTGGCCACCGTCATGCCGCTTGGCGGATCCGTCGCAGGGCATCCACATGCACTGCTGGCGCGCCTCCGTCCGTGTCGCTGCCGGCACAGCAGCAGCTGCGCGCGCGCGTAAAGAAAAGGCAGAGCTAGCACACAAGCTGGGCCTGTAGCCGCGCTAGGTGGAGTACACGCCAAGGCCCTCTGCATGCTCGACTACCACCATGGCCAGATGGTGGCCGCCCTCAAGACCGCCGTCGAGACACTTGCCTCGGTATCGAGGAGCTCCGGGTGGAGAAGGAGAGCGGGAGGCAGAGCTGGCCGCCAAATCGACCACCGCCGCACGTAAGGAGTGGGAGGCGGAGCTGGCCGCCAAATCGACTGCCGCCGTCGATGAAACTACGAATCGATCGTCTGAATGGAATCATAGTATCGATGTGCATGTTTTTCGTGTAGAGCTTATGTCGAATCTAAGCATCATTGTGTAGATCGGAAGGGACAGTGAAGAAGATGATTAGAGAGGAGGATAGTGGAGGTACGAGAAATAGCACGTACATGGTGTATACTAGCTCGCATCTCTCCAGACTCCTCTCATGCAACAGGGCCCACCATGTGCGCTCACCCCAGTCTGACTCTGGAGAAACTGCCGACTCCAGCGTTTCCAGCAGGCCTGGCTAGGAGGTGCTTTGAGGTCCGTGCGATACAGCCCAAATAGTGAACACAGGTAAGCAAACAACCCATTTTCTTCCTGCGCGGACCTGGTTGGACCTTATGCAGGCAACCAAACATGCCCTTGGTGGATGCTCCTTGTGTACAACAATCAAATACAATAACTTGTACTCACTCTATAAAAAATATAAGCGCGTTTATTTTTTTTACAAAGGGAGTATTATTTTAGTTTCAGTTCTCGTATTGTTGATCTAATAAATATTAATGTTAGTACAATAAAATTTCATTAAAATAGTCGTAACCAATTTCCGCATTAATGTGTTAGATCTCATCTCTAGTTATTGTAAAATTTGATGCCAAAGATAGAGACCACATAATGCTTAGAGCATCTCTAGCCAATCTCTTAAAAAGGGTTAACTCTTATAAAAAATGTTTTGAGGAGTTAATTGCACCTAGCTGAACCAGTAGCAGGTTAACTCCTCAAAACTTACCAACTCTCTTATTTTTTAGGGTCAGCCACGAGTTCCCAGGAAAACTTTGCCCTATGCAAAACCTTCTCCCGTCCACCGTCGCGGAACCATGCCATCAACCATCCGCCTTCCTGGTGACTTGCGAAAATGGAACCCCTCCTACGCACCCCCTGTAACTCTAGCGACCCTCGCCGATGTTGGAATCATGTTGTGTCATGGTGTCCTAGGTTCCACTCTAGGGAATGGTATTTGGAACTTGAAAGGATCGGTATGGTTGACTAGGGGGTAGGCATGGATAGGCGACTAACAATTTTACTCTTTTTAAATTTGAATGGATACAACAAGAATATAGGTTATCTGGATATGCAACTAGATGAACAACCTATACGTCAAGCTCACAAAAACGACAAAGATTGATAAGATACACAAAAGTTAGCTTGCAACAAGGAAGTGAAGGATGAAGTAAGCGCAAGTGGATACATTGATGTAAGCCTCGGAGTTCCCTCCTTTGGGGGGAGGTACATCTCTGTTGAAGAAGTGTGGTCGCACAGTGCTCACCAAGCGCAACAATGCCTCACCTTATTCTCCTTGTGCCCTTGCCCAATGCAAGGTGCCACGATTCCACTATGCGGTGCCCTTGGAGGCGGTAATGGAAACATTCACAAAGAAAGTTGGGGCGATCTTCACAACTTAATTGGAGGGTCCCAATGACACCACGAAGCCTCATCACAATGGATTTGAGCTCTGAGGTGACATCTTCCGTCTAGGGTACCCAAATACCCAAGAGCAACAAGACCCGCATGAGAAAGTAGGGGAAATCAATTTTCCTTTGGTGAAAGTGTAGATCTAGGCTTTCTCTCTCAAATCCTTGAATCAACAAGTTTGAGTGGCCAAGGAGAGAGGTCGGGCAAGATAAATATTTGGTAGGTTAACTTGGGTAAGAAGACTTGCTATTTATAATCCTCACAAAAATCCAACCATTACACAGTTTTTGCACTAAGAAGTACTATCGCTCCGGAAAGCGATACTACACTGTCCCATAGAGGCTGCACCAAAATACTAGGCGGCAGTACTGCTCTTGAGAGCAGTACTATCGCAACCCTCTTTCGGGCAACACTGCAAAGCCTAAGCAGTACGACCGCTCAGGGGTCTGGTAGTACCGGCTAAAATAAAAGAGCCGGTGATGTGGTCACCCATTACAGGTAGGGTCAAGGACCCATCATTTGGGACCCATATGGGGCCCATCATCACCATAGGTAGGTCCCTGGACCATATCAACATTCGGATGCTCACATCAGGAAGACCACTTGGACAACTCGACGGCACTCGGACGATCACAAGTGATTCGCCTGATGGATCACCACTCGAACACAGATGGCAAGAGGGCGTCGTGGGATATGCAACGGTCAAGGAATCCTAAGTAATCCACTAAATGGAGTCATGACTACTGTTACCTGTAACTGCTGTAGTAGAGGCTCATTACACTAGTAACTGACTCATTCAGTGTCATTAATTGCCTCGGCGGCATGCGGGACATGGAGCTGCGACACACTCGATATAAGACGCACCCCTCTCCATAGCCAAGGAGGAGCTATCTCTGGAACCATACCCATCAAATCAAAGCAAGTCTCAAGGCACAAGACATAGGGCTTTGACCTCCTTCAAGAAGGGCTTGAACTCGTTAAGCACCGAGCATTACACCTGCGCCATAGCTAGGCTCTGCCCCTTATTCGTACCCATAGGACTCATTGTCAGGATCGTAACCCCGACAGTTGACGCCCAACGTGGGGCTAGGCGTCTAGCAAAATTTCATGGTGTAGGTGGTTTTCTTCGTCATCATGTTAGTTGGCAGCGAAATCCGTTTCCGGGCACTCTCTGATAACCCACAAGTATAGGGGATCACAACAGTTTTTGAGGGTACAATATTCAACCCAAATTTATAGATTCGACACAAGGGGAGCCAAAGAATATTTGTAAGTATTAGAAGTTGAGTTGTCAATTCAACCACACCTGGAGATTAACTAATTGCAGCAAAGTGATTAGTAGCACAATAGTATGATAGTTTTGATAGAAGTGGTAACAGCAGTAGTAACGATAACAGTGATAGCGATGATTTTGTAGCAAGTGTAACCGTAACAATAGCAATAGTAACTTAGCAAGAACAATATGTGGACAATTCATAGCCATTGGATCGGTGGATTCGTTGGATGATATTCATCTTATAACAGTCATAACCTAGGGCGATGCAAAACTAGCTCCATTCATAAATGTAATGTAGGCATGTATTCCAGAAATAGTCATACGTGCTTATGGAAAGAACTTGTATGACGTCTTTTGTCCTACCCTTCTGTGGCAGCGGGGTCCATAAGGAAACTAAGGGATATTGAGGCCTCCTTTTAATAGAGAACCAAAACAAAGCATTAACACATAGTGAATACATGAACTCCTCAAACTACGGTCATCACCGGAAAGTATCCCAATTACTGTCACACTGGGGTTTACGGATCATAACACGCAATAGGTGAATGTGACTTGCAAGATCGGATCTAGAACATATATATAATGGTGAAAACATAAACGGTTTAGATCTGAAATCATGGCACTGAGGCCCAAAGTGACAAGCATTAAGCATGGCAAAGTCATAACAATATCAATCTCTGAACATAGTGGACACTAGGGATCAAGCCCTAACAAAACTAACTCGATTACATGATGAATCACATCCAACTCCTCACCGACCAGCGAGCCTACGAAGGAATTACTCACTCCCGGTGGGGAGCATCATGAAATTGGTGATGAAGGAGGGTTAGTGATACCAAAGATCGAAGACCCCCCTCTTCGGAGCCCCGAACAGACTCCAGATCTGGCCTCCCGACGAAGAATAGGAGGAGGCAGTGGATCCATATCGTGAAATGTCATGAAACTTCCTCCTGATTTTTTTCTCCAAAAATAGGATTTTATAGCATCGGAATTAGGGTCTACTGGGCCACCAGGTGGGCACAATCCACCAGGGCGCGCCAGAGGGGGGGGGGCACCCTGGTGTCTTGTGCCCAGCTAGGGGCCCCCCTCCGGTGGTTCTTGGCTCCAGTATTTTTATTTTATTGTAAAATAATTCTCCAAAAAGTTTCGTTCCATTCCGAGAACTTTATTTCTGCAGAAAAACAACACCATGGTAGTTCTGCTGAAAACAACGTCAGTCCGGGTTAGTTTCATTCAAATCATGCAAATTAGAGTCCAAAACAAGAGCAAAAGCATTAGGAAAAGTAGATACGATGGAGATGTATCACTCTCCTTCACCGCCAATGACTCAGTGTGGCTCCGCGAGGCCCGCTGGATATGGAGGTGTTGCCCGTCCGTGACGCGACACATTTTCGCACATCGTCCTACAGATTCCTTCTCCGGTAGCCCTCGGCTTCGTACCGAGTGGCCACTCGCCCTACCATCGCGCATCGCCACAATTGTTCCAGGCGCTCACGGTTGCAGCGCTGGATTAAGCACGATGTGGACACCCAGGCCGCGGCTGAACATGTGGTGGATCTCGAGTTCGACGAGCCCGCCCTCGACCTCTCCAGTGGGTCACTCGGCAATTCCTCTGAGGAGTCCGTGTGTGAAAGCATCAAGTCGACCGCCGAAATTCTCATGGTGGGCAACTCTGAGCTCCATGCGCCCCCGGGGTTCATAGACGCTCAGAGCGGCCGCATGGGGGTGTCACACAGCAATACTGACGGTGGTGCTTTGGGCCATGAGCCATACGTGCCTCAAGCTCTAACCCGGGAGCAGCGGGACGAGCTCCGTCGTAAGAACGATCAGCCCCTGAACACCCCAGCACCGGAATGACCCCCGAGGCATTGGCCGTGGATTAAACTCGTCTGGCCACCCTGGCTGAGCGCGATTGCCTTGAACGTCTTCGGAGGGAGCTGGACGAACATGACCGTCGTTAGCCCGGTTCCAGTCGGCACAAGCGCCGGCTCTACTCGAGTGACCAGCCCCGTAAGTATCAAGTCCTCAGTACTCCATTGCAAAATCTGGTAGCCGCCACTAGGATCGCGGATTCCATCCAGCCCTCTGGCTCTTCGGACGGGGAAAGGATTCAGCAGATCCAGGCGCTCCCGAAAACGGCACTGTCACAGAATGTGGTGTGATGTCTACTATGCAACTTTATTCTTGTTGACACGTGTTGGGCCTCCAAGTGCAGAGTTTTGTAGAACAGTAGCAATTTCCCCTCAAGTGGATGACCTAAGGTTTATCAATCCGTGGGAGGCGTAGGATGAAGATGGTCTCTCTCAAACAACCTTGCAATCAAATACAAGAAATCTCTTGTGTCCCCAACACACCCAATACAATGGAAATTTGTATAGGTGCACTAGTTCAGCGAAGAGATGGTGATAAAAGTGTAATATGAATGGTAGAAATATATTTTTATAATCTGAAAATAAAAAAAGCAAGGTAGCAATTGGTAGAACTGGGCACAAACGGTATTGCAATGCTTGAAAATGAGGCCTAGGGTCTGTACTTTCACTAGTGCAATCTCTCAACAATGCTAATATAATTGGATCATATAAGCATCCCTCAACGTGCAATGAAGAATCACTCCAAAGTTCCTATCTAGCGAAGAACATAAGAAGAAATCGTTTGTAGGGTACGAAACCACCTCGAAGCTATTCTTTCTGATTGATCTATCCAAGAGTTCGTACTAAAATAACACCAAATAATTTCAGATTCATAATACTCAATCCAACATAAAGAACTTCAAAGAGTGCCCCAAGATTTCTACCGGAGAAACAAAGACAAGAACATGCATCAACCCCTATGCATAGATTACCCCAATGTCACCTCAGGAATCCACGAGTTGAGTGCCAAAACATATATCAAGTGGATCAATATGATACCCCATGTCACCACGAGTAATCATATGCAAGACGTATATCAAGTGCTCTCAAATCCATAAAGGTATTGAATCTTATAAAACAAAATCTCAAAGGGAAAAGTCAATTCACAACACGATAGAGAGTGGAAAAAACCATATGACCCGACTATATTAACAAAGCCCACGATACATCAAGATCGTGTCATCTCAAGAACACGAGAGAGAGAGAGAGATTAAACACATAGCTATAGGTACAAACCCTCAGCCCCGAGGGTGGACTACTTCCTCCTCATCGTGGTGGCCGCCAGGATGATGAAGAAGGCCACCGGTGATGATTTCCCCCTCTGGCAGAGTGCCGGAACGGGGTCTAGATTGGTTTTCGGTGGTTACAGAGCCTTGCGGCAGTGGAACTTCTGATCTAGGTTAACCCCGGGGGTTTTTGGAATATTTGGCGATTTATAGGATGAAGAGGGGGTACGGGAGGCCACTGAGGTGGGCACAACCCACCTGGGCACGCTTGGGCCCCCAGGCGCGCCCTGGTGGGTTGTGCCCCCTCAGGGCACACCCAGGTGCTGCTCTCACACATTGGATGTCTTCTGGTCCATAAATAATCCACAAAAAGTTTCACGGTATTTGGACTCCGTTTGATATTGATTTCCTGTGATGTAAAAAACATGCAAAAAACAACAACTGGCACTGGGCACTGGGTCAATAGGTTAGTCCCAAAAATGATATGAAGTTGCTATAAAATGATTGTAAAACATCCAAGAATGATAATATAACAGCATGAATACTTCATAAATTATAGATACGTTGGAGACGTATCACAGTGGTGTCCCAGTCCAGAGATCAGATTCACAGGGCATCAATGCGTGCTGAGACCGTTCAGTTGGCTCATAGCCCACTCTGCTCAGGCAGACGTCGAGCCACTTTCTCCTCAAGAGATCATCATGAAGAACGGAGACGCGGTCGAGTTGCATCACCCCGGCGTCACGATGACTACGATCGCGCCATGATGCCTCCACCACGAGATGGCGCATGCATGCACCAGCCCTACGACGACAGGCGGACACACGGTAGTGACCGCAGGCAGAATCCTTCTCGTCCAACGAGAGATACTTGAGACTCTCTATTCAACACGAGATCCATTCTCGCTCAGAACCTGGTTAACAGAGGCCGAGCCCTGTGAGAAGGCCAAGATCACGACATTCCAAGTGGTTCCGTACCATCAGGTCCTGAGTGCTTCAGCCATTACATACGAGTAGCTGGGATTCCCAACAACTTCAGGTTGGCCACGGGAATCTGCAAATTCACTAGCGAGTCCAAGCCTGAGATATGGCTGGAAGATTACTGAGTTGCGGTCTAGATCGGTGGCGGCAACGATAATGTGGCCATGAGGCATTTGTCGTTAATGCTGGAAGGCTCTGCTCGGGCATGGCTCACACAGCTCCTGCCAGGTAGCACATTCTATTGGGATGACTTTGCGAGAGTATTTGTTAAAACTTTTGAAGGCACTTACAAGAATCGGGTGGCTTAGCCGAGCTGCAACACTGCATGCAGTAGTAAAATGAGACTCTTCGTGAGTTCATTTAGTGCTGGACCACCTTGCACAATACGGAGGAGAACGTCACCGAGCACCAGGCAATCTGCTCCTTCAAGGACAGAGTTAGATACCGGGATCTGAACATGAAGTTCGGCCAAACTGAGACCCTGACTCTCAGTCGGGCTATGGATATAGCCAACCGGTATGCCAATGGTGAAGAGGGAGACCGACCGAGGAGCGGCAAAAGCCGAGCAGGTGATGCTCATCAGTTGGACAACAAGGGCAAGAAACACAAGCGGAAGGCGGACGCTGGAGGGAGCGCCGAGGCTGCGGCTCTGGCTGGCCAAGGAAAAAACAAGAGCTCCCAAAAGAAAAAGAAAGACTGGAAGGGGAATAAGCATGTCACCATGAAGAGTGACATCCTCGACCAACCTTGCTAGATCCATACGAAGAAAGATGAGGAGGGCAATTTGATTTCGCCAAAGCACACCACTCGGGAGTGCCGATTCCTGAAGCAAGAGATGCAGCAAGATTCCTCTGGGAAAAGGATGAAGATGACGATGACAGAGGAAAGGGTACTTCCGGGTACCCCAACGTCGAGAACGTCTTGATGATCTTTGCCGACGTCAAGAGCAAGAGTTGTCTCAAAGTCATTAACCGAGAGGTCAACATCGCAGTTCCGACTGTCACAAAATACCTCGACTGGGCCAAGACACCATTGACCTTCGATCAGTCGGATCATCTGGGTCACATACCGACCCCCTGGCGGCAGACCTTGTTGGTAGATCCGGTCGTGGGTGGAGTCCGATTGCGCAAAGTCCTAATGGACGGTAGCAACGGGCTAAACATTATGTATGCCGACACGTTGGAGGCAATGGGCATTCCGATGACCTAGCTCAACAAGAGTAACATGCAGTTCCACGGGGTAATCCTTGGGAAGAAGGCAAAATCACCTCCGGCAAAACGCCCTCGACGTCGTGGTCGGCGAGGAGAAGAACTTATGAAAGGAGCGGCTGACTTTTGAAGCGGTAGAATTCTGGATTGCTTACCACGCCATACTAGGTAGGCCTGCCTACGCGCATTTCATGGCCCGTCCATGTTATGTGTATCTTAAGCTTAAGATGCCAGGGCCAAAAGGCGTGATCACCATCACAGGAAATCAGAAGCTGGCCGAAGAGTGTCTTCAGAAGGGCTCCCAAATCACTGATGAGTAGATGACAATGGCCGAGTTGGATGAATACAAGAAGGCGGTTGATTCGAGCAAGTTGTTGAAGTCCAAGAAGCCGACTGTGGAGTCCTCTTTCCAGTCGGCAGGGGACATGAAGCCGGTGCACATCCGTCCTGAGGACCCAAGCGCTGCCCGGACCAACATCTCCACCACCCTTGACAACAAATAGGAAGCGAGCTCGTCCAGTTCCTCCGTGAGACCTAGGACATCGTCGCATGGAAACCTTCTAACATGCCGGGTGTTCCCAGGGAGCTGGCCGAGCACAGACTTCGTGTCGACTCGACGATGAAGCCTATCAAAGAGCACCTTCGACGATATTCCACTGAGAAGTGCAAGGCGATTGGCAAGGAGATAGCGCTACTCTTGGCCGCCGAATTCGTCCGAGAGGTGTACCACTCCAAGTAGGTCGCCAACGTTGTCATGGTGCCAAAGAAAAATAACTCTCTTCGAATGTCTATCGATTTTAAGCACATTAATCAGGCTTTCCCGAAAGATCATTTCCCTCTCCCTCGCATAGATCAAATAGTAGATTCTACTGTTGGGTGTGAGCAGTTGTCATTTTTGGATGCATACTCCAGGCACCACCAGTTCCGAATGTATGGTCCTGATGAAATAAAAATAGCGTTCATCACCCCATTCGGGTATTTTTGCTATTTGCTATATCACTATGCCATTTGGGTTGGAAAAATCTGGGGCCACATTTCAGCGTATGATTCAGAAGTGCCTACGGAAACAGATCGGTCAGAACGTGGAGGCTTACATGGATGACATCATGGTCAAGTCTAGGAAAGGTTCCGACCTCCTGACCGACCTCGCCGAGACCTTCATTAATTTGCGCACTTTTGGGATCAAGCTCAACCCAGTTAAGTGTACATTTGGCCTACCTGTAGGAAAATTACTCGGTTTCCTCGTTTCCGAATGTGGGATCGATGCCAATCCCGAGAAGATCGGGGCCGTCATCCGAAGAAGCAACCAGAGCGTCTCCACGACATACAGTGCCTCACAGGCTGCCTGGCAGCCCTGAGAAGATTCATCTCAAGACTTAGTGAAAAGGCCTTGCCCCTTTACCTATTGATGAAGAAGTCTGACATGTTCAAGTGGACTCCCGAAGCACAGGCTGCGTTCCGGGAGCTTAAAGCCCTGCTTTCCACCCAGCTGATGCTAGCTGCTCTGAGTAGCAAAGAGCCTTTGCTCCTTTACATTGCGGCCACGGCCGAGTCGTTAGCACGGTTCTCACTATGGAACAGGAAGAACAAGGCAAAACCTTCAAGCTTCAACGACCAGTCTACTACATATCCAAAGTCTTGACTCCTTCCAAGCAAAGGTATCTGCATTATCAGAAGCTAGTATATGGAATATACCTAACTGCAAAGAAGGTGGCACATTACTTTCAAGAACACTCAGTCACGGTGATAAGTGACTCCCCTTTGTCTCAGATCATGAACAACAGAGATGCCACTGGCCGAGTGGCTAAGTGGGCCATCGAGCTCTTTCCGTTGGACATCAAGTTTGAAACCAAGAAAGCCATCAAGTCACAAGCCCTGGTAGATTTCCTTGCCAGGTGGATTGAGCAAGAGCAACCCATCCTGAGTGCTCCCAAACACTAGATGATGTTCTTCGATGGCTCCAAGATGCTCCATGGCTCCAGGGCCGGAGTGGTCTTGGTGTCTCCTAAAGGTGACCGACTCAGTTATGTGCTTCAGATTCACTTCGACTCCTCCAACAACGAAGCCAAATACAAACCTCTCGTGTATGGGTTGTGAACGGCAATTTCTCTGGGAATTCGTCGAATGATGGTCTATGGCGACTCGGATCTAGTGGTCAACCAAGTCATGAAAGAGTGGGGGTATCCGCAGTCTGGCAATGACTGGCTACTATAACATCGTCAGAAAACTGGAGAAGCACTTTGAAGGGCTGGAACTACGTCATGTGCCACGCCTCAAGAACCAAGCAGCTGATGATTTGGCCAAGATGGGTTCAACCCGGAAGATAGTACCCAAGAATGTGTTCCTGGAATACCTGCACTCGCCCACAATCAAGGAAGATCATTTTGTGGAAGAGCCCCCACAACCAGTCGGTCCTTCCAATCCGACTAAAGTAGACATCCCTGCGGTAATTGACCTGGTCCAAGAGATTCTTGTTATCACTCCTGAGTGGACTGAACCATACCTAGCATACCTGCTCCGGCAGGAGCTCCCAGAAGATGAAGATGAAGCTCGTTAGATTGTTTGTCAATCTAAGGCCTTCATCGTCATGGGAGATCAGTTGTAGAAGAAGAGCACAGCCGGAGTCACTCAGCGATGCGTATCACCAGAGGAAGGGCAACAAATTCTTCAAGAGATTCACTCGGGAACATGTGGACACCATGCATCCTCTCGGACCCTGGTTGCCAAAGCATTCAGACCCGGGTTCTATTGGCCCCGAGCCAATGAGGCTGCCCGAGATATAGTGGATCAATGCGTTAGGCGCTAGTTTTACGCGAATTAGTTGCACAAGCCGGCGTCCGCTCTGAAGACAATTCCCCTCACTTGGTTGTTCGCCATCTGGGGACTCGACATGGTTGGCCCTCTTCGGACTAGAGCGAGTGGTTTCACACACCTGTTGGTGGTAGTGGACAAGTTCACCAAGTGAATTGAGGCCAGGCCAATAAAGAAGCTGGACTCGGCCACTGCCATTTAGTTCATCAAAGAGATAATCTTCATATTCAGAGTCCATCATAGCATCATCACCGACAAAGGGTCTAACTTCGACTCGGACGAATTCCGTGAGTTTTGCTACACCCAAGGTACTCGGTTTGATTACGCCTTTGTGGTGCACCAACAGTCGAATGGGTAAGCCGAGCGAGCGAATGGGCTCATCCTCCAAGGATTGAAACCTCGCCTCATGCATGACCTAACTCATGCGACAGGGGCCTGGGTGACCGAGCTACCGTCAGTCCTCTGGGCCTATGGATGACTGCTACTTCTTGAGCTTGTGTTGGTTTTTCCCTTGAAGAGGAAAGGGTGATGCAACAAAGTAGAGATAAGTATTTCCCTCAGTTTGAGAACCAAGGTATCAATCCAGTAGGAGACAACGCACAAATCACTGAATACCTGCACAAACAATCAAACAACTTGCACCCAATGCGACAAAGGGGTTTTCATTCCCTTCATGGTTACTCGCAAAGGTGAGAACTGATAGAGATAGATAAACAATAAAGTAAATATTTTTGGTATTTTAGGTTTACAGATCGGAAAGTAAAAGATTGCAAAAATAGTAAATCAAAAACTAATATTCTAGATCGGAAACTTATATGATGGAAAATAGAAACTTATATGATGGAAAATAGACCCGGGGGCCATAGGTTTCACTAGAGGCTTCTCTCGTGATAGAAAATAATACGGTGGGTGAACAAATTACTGCCGAGCAATTGATAGAAAAGCGCAAAGTTACGATGATATCTAAGGTAATGATCATGAATATAGGCATCACATCCGTGTCAAGTAGACCGAAACGATTCTGCATCTACTACTATTACTCCACACAACGACCGACTCCTGCCTCAATCTAGAGTATTAAGTTCATGAAGAACAGAGTAACGCATTAAGTAAGATGACATGATGTAGAGGAATTAATGCAAGCAATATGACAAAAACCCCATCTTTTTATCCTCGATGGCAACAATACAATACGTGCCTTGCTGCCCCTACTATCACTGGCAACGGACACTTCAAGATTGAACCCAAAGCTAAGCACTTCTCCCATTGCAAGAAAAACCAATCTAGTTGGCCAAACCAAATGGATAGTTCGAAGAGAATTACAAAGATATCAAATCATGCATAAAAGAATTCAGAGAAGATTCAAATAATATTCATAGATAAGTTGATCATAAATCCACAATCCATCGGATCTCGGCAAACACACCGCAAAAAAGTATTACATCGAATAGATCTCCAAGAACATCGAGGAGAACATGGTATTGAGAATCAAAGAGAGAGAAGAAGCCATCTAGCTACTAGCTGTGGACCCGAAGGTCTGAGGTAAACTACTGACGCTTCATCGGAAGGGCAGCAAAGTTGATGTAGAAGCCCTCCATGATCAAATCCCCATCCGGCAGGGTGCCGGAAAAGGTCCCTAGATGGGATCTCACAGGTACAGAAGGTTGCAGCAGTGGAAAAGTGTTTTCATGGATGCCTCTAGTGGTTTGGGGATATTTGGGAATATATAGGCGAAAGAATTAGGTCAGGAGGTGCACGGGGGGGGGGGGGCACAAGCGTAGGGGGCACGCCCTACCCCCCTGGGCGTGCCCTCCGTCCTTGTGGCCACCTCGTGGCTCCTCCGACTTCATCTCCAAGTCTCCTGGTTTGCTTCTAGTCCAAGAAAAATCATCGTGAAGGTTTCATTCTGTTTGGACTCCGTTTGGTATTCCTTTTCCGCGAAACTCAAAAACAAGGAAAAAACATGAACTGGCACTAGGCTCTATGTTAATAGGTTAGTCCCAAAAATAATATAAAATAGCATATTAATGCATATAAAACATACAAAATAGATAATATAATAGCATGGAACAATAAAAAATTATAGATACATTGGAGACGTATCAAGCATCCCCAAGCTTAATTCCTACTCGTCCTCGAGTAGGTAAATGATAAAAACAAAATTTTTGATGTGGAATGCTACCTAACATATTTATCCGTGTAATTTTCTTTATTGTGGCATGAATGTTCAGATCCGTTAGATTCAAAACAAAAGTTTAATATTGACATAAAAACAACAATACTTCAATCATACTAACAAGGCAATTATATCTTCTCATAATAACATGGCCAAAGAAAGCTTATCCCTACAAAATCATATAGTTGGCTATGCTCCATCTTCATCACACAAAATATTCAAATCATGCACAACCCCGATGACAAGCCAAGCAATTGTTTCATACTTTTGGTGTTCTCAAACTTTATCAACTTTCATGCAATACATGAGCGTGAGCCATGGACATAGCACTTTAGGTGGAATAGAAGGTGGTTGTGAAGAAGACAAAAAGAAGAAGGAGATATTGTCACATCAACTAGGCGTATTAACGGGCTATGGAGATGCCCATCAATAGATATCAATGTGAGTGAGTAGGGATTGCCATGCAATGGATGCACTAGAGCTATAAGTTTATGAAAGCTCAAAAATAAACTAAGTGGGTGTGCATCCAACTCGCTTGCTCACGAAGACCTAGGTTAATTTTTAGGAAGCCCATCATTGGAATATACAAGCCAAGTTCTACAATGAAAAATTACCACTAGTATATGAAAGTGACAACATAGGAGACTCTCTATCATGAAGATCATGCTGCTACTTTGAAGCACAAGTGTGGTAAAAGGATAGTAACATTGTTCCTTTTCTCTTTTCTCTCTTTTTAGTGGGCCTTCTCTCATTTTTTGTCCTCTTATTATTATTATTTTTCGTCCGGAGTCTCATACCGACTTGTGGGGTAATCATAGTCTCCATCATCCTTTTCCTCACATGGGACAATGCTCTAATAATGAAGATCAGCACACTTCTATTTACTTACAACTCAAGAATTACAATCGACACTTAGAACAAAATATGACTCTATATGAAGGCCTCCGACGGTGTACCGGTATGTGCAATGAATCAAGAGTGACATGTATGAAAGACTTATAAAGGTGGCTTTGCCAAAAATACGATGTCAACTACATGATCATGCAAAGTAATATGACAATGATGAAACATGTCATAATAAATGGAACTGTGGAAAGTTGCATGGCAATATATCTCGAAATGGCTATGGAAATGCCATTATAGGTGGGTATGGTGGCTGTTTCGAGGAAGGTATATGGTGGGTGTATGGCATCGGTGAAAGTTGCGCGGCACTAGAGAGGCTAGCAATGGTGGAAGGGTGAGAGTGCGAATAATCCATGGACTCAACATTAGTCATAAAGAACTCACATACTTATTGCAAAAATCTATTAGTTATTGAAACAAAATACTATCCTAGGGGTATAGATTGGTAGGAAAAGACCATCGCTCATCCCCGACCACCACTCATAAGGAAGACAATCAATAAATAAATCATGCTCCGACTTCATCACATAACGGTTCACCATACGTGCATGCTACGGGAATCACGAACTTTAACACAAGTATTTCTCAAATTCACAATTACTCACTAGAATGACTCTAATATCACCATCTTTATGTTGGGGAACATAGTAATTTCAAAAAAAAAATCCTATGCACACGCAGGATCATGGTGATGCATAGCAACGAGAGGGGAGAGTGTTGTCTACGTACCCTCGTAGACCGTAAGCGAAAGCGTTTATCAACACAGTTGATGTAGTCGTACACCTTCACGATCCGTCCCGATCAAGTACCGAACATACGGCACCTCCGCGTTCAGCACACGTTCATCTCGATGACATCTTCGCCTTCTCGATCCAGCAAGAGGGGCGAAGTAGTAGATGAGTTCCGGCAGCACAACGGCGTGGTGGCGGTGTTGGTGAAGAACAATCTCCGCAGGGCTTCGCCTAAGCACTACGAAAACCATGACGGAGGATAAACTAGAGGGGACGGGGTAGCCGGCACACGGCTTGGTGTTTCTTGATGTGTCTTGGGTGCTAGCACTACCCCTCTATTTATATGTTGAGCCTTGGGGTCAAAACTTGGAGTAAAAGCCTCCACAAAGTTGGTTTCACCCGAAAGGTAAGAGTCCTTCTCGGACTCCAGGGCCAGACGCCAGGGTTCCCGGCGTCTGGACCCAGACGCCAGGGACCCTGGTGTCTGGCCCCTGGACTCCGCAAAACTTCCTTTTGCGCTTTCCAAAAACCTTGTGGGCTTTTCCTTTGGCCTAAATAAAGTGTTCTCGTACCCAAACATTTCGGGAAAGATCTGGAACCCCTTCCGGTGAATTCCGGAACCCTTCTGGAGACCAAACACTATTATCCCATATATCAAACTTTATCTCCGGACCATTCCGGAGTTCCTCGTCATGTCTGTGATCTTATCCGGAACTCCGAACAACATTCGGTTACCAACATACATAACTCATAAATATTATATCGTCAACAAACGTTAAGCGTGCGGACCCTATGGGTTCGAGAACTATGTAGACATGACTGAGACATTTCTTTGGTCAATAACCAATAGCGGAACCTGGATGCCCATATTGGCTCCTACATATTCTACGAAGATCTTTATCGGTCGAACCGCATAACAACATACGTTGTTCCCTTTGTCATCAGTATGTTACTTACCCGAGATTCAATCATCGGTATCTCAATACCTAGTTCAATCTCGTTACCGACAAGTCTCTTTACTCGTTCCGCAATACATCATCCAGCAACTAACTCATTAGTTACCATGCTTGCAAGGCTTATAGTGATGTGCATTACCGAGTGGGCCCAGAGATACCTCTCCGACAATCGGAGTGACAAATCCTAATCTTGAAATACGCCAACTCAACAAGTACCTTCGGAAACACCTGTAGAGCACCTTTATAATCACCCAGTTATGTTGTGACGTTTGGTAGCACACAAAGTGTTCCTCCGGTAAAACGGGAGTTGCATAATCTCATAGTCATAGGAACATGTATAAGTCATGAAGAAAGTAATAGCAACATACTAAACGATCAAGTGCTAAGCTAACGGAATGGGTCAAGTCAATCACATCATTCTCCTAATGATGTGATCTCGTTAATCAAATGACAACTCATGTCTATGGTCAGGAAACTTAACCATCTTCGATTAACGAGCTAGTCAAGTAGAGGCATACTAGTGACACTACGTTTGTCTATGTATTCACACATGTATTACATTTCTGGTTAATACAATTCTAGCATGAATAATAAACATTTATCATGAAATAAGGAAATAAATAATAACTTTATTATTGCCTCTAGGGCATATTTCCTTCAATCTCCTACTTGCACCAGAGTCAATAATCTAGTTCACATCGCCATGTGATTTAACACCAATAGTTCACATCACCATGTGATTAACACCTATAGTTCACATCGTCATGTGACCAACACCCAAAGGGTTTACTAGAGTCAATAATCTAGTTCACATCTCTATGTGATTAACTCCCAAAGAGTACTATGGTGTGATCATGTTTTGCTTGTGAGGGAAATTTAGTCTATGAGTCTGCCACATTCAGATCCGTATGTATTTTGCAAATTTTTATGTCAACAATGCTCTGCACGGAGCTACTCTAGCCAATTGCTCCCACTTTCAAAATGTATCCAGATTGAGACTTAGAGTCATCTGGATCAGTGTCAAAATTTGCATCGACATAACCCTTTACGACGAACCTTTTGTCACCTCCATAATTGAGAAACATATCCTTATTCCACTAAGGATAATTTTGACCGCTGTCCAGTGATCTACTCCTAGATCACTATTGTACTCCCTTGTTAAACCCAGTGTAGGGTATACAATAGATCTGGTACACAGCATAGCATACTTTATAGAAACTATGGCTGAGGCATAGAGAATGACTTTAATTCTCTTTCTATCTTCTGCCGTGGTCGGGCTTTGAGTCTTACTCAATTTCACACCTTGTAACACAGGTAAGAACTCTTTCTTTGACTGTTCCATTTTGAACTACTTCAAAATCTTGTTAAGGTATGTACTCATTGAAAAAACTTATCAAGCGTCTTGATCTATCTCTATAGATCTTGATGCTCAATATGTAAGTAGCTTCACCGATGTCTTTCTTTGAAAAACTCTTTTCAAAAACTCCTTTATGCTTTCCAAAAAATTCTACATTATTTCTGATCAACAATATGTCATTCACATATACTTATTAGAAATGTTGTAGTGCTCCCACTCACTTTCTTGTAAATACAGGCTTCACAGCAAGTCTGTATAAAACCATATGCTTTGATCACACTATCAAAACGTTTATTCCAACTCCGAGATGCTTGCACCAGTCCATTGATGGATTGCTGGAGCTTGCTCACTTTTTAGCACCTTTAGGATCGACAAAACCTTCAATTTGCATCATATAAAACTCTTCTTCCAGAAATCCATTCAGGAATGTAGTCTTTACATCCATTTGCCAAATTTCATAATCATAAAATGCGGCAATTGCTAACATGATTCGGACAAACTTAAGCATCGATACGAGTGAGAAAATCTCATCATAGTCAACACCTTGAACTTTTTGAAAACATTTTGCGACAATTCGAGCTTTGTAGATGTTGGGGAACGTAGCAGAAATTCAAAATTTTCTACGCAACACCAAGATCTATCTATGGAGTAATCTAGCAACGAGGGAAGGAGAGTGCATCTACATACCCTTGTAGATCGCTAAGCGGAAGCGTTCAAGTGAACGGGGTTGATGGAGTCATACTCGTCGTGATCCAAATCACCGATGATCCTAGCGCCGAATGGACGGCACCTCCGCGTTCAACACACATATGGAACGGAGACGTCTCCCACGCCTTGATCCAGCAAGGAGGAAGGAGAGGTTAAGTAAGAGAGTCCAACAGCAGCACGACGACGTGGTGGTGATGGAGTGGCAGTTCTCCGGCAGGGCTTCGCCAAGCTCTTGCGGAGGAGAAGAGGTGTTGGGGAGGGGAGGGGCTGCACCTTGGATGTCTTAATTTTGTGCCTAACTCGTAATTCAGATATTCATCTCTATGATCATATCATAGATATTTTATCCTCTTGTCACGACGATCTTTCAACTTCACCCTGAAATTACTTGAACCTTTCAATAATTCAGACTCGTGATACATCAAGTAAATATACTCAACATCTACTCAAATCATCTGTGAAGTAAGAACATAATGATATCCACTACACGCCTCAGCACTCATTGGACTACACACATCAAGATGTATTACTTCCAACAAGTTGCTTTCTTATTCCATCTTACTGAAAACGAGGCCTTTCAGTCATCTTGCTCATGTGGTATGATTTGCATGTCTCAAGTGATTCAAAATCAAGCGAGTCCAAAGATCCATCAACATGGAGCTTCTTCATGCGTTTTATACCATTGTGACTAAATTGCAGTGCCACAAGTATGTGGTACTATCATTACTATCTTATATCTTTTGGCATGAACATGTGTATCACTACGATCGAGATTCAATAAACCATTCATTTTAGGTGCAAGACCATTGAAGGTATTATTCAAATAAACAGAGTAACCATTATTCTCCTTAAATGAATAACCGTATTGCGATAGACATAATCCAATCATGTCTATGCTCAACGCAAACACCAATCTCGATGGTAGAGGGAGCGTGCGATGCTTGATCACATCAAGCTTGGGAAAAACTTCCAACACATATCGCCAGCTCACCTTTAGCTAGTCTCCGTTTACTCCGCAGCCTTTTATTTTGAGTTACTAACACTTAGCAACCAAAGAACCGGTATCTAATACCATGGTGCTGCTAGGAGTACTAGTAAAGTACACATTAACACAATGTATATCCAATATACTTCCATCGACCTTGCCAGCCCTCTCATCTACCAAGTATCTAGGGTAATTCTGCTCCAGGTCTCGGGTATGGGTTCAACCTTGGGTTTCTTTACTAGAGCAGCAGCTGATTTGCCGTTTCATGAAGTATCCCTTTTTGCCCTTGCCCTTCTTGAAACTAGTGGTTTTACTAACCATCAACGATTGATGCTCCCTTTTGATTTCTACTTTTGCAGTGTCAAACATCGCGAATATCTCAAGGATCATCATATATGTCCCTGATATATTATAGTTCATCACGAAGCTCTAGCAGCTTGGTGGTAATGAGTTCGGAGAAACATCACTATCTCATCTGGAGGATCAACTCCCACTCGATTCAAATGATTATTGTACTCAGACAATCTGAGCACAAGCTCAACAATTGAGCTTTTCTCCCTTAGTTTGCAGGCTAAGAAAATCGTCGGAGGTCTTATACCTCTTGACATTGGCACGAGCCTGAAATACCAATTTCAGCCCTCGAAACATCTCATATGTTTCGCGACGTTTCAAAACGTCTTCGTTGCCTCAATTCTAAACCGTTTAACTGAACTATCACGTAGTTATCAAAATGTATATGTCAAATGTTCGCAACATCCACAGACGACGTTTGAGGTTCAGCACACTGAGAGGTGCATTAAGGGCATAAGCCTTCGATGAAGCAATGAGGACAATCCTCAGTTTACGGACCTAGTCCGCATAATTGCTACTATCAACTTTCAACTAAATTTTCTCTAGGAACATATCTAAACAGTAGAACTGAAGCGCGAGCTACGACATAATTTGCGAAGACCTTTTGACTATGTTCAGGATAATTAAGTTCATCTTATGAACTCCCACTCAGATAGACATCCCTCTAGTCATCTAAGTGATTACATGATCCGAGTCAACTAGGCCGTGTCCGATCATCACGTGAGACGGACTAGTCAACATCGGTGAACATCTTCATGTTGATCGTATCTACCATACGACTCATGCTCGACCTTTCGGTCTCTTGTGTTCCGAGGCCATGTCTGTACATGCTAGGCTCGTCAAGTCAACCTAAGTGTTTTGCATGTGTTCCGAGGCCATGTCTGTACATGCTAGGCTCGTCAACACCCGTTGTATTCGAACGTAAGAATCTATCACACCCGATCATCACGTGGTGCTTCGAAACGACGAACTTTCGCAACGGTGCACAGGTTAGGGGGAACACTTTCTTGAAATTTTAATGAGGGATCATCTTATTTACTACCGTTGTTGTAAGCAAATAAGATGTATAAACATGATAAACATCACATGCAATCAAATAGTGACATGATATGGCCAATATCATATTGCTCATTTTGATCTCCATCTTCGGGGCTCCATGATCATCATTGTCACCGGGATGGCACCATGATCTGCATCATCGTGTCTTCATGAAGTTGTCTCGCCAACTATTACTTCTACTACTACAGCTAACGGTTAGCAATAAAGTAAAGTAATTACATGACGTTTATATTGACACGCAGGTCATAAATAAATTAAGACAACTCCTATGGCTCCTGCCGGTTGTCATACTCATCGACATGCAAGTCGTGATTCCTATTACAAGAACATGATCAATCTCATACATCACATATCATTCATCACATTCTTCTTGGCCATATCACATCACATAGCATACCCTGCAAAAACAAGTTAGACGTCCTCTAATTGTTGTTTGCATGTTTTACGTGGCTGCTATGGGTTTCTAGCAAGAACGTTTCTTACCTACGCAAAAACCACAACGTGATATGCCAATTGCTATTTACCCTTCATAAGGACCCTTTTCATCGAATCCGATCCGACTAAAGTGGGAGAGACAGACACCCGCTAGCCACCTTATGCAACTAGTGCATGTCAGTCGGTGGAACCAGTCTCACGTAAGAGTACGTGTAAGGTTCGGTCCGGGCCGCTTCATCCCACAATCGCCGCGAATCAAGATTGGACTAGTAACGGTAAGCATATTGAACAAAATCAACGCCCACAACTACTTTGTGTTCTACTCGTGCATAGAATCTACGCAATAGACCTAGCTCATGATGCCACTTGGGGAGTAGCAGAAATTCAAAATTTTCCTACGTGTCACCAAGATCTATCTATGGAGAAACCAGCAACGAGGGGAAGGAGAGTGCATCTACATACCCTTGTAGATCGCTAAGCGGAAGCGTTCAAGAGAACGGGTTGAAGGAGTCGTACTCGTCGTGATCCAAATCACCGGAGATCCTAGTGCCGAACGAACGGCACCTCCGCGTTTAACACACGTACAGCCTGGTGACGTCTCCTACGCCTTGATCCAGCAAGGGGAGAAGGAGAGGTTGGGGAAGACTCCATCCAGCACCAGCACAACGGCGTGGTGGTGGTGGAGGAGCGCGGTACTCCAGCAGGGCTTCGCCAAGCATTGCAAGAGACGAGGAGGGCGAGGGGTAGGGCTGCGCCAACAGGAGAGGAACTCGTGTGTATGGCAGCCCAAAACCTCAAGTATATATAAGGGAGGGGAGGGGCTGCGCCCCCACCTAGGTTTCCACCCCTAGGGGTGGCGGCCTGCCCTAGATCCCATCTAGGGGGAGCGGCCAAGGGGGGAGAGAGGGGGAGGCGCACCTGGGTTGTGCCTTAGGGCCCATCTGCCCTAGGGTTTGCCCCCCTCCCCTCTTGGAGGCGCCTTGGGCCTTGGTGGGGGTCCACACCAGCCCACCTGGGGCTGGGTCCCCTCCCACACTTGGTCCATGCAGCCCTCCGGGGCTGGTGGCCCCACTTGGTGGACCCCCGGGACCCTCCCGGTGGTCCCAGTACGTTACCGATAAAACCCGAAACTTTTCCGGTGACCAAAACAGGACTTCCCATATATAAATCTTTACCTCCGGACCATTCCAGAACTCCTCGTGATGTCCGGGATCTCATCCGAGACTCCGAACAACATTTGGTAACCACATACAAACTTCCTTTATAACCCTAGCGTCATCGAACCTTAAGTGTGTAGACCCTACGGGTTCGGGAACCATGCAGACATGACCGTGACGTTCTCCGGTCAATAACCAACAGCGGGATCTGGATACCCATGTTGGTTCCTGCATGTTCCACGATGATCTGATCGGATGAACCACGATTTCGAGGATTCGATCAATCCCGTATACAATTCCCTTTGTCTAGCGGTATTGTACTTGCCCGAGATTCGATCGTCGGTATCCCGATACCTTGTTCAATCTCGTTACCGGCAAGTCTCTTTACTCGTTCCGTAACACATCATCCCGTGATCAACTCCTTGATCACATTGTGCACATTATGATGATGTCCTACCGAGTGGGCCCAGAGATACCTCTCCGTCACACGGAGTGACAAATCCCAGTCTCGATTCGTGCCAACCCAACAGACACTTTCGGAGATACCTCGTAGTGTACCTTTATAGCCACCCAGTTACGTTGTGACGTTTGGCACACCCAAAGCATTCCTACGGTATCCGGGAGTTGCACAATCTCATGGTCTAAGGAAATGATACTTGACATTAGAAAAGCTTTAGCAAACGAACTACACGATCTTGTGCTAGGCTTAGGATTGGGTCATGTCCATCACATCATTCTCCTAATGATGTGATCCCGTTATCAACGACATCCAATGTCCATGGTCAGGAAACCGTAACCATCTATTGATCAACGAGCTAGTCAACTAGAGGCTTACTAGGGACATGGTGTTGTCTATGTATCCACACATGTATCTGAGTTTCCTTTCAATACAATTCTAGCATGGATAATAAACAATTATCATGAACAAGGAAATATAATAATAACCAATTTATTATTGCCTCTAGGGCATATTTCCAACAACTACTATCAGCGTCCATCTTCCTCTTGAAGATCCATTTATTCTCAATGACTCACCGATCATCGGGCAAGTCAATCAAAGTCCATACTTTGTTCTCATACATGGATCCCATCTCAGATTTCATGGCCTTAAACCATTTTTCAAAATCTAGGATCATCATCGCTTCCTCAGAGTTCGTAGGTTCATCATTGTCAAGTAACATGACCTCCATAATAGGATTACCGTACCACTCTGGTGTGGATCTCACTCTGGTTGACCTACGAGGTTTGGTAGTAACTTGATCTGAAGTTACATGATCATCATCATTAGCTTCCTCACTAATTGGTGTAGGAGTCAGAGGAACACATTTCTATGATGAACTACTTTCCAATAAAGGAGCAGGTACAGTTACCTCATCAAGTTCTATTTTCCTCCCACTCACTTCTTTCGAGAAAAACTCCTTCTCTAGAAAGGATCCATTCTCAGCAACGAATGTCTTGCCTTCGGATCTGTGAAAGAAGGTGTACCCAACTGTCTCCTTTGGGTATCCTGTGAAGACACATTTCTCTGATTTGAGTTTGAGCTTATAAGGACGAAACTTTTTCACATAAGCATCGCGACCCCAAACTTTAAGAAACGACAACTTTGGTTTCTTGCCAAACCACAATTCATATGGCGTCGTTTCAATGGATTTAGATGGTGCCCTATTTAACGTGAATGCAACTGTCTCTAATGCATAACCCCAAATCGATAGTTGTAGATCAGTAAGAGACATCATAGATTGCACCATATCTAATAAAGTACGGTTACGATGTTCGGACACACCATTTTGCTGTGGTGTTCCAGGTGCCGTGAGTTGCGAAACTATTCCGCATTGTTTCAAATGAAGACCAAACTCGTAACTCAAATATTCTCCTCCATGATCAGATTGTAGAAACTTTATTTTCTTGTTATGATGAATTTCCACTTCACTCTGAAATTATATGAACTTTTCAAATGTTTCAGACTTATGTTTTATCAAGTAGATATACTCATATCTGCTCAAATCATCTATGAAGGTTAGAAAAACGATACCCGCCGCGAGCCTCAACACTCATCGGACCTTATACATCAGTATGTATTATATCCAATAAGTCAGTTGCTCGCTCCATTGTTCCGGAGAACGGAGTCTTAGTCATCTTTGCCCATGAGGCATGGTTCGCAAGCATCAACTGATTCATAACCAAGTGATTCCAAAAGTCCATCAGCATGGATTTTCTTCATGCGCTTTACACCAATATGACCTAAACAGCATTGCCAAAAATAATTTGACTATCATTATTAACTTTGCATCTTTTGCCTTTAATATTATGAATATGTGTATCACTACGATCGAGATCCAACAAACCATTTTCATTGGGTGTATAACCATAGAAGGTTTTATTCATGTAAACAGAATAACAATTATTCTCTAACTTAAATGAATAACCGTATTGCAATAAACATGATCAAATCATATTGTTGCTCAACGCGAACACCAAATAACATTTATTTATGTTCAACACTAATCCCGAAAGTATAGGGAGTGTGCGATGATGATCATATCAATCTTGGAACTACTTCCAACACACATCGTCACCTCGCCCTTAACTAGTTTCTGTTTATTCTGCAACTCTTGTTTTGAGTTACTACTCTTAGCAACTGAACCAGTATCAAATGCCGAGGGGTTGCTATAAACACTAGTAAAGTACACATCAATAACATGTATATCCAATATACCTTTGTTCACTTTGCCATCCTTCTTACCTGCCAAATACTTGGGGCAGTTCCGCTTCCAGTAACCAGTCCCTTTGTAGTAGAAGCACTTAGTCTCAGGCTTAGGACCAGACTTGGACTTCTTCACTTGAGCAGCAACTTGCTTGCCGTTCTTCTTGAAGTTCCCCATCTTCCCTTTGCCTTTTTCTTGAAACTAGTGGTCTTGTCAACCATCAACACTTGATGTTTTTCTTGATTTCTACCTTCATCGATTTCAGCATCACAAAGAGCTTGGGAATCGTTTCCGTTATCCCTTGCATATTATAGTTCATCACGAAGTTCTACTAACTTGGTGATGGTGACTAGAGAATTCTGTCAATCACTATATTATCTGGAAGATTAACTCCCACTTGATTCAAGCGATTGTAGTACCCAGACAATCTGAGCACATGCTCACTGCTTGAGCTATTCTCCTCCATCTTTTAGCTATAGAACTTGTTGGAGACTTCATATCTCCCAACTCGGGTATTTGCTTGAAATATTAACTTCAACTCCTGGAACATCTCATATGGTCCATGACATTCAAACGTCTTTGAAGTCCCGATTCTAAGCCGTTAAGCATGGTGCACTAAACTATCAAGTAGTCATCATATTGAGCCGGCCAAACGTTCATAACGTCTGCATCTGCTCCTCCAATAGGTCTGTCACCTAGCTGTGCATCAAGGACATAATTCTTCTGTGCAACAATGAGGATAAACCTCAGATCACGGATCCAATCCGCATCATTGCTACTAACATATTTCAACTTAGTTTTCTCTAGGAACACATATAAAACATAGGGAAGCAACAACGCGAGCTATTGATCTACAACATTATTTGCAAAATACTATCAGGACTAAGTTCATGATAAATTAAAGTTAAATTAATCATTTTACTTAAGAACTCCCACTTAGATTGACATCCCTCTAGTCATCTAAATGATCATGTGATCCAAATCAACTAACCCATGTCCGATCATCAAGTGAGATGTAGTAGTTTTCAATGGTGAACATCACTATGTTGATCATATCTACTATATGATTCACGCTCGACCTTTTGGTCTCCAGTGTTCCGAGGCCATATCTGCATATGCTAGGCTCATCAAGTTTAACCCGAGTATTATGCGTGTGCAAAACTGGCTTGCACCCGTTGTAGATGAACGTAGAGCTTATCACACCCGATCATCACGTGGTGTCTCGGCACGACGAACTTTGGAAACGGTGCATACTCAGGGAGAACACTTTTATCTTGAAATTTAGTGAGAGATCATCTTATAATGCTACCGTCAATCAGAGCAAAATAAGATGCATAAAGGATAAACATCACATGCAATAAAAATATGTGACGTGATATGGCCATCATCATCTTGTGCTTTTGATCTCCATCTCCAAAGTACTGTCATGATCTCCATTATAACTGGCATGACACCATGATCTCCATCATCTTGATCTTTTATCAACGTGTCGTCACATGATCGTCTCACCAGCTATTGCTTTTGCAACTATTGCAATCGCATAGCGATAAAGTAAAGTAATTACATGGCACTTGCATCTTATGCAACAAATAGACAACCCTAAGGCTCCTGCCAGTGGCCGATAACTTTAAGAAAACATGATCATCTCATACAAAAATTTATATCTCATCACGTCTTCACCATATCACATCACAACATGCCCTGCAAAAACAAGTTAGACGTCCTCTACTTTGTTGTTGCAAGTTTTACATGGCTGCTACAGGCTGAGCAAGAACCGTTCTTACCTACGCATCAAAACCACAACGATAGTTCGTCAAGTTAGTGTTGTTTTAACCTTCTCAAGGACCGGACGTAGCCACACTCGGTTCAACTAAAGTTGGAGAAACTGACACCCGCCAGCCACCTATGTGCAAAGCACGTCGGTAGAACCAGTCTCGCGTAAGCGTATGTGTAATGTCGGTCTGGGCCGCTTCATCCAACAATACCGCCGAACCAAAGTATGACATGCTGGTAAGCAGTATGACTTGTATCGCCCACAACTCACTTGTGTTCTACTCGTGCATATAACATCTACGCATAAACCTGGCTCGGATCCCACTGTTGGGGAACGTAGTAATTTCAAAAAAATCCTCCGCACACGCAGGATCATGGTGATGCATAGCAACGAGAGGGGAGGGTGTTGTCTATGTACCCTCGTAGACCATAAGCGGAAGCGTTTATCAACACAGTTGATGTAGTCGTACACCTTCACGATCCGTCCTGATCAAGTACCGACCGTACGGCACCTCCGCGTTCAGCACACGTTCAACTCGATGACATCCTCGCCTTCTCGATCCAGCAAGAGGGGCGAAGTAGTAGATGAGTTCTGGCAGCACGACGGCGTGGTGACGGTGTTGGTGAAAAACAATCTCCGCAGGGCTTCGCCTAACCACTACGAAAACTATGGAGGATAAACTAGAGGGGACGGGGTAGCCAGCACACGGTTTGGTGTTTGTTGATGTGTCTTGGGTGCTAGCCCTACCCCTCTATTTATATGTTGAGCCTTGGGGTCGAAACTTGGAGTAAAAGCCTCCACAAAGTCGGTTTCACCTGAAAGGCAAGATTCCTTCTCGGACTCCAGGACCAGACGCCAGGGTTCCCGGCGTCTGGACCCAGACCCCAGGGACCCTAGCGTATGGCCCCTGGACTCCGCAAAACTTCCTTTTACGATTTCCAAAAACCTTGTGGGCTTTCCCCTTTGGCCCAAATAAAGTGTTCTCATACCCAAACATTTCGGGAAACATCCGAAACCCCACCCGGTGAATTACGGAACCCTTCCAGAGACCCAACACTATTATCCCATATATCAAACTTTATCTCCGGACCATTCCAGAGTTCCTCGTCATGTCCCTGATCTTATCCGGAACTCTGAACAACATTCGGTTACCAACATACATAACTCATAAATATTATATCGTCAACGAACGTTAAGCGTGCGGACCCTACGGGCTTGAGAACTATGTAGACATGACCGAGACATTTCTCTGGTCAATAACCAATAGCGGAACCTGGATGCCCATATTGGCTCCTACATATTCTACAAACATCTTTATCGGTCGAACCGCATAACAACATACATTGTTCCCTTTGTCATCGGTATGTTACTTGCCTGAGATTCGATCGTCGGTATCTCAATACCTAGTTCAATCTCGTTACTGGCAAGTCTCTTTACTCGTTCCGCAATACATCATCCCGCAACTAACTCATTAGTTACAATGCTTGCAAGGCTTATAGTGATGTGCATTACCGAGTGGGCCCAGAGATACCTCTCCGACAATCGGAGTGACAAATCCTAATCTCGAAATACGCCAACTCAACAAGTACCTTCGGAGACACCTGTAGAGCACCTTTATAATCACCCAGTTACGTTGTGACGTTTGGTACCACACAAAGTGTTCCTCCGGTAAACGGGAGTTGCATAATCTCATAGTCATAGGAACATGTATAAGTCATGAAGAAAGCAATAGAAACATACTAAACGATCAAGTGCTAAGCTAACGGAATGGGTCAAGTCAATCACATCATTCTCCTAATGATGTGATCCCGTTAATCAAATGACAACTCATGTATATGGTTAGGAAACTTAATCATCTTTGATTAACGAGCTAGTCAAGTAGAGGCATACTAGTGACACTATGTTTGTCTATGTATTCACACATGTATTATGTTTCCGGTTAATACAATTCTAGCATGAATAATAAACATTTATCATGAAATAAAGAAATAAATAATAACTTTATTATTGCCTCTAGGGCATATTTCCTTCACATTATATCTCAAAACAACCATAAGGAATCAAACTTCTCATAGTATTCAATGCACTTTATATGAAAGTTTTTATTATATCCCTCTTGGATGCCTATCATATTAGGGCTAAATTTATAACCAAAGCAAATTACCATGCTGTTTAAAGACTCTCAAATTAATATAAGTGAAGCATGAGAGTTCAATAATTTATATGAAATAAAACCACCGCCGTGCTCTAAAAAGATATAAGTGAAGCACTAGAGCAAAATTGCCTAGCTTAAAAGATATAAGTGAAGCACATAAAGTATTCTAATAAATCACGTTTCATGTGGGTCCGTCTCAAAAGGTGTGTACAACAAGGATGAATGTGGAAAACTAAAAAGCAAAGACTCAAATCATACAAGACGCTCCAAGCAAAACAGATACAATGTGGTGAATAAAAATATAGCCTCAAGTAAAGTTACCGATAGACGAAGACAAAAGAGGGGATGCCTTCCGGGGCATCCCCAGCTTAGGCTCTTGGTTGTCCTTGAATATTACCTTGGGGTGCCTTGGGCGTCTCCAAGCTTAGGCTCTTGCCACTCCTTATTCCATAGTCCATCAAATCCTTACCCAAAACTTGAAAACTTCCCAACACAAAACTCAATAGAAAATCTCATAAGCTCCGTTAGTATAAGAAAATAAATCACCACTTTTGGTACTGTTGTGAACTCATTCTTTATTTATATTGGAGTAATATCTACTGTATTCCAACTTCTCCATGGTTCATACCCCCGATACTACCCATCGAATCATCAAAATAAGCAAACAACACAAAGAAAACAGAATTTGTCAAAAACAGAACAGTGTGTAGTAATATGTAACTCTTGAATACTTCTGTAACTTCATTTTTTTTGAAAAATTAAGACAACATAAGAGATTTGCTTATTAATCTTCTTCAAAAATAATCTATATTTTATCACACTTCTGTTAAAGTGAGAATTGTTTTCCTGAGCGCAAAAGTTTCTGTTTTTCAGCAAGATCAAATCAACTATCACTGTAAGCCATCCTAAAGGTCTTACTTGGCGCAAACATTAATTAAAACACAAAACCACATCTAACCAGAGGATAGATGAATTATTTATTGCAAAACGGAACATAAAAAGCAAAAACAAAAATAAAATTGGGTTGCCTCCCAACAAGCGCTATTGTTTAACACCCTTAGCTAGGCATAAAAACACGAATAGATCTAGGTATAATCGTAATAATGATAAGGCAAATCTCGAAAACTCATCTCATACTCCCTTTGTTCAATAGTAAGTTTTCTTTGTGGTAAGAAAAAGTAATCAAAAGGGCTAAATTTAATAGGATAAGAATCCCCAAGATCAAGTTCGGGAGGAATTGGTTCCTCCTTTGGCCCCTCGTATTGTATGACTAACTAGTGATTATAAGCATTCTTTTGGCAAATAGTCATGAGCTTGTGTCCAAGAGAGAAACCCAATCCGTTGTTTTGTATAGCAAAATTATCATTAATCTCGGAAATCTTATCAACTAAAACATCGGTAGGGACCCTCTTTCTTAAATTTTCGTTATAAGCAACATGATCTAAAGAACGTAAACGCATTATGTCCTATTGGTTAAAGAGAATTCCCTCTATGGGAGGACGACCACCATCTACTTTATAATGCGTGAAAATTTCACTAGCTTCTTTCATAATAAATGTAAACTCATGGGCTAGAAATATAGCGGCGGCGCGCTTAACAGAAGAATGCTCAATATTAGAAAACTCTAGAAAAATCCTTTGTATGGATGGATGCATATGAACAAATTGTCTTTCAAGTTCAACTACGAGCAAAGATATAGCATCTGCAAGACTACTAGTTTTAGTGTGTAGATCCACCCAAAGTGGGAAGCGCACCGACACAAGTAAAGAAATCTTGAATAACCCCTTTTCCAATAATATTACCGCTCCCTATGCGAAGATTTTTAGTGTGTAGAATAGTGGATTCTTCATGAGGATTAGTATTAGCAAAAGCATCAACATTCCCCCCATTGTTACTACTATCCTTTTTAGTGATAACCTCCCCAATTTCAGACATGGTGGCAGCAACCCAACGAGCAAACCAAAGGCAAATGAAGAAGACGAACTGAAGAGGGGCGAAGAAAAGGCGAATCTTTTCGAAAATTGTTTTAGAAGTGGGGGAGAGGAAAACGAGAGCCGAATAGCGAATAATGTAATGCAAGAGATGATAGTTTATGATGGGTACTTGATATGTCTTGACTTGGCATAGATCTCCCCAGCAATGGCGCTAGAAATTCTTCTTACTACTTCTTGAGCTTGTGTTGGTTTTTCCCTTGAAGATGAAAGGGTGATGCAGCAAAGTAGAGATAAGTATTTCCCTCGGTTTGAGAACCAAGGTATCAATCTAGTAGGAGACAACGCATAAATCACCAAATACCTGCACAAACAATCAAACAACTTGCACCCAACGCGATAAAGGGTTGTCAATCCTTTCATGGTTACTTGCAAAGGTGAGATCTGATAGAGATAGATAAACGGTAAAGTAAATATTTTTGGTATTTTAGGTTTATAGGTCGGAAAGTAAAAGATTGCAACAATAGTGAATCGGAAACTAACATTGTAGATCAAAAACTTATATGATGAAAAATAGAAACCTATATGATGGAAAATAGACCCGGGGGCCATAGGTTTCACTAGAGGCTTCTCTCAAGATAGCAAATAATAGGTGGGTGGACAAATTACTGCCGAGCAATTGATAGAAAAGCGCAAAGTTATGACAATATCTAAGGCAATGATCATGAATATAGGCATCACGTCTGTGTCAAGTAGACCGAATTGATTCTGCATCTACTACTATTACTCCACACATCGACCGACTCCTGCCTGCATCTAGAGTATTAAGTTCATGTAGAATAGAGTAACGCATTAAGTAAGATGCCATGATGTAGAGGAATTGACTCAAGCAATATGACGAAAACCCCATCTTTTATCCTCGATGGCAATAATACAATGCGTGCCTTGCTGCCGCTACTGTCACTGGGAAAGGACACCGCAAGATTGAACCCAAAGCTAAGCACTTCTCCCATTGCAAGAAAAACCAATCTAGTTGGCCAAACCAAACCGATAGTTCAAAGAGAATTACAAAGATATCAAATCATGCATAAAAGAATTCACATAAGATTCAAATAATATTCATAGATAAGCTGATCATAAATCTACAATTCATCGGATCTCGGCAAACACACTGCAAAAAAGTATTACATCAGATAGATCTCTAAGAACATCGAGGAGAACATGGTATTGAGAATCAAAGAGAGAGAGAAGAAGCCATCTAGCTACTAGCTATGGACCCATAGGTCTGAGGTAAACTACTCACGCTTCATCGAAAGGGCAATAGAGTTGATGTAGAAGTCCTCCGTGATCAAATCCCCCTCTGGCAGGGTGCCAGAAAAGGTCCCTAGATGGGACCTCAAGGGTACAGAAGGTTGCGGCGGTGGAAAAGTGTTTTCGTGAATGCCTCTGGTGGTTTGGGGATATTTGGGAATATATAGGCGAAAGAATTAGGTCAGGAGGTGCACGGGGGGCCACAAGGGTGGGGGCGCGCCCTCCGTCCTTGTGGCCGCCTTGTGGCTCCTTCGACTTCATTTCCAAGTCTCCTGGTTTGCTTCTGGTCCAAGAAAAATCATAGCAAAGGTTTCATTCCGTTTGGACTCCATTTGGTATTCCTTTTTTGCGAAACTCAAAACAAGGAAAAATAGGAACTGACACTGAGCTCTAGGTTAATAGGTTAGTCCCAAAAATAATATAAAATAGCATATTAATGCATATAAAACATCCAAAACAGGCAATACAATAGCATGGAACAATAAAAAATTATAGATACATCGGAGACGTATCAATGACCCGAATGGATCCACCAATCGCACCCCGTTTTTTATGGTGTATGGGTCAGAAGCAGTTTTACCGAGTGACTAGCTCCATAATTCTCCTCGAGTGGATCTATACTCAGAGGCCGAAGCTGAAGAGGCAAGGCAGGATGGCCTCGGCAGTTTGGAGGAGGAGCGTGAGCTAGCGCTTATAAGATCAACATTGTACCAACAGGATTTGCATCGCTACCATGATAGGAACGTTAAAGGGTGTGCCTTCCAGGAAGGACACCTGGTCCTCCAAGTGGATCAATAGAAGCCTCACAAGCTGGCGCCCCCTTGGGAGGGGCCATTTGCCATATCGAAGGTCCTACACAACGGAGCATATAGATTCTACAACTCCCCAAAAGATTCCGAAGAGCCGCAGAGCTTGGGACACGGATCTGCTCTGCAAGTTTTACACTTAAAATAAAGTTTCTCCTTTGTAATAGTTAGTCCGAATGAACTTAGATGAATAAAAGTCTTGCTTTTCCCATATATCGTCTAGTTCGACCTACAGTCACATTTCACTCAGGTGGCTGATTGCATTCAGAAACTAACACACCTCCAGTGGGTGCAGAGAGGAGAGGGCTTAGCCGCGAACCAGCTTTCGCCTAAGTTAAAAAATCCAAGTATGGATTTGCTCCACACTCGGGGGCTTAGCCGCGAACCATCTGTTGACATCAGATTTTGGCATGGTCAAAAACATAATTAAGATGGCCTCAAATGAAGAAGTCCTCAAAGCGAGAACGTTCTGTATCGTCAAAAGGATAAACTTTGGTATTTGGGCCATAGCCATCCGATCTCATCTCTAAGGCCAAAGTTGTGTTTGAAGTACTCAGATTTTGTATTCGGGATACTGTTTGGCTGATTAAGCCCCCAAGACGGTCTCGTATGAAAATCTGATCTACACGGATTGTCTTTTTCTCGTCGAAACAATCGATTTTTCTATAAAAATCATCTCAATACGAGATCATATGCAAAAGATAGAGCCATTCGAATGCAGCCCTGACAGGAGGCTACATATGGCGCGCCCCACAAGACACGATGTCTGATGGGTAGCGCCACCACTCGGCTGTCTTGTGCGAGCGATTCGGTCCCATAGATGGCTTCGAATCGAAAAACGTTCAACATAAAAGTTGTTCGTCTTGTCAAAATGGTTAAATTTGCTTTTGGGCGTATTTTCATCCGAGGTCGTTTACTACCATAAAAAGGACCCGCAAAGTGCAGCCAGTTTAAACCGAACAGTTTTGGAAAGTGTGAACAAAACCAATCCGAATTTGACTAGGGTTTTGGGCGTGAATCCAAGCCTTTTCCTTGAACGAGAAGTCCAGCCGTCTCTTATATACCAAAGGGGTGACGGCCGATTGAACAACACACAATCGACAAAATCATCTACCACTTTTTATCCTTTATCTTTTCTCCTTAACCCCAGTTCTTCTTCTTCCTCGTTCTTCGTTCGTTCTTCTTCATTGCAGGGCAGCGAACCTGGATGTCTTAGGGGCGATCAGGTCGACCTAGAGCAGCCCATAGCCGCTGCACTCCCCGACGGGGTCCCTCCCGCAAAAGCGCCCGCCGGATTGTCTTGCGTACCACGCTTCCGGCGGGTCTCCTTCGACGTGAGCTGTTGTGCATCACCCCCGACGTCGAAGGTACACGGTGACGTGTTTGTGTGCGAACACACTTTTTGGCGACTCCGCTGGGGAAAAAGCTTTGAACGGTCTCCGGCCCGTTCTTGCTACGAAGAGATCGTCATCTAGGGTTTGCAATCTACAAAGGTAACATGAATACCCAATTCACCTATGTAGATGCAAATAATTCATATGTTGTTGCTAGATCTCCTAATGAGCATAATGTATCGGCTAGCCCTAGTTTTCTCAATCATGCTTCTAATTATGTGCAAGGGCCGATGCAAAATAATTTTCATGCTTCAAATTCTTATGATTTTAGCAACATACAACATATGTATCCTAACTCTCATGCATCGACAACCCCACAAATCCATATGCCGATGAACAACATGATGGGTTTGGTTAATCAATTTGAAACACCCCATATTAAAATTTCCAGTAGCATACAAGAAAGTGTTTCACCCTTTTATTCATCGGCAACTAATTTGCAATATGTGAATCCATCCTTGCCGTTGGATGGGAGAATTGGCCATGCTACTACTAGCTATTCGGCTTGTTACTCTCAACCATCATATGCTACACCTCATGTTAGTAATTTTTCAGCACCGTATGCAACTGTAGATGTTCATAATTCGGCCCCGCATCTTCATGGTCATAGCCGAATAAGTGAAAATTTTATAGGAACACATGTGCCATCATCAAATACTGTAGCATATAATGCATACTCTACGCAATTCAAGAATTTCGACAACACTCATGAATCATTTTCAAAAGAATCTGTAAGTATGGTGAAGCAATCCCTTCCAGAAGTGGTTGTGGCTGCATTAAAAAAGAGCTTGACACAAAATAAGAGAATTAGTGCTCTTTGCCTTGAACAATATGAAAATGGATTGTTTCCTGATTATGCTGCAATAAAGGCTAGAGTTTTGCAGGAAGATGAAACTTCATCAATTGATAGTATTAGTGAGAGAGCATATGGTTATACAGTAGTGCACACACCTCCACCTAGTACCGTGGCATATTATACACCCCCTACACAATTGCAAAATTTTGGCAACACTAACACTTCATTACCAAAAGATCCTAAAAGCATTAGGGGGCAAACTAATCTAGAGCGGGCTGAAATTGAGAGGGGAGTTAAAGCTTTGCGCGATAGGGTGCAAGTACTTCGCCAAGAGAGAATTGTTAGAGAATTAGCTCAAAGAAAAGAAGCCTTGCCAATTGATATAACCGGTGAAAAGAATGATGATTCAGAAACTAAAAGTGTTTTGGTTGAAAAAGCCGAATCAAGTAGTATATATTCCGAATCCATCACATTCAAAGAGGCAAACATTGCTGAGAAACGGTATGGAAAGCATAGGAAAACAACGGTGCTTGATTTTTCTAAAGTTAATGGAACCTACTTCCTGCCCTATGAGTTCTGTGACATTGAAATTGATAAGCTTCAAGGACAAGAACAAGTAGCAGAACAAAGTTCGGCCGACAAAAACCTTCAGTGTAATGATGCACGGAATCAAGAAAAAGATGATGAAGAGGCGTTGGGGAGCCACCCAAAGATGAATCAAGATATTGTTCAAGTCACACCACCATCATGCTCTCCCAACATATTTGAAGAGGCATGTTTAGCAAGTAATTTACCTATTTTCAGATTTGGTCAAAACTTTATTGTTGATGCATCTATTAGAAAAATCTTCTTAAGTAATTTTGAAATACTAATGAAGAAGTGTAATTTACTTGTTAGCAATAAAATTGTTATAGAACATATAGGCAACCCATTGTGCCATTTATAAAGATCGACACTGACTTATTGTTGCAATCAAGGCTTTCCTCATTGCTATTTAAATTTTGTATCTACATGGGTAGCTTTTCTTGTTTCATACTTGGCTTACTCTTGGTCTCAATTGAGGCATGCATGTTCTAACTATTTTTGTTTCAGAAACATAAAGCCAAGGTTAGATTCTTTTCAGAAAACCGATGCTAGTATAATATCTTATCCAATGACATCGATAAAAGAATGCAAAATAAAAATCATGGCCGAATGGGGTGATACAAAATCTGAACCATTCGTTTGCTTAACTCCGAAGCTGTTTTCACAGCAAGATCGGCTAGAAAATAAAAGATACCTTCAATTCCAATATGTGTGATCAAATCTTTGATTTGTTGTTGAGAAATAATTATATTAGAATTCTTGATCACCATGTTGAGCCATTTGTGTAGGGACAAATGTATTGTAAGTTGCATGATTCGTCCAAGCATAATTTTGAGGATTGCAACATGTTTCATCAAATAATTAAATCGGCTATTGATAAAGGATGATTGAAATTTGCTAAGACACCAAGATATGACCAGTCTATTCCGATTGGTCCCAATGGCAGAAAGTTTTTGCATCGGCTGCTTCAAGCCGATCCACTTAAGGAGAAGGTAAAAACTGCAGGTGATGAGCTCAAGCTTTGAAGTAAAGAAGTTTTTGAAGAGCATAATGAACATAATAATAAGGGCGAGAATTCCATCGAAACTACAATGGAGATGCCAAGGACTGGGGGCAGCAAGCAAATCCAATGATCGACGAAAGCAAACCAAAAGAAAACAAAGGCCGAAATAAGCACAAGTGTAAGAGATCAAAAATCACATTCGCTGAACTATTGGATAAATATGAAAAGAAGAGTGAAGAGAATAATACTTATCAGCCAAATCATGCAAAGAAACCAAGATCACCCCCAAGGCGCAAATATGAGGATTGGTATTGGCAAAGTGAGAATTTTAATGCAACATATTCGTATCCTTATTTTGGGCCGCCAATGTCAATTCCGTGGATGCCTCCCTATGCTCATATAGATCCATATCCATCATGGGACAGGTATGATACAAGTGCACATTCTCCATCTTATTTTAGATCGTCTCACCAATATTATGCAGCTCCGAGAAGATCAACACTTGAACAATCACATGTTAAAGACCGTTTCAATCATAAGGAATCGGCCCAGAGCTCAAGGAAGAATAAAGAGGTGGTCAAGCAAGTTTTCCGTGTTAAAAGAGATGGTCGTAAGAGTGCAACTTCAGATTTGATCTCAAATGAAAAGGAGCCAATTAATATGTTGACATTGGCTACTAAAGACAATGAGACAAAGCAACCAATTATTGAGAGTCGAAGTGCAAAATCTGAAGAAAAGAAGTTGAGAGTGCCCAAGGCCAAAAAGGAATTGCCATTGGTCAAAACAGAATCACAGCCGAGATGCTTGCTCGGCTTATCGTATTGGCAAAAGAAGAAATTACAAAAGCTTAGTGCACAAGAACTTGAAGAAAGCAACATGGCATGGGTTCCCAAAGGAAGTTCTCAAAATAAGAATTATGTGCAAGCTTCCATTACAAGAAGTGTGGCAAAGGTGAAGAAGGAAAACAGTGAAAACTATGAAGGACCAAGCCGAAGGTTTCAACATATTTGGTCTACACATTATTCATATTCTTCAACTATGCCATTAACGCCTATGCCATGGAATTCGTCATCAGGTATGATTGGTAACCCTCAATGGGCTTATTTTAATCCATGGATGCAATATAATTTGTTACGTCATGAAAGGGTATTACCAAGTCACTATACATTTGATTAGCTACAAGTTTGTTGCTGACCCAAATGGCCGAAATACTTGATTTGTCATTTCATTTGTTTATTTCGGCTATATCTGCTTTGAATGAAGTTGACATGGTAATGGCCGATATTTATCTATCATCCTAAGAGTATGTCAATGCATGGCTGGTATAGTATTCTAACATCTTCCTCTGGAGAGAGAGACAACTACTATGGAGATTATGTTTTGATGGTTTAATTCAAAACAATGGCCGAGGTGTGAGTGTTGTTTATATATTTCTTTATGGCACTATTTTTTAAACCTCATGCCGCTTAGAATATTTTTATGCACGATTAATCAAAACCGAATATGCATTGTTATTCAGATTGAACATTTTATTTGCTATAGGTGCTATGCATATTGAGGCTTTCGGTGATTCGTTATGAGTAGTGCAACAAGTATCCAGGGTTTATCAATGTTTTGATGAATCACTTATAGTTTATCTTGGGGTATGTCTAGATGCAAAATTTACCTTGGGTTGCTTTAATATTCTTCATATTTCTAGACATGACAATTGGAGAGACTTGGCATAGAAAGCATTCAGCTACCATGTCCATCATGGTGTATTGCACATATATCAATAGCCGATGCTTATTCTTGCCAACATAGGTAAGGCCGAATTGGAGCTCACCACCTCGGCCACTAATGAAACTTTTATGCAGGCAAAGCAAGGATTGGAGGAAGTTCATTCTTAGTTATCTGCAAAATCCTAGTGAAAGGGTGAATAATATGGTTCGGAGGATGGCTTTGAGCTACATATCTATGGAATCTTATCATCAGATTGTTATATAAGTTGAGAAGTTTTCACCGAATTTGCATCAAGAGGTTCAAACAATCAACGATCGATATATGAATATCGTCCTAAACAAAGACATGGCCGATAAATAACTATCGCCCTTAGCATCAACATGGACGATACATAATTATCGCCCTGAGAAATATAAATGGCCGATGGAGTGTTGACGTCATCCATAGACCAAATACATTGCAAATTATTTTTCGGCACACAAGTTTTGCCGAAAAACAGGGGGGCATGTGTTGACACCAGATTTTGGCATGGTCAAAAACATAATTAAGATGGCCTCAAATGAAGAAGTGCTCAAAGCGAGAAAGTTCTGCATTGTCAAAAGGAGGAACTTTGATATTTTTTACATAGCCATCCGATCTCATTTCTAAGGCCAAAGTTGTGTTTGAAGTATTCAGATTTTGTATTCGTAATACTATTTGGCTGATTAAGCCCCCAAGATGGTCTCGTATGAAAAACTGATCTACACGGATTGTCTTCGTCTCGTCGAAACGATATGATTTTGCTATAAAAATCATCTCAATCCGAGATCATATGCAAAAGTTAGAGCCATTCGAATGCAGCCCTAGCAAGAGGGTACATATGGCGCGCCCCACAAGACATGATGTCTGATGGGTAGCGCCACCACTCGGCTGTCTTGTGCGAGCGATTCGGCCCCAAAGTTGGCATCGAATCGAAAAACATTCAACATGAAAGTTGTTCGTATCGTCAAAACGGTTAAATTCTCTATTGGGCACATTTTCATCCAAGGTCGTTTACTACCACAAAAAAGACCCGCAAAGTGCAGCCAGTTTAAACCGAACAGTTTTGGAAAGTTCGGACAAAACCAGTCCGAATTTGACTAGGATTTTGGGCGTGAATCCAAGCCTTTTCCTTGCACGGGAAGTCCAGCCACCTCTTATATACCAAAGGGGTTACGGCTGATTGAACAACACACAATCAACAAAATCATCTACCACTTTTTATCTTTTATCTTTTCTCCTTAACCCTAGTTCTTCTTCTTCCTCGTTCTTCGTTCGTTCTTCTTCATTGCAGGGCGGCGAACCTCGAGGTCTTAGGGGTGATCAGGTCGAACTAGGGCAGCCCATAGCCGCTGCACTCCCCGACGGGGTCCCTCCCGGGAGTGTGGGGTTTCGGGTCCACAAAAGCGCCCGCCAGATTGTCTTGCGCTTCCGGCGGGTCTCCTTCGACGTGAGCTGCGGTGCATCACCCCCGGCGTCGAGGGTACACGGTGACGTGTTCGTGTGCAAACACCAACTTTCGCCTAAGTTAAGAAAATCCAAGTGAGGATCTGCCCCACACTCAGGGGCTTAGTTGTGAACCAGCTTTCGCCTAAGTTAAAAAACAATTCGAGTGAGGATCTGCTCCACACTCGGGGGCTTAGCTGTGAACCAGCTTTCACCTAAGTTAAAAAACAATCCGAGTGAGGATCTGCTCCACACTCGGGGGCTTAGATGTGAACCAACTTTCGCCTAAGTTAAAAAACAATCTGAGTGGGGTTCTGCTCCACACTCGGGGGGCTTAGCTGCGAACCAGCTTTCGCCTAAGTTAAAAAAACAATTCGAGTGAGGAACTGCTCCATGCTCGGGGGCTTAGCCGCGAACCAGCTTTTGGCTAAGTTAAAAATGCAATCCGAGTGGGGGGCTGCTCCACACTCGGAGGCTTAGCTGCGAACCAGCTTTTGTTTAAGCCGAACAAAACACAAGAAGCACATAGAGACTTAAAAAGTTCTCAAACCAAAGATTTGATCCATTCGAATGTTCCAAAAGCAAAACGAGCCCAAGGCTCGGCCAAAGTATTCGATTACGTCATCCACCCAGCATTCCAGGGAAAATTTAACCAAAATTTTAAGCCTCGGGCGGAGGGTTGGCTGGCTCGACAAAGTCTACAGGTCGATCCCATCGACGATGCGTATGGCGGATTCCACGTAGGTGTCCATGAAATCCTCAAACTTGAGGTTCTTCTTGTTCATCACTCGGAGGCCCTTCAGCTTCTCCTCGTCCACGTTCCTGCAATGAACACGGATGAGAGACAATGCCACATCAGCACCACTCCGAGCAGCCGAATCCTTCCAAGCTTACACACGGGTGGGGACTTCGTTCAGCCTTGTCATGACCGACTCCAGATCCATCTGAGTCTCCTCGCCTGGTTGTAGTTCCTTGTCGATCCAACCTAATGCACCTCGGGTCTGAGTGACATAGCCTAGCGCATTCTCCAAACGATCTTCTAGCCGAAGGATGGCGAGGCCTGCTTTGTTGGCGGTGAGTGACCTGGAAGGATCCACATCCCTCTCAAGCCTCTCTAGTTCCAGCTCCTTGTTGTAGCAATGCTCTGATGGGGAGAAGACAGTCCATGAGCGAATGATTGAGAAAGATTTGGTCGCATGTGGATTTCACTCAATCGAGGAAGAACTTACCAGCAAGCTTCTCGCTAAACTCCTCGTAAACAGGATGGAACCGTTTCCCCGCGTCGTCTTTGCTCGAGGCGGCTCGGAGGCGACTCCTCTAACCCTAGCATGTTGCCGCCAGACTTCCATACTCCCCACACCACCGCCAGGCGAAGCCTGTGCGGCCGACTGTGGTGGCAGGGCTTCGTCTTGCGGCTCCCCTGTGTCTGCGGGCGGCGGTTCTCAGTGGGATCCGGCGGTGCTCCGAGTGCAGGCGTGCTTCGCGTTAGCTGTGCGGCGGCGAAGCTCGGCAAGGGGTGGCGGGGCGCGGCTGCCGGTGCATGGTTGTGCGCCATGTGCGGCCATGCCGGGCGTGGCTGTTGGGACGGGCGCTAGCCAGGGCGACGGCGCATGGGGCAGACACTGATCTGACTTGCGCATACTCACCATGGCAGTTCTTAGGGATGGCAGATGGGTCTTCGAGCCTTTGATCTTGTGGCCTCCCTACTCTCGTCGGTGCGCAGGACAAGATGGCTTCGTTCCTGGTGGTTGATGCGAAGGGGAGGGTGTGAGGGGAGTTGGGGAAACCTTGTCTTGGTTTAGTGCCAGGAGTGGTCACGGCGACGCTTCTGTGCGCCATAATCCTTGTTGAAGGCGTCGCTTGCTCCCTTCCTCCCCTTATGGTCTTTGCTCCGAGGAAATCCTTGCTCCCTCATGGGACAGACAATGGCGGCGCTTACTTCATCGTTGACCTTCTTGAAGGCATTGTTTTGGAGATGACTTGATCACCAAGGCCCAAGGTAGCTTGTTCAGTGTTGCTCCGGGGTGAGATCTATGGATGGCATCTTGATGCAGAGGACATGGATGTGCAACAGTGGCGGTGGATTTCTGGCTAGGCGGCAGTCTCTAGTTGTGAGACGTCGGCGCACACGATCCCATCTGCAGGCGATTGTGTTAGCCTATTACGTCACGGTATGGTGGTTCTCCGCTCGGGCGCGTAGGCGAAGGCATGGTCATGTGCTGCTAGGTGATTGCTAAGACGAGGCCGGAATCTTGGATCTTCAAATCCAACAGCAACAACAAATTTGTTTTCTTGTCTGATTCTACAGCCATGGATGAGGATGGTGAAGCATGAGGACGGTGCGTGACTGTTGGAGCATCATAATTTTGGATTTGGCAGTGTTGGTGATCATCCTCCCTCAATTTTCTTGTTGCAAAGTGCGACAACGACCTTCGCTATTCGGAGTTGCTGGCGGCGAGTGGTTCTTGTCGTGGCTTGACTATCTGCTTGTGCGAGCATGGCATGCACTTGCGTGGCAGCTCATGTCAAGACCATGCTATGCATGTAGTTGCTGGGGCTGTGGAAAGTGGTGGCGACATCAGCTGATGTCAACTGATGGTTGGTGCAGATTTGGTTGCTGTTTTAGATTGTGATCACTGGCTTGATTGCTTCGAAGTTTTTGTTTTTCCTTTTTGCTCCACTAAGGCATAGCTTCGGTCATGTTTGACTTTGCTAGTTGTTGATGTGTTTTTTTGTGTCAGTTGGGGTTGGATGTGTGCATCCTAACTTTGCAGAGGCCGACTGTGTGCTCATTGTGTTTGTATCACTTGATGCTCCATATTGAGCTAATAAAATCCACCCTTTGTCGAAAAAACTCCTCGCAAACCTCCTCAATATGTGCTTCTAGGGCATTCTTCTTTTCAGTCAGTTGTGTGACCTTCTCCTCCAGCGCCTGCTTCTCCTGAGTGAAGGTTGCTACGGCAGACTTGAGGTTCTTGATCTCCTCCTCCAACTTGTCGACTGAAGCCAACTTCTCGTTGGCAAGTTTGGTCTTGTTCCTGGCTTCCTTTTGGGCCAATGCTAGATCCTTGTCCTTGTTCTCCAGAGCCTGCTTCATAGTTTCTAGATAAATAGAAGTCTTGAGCCTCGTTACGAGTTGGGTGTTCTCGCTACGAACATCTGTCGGAGCAGAATGACTAGGATCAAAAGGGAAAAATAGTATGGAACTACCAAACAGGGGAAATGACTTACCTCCAAGGGCCTTCTTTTCTTTCCCTAGTCTGGTGCTCTTAGCTTCTCAGCCTCTAGATCAAGTCGAAGGTATGCCACCTCCTTCTCCATCGCAACATAGTGGGAACCCATCTCACAAGTCCTCTGCAACATGCAAGAAACAATCAGTCGGGAGACCAAAAAAGAGAAACCAAGGCATTAACTCGTGAACATCCGGCCGAACACTATCAAGTGGAACAAGTTAGACCAGTACCAGATCCTAAAGTACCCTTGGGCTACCCACTTGGTCGTACCCAAGCCTGATTAGCACTAGATCCTAAAGTACCCTTGGGCTGCCCACTCGGTCGTACCCAAGCCCGACCAGTACCAGATCCTGAAGTACCCTCTGACTACCGAGTCGACCGCATACTACTGAGTAGAACAAGTTAGACCAGTACCAGATCCTGAAGTACCCTTGAGCTACCCCCTCGTTCATATCCCCCAAGAGGAAAAAGCTTGACCAGTACCAAATTCGATCGAGTACACTCTGGTTACTGGGTCGACCAAGCACCCCCAGGAGGAACAAGCTGGATCAGTACTAGATCCTGAAGTACCCTCTGATCTGCCCTCACTCGGCCAACTCTCGAGTCGACGATGGAGAAGATAGAGGACAAGAACACGAGACAATCTGCTTCCTTCAGCTGACCCCCGAGTCAGTAATGAAGAAGATCCTACCTATTATCTCGCCACCCCACGGGTGTTGCCGAGCGTCCTGAACACTTAGCGATAGTTCTAATGACTACCATCGATTTCCTGCAACCGGCAACAGTCTAGGGGACTACACCAAGTGGGTGGACTCAGCGTGCCCCCACTAAAAAGTGATTCCTCGAGGAGCTAAAAAAACTATAAACAACCTCAGGGCGTAACGATACAATTTCTAAGACTACCACCGACTGATCCAGTCAATGGTAGTCTCGTGGACTACACCTAGTGGGTGCACTCATCGTGCCCCCACTGGATCATGTCCACTCGAATACGCTCCGGCTAGATTTCAAGTGTACATAAAAAGCTCAAAAGACCCCCGCCGACTGATTCCAATCAACAGGAGCCTTGGGGACTACACCCAGTGGGTGCACTCAGTGTGCCCCCACTAGATCATGAACACCCAATGGGTGTTCCCTGCGCAAACCCACTAACACAAATCCTACCAAGAGAAAAAGAGAAAACTTCGACTAGAAATCATACTCACAATGGTACTTACTCGAACGTTAGTCTGCAGTGCCGCGCTGGTATCGTAAGCCTCCTTCAGCCGATCGCACATCAACCCCACCTGGATCAGAGCCTCCTTGCTCGCCCCACCTGATCTTCAGGGACATGGTAAAGGGGGAAGAAGGTAGCTAGGACCGATGGAGAAGCAGTCGCGGGCCTCGGGGCCAGAACCACTGTCGACCCACTCGGAGGAGCCTTAGCACATCCTGTGGGCAGGACCACCATGGTCGAAGGCGCTGGGCCACCTTGAGCCATAGGACTCAGCCCCGCAGCCCTTGCAGTGTCTTTCGCCGGAGAAATGCGGGCCACTAGGCGAGGGTAGGCATCCGATGGGCACATCAACACTCGGCGCTCCCTCCCTGATGGCATCCGAATTGGGCGGGACGGCCCTCTCGTCATCACCCAGCTGGATGATCTCAGGTGGAGTTGCACGAATATATGCGTTAAGGAAATTATTAGAGTGCAGTCGGAAAAGACCTTACACTACAAAAAATGCACTTCCGTGATGATACATGTTTGTCACAGTAGGTCATGTTTTCTGTCATGCATGTACATCCATGATGATTTTATGACAGAATCAAGATAGTCATACATGTGCTGTCATAGAAGTGTTCCATGACATTACCAAAATTATCATCACGGAAGGGTCCACTTCCATGACAATAAATCGCGCATTATAGAAGTGCTTTCATCAAGGGTGACTGACACGTGGCATCCATCGTGACGGGTCACCGTTAAGCTATCGGGTTCCGGTTTGGATCCGATAACCCGTTAACAGCCCGGACAATGCCGATTTTCCACGCGTAAAATTCTCATTGGCCGACAGAACCACGTGTCAACTCCGTGTTGGCACAAATGCCATCCACTCATTGGACAGGAGGCTCCTATGATAGGTCGACACATGGCACGGCCCAACAGTGGCCCATTCCGGTGAAAAAGGCCGGCCCAGTAAAAATTAGCAGGCCGTCCCATATAAGGCCTACTTGTGTCAGGTCCATTTAAGCCCACATCCCATACGAGATGTGCCAATTCGGCCCGTCAACGGCCCGTTAACGATTTGACACCATTGCAGCCCATCGTCAGTTCGAGCCCATTAACAGACCACTATATATTTGGGCTCAATATAGGCCCGATGTGGTTTCGGCCTGTTAACGGCCCATTCAAGGGATGGGCCAATTTTCAGGATGTACATCTTTCGGCCTTTTAGCGACCCATTTAAGTGTTGGGCCAATTTCCGGCCCGGTGTGTCTTTTAGCCTGTTGACGGCCCATAAATGAGTTGGGCCATTTGCTGTCGGACCTGAGTTTTGACCTTTTAACGGACCATGCTCTTCATGGTCCAATACCAGCCTGGTTTGTCCTTTGGCCTACTAAAGGCCCACAACACAGTTGGGCCATTTATAGTACGACCTGACTTTCAGCCTCTTAGCGTCCCATCTCTTCATGGTCACTATGAGCCCGCTGTCTCTTTCGGCCTGCTAAAGGCCCACCGTATAGTTAGGCCATATGTAGCCCGACCTTAGTATCGGCCTGTTAACGGCCTGTGAAATCAAATGGGCCCACATGTTGCCCGCTTTGATGTCGACCTATTAATGACCCGGGAGGTAAGAGGCCGACCATTAACTTTCGGCCTGGTAATGACCCATTAACTTAATGGGCCCACTAAAGTTCATACATGTCTTTAGGCCCAATCAGATAATTTGAGCCCATTACGACGAGCAATTATACACAGGACCAAAACCGATCAAGCAAAGGTACGGCATACAGGGAAAAACGTTGCACATCCAGCATATATTACAGGAAATTACATCCACTGGGCAATCAAAGATTGATGCCAGTGCAAATAAATGAACAGAACCTAATGATCTACAACGTCACAATCTGCAACCTCGGCGCGGATGACGCCCATAAGCATGTGGGCAAGTTCTTACTGCTTTGCTACACTGTCTCTAAAAACATTGATTAGTTGTTGTTGCGCACGAATGTGCACCTCTGATTCGTCCACCATTTCCATCATTACTTTAGCCATTAATTGGTTCACAAACATACATTTTTCCGTTGCATTCGAGACAGAGGAAACTGAACAGATTCAGATGGCGATTTTGGTAGGCTTGTATTATTGATAGTGCAGAGTGTCTCGACCACTGCATCATAACATAAATTAGGAGGGGAACCTAACAGATTAATCAATAGCTATTTCCATATTACCTGGCCTAGATTTATTGGAAAGAAACAATGGGGTTGCCTTGCTGTTTTCAGAGTTTGTCTTCTTATCTTCAGTAGCCTGCACCAAATTAACACACCACCATTGCTATCATTGGCCAAATCAGATAATAGGAAAGCAACATTGACCCAACGAACGTTTGGGCAACCAGACCACACCAGCCTCCACCAAATTAACACAATATGGCACATCTATCATCAACTAGGTAAGGTAATACGAAAGCAACATTGACACAATGAATGAATGGGCAACCAGAGCAACACTACAATTCAGTAATGTGCATGATATGATATAGTACACTCATGCAACTCAGTATGCAAAACTACTAGGCAGTTCTCCTTACAAAAATCAAAATTGTGGCCTTTAACATTGTGCTACAACTAATTTTAGATTAGATAAAGGTTGGATTCACACCGATTAACAAAATACATGCTGATGTAAAAATATAGTGATATACAACAGGTACTTACATCAGCATTGCAGCACAGAGAATTCCGGCAAGATACTTTCCTCGAATATGATCCCAATGGAGGAAATCTTCTATCGTTTAACCTTATTTTCTTAAAGAGAGATGGGTAAGAAACTTGTAGAAAATATGATCAGAATACTATAAAATTTCATGATGTGAGGATACACACATGCTTCTTAGAATAGAGTTGACATATTTTTGCTTGACTGGAGCGGACTAGTTCTTTGGCCACTCGAATCTGCTTATTATCAATGGGAGTTGGGTTTCTCTATGCTGGAGCAGTATTTATGAAAACTGGAGTTGGTTTATTATCTCTTGGCGTTTGGATCTTTTGCAAAAACCTGGTTTGTAACCCTTCAGATTCTAACATAGTTGTCTTCCCCTTGCATGCCTTATATAAAAGAATGGTGCTTCAATTATAAAACATGCTACAACAAAGATGGAATAGGTACTGAAGAATAGAAAGGCATGACATATTGACATGTATTCCCTCCATCCGGAAATAAATGAATGGGTCTAGGCATATTTCAGTTCTAGATACATCCAGTTTTATCCATTTCTGCGACATGTAATCCAGACGGAGGGAGTATGATGTAAGAGCAAGGGATACGACGGGACAACAGTGTAGAAAACACTACTTGAATGTAAAATTGTATGCTAGTGGAATACATACAAAAAGACACTAAGGCAACATATGCGTGTATGATTGGGAAACTAAGATGGCATTGCAAGAGACCACTAGAACATCACTTCAATGTAAAAAAAGAATGTGGTATGGTAGACAGATGAAGTACATACTGATGAATAATAATGCATAAGATATTCAAAAGCATGATGTCCAAACTAAGCAGATGGAATTGCGATAGAGTAGAATGACAGTACTTGAATTTGGAAACATGTTATCATGAATGGAATATGTACTGAAAAACAGGAAGGCATGCCATATTTACATGCATGATCTGCAGGCTAAGCACAAGGCATTGCAACAGAGTAGTGGCACTCCAGGACATTATATGCATGCTATACCCATATCATGGGCCAAGTTGGAGCAAGGGCCTTGTGGCGTGAATAGGATTCATCATCTTTCTACAAGTCTTGTGAAGAACTTCCTTTACATGTTCCATCATATTGGGTATCATTGACTCAAGTTTGTTGGGCATTACATTGCTCCGTGAGGTTCTTGTGGATAAATCAGTGTGTGCAATTATATCTGACAAGCATGGAAGACAACTAGTTGTTAGATTTATGTAATGAGTGCATGTAGGAGACAACATAAATAGTAGGACTGGGGTTAACTAGCAGCAACAGGTCTCAAAAACTAAAGGGAGAACACAGATGAAAGCTACATAATATGTATCGTTTGTACTCAAGATTAACTAGATGGCACACAAAAGTATTAAAGAACAACATAGGTAATACTAGAAGTGGTATAATACTATAATCACCAGCCTGTGGGATAACATTGGCTGATGGATGATAACTATGGAACAACGTTACCTAAAGAACAAGTCTCTTAGCTGAACTATGGAACAACGTTAACTCCCAAACAAGACGCGTAAGAGATCAGCATGAATATATAGTGAAATGTGATAATCTATTTTCCATGCTTATATGAATAACAAAGCCATAAATGTTGCACACAAGTAAGATGCGAGTACAACCTATCTAGCCGCCATCCATAGGAGTGAGCATCATGTGCTATCGATGGCCCTGCAGTTGTTGTAGCTGTCCATGTCGGGCACACGCATTCGATGCAGGGAACTATTGAGTGAGGACTATAGCTCCCCTCTGGTGTATGCTTCGCTTGTTGGAGCAGCTGCGGTGAGTCAGAAGATGGTGTGGCTGAAGATGCAGAAAACACATAATGTTAAGAATGACACATATCTCTGATCTGAAGAAATACCCTAATAGATCAACAACAAGGTACGAGAGTTGTCACATGTCTGTTGACTGAAGACTAAATTGGGGTCACATGATTTTATTTTATTTTATTTTGGTACTGTCCGATCTACACCAGATGGCTTGATGGCCGTCTTGTGCCTCCCAGCTGACACTGTTCGGAATCTTCCCCGAAGAGCCAGCGACCACCGGCAGAGCAGCCTGCCTCGGCCGTCCGTGGCCCTGACCAAAACCCCGCTCCCCACCCCACCGCACTGCCGTGGTTGCGCCGCCCACGGGCCAATCCACAAAGACTCGTCGTCATCCAGATCCGGCGTCAGCAGTACCATTAACCCAAACAACTCTAAGATAGCCATCTACGCATTGCTTCCACGAAGAACTTGCGCCCCCGCACCCTTACGTTAGACACCAGCCAACCAGCAGCCTAGGAGCTCCGCCACCATGATGGGTGCTGCTTCCCATTGGGAATCGATTGGCCCAGGACAAAAATTCAGACAATCGGCACCAAAATAAAGTGATTTGAGATGAGGGTGCGACCTATCTGGCGGACCGATGAAGTAGGTAGCTCCAGCTGCCGAGTCGGTGAGGCCGGCGCGGTTGCGGTGGCTACCGGCGACAGGGAAGTAGAGATGTCACGACGGTCGACCGCTACGGGGAAGCAGCGCCGGGGCTCTGGATGGATCCGAAGTTGGAGCCGCTCCAGCGCCGTGAACAACGGTGGGGGTGAATCGGCTCTGGTACGATTCATGCGGCCGTTGTCGAGGCAGCTCCGGCAGCACGGAGTAAGAGGCACATGGCCCAGTGCACGACATCGTCTCCGGTAGTAGGGAGGAGGGCGGCTGTGAATTTGGTGCGGTGGGGGCGCCATGGAGGAGGGGCTGAGATTTCGCGGCTCGGGAGAAGGAGCCAGGGAGAAGGTGATTTGGCGCCCACGAGGAACAAATGGGGAATTGGGAGGGGGAACCATGTCTTACGAACGCATTTGTCTGAAATGTGTGTGTGTGTGTGTGTGTGGCGGGGGGGGGGGGGGGGGGGGGGGGGGGGGTTACAGTTCTACCCTTGCCTTTAGGCTTCTCGTCTTGGGTCTGTGTACTGAGGGTCGGGGATAGTAGAGTAACTTTTATTCTCCCAAATAGTGGCCGCGAGCGATTTCGGACGAGGAGGGCATGTTTTCAAATATAGTGGGCGCGACGATTTCGGGCGAGGAGCGCATGTTTTGAAATAGTGGGCGCGAGCTATCTCGGGCGAGGAGAGGGTGTTTTACCGACCATGCTTTATGAATTATACAGCACATGCCATTTCGGCCGAGGAGAAGGCGCGCTTGGGTGAAGTTACGAACCTACCCTCAATGTACAACGGGCCAATTGATGTGTGTCCCACATAAGCCGGTGATTTCGTGTCTCCCATTTATTTGCTTGGGCGAATTCCACCGAGTAGAGGGTGTTTAACGGTTGATTCAAATTTTGGGAGAATGAGCATCCACATCTACCTTACCAAGTCGATTCAAACCAAATTTTAAAATATTAGCTTGCCACTTCTTTTTTAGATGGAGAGATGATGCTCGGGAGTAATGTGTTTTTACATGCTCGTTGCTAATGATTTACTATATGACAAATAGTTGACCCACTCAAAAATGGGAATCAAACCCAAAATGAAATATATCGATTCAATGAAATAGCTCGTTCACCAGGTCAAAATAGTGAACTAAATCCAAAATTGAACACCTCAATCGAGTAGCATGTTGTACAGTGTTATAGTACTCCATGAACATGTTGAAAGTCAAATTAATGAACTTGTTTGATGTACGTATATCTCCGTTCATGTGTGGATTACAGACAACATGTTCTCCAATTTAAATATTTGAATGCATGTTTATAACGAAACATGATTTATATCAGTCTTTGATGCATAAAACGCGACCTCCCCCTCTCCCGGACTCCTGCTATCTCTCTCTCTCTCTCTCTCAGACAATCTTCAATTCTATCGCACGCATCCAACACACAAACCTTGTTGGTCCCTCTCTCTGTGTGTGTGTGTGGGGGGGGGGGTGTCTTTCTAGTTCGCATGCATATATACTCCATCTATAGGTCTCCCTCGCACACTATGTATGATTCTCTAGTCCAAGCTAAATATCTTAGGTGCACTCATCGTACACACACAAATTCCTTGGCTCGTTGCCCGTAACTCTCTCACGCACCACTCTGTCATCTCGGAGCTCTCTGCTCTCTCTCTCAAACTCTCCATCTCCCTTGGTCACACATAGACATGCATATGTCACTCGCACTCGATAGACCCATCTAAAACTCTATCTCTCTCCTTCGTTCTCTCTCCATATCACACGCAGACACACTCAATTGTAGGCACACGCAGTCCCCCCTATATGTATATGACTAGCTAATTCTTAGTTGCCATCACAAACATGTGCATGGTCTATCTCATTTTCTCACGGGGCATCTTTCTATCGCGCATGCACCTGGTCCCTCGATCTCCCACCCATATAGTCCCCTCACGATCTCGAGGGGATCTCTCTATCACAAACACACCCTCTCTCCCTCCCCATGCGTCCATGTTCTCCATGCGTCCCTCTCGACCTTTGTTCCTTGTTGGCCAGACCTCTATTGGACATGTGCTATAGGGTGTCTCTCTCCGTTCCAAACAATCACGCACTAGCTATCATCGTGTATCTCCTCACCTCGCTTTTCTATGTCGGAGATGCATGCATGATATGTTTGCATAAGAAACGAACAAACACACACTCGTTCTAATTTATCGTTTGTTGTCCCTTTCTCTTTCACACACATACTCTTTTTGCACACTCACTCATTCTCCTTCACACGCACTTGATCTCTCTTGACTTAGGCACTCTCTTCGATCCATAGCATATAGATTTTTTGAAAAGTCAAACATCACAAAGGTTGACCATGTACGTGGAGAAAAACACTTACATCTAGAACAACAAACATATACTATTAGATTCATCATGTGATGTAGTCTCGTATGATGTACCTTTGGTATTGTAGATATAAATAACATTTGCGTAAACCTAGTCAAAGTTTCCAAAGTTCGACTTCTAAAAAATTTATATGCACTGCATTATCGAGCGGATGGAATATGTCTTTCCCCCTCTCAGCTATCTGACGCACCACTAAGCCTTATCGGGACTCCTCTATTTCTCTCAAACTTTATATCTCCCTGGTTCACACATACACATGTCTCGTTCGCGCTACATAGACCCATCTAACACTCTCCGCCCTTGTTCTCTCTCTATGTTACACGCACCCCCCTAAGTACCATAATCCCTCACTCCATCATAGGTGCACGCACTCCCCCTAAGTATGATTATCTCTCACTAGCCATCAGGAACACACATATTGTCTCCTTCCATCCATACGTCTATCTCGATATATCTCGGGGTATCTTCTATCGCGCACACACCTTGTCACTCAATCTCCCACCCATGTAGTCCCATCACTATCTCCAGGGGATCTCTCTATGACAAACATACACTCTCTCCTCCCCATGTCTACACTTTCTCCGTACGTCTCTCTCGACCTCTCTCCCTTGTTTGTCAGACCCCTCTTGGCCACGTGCTAGGGGTATTTCTATCTCGGTTGCAAACAACCACACACTATCTCCTCACCTTGCTTCCGCTGTCGAAGATGCATGTGTGATATGTTTGCATAAGACACACACACTTTTTCTCTACTTTTATCGTGTGTTGCCCATGTCTCTTTCACACATGCACACACACTTTTTTCAGTCACTCTTTCTATTTCACACACACTCTCTCTAGTTAGGTACTCTCTCACGTCCATAAGCATATGGATGTTTTGAAAAGTCAAACCTCAGAAAAGTTTGACGAGGTATATGTGGAGAAAAACATTTACATCTGGAATGATCATTAGATTCATCACAATATGTACTTACTTCATACTATCATTTATCTTTGGTATTGTAGATATAAGTAATTTATTTATAAACTCGGTCAAAGTTTCAAAAGTTTGTCTTTAAAAAAATGTTGGCACTACATTATCGAACGGAGGGAGTAGCTCTTTCTCTCTCTGCTATCTCTCATGGGCCTCCCCTCTCACTCGAACTCTCTATACCGATGGATTATATGGTCACTGTGTTAGTGTATAACTTCGTATATTGTTTAGTTGACCGGTCAACCAGTCCACATGCTGCCTTGTCAGCTCGTGTTCTCTATCTTTGTGTGCTGGCCCATGTGGCAGTGGGTGAAAATAAGTAAACTGGAGGCCCATCTGACACACGATGAAGTAAACAAAGTTGAAACCACTCGGGGTAGCACCCTGCACGCTAGTAAATTGAGGGCACACTTCTTCCGCGCGAAGGACACACTCGTGCACAATTCACCAGTGCACGGCGGCATGCATAGAAGGACGCACTCGCGCACACCCAGCAGGCCAGCACAGAACACACACCAGCACACATGTACACCGTCGTCGCCGCCGGCTGAGATGGACGACGAGGCAGCCAACAAGCGGAGGCGGCTCGAGCCAAAACCGCATCCGGCGAGCCTGGACTTCATCAGCAGCCTCCCCGATGACATGCTGCTCGTCATCATCGGCCTCGTCCCCACCAAATCTGTCGTGTAGACCGCCCTGCTCTCCCGGCGGTGGCGTCCCCTCTGGCGTCGTGTCCCCCTCAACCTCACCGTCGATAGCTACCTCTGCGACGGGGATTGCAAACGCATGGCCGCAGTCTCCAAGATCCTTTCATCGCACCCTGGGCCAGCCAGACGCCTTGACATCCGCATGTTTAGTACCAACTGCAAAGTCCAAGCCAAGTTCGACGAGTGGTTCTTATCCCCCGCCCTAGATCAGCTTGAGGAGCTCAACTTTGAATCTGGACGATGTCGCTATATGCCGCCGTCCGTGCTCCGCCTCACGCCAATGTTGCGCCGCGCCAGCTTCAGCTCCTGCTATCTTCCCCAGATTAATGCCGTGCCCACCCTTCTTCTCCCTCAACTCAAGCATCTTGACCTCTTCGACGTTGGCATCTCAAAGAAGGCTATGGAGCACCTGCTTCACAGCTATACTGCGCTCGAGTACCTTCATATTGAGAAGATCCATGGGTTCATTAGCCTCCACATCGCCTCGATGAATCTCCGATGGATTTATGTGTCTTGCTGGCCCCACAAAAAGACATAAATTGGGAACATATCACTCCAACTGTTCCACGTTATGGTCATTGAGAATGCGCCCTACCTTGAGAGATTGCTTGTATCTGATCTAGAAGGTCCAACAAAAATCAGGATCACTGACGCGCCAAAATTGACAGTGTTGGTGTACTCGTTTGCCAAATTCTCTGAAATCTTTATTGGATCTGTAATCGTTCAGGTACAACACTCATCTTCTTCTCCGTCTTCTTGAAATTCACATTTTTAAATTTCTTCTTGATGTATTTACGACTGTCATCCAGAAAATGATTCCCACAAGCTTGACCCAGTCTGTGCGCACAATGTAGATCTTGGCAATAAAATCTATCGCCCCCAATCTGGATCAAGTTATTGGATTCCTTACATGCTTTCTGTGTACGGAGAAGCTACTCATCGAGGTGAAACTTCTTTCACATTAGTAACATAATCACAACGTAGCTAAAATTTTTCAACAAGTGTAGTGTTCAAAATTGCATCTACGCACCTCACCGAAAGAAATGTTTTTAGTATTTTTTCTCACATGATCACCTGCATCATTTTTGTTGTTGTACTACTATAGTAGCCTAGGCTAGTCATAGTGGAAAGTAACTTAGACTAGTAACTCTATGGTTACCCTAAGAGCAAGTACTACCTCCGTCCTGGTTTACTCTTCCTATTTTGTAGTATCAAAATTTGACCATAGATTTAACTGACAAAATGTTAATGCATGTCACTAAAAATTATATCGTTGGATTCGTATTTGAACATAATTTCAAATGGTATAATTTTTGGTGACATGCATTGTCATCTATGGTCAAAATTTTACACTAAATACGAGGTAGTACAAAAGTGGGCAATAACGGCCCTCCACTATGTAGGCCAAAACACGTGCCAAATTCACTTGTGATGCATTTGGCATTGATGCCCCTCCATTGCTCACCTGGTTCCCCAATCTGGATCACCTACTTTGCTTCGGTGCCAAATTAACTCACGCATTGAAAAAACACTTGCGTGGGAGAGGGAGAGGACTGAGGCAATAAAAAACACTTGTTTGGGAGAGTGAGAGGATGGTGTAGTTGGTTTGATTGATTTGTTTATACATGTGGGTCTGTGTGCACAACGGTGCCAACTCTCTCACATCGCAAGAGCGGTGCGAAAATCTTTTCATTTGACATCGATGCGTATTATGTGGCATACTTTTGAGAAATATGCCATCTGTCACATAGTTGAGGGCAACAAATGCCCAAGCTCTTCACGTGCTCCTATGTAAATGAGAGGAAAGAGAAAGAAAGAGAGAGAGAGAGAGAGAAAATATCACTAGCCAACCAACCCTATCGTATGAGCGAATGATATTGGTACCTCTTGATGACACGGAAATCTTATACAGCCAGCTGCTCTAATATGTTCTCTTCTTTTGCAGATAAAAAAAGACCTGAAAGTGAAAAATGTGCTGCACTATAACAATCTCATTGAATGCCTTGATCTCCATATTACAGAAATTGATTTGATCAACTACCGAGGCAGCACATCTGAGATTAAATTGGCCAGGTTCTTTGCTCTAGAGGCAAGTGTACTCAAGGTAATGAGGTTTGGCGTTCTCTGGCGCAACAATGAATGGCGTGCTGATCACCACAAGCGTCTAAGCCTAAATGACAAAGTCTCCACAGAAGCTGAATTTGTTTTTGAAACATCAAGTGGCCAGAGACTCGAAAATTTATTTTCCCATTAGTGACTTGTCAGGGCGGTGGATTTTAGTTTGTACAATAATGCTGCATCCGCCTAAAGTAACGAAAGTTCTTACGGAAAACTTCCTAGTAATTCCCTCTTCGTAGGTGCAGCATTACTCCTAACATTTGTAATATCAATTTGAAACTTGTAATATTGCTGTGTCATATTCCTACGTTTTCAAAATCCTGCGAATCAAAGAGGTCCTAAGTTGGTGATGATGTTGTGCCTACCATCTTTCACCAATAGCCATCAGATCTAGATCTGACGCATACAAATCAAACTTTTGCGGTTTTGCAAAAAGATTCCCACACTTGTTCCCTATTTACAAACAACTCCTTGTCTCTCACAATCAGCCTTATCTCCTCCCCACCACATCTAGAAGTCCATGGAAAAATCTGGCGCGATGGCCGATGCCGGCGCCGTCCACCCCCAATCTTGGTGTTTCGTGCAATGCATGGGCATCTACGCACGGGAAATTATGTCGAACACGGCTAGTTATAAGTAGGCTAGCTCTACAGCCATGATGATAGTGACTGCAGACGGTGAGGCTGACTATGGTTTGCCGAACACAGCGCCTACACTCAGGTGTCATCTCTGGCGCAGGGTCTTGTCACTTCACTATGAGGAGCAGCACGTAATAATTTGACCAATAGGTAGTACAGTACTACTACATTGGTAATACTACTAGTAGTACTAGCACCACCGTCTGGATTTAGTAGTACTACCACGTCCATCTGGATTAGTATTTGACTAGCAATATCTAGTAATGCATGTCACAAAAAATGTACTACTCCCTCTGTAAATAAATACATGGTGTATTGTTTTATTCCTTCCGGTAGATGGCTCAATGTAACACCCACGATGCGGCTATATCTCCCACGTGTCGGGGCACGACTTAGAGGCACAGCCGCATGGTAGGTTTGTCGCAAGAGGGGTAATCTTCACACAATCCGATGTACTGAATAAGAAAGGGATAAAGAGTTGGCTTACAATCGCCACTTCACACAAATACAAGTTAAACATACATCATCCAGAATACAATCAAGGTCCGACAACGGAACCAAAGTAAAAGAAGACAACCCCAAATGCTAGATCCCCGATCGTCCCAACTGGGCTCCACTACTGATCAGTAGGAAACGAAACAAAACAACGATCAAGATCTTCATCGAGCTCCCACTTGAGCTGGGTTGCGTCATTTGTACTGGTATCATCGGCACCTGCAACTATTTGGAAGTATCTGTGAGTCACAGGACTCAGCAATCTCACACCCGCGAGATCAAGACTATTTAAGCTTATGGGTAGAAAAGGGAAAATGAGGTGGAGCTGCAGCAAGCACTAGCATATATGGTGGCTAACTTACGCAAATAAGAGCGAGAAGAGAAGCAAAGCAATGGTCGAGAAGCTAGAAGTGATCAAGAAGTGATCCTGAAACTACTTACGTTCAAACATAACACAAGAACTATGTTCACTTCCCGGACTCCGCCGAAAAGAGAGCATCACGGCTACACACGCGGTTGATGCATTTTAATTAAGTTAAGTTTCAAGTTCTCTACAACTGGACATTAACAAATTCCCATCTGCCCATAACCGTGGGCACGACTTTCAAACGTTCAAACCCTGCAGGGGTGTCCCAACTTAGCCCATCACAAGCTCTCACGGTCAACGAAGGATATTCCTTCTCCCAGGAAGACCCGATCAGTCTCGGAATCCCAGTTACAAGACATTTCGACAATGGTAAAACAAGACCAGCAAGACCGCCCGATGTGCCGACATCCCGATAGGAGCTGCACATATCTTGTTCTCAGGGCAACACCGGATTTTCCAAGATTCTGCTAGGCCAACCCAGAGTTTCCCCTGGTGGCCACCGGCGGCTGACAGGTTCGGACCAACACTTAGACAAGCACTGGCTCGGGGGGGTTAAAATAAAGATGACCCTCGGGAGCGCGACTCCCAAGGGAAAAGTAGGTGGTGGTGAGGCAAATGGTAAAACCAAGGTTGGGCCTTGCTAGAGGAGTTTTATTCAAAGCGAACTGTCAAGGGGTCCCCATAACACCCAACCGTGTAAGGAACACAAAATCAAGGAACATAACACCCGTATGACGGAAACTAGGGCGGCAAGAGTGGAACAAAACACCAGGCATAAGGCCGAGCCTTCCACCCTTTACCAAGTATGTAGATGCATTAATTAAATAAGAAATATTGTGATATCCCAACAATAACCATGTTCCAACATGGAACAAACTTAATCTTCACCTGCAACTAGCAACGCTATAAGAGGGGCTGAGCAAAGCGGTAACATAGCCAAACAACGGTTTGCTAGGAAAGGTGGGTTAGAGGCTTGACATGGCAATATGGGAGGCATGATATAGCAAGTGGTAGGTAGCGCGACATAGCAATAGAGCGAACAACTAGCAAGCAAAGATAGAAGTGATTTCGAGGGTATGGTCATCTTGCCTGAGATCCCGCAAGGAAGAAGAACGAGTCCATGAAGAAGACAAACAGACGTAGTCGAACGGATCCTCACAAACGCGACGTTATCGGAACTAACCCGAAGAAGCAACACCGGAAAGAAGCAAACAACGTGGTAAACAACCATCACATAATCATGGCATGATGCACAACAAAATATGATGCATGTCTGGTTTAATGAGGCATGGCATGGCAAAAAGCACAAACAAACCTACAAATTAAGTGGAGATCAATATGCAACTCCGTTGCATATTGAAGAAACACCACATTCAAGTTATTTAGTTCGATCTCGTTTATGTACTCAACAAAAATTAAATTTTGATTAGCATGGCAAGAGGTGGAGCAAATGACAACTACCTATCTAGGCAAGTTTAAATGAGGCCGGAACAACAAACAACAAGTCCGGAAACTCCTCATGTGCATATTTTAGGTTTTGGTACTGTTCTGCCCTAAACCATATTTTAGAGTTGTTAAACATGCAAGATGAGTGCACCATGTTAAACTAGGAATTTTTCTACCCCATTTACATATAAAGTTTATTAAATTTGGAGCTACGGTTATTAAGTTATGAAATAAAGCATTTTAGCATGGCAATATGGCAAAATAAACACAAACATCATTTTAAACACTTTTATCATGGTTGAAAGTTGCATATTATGAAACTAGACATAATTCTAAGCATATTTCATATTAAGTTTGTTTAATTCCAATGCGCGGTTTGTGAGATATGATATACATGAAGCTTAGGGGCTAAACTGTAAAACTGTTTTACTGAATTAAATAGCAAATTCGCAGCAGTAGAAAAAAAATAATAACTACGGGCCGGATCTGGCTGGCCCAAAAGAAACAGGCGCTGGCGAAGGCAGCTCACCCATGGGCCTCGGCCCGTTCGGAGAAGAGGAGGCAGGCTTGCTGGATGCGGTTCCTGGGCCGGCTCGCTGGATGCGGCCCATGCGCTGGTCAACGGCTGCAGGTGCGGATCGGGGACCTCCCGATCGAGCGAGGTGGTGGCGACTCTGGCGCTCCGGCAAGCTGGTGGCGGCGGGGCCGAGCAAAGGGCGTCGGAGGTGGGTCAATGCGGCGGGGACAACCTGGATCCAGAACGAGGGAGGTCGCCGGGGCCGATTCCAGGCCGGAACGAGGGGGAGACGACGAGCACGGGCGGCGTGACCCTCACGGCGGCCGACGCCAGCGAGCTTCTACAGCGGGCGGCGCGGCGCAGGGCTAGCAACGATGGGGGAAGGCACGGTACGGCGGGCGGCGGCGTGAAGGCGGCGAGTCGAAGTCGACGGGAGGCGGCGCTCCGGCGCGGTGCACCACGGCGGCGGAGTAGCGGGAGCCATAGGCGATGGCGCGTGGGCTCGGGGACGGGCCCCGATGGGCTTGGCGGGCCTCGCCCGGGCCTGGGCGGGCGCGCGGTGGTGGGAGCGGGGCAGGGGGCGCGAGGTGGCGGCGTGGGAGTGGTTGGCGGCCGTGGGGTGGCGATGTGGCGCGCCCGGATTGGTCCGGGGCGCGGGGGTGGCGGAGCCAAGTTGCGGGGTGCGGCTGGGCGGCGCCGGATATCAAAGAGGAGGGGGTTGGCTGCGGCTGGAGCGGTGGATCTGAGGAGAAAGGGGTCTAGGGTAGGTTTAGACTAGGGTTGTCCAAATTAGGAAGGAGGGGTGTTTATATAGTAGGTTTGCTAGGGTTAGGGGGTTTTATGGAGCGTTTCGAAGCGTCCGATCGCGATCCGGTGGTTCCGATCGGAGGGGGGGTTAGAGAGCTAGCTGTGGGTGTAGAGGGCCATGAACTGAGAAGAGAGAAGAGAAGTGCAGCCCGGCAAGGTTTTCGGAGACCGAAAACGTCCGACGTATGACCGGCTATAATGCCGCTATATGTTTAACGGTTGGACTAACAAACGAGCTCCGAATGCGACGAAAATTGACAGGCGGTCTATCTGCACTATAATAAGACCACACGCCAACTTTCATCCCATTCTGAGAACATTTTTATGCCACTTATGAAATAATATTTCGGGCGTGCCTCGGGCGCGTGCAAGTGTGTCTGGGCTCAGAACGGACAACGAACAGAACTGGGGGAACCTGGACGGATGCAAGTTTTGAAAACATGATGATGCAATGCACTTGATGACATGATGAAATGCAACACACAAGCAAAAGACATGGCAACACCGACGAATAACTAGAAGACACCTGGCGCATCGGTCTCGGGGCGTCACACTCAAATATGAAGTCTCATCAATCAAACTACTATTGTACTCACCGAGCGCTCAGCTTGGTAAGCTACCAACAAAAAATTGCAATCAGAGACTACTATTGTACTCCCTTCGTACTGGTGCATTAGTCACGTTACGAAAACCAAATAGTAATCCCAAAACTTTTAGGAGCGGTGCATTAACTACCCACCTCATACCCTTTTTTCCGCGAAAAAAGAAATCACCCAATACGAGACGTGGGGTGCATATGCATCCAATGACTTGAGACTACTCCCTCCGTCTAGGTGTATAAATCATCTTAGAGCAAGTGAAAAAGAGGAGTGGGCTCTCATGCAATAGCCTAGGTATATGCGGATTCCTAGGACGATACAATAAATATGAAGAAAGGGAGAGAGAAGATGAGAAAAAGTAGTACCCTTATAGCCAGCCTTATAGCTAACCTTATTGTATGAGTGGCTACAACGCATGGCTCTATATGACATGGCAACATCATATAGCCAACAGCTGGCTATACTATTAACATGCTCTTAGGTTGTGCACCGTGACCAAGATGAAGGGGAAGGCGAGAGAACTTAATGTCTTTTTGCTAATTAATAACATTACGTGCAATAAACTTATACTAGTGTCATGCATATGAAACTAGTCTAAGTTACTACCTTCATAGTGCAAAGTAACATAGTAGTAGTGTCGTAGGTGGCTACATTTATTAGCTTGTAGACTCATCTTTTCTTGGAAAACGCTATGTTACAGTAACATATTATGTTACTCTAAACACATCTCTCCTCATTAAATACATGCCACATAAGCAAACTTGTCTTGGACTGCGGTATGTTACTTGCTAAGTTACTCCCACTATGACTAGCCTTAGCACAACATTTTTGGTTACATGCATTAACAATTTATTAGTTAAATCAAAGGTCAAAACTGGGCTCAAAATGCAAAGGGGACCAATAAACCAGTAAACATCAAAGTTATCTCGTTTGGCCCCAACTAGAGGCCCGGTGAGATGACTATACTGCACCGGCATGGAGGGGGACGCAACTTCATTGACATATTGCAACTGCCTTTGGCTGTATGACACGTGGTCCCAACAGGTGGCTGGCCCACCTATCATACAGCCAAAGGCAGGTGCAGTTAAGACACCGGAGCTCAATCCCACAGGGACGCGGCTTCATTTACTTACTGCACCTGCCTTTGGTGTATGATAGGTGGGCCCAACTAGTGGCTGGCCCACCTGTCATACAGCCAAAGGTAGGTGTAGTATAGGGCCGAGGAGTAGATGGCCAACACTCACGTTGCAAGATCAGTTGACTAGAAGCTAGACCCATGGAGGCAATGAGCGGGAGCGGTTGTGCCAGATGGTCCACGACGCGTGCCTGCGGCCCAGCATCGAGGAACTTCTCCAGGTCGTGCTTGAGGCCGCTTTGACAATAGCTTTGTCTCCTTGTTCGACAAGGTCCTCGTCGGCTTCCTCGACAAGTTCATCTGTCATTAAGAAGCTCGCGGGCGACCTTGACATACGCCTCCAGCCCACGCACCCAGGCTCTGCGATGCCCGCCACCCTCAATGGCCTCTATGGTGACAACCTCTTCGACGCAGTGGTGGCCCTGCAACTGCCCGCCGTCGCGCCGGAGAATGACCACCTTGAGGTCGCGCTCGCCGCACAGCGCCTGGCGCAGCAAGACACCGTCGACATAATCACCCACGTCTATGCACAAATCGTCCACAAGAACTACTACGTGCAAGAGGAGGACGATAGGTCACTGGACTTCTTGGACCACAGGGCAACCTTGTACGACATTGTTCAGAAGCACGTTGAGCTCGCCGCCAACGCCGCTGCTCCTCACACGTCGATTGGTGACCCGACACACTAGGGAGTGAGGATCTCATTGATGGATCCGTACATATATCTTTATCTTTCTATCAAATCCATGTAGTAGTATATGGTACTACTGGTAATTATCTTACCTTTCGCATCAACTTCATAATTTTCATACGTACTCCATGCATGAACCGCGCCAGAACCAAACTTCTCATTACTCTAGGCAAAATCATTATTTCTATATCTATTGGTCGCGCCATGGAGCAGAACCAAATTTTACAAGTTACAAGTTCAAAACAAAAAGCCTGCCATGTTCGCGTCGCGCGCCCACACGGTTGGTCCGGCACGCCGCTCAAGGGGGAATGCGTGTTGTGTTGCATTTTCACTTACAAGTGGGACTGTAGTTGAGCAAACCGACTATCTGCAAACCCCCACCCCGACCACCGCACGATGGATGAGAAAACAGGAGGGAGAAGAGATGGCTGAGATGGTTGTAGCATGGACTCCGAGAAAATTGGTGTCAGATGGGACTCGTGTGGGTGGCGTGTGTCGTACTACTAGACATGAATGCTAGTTATGGCCCATGCCACCCCACTATATCGAGCATATATCGAGGTGTTGGTTATGTAGAAAAAATTTCCTAGAGTCCGTGCTCATCCCTCCTCCATCTCTCTTATCAACCAGCCAGCAGACGTGCGGAGCCCATCATCTGTTTGCTCACATGCGGTCCCACATGTCAGTGAAAACGCAAGAGGACCCACTGAACCTGCACATCTTTCACCTCGACGTGTTGGTGATGAAAAACAAATCCAATAAAGATCTTCGGTGGCCGCTTGTGGAGTTACTCAAGAGTAGTAAGATTCTATTTACAGTTTAACCCAAGATGCACATCACGTGGCTTCAACTACCACTCCATTTTCTTGCATGACAAGACCTGGAAGCTGGATGTCCCATGTGTCAGCAAAAGGATGAAGAACTCGACCAAATCTTCTCCACATTTAGACCACAAGAGTAGGAAACACGGTAAGCCCTGTGCCTACATCATACTACGTACAAGCCCACCTCACATAGTCATGCTATCACCATATTTCTCAGCCTTCGTGCGACACCTAGCTCTAATTGATCTAACTAGAACTAACTATTGGTTGGCTCTATGTGATGTGGCAACTTCATATAACCGGATGCTGGCCATACTAGTACGGCACTAACACTCCAAGAAGTGAGTCGAAAACCATTTATAAATTGAGTTTATGACATGCATATGCAAATGTACCATTCATTACATACAATAAGTCATCAACACACAACCACAACGAGGATACATGTTGGATTATAGATTAGTTCCAACAAAACATTCTAGTAAATACTGAAGATTTCATCACACAACAAATAACAAGCAATGAAATGAACTTCAGCTCAACCAATCCTCGGCGTTGCAAACGCTTGCTTTGAACTAGAAGAGTTTGTCTCAGAAGGGCTAGCTACTGTCAATCTCTAGACCAATGCAGGACTGATCATCCAGGCTGAAGCGGCCTATTCCATGACCCATATTGTGATAGCCACGGTAGGGAAGCATAGAAATGTCTGAGCTATAGATATAGTTGCTTCTCATAAATGGTAGTAACGTTGTGTGAACAGCAGCTGGATCGCCTTTCACCAACATTGGATTGTTTTGTCCAAGGAAGAGCAAGTTTCCTCCAAGAGTGTCGATACTAAAACAGGGAGAAGGTGTTGGCGCTAGCACAGTAGTATCCATCCCGAATACCTTGCAACGGATGTCGGAATAGGTCCGGAGAGTGCGACCATGGGAGACAAGACCTGCTTCCTTAGTAACATCAGCGGTGCCGCATGCAGGTACTGACTCCTCTAGCCGCTTGGATCTACACCGTCGGCGGTCCGCCGACAGATACATGAATGGCGATCGTCTGGGCTCGATGCTGGCCCAAAAGCTCGTCGACGCACCATTACCACTCATTACGTGCGACGGCTGCCCAAAGAAGGTCTTGCGCCATGTGTCTACAACGCCGGAACATCCCAGATGGGTGTTCATCAAGTGCTCAACCGATGGGGTATGTGCTACTTTTGCTTCGGTTGTGCTCTCGGATTAGACTAGTTGTGCTAACTTAAAATTTTATTGTGTAGAATGGATGAAAGTTTTGGTATTGGGAAGAAGAGTACATCGATATATTGATAGAGCGCAATTTAGTAGATGTTCTAGCATTTTTAGCTAGCATAGAGGCTAGAGATGAGACTTGTGCACTTGTTGATAGAATAGAGGCTAGACATGAGACTAGATGCGAGGAAGCAATGTCTACTTCTTTACACTCGAAGAAGAAAGAATCACACAAGATCGAGCCTCCGCAAATCAACAATGAATGCATCAAGAAGGCACTAATCCAACTTACAGGAGCAGTTACGGAAGTTGGATATCTTCTAAAATGTATTCTTGTGGTTCTCATTTTCTTTGGTCTTGGTTTTCTAGTCAAAATTTGGTGATGCATTTCCATGTACCAAAAATCAATGATGAAAAAAAGATATGTGTTTGCAAAGAAGAATGTACGCGGTCGGGATGCGTCCGCGCGTTGGGCGCACGACCACTGCATCCGAGAAATGGCCTGGACACGACCCCATTGCCCTGCCCAAATGGACAGAATCCGGGCAAAACAGACGTCTGTTTGGGGTCATGCGTTGGAGTTGGCCTTACAAGTGGGACCGCAGTTGAGGAAACCGACTATCGGCAAACCCCCACCTCGCCCGCCACGCGATGGCTGAGTTAGAGAAACGAGGAGGTTGAAGAGATAGCTGTAGCATGGACTCCAAGAAATATGGTGTGAGATGGAAGTCGTGCTGGTGGTGTGTGCCATACTCCTGGACGTGAATGCTTGTTCTGGCCCATGCCACCCTACTATATATCGAGGATTCGAGGTGCTGGTTACGTACATCAAACACACTAACATATGGCCCACCTCACACTGTGGCCAAATTTCTTGGAGTCTGTGCTAGGTTAAAAAGTGTTCTTTGTGAGGGTGGGTGGCTGGTCTCAAGTTTAAAACTTGTTGTATTACGTATACGTAGACATAGAGATAGTGCAGCAGTTTTGAAAGTTTGAACACAAACATCAGAATGCAATTTCTAATGGGCTCATCCGAGGACCTAGGATGATGAGATTCGTAGCTACAATAAAAACACCCACCCGACGTGCGAAGCATGTGTAGCTAGTACAAATAGTAGTACTATTGTTGATTGGACTCATCCAATAACCATTTGCAATGCACGTACAATTATGTATTTGGAAAAAAAATTGCCTCATCGCAGCACCCACTCAGAGAAGCGACTCGGAAGCCATTCATAAATTTAGTAAGTTTATCACAGTCACATAATTTAGCATTACATACAACAGGTCATCAACCCACAACGACAATGAGGATACATTATAAATACTAAAGTTTTCATCACACAATAAATAACAAGCAATGAAATGAACTTCAGCTCAACCACTTGTCGGCGTTGGAAACACTTGCTTTGAATCATAAGTGATTCTCTGGGAAGGGCCAGCTATTGTAAATCTAAAGACCAACGCAGGACTGATCATCCAGGCTGAAGCGGCCTATGTCAGGACGCATATTGTGATAGCCACGGTAGGGAAGCATAGCAATGTACGAGGTATAGATACAGTTGCTTCTGATAAATGGTAGTAACATTGTGTGAACAGCAGCTGGATCGCCTTTCACCATCATGGATAGTTTTGTCCAAGGAAGAGAGTTTCCTCCAAGAGTATCAATACTAAACCAGGGAGAAGGTTTTGGCTCTAGCACAGTAGTATCCATCCCGAATACCCTGCAATGGATGTTGGAATAGGTCCGGAGAGTGCGACCATGGGAGACAACACCTGCTTCCTTAGTAACATCAGCGGTGCCCTGTTACAGACAAGAAGAGGTGATCCATCAGAATAAGTTGCCAGGCGCCACTGAGTATATGGGTCCTCATGCTCGTGATCATCATCATCGTCATCTCCCCCTTGGTTATAAAATTTTTCAAGTACAGGTGGTGGAATGTTCGCAGGACCTTGGAAACACAAGAAGGTTAATTAGTAAAGGGAAACTAGCTAACCTGCATGCATGTGGATGAAACAATTATAATTACGGTGGAAGACAAACGTACCAAAAGCATAAGGATTCCATGCAAAAATAGTACCACGAGTGGTGGCAGCAAATACAAGACCCTCGTATTGAATTGCATCACAGTACTCATCCGTGTACAGAAATTGATTTTTGAGCAATATCCATCGAGGCGTGGAAGTAAGGACGGCAACAAGCTTGTCGAAGATAGTAACAACTTCATAGTCTGTGTAATCCCAAGAGCTATCAGGAACTCGACATATTGCTATATTCCATAGACGACAGTCACCATTATCGTAGTTGAACGTACATAGAATACCGGTGTGCTCAATCTCTGGGAAGTCTGATATTTTTGGAAGAGGAACCCGGTGACGACTGTACACATTCACAAGTTCCCACTCACAGTTGTACCTAATATAAATAACCCCAATCTCCATTTACGCCTGCCCAAGCCTTACCCTCAAGCGATGGCATCTTAACATCGCACGTATCATTATCAAGCGACATCAACTTGCACAAGGTGAGGCCTCCGTCGTCCGTGCGCCAATCAGCAGGGTCACGGCGAAGAAGATAGGGGAGATCAAACCGCTCTTGGACCCTTGGGTTCCTTGTAATGATGTTATTAGTTGAGTCGAGAATGGTCTTGAATGAACCTGCCATGCTAGCCGAGGTGAGGACGTCGCACCGATCAATGACTTCCTCCACCACATCATCATTCAAATCGGGGCAACAATAACGGGGTTGTTTCCGGCCTATTCCCTCTGTCGAGAATATGATCTAACAATGGCAGATGAAAGGGTGAAGGCAAATGGAGGAGGGCGGAAGAGCGTGCGACAGCAGTTCCAAATCGAGAGGGAAAGGCAAAGAGGCGGTGGACGGTTGCCATGGTACACAAAGAGGCGCCTCGGCCTACATAGACGTCCGTTCGGAAATTGTACAAAAGGACTCGCCCTCGTCTCACTGACATGTTGGAATAGGACCACATGTCAACGAAACATGGTGTGTAATTTCTCGTGCAAAATGTGATCTGGCCGCATTGGCCCGAGGTGCCGCATTAGTTATCGACCTTTATTTTTTTAATGGTGTGCCGTTCAATTTTGAAGCATGACTAACTGGTACTGTATGCAGAGAAAATATAAACTACTCTGCCACTACTCCACCTCTAGTACTACTAGTATCAACAAAGATATATAGGCTGGAGCTTCAGCGCTTTCTTGCTAAAGGCTGCCCACTTGCTTCTCATACTATCACCCTCTCTCCGGATCTAAAAAGACGACCTCTCTCTCTCCCTCCTCACCCTTGTTCACAGATCCGTCGGGGAAGAAAAGGACGTGCAGCGTTGACGCATTCATCGGCGGCGAGCGAGGTCACGCACTAAGGACAAGGCCGTCCTCTCCGATCTAGCGCCCGCGCGGGATGGCCTCCATCCCCAAGCTCGTTACCGTAGTGTGTACAAAAGTAGACACGGAAAGATTGGATAGTCACTTCATGGATTGCACAAAAGTAGTATTGTACTATTTATTGGCCAATACTAGGTGTTTCATTCCTTTTGTCTGATTATACAATGGGCATCATTTTGCCTAAGTTAAAGTTTGTATTCCGAAAATAGTCTCGCTGTGTGATCGAGATAAGACCAAATCATATTGCAGTGGATGTTCCTCCATCATGTGTGGTTCATTCTCATGGTTCCAGCTGTAGGTGAAACCACTTACGTTTGCAAGAGGAATTGTAGACTTCACAAACAAATTTGTCTTTCACTCTGTACTGAATGTTGGCCAAGAGAAGCATCCATGTTAGTAGGAAGAACAAATGTTTTTTCTAGATCTTTGCTTTTGCAGCTACATATTTGTATATGATCTGTGAATCATTGAGATGCATTAACATGTTGATCTTATGTATGGGAATCATACTAGTTGGTTTTGAATTTGGGCTACTAATGTGAACATATTACAATGCCAGGCCTGTCAGTCTCGTGTGAACATTTTGAATGGATCGGCTCTTACTGCTGTGCACAACATGATCCTTATTTATGTGTTCTTAGTGTTTACAAGTTACTAACAGTTCCTTATTTCTGTTCTCTTAGTGTTTACAAGTTACTGGTCGATCACTAGCTAGCCTACTAATGCGCTCCTGGCAGTTTTAATTGCGATGCAAGATCCGAAGTGGCAATTTTTTGAAACAAAATACCTACCTCTGAAGAAACTAACAAGCTGCTATGAAGAAAATGCAATGCGAATCTGAAGAAACTGCCAGCAAAAACGTTTGCAAATGCCTTATCTCCCAGCGAACGTTCATCAGCTAATGTGATCCTACATGTACACCATCCGACCTACTCGATCCTACACATACACTATCTGACCTACTCGATCCTAGACGAATAAATAGCGGATCATGCACGTACTACCTCCTTTCCGGTTTGCAGGGCTCAATTCAAAAATCTCACCAACCAAGGTAGATGATGAGTGGTGGAATCATTTTTGAAAAGGAGGGAGTACCTCATCTGGATGATTCGAGTGCACTCGTTTGACCGTCATGCTGACGTGCGACCCAGCATGGACGGGACGGGATGGGACGGGATGACACAGTCATAATTTCAGTTTTTCTAGTTTTCCACGGCAAGCTGGCGTGCTAAGCCATGCCTGCTTATGCATTGAATTCTGATGACCGCGATGACTGTCGCGTTTCCCGCGACACGCTGGTTCGCCTACCTTCCACCTATAATTATTGTTTCCCGGCCTTCTCCGATGGCACCATCACCCAAATCGCCCTATCCTCATAAGCCCCCACCGGCCCGACGTCGCTCGCCACTTATCCTCGCTCTCGCCACGTCTGCCATGCTCCCGCCCGTCCGCAATAGGCGATTGTCGGTGTCAAAACCGGCAGATCTCGGGTAGGGGGTCCCGAACTGTGCGTCTAAGGTCGATGGTAATAGGAGATGGGGGACACGATGTTTATGCAGGTTTGGGCCCTCTTGACGGAGGTAATGCCCTACTTCCTTCTTGATTGATCTTCATGAATATGAGGATTACAAGAGTTGATCTACCACGAGATCGTAATGGCTAAACCCTAGATCTCTAGCCTGTATGATTGTGATTGCCTCTACGGACTAACCCCTCCGGTTTATATAGACACAGGAGGGGTCTAGGGTTGTACAGAGTCGGTTTACAGAGGAAGGAATCTTCATATCTGAATGCCAAGCTTGCCTTCCACGCAACGGAGAGTCCCATCCAGACACGGGAGGAAGCCTTCTATCTTGTATCTTCACGGCCCATCAGTCCAGCCCACGTCACATAGCCCGGACCCCCGAGGACCCCCCTAATCCAGGACTCCCTCAGTATCCCCTATACCAGGCTTCAATGACGATGTGTCCGGCGCGCAGATTGTCTTCGGCATTGCAAGGCGGGTTCCTCCTCCGAATACTCCAAAGTAGTCCTTGAACACAGAAAACATGTCCGGCTCTGCAAAACAAGTACCACACACAACCATAGAGAGTATAATATTTCATGGATCCCATCTACTGACAACTTTTGTAGCGACACGCCACGTCTCCGCCCGGTCATTATTTCAAACCATTTTTAGCCTCCCGCTCCACGTTTCGAGATGCGGTTTCCATTGGCGTGTCTTGTCGAAGCAGAGATCGTGTCCCCTTATCACGGGATCCTAATCAATATGGGCGTGGGTAATCCAACCGTGTTGTTGGCGATTCCTTGGGAATAGGTGAGCTTTAAGGCCCGTGAGGTGGCGTTCGGTATTCTTCACCTTTATAAAGGGGCACAGACCCATGTTTCTCCCCCCACACCTACTTCTTCCTCAACCTTCCCAACCTCAGGCTCCAGCGCCTAGGATTTGACTTCTTCCATTGTTACCAGGCCCTCTAGTTATGTCTGGATCCATCTCCCAAGGTAGGTGGGCAGCCTCCTCGGTCATCGAGGAGGATATCGCGAAGCTTCGGAAGCGAGGTACCTGACTGCGGAGATCCCCCACAGGCTCCCTACTAAAGGGTAGGTCATCCCCACACCAAAACCGGCGAGAGGGTGATATTCATCTCCCACTTCCTCCGCGGGCTAGCGTTTGATCTTCATCCCTTCGTTCGCGGCCTCATGTTCTATTATGGGCTAGATTTTCACGATCTAGCTCCGGACTCTTTTCTTCACATCTCGGCGTTGGTCGTCGTGTGTGAAGCCTTTCTCCGCATCCCCCACACTTCGGCCTATGGCTCAAGACCTTCAATGTGAAGCCGAAGCTAGTTAACGGGGAGCAAGCATAGTGCGGCGGTGCTATGGTGAGAAAGCTTGCCAATACTAGCTGGCCAAAAGGTACCTTCACGGAAACCTCCAACTCATGGCAACAAGAGTGGTTCTATATCACCAAACCCCGCAGCACCAAATGGGCAGCCACACCTGTGTTCCGATCCGGCCCTCCTTCGCGGCTCGCATCATGGATAAATAAGGGGCTAGACTGGGGATCAGCTGATGAAATACATATGCTGCAAAGTCGTATCCAGAGTATCCTTGAAAGGGATGTTGGCCTTATTAACGTGACTCAAGTGATGCTAGTCCGCCGGATCCTCCCATGCCAGCGACGGCCTCTCCGTATGTGGGAGTTCAATCCGGAAGGACCGCGGACCCTTCAGCAGTTCTTTGGCACAACGCACGAAGGGATGTGGAAACTATTCTTCAAGACTCGAAAGCAGTGGTCGGACACATCACAGGACATCGGTCTCGACTGCAACCATCCGGATACCTCGGTAAGCACCCAATTTCTGACCGCAACTCGGTTGATTATCCCATAGCGATGTACTGAGAATTCTATCTTTAACCAGGGCGGGATAAAGAAGGCGAAACAAATGAGGTGTTCTTCTCCACTTCTCGAAGACTCGGCAGATCCTGTGTTGACGAGGATGCTAGTCACGGCGCTGTATCAAGTGCCAGCACAAGAGGACAAGAAGAAGAGCGAAGAGGCCGGAAGCGGCCTCCATTCTGCAGGTATGTCAGACACTATATCCAGGGAGACTGAAGCCCCCTCTTCGAAAGACGAAGGGGAAGGAGAAGGTGATACCCCTTCCCCTCATGGGAGGAAAAGGATTGCATCCGAAGACTTGGAGGTGGAAGCACTGATACGTCTCCAACGTATCTATAATTTTTGATTGTTCCATGCTATTATATTATCTGTTTTGGATGTTTATGGGCTTTATTATGCACTTTTATATTATTTTTGGGACTAATCTATTAACCCAGAGCCCAGTGCCAGTTTCTGTTTTTTTCCTTGTTTTAGAGTATCGCAGAAAAAGAAAATCAAACGGAGTCCAATTGACCTGAAACTTCACGGAACTTATTTTTGGACCAGAAGAAGCCCACGGAGTATCGGAGATGGAACAGGAGAGTCCCGGGCTGCCCATGAGGGTGGGGGGCGCGCCCACCCCCCCCTGGGCGCGCCCCCTGCCTCGTGGACAGCCCGTAGGTCCACCGACGTACTTCTTCCTCCTATATATACCCATATACCCTAAAAACTTCAAGGAGCATAATACATCGGGAGTTCCGCCGCCAGAAGCCTCCGTAGCCACCGAAAACCAATCTAGACCCGTTCCGGCACCCTGCCGGAGGGGGAAATCCCTCTCCGGTGGCCATCTTCATCATCCCGGTGCTCTCCATGACGAGGAGGGAGTAATTCTCCCTCGGGGTTGAGGGTATGTACCAGTAGCTATGTGTTTGATCTCTCTCTCTCTCTCGTGTTCTTGAGGTGGTACGATCTTGATGTATCGCGAGCTTTGCTATTATAGTTGGATCTTATGATGTTTCTCCCCCTCTACTCTCTTGTAATGGATTGAGGTTTCCCTTTGAAGTTATCTTATCAGATTGAGTCTTTAAGGATTTGAGAACACTTGATGTATGTCTTGCATGGGATAACCGTGGTGACAATGGGCTATTCTATTGATTCACTTGATGTATGTTTTGGTGATCAACTTGCGGGTTCCGCCCATGAACCTATGCATAGGGGTTGGCACACGTCTTCGTCTTGACTCTCCGGTACAAACTTTGGGGCACTCTTTGAAGTACTTTGTGTTGGTTTGAATAGATGAATCTAAGATTGTGTGATGCATATCGTATAATCATACCCGCGGATACTTGAGATGGCATTGGAGTATCTAGGTGACATTAGGGTTTTGATTGATTTGTCTTAAGGTGTTATTCTAGTATGAACTCTAGGATAGATTGAACGGAAAGAATAGCTTCATGTTATTTTACTACGGACTCTTGAATAGATTGATCAGAAAGAATAACTTTGAGGTGGTTTCGTACCCTACCATAATCTCTTTGTTTGTTCTCCGCTATTAGTGACTTTGGAGTGACTCTTTGTTGCATGTTGAGGGATAGTTACATGATCCAATTATGTATTATTGTTGAGAGAACTTGCACTAGTGAAAGTATGAACCCTAGGCCTTGTTTCCTAGCATTGCAATACCGTTTACGCTCACTTTTATCATTAGTTACCTTGCTGTTTTTATATTTTCAGATTACAAAAACCTATATCTACTATCCATATTGCACTTGTATCACCATCTCTTCGCTGAACTAGTGCACCTATACAATTTACCATTGTATTGGGTGTGTTGGGGACACAAGAGACTCTTTGTTATTTGGTTGCAGGGTTGCTTGAGAGAGACCATCTTCATCCTACGCCTCCCACGGATTGATAAACCCTAGGTGATCCACTTGATGGAAATTTGCTAGTGTCCTACAAACCTCTACACTTGGAGGCCCAACAACGTCTACAAGAACAAGGTTGTGTAGTAGACATCAATCTCTTTTCTGGCGCCGTTGCCGGGGAGGTTAGCGCTTGAAGGTATATCTTTAGATTTTGCAATCGAATCTTTTTGTTTCTTGTTTTAGCACTAGTTTAGTTTATAAAAGAAAACTACAAAAAATGGAATTAAGGGTACCTCATATGCTTCATCTTTTTAACATCTATCATGAAAACAAGGATTCCGATAATTGTGCTCAAGTCCTAGAAGAAGAATGCATTAGAATGTTTGGCACTAAATATCTGAATGATGAGCATGATTGCAATGTTGTTAGTATGAATTCCTTGAATATCCATGATGCTAATGATATGCAAAGCCACAAGCTTGGGGAAGCTATGTTTGATGAAGATGATATTTTTTGTCCCCCAAGTTTTGATGAGAAAATTTATTATGATGAAAGAATGCCTCCTATTTATGATGATTATATTGATGAAAGTGGATTTGGAGAGGTCATGACTTTATTTAGTAATGATTCCACTATTTCGGAAGAGGTTCCAATTGATTATGAGAACAAAGTTGCTATCTATGATGATTATTGTGATGACTTGTATGCTATTAAAAATAATTATAACCATGAAACTTTTCATCATGATTTTAGTTTTCAATTGGATTATGCCTCACATGATAGTTATTTTGTTGAGTTTGCTCCCACTACTATTCATGAGAAGAAGTTTGCTTATGTGGAGAGTAATAAAAATTATATGCTTGTAGATCATGAAAATAATGCTTTAGGTGCTGGTTATATTGTTAAATTCATTCATGATGCTACTGAAAAATTATTATGCGGGGGGAATATATGCTCGTAGGAATTGCAATAATATCAAGTTTCCTCTCTATGTGCTTAAAATCTTGAAGTTATGCTTGTTTTTCTTTCCTATCCAAGTTGATTCTTGTTCCCACAAGTTGTTTGCTCACAAAATCCCTATGAATAGGAAGTGGGTTAGAATTAAATGTTCTAGTCATATTCTTCATGATGCTCTCTTTATGTTACAATTCTTCTCTTTTATGTGAGCATCGTTGAAAGCATCATGCCTAGCTAGGGGCGTTAAACGATAGCGCTTGTTGGGAGGCAACCCAATTTTTTTTGTTCCTTGCTTTTTGTTCCTGCTTAGTAATAAATAATTCATCTAGCCTCTGTTTAGATGTAGTTTTATGTTTTAATTAGTGTTAGTGCCAAGTAGAACCTTTGGGAAGACTTGGGGAAAGTCTTTGCGATCATGCTGTAAAAAACAGAAACTTTAGCGCTCACGAGAATTGCTGCCATTTTTTATTGGAGAGTGTTATTTAGTTAATTCTTTTTGTAGATGATTAATAGATAAATTCCTCACGTCCAGCAATTTATTTTAGAATTTTTGAGGTTCCATAAGTTTGCGTTAATTACAGATTTCTACATACTGTTCTGTTTTTGACAGATTCTGTTTTTCATGTGTTGTTTACTTATTTTGATGAATCTATGGTTAGTAAAAGAGTTTATAAACCATAGAGAAGTTGGAATACAGTATGTCTAACACCAATATAAATAAAGAATGAGTTAATTACAGTACCTTGAAGTGGTGTTTTGTTTTCTTTCGCTAACGGAGCTTTCGAGTTTTCTGTTAATTTTTGTGTTGTGAAGTTTTCAAGTTTTGGGTGAAGATTCGATGGACTATGGAATAAGGAGTGGCAAGAGGCTAAGCTTTGGGATGCCCAAGGAACCCCAAGGTAATATTCAAGGACAACCAAAAGCCTAAGCTTGGGGATGCCCCAGAAGGCATCCCCTCTTTCGTCTTCGTTCATCGGTAACTTTAGTTGGAGCTATATTTTTATTTACCACATGATATGTGTTTTGCTTGGAGCGTCATTTTATTTCATTTAGTTTTGCTTGCTGCTTGAATAAAATACCAAGATATGAAATTCTTAAAAGTTAGAGAGTCTTCATATAGTTGCATAATTATTCGACTACTTATTAATCTTCACTTATATCTTTCGGAGTAGTTTGTTGTTGCTCTAGTACTTCACTTATATCTTTTTAGAGCACGGTGGTGGTTTTATTTTATAGAAATAGATGAACTCTCATGTGTCACTTATATTATTTTGAGAGTCCTAAACAGCATGGTAATTTTCTTTGGTTATGAATTTAGTCCTAATATGATAGGCATCCAAGTGGGATATAATAAAAAAATTCATATAAAGTGCATTGAATACTATGAGAAGTTTGATTCCTTATGATTGTTTTGAGATATGGAGATGGTGATATTAGAGTCATGCTAGTTGAGTAGTTGTGGATTTGAGAGATACTTGTGTTAAAGTTTGTGATTCCCGTAGCATGCACGTATGGTGAACCGTTATGCGATGAAGTCGCAGCATGATTTATTTATTGATTGTCTTCCCTATGAGTGGCGGTCGGGGACGAGCGATGGTATTTTCCTGCCAATCTATCCCCCTAGGAGCATGTGCGTAGTACTTTGTTTCGATAACTAATAGATTTTTGCAATAAGTATGTGAGTTCTTTATGACTAATGTTGAGTCCATGGATTATACGCACTCTCACCATTCCACCATTGCTAGCCTCTCTAGTACCGCGCAACTTTCGCCGGTACCTTAAACCCACCATATACCTTCCGCAAAACAACCACCATACCTACCTATTATGGCGTTTCCATAGCCATTCCGAGATATATTGCCATGCAACTTTCCACCGTTCTGCTTATTATGACACGCTCTATCATTGTCATACTGCTTTGCATGATCATGTAGTTGACATCGTATTTGTGGCAAAGCCGCCATTCATAATTCTTTCATACATGTCACTCATGAGTCATTGCACATCCCAGTACACCGCCAGAGGCATTCATATAGAGTCATATCTTGTCCTAAGTATCGACCTGTAATTCTTGAGTTGTAAGAAAATAAAAGTGTGATGGTCATCATTATTAGAGCATTGTCCAAGTGAGGAAAGGATGATGGAGACTATGATTCCCCCAAAAGTCGGGATGAGACTCCGGATGAAAAAAAGAGAGGCCAAAGAAGCCCAAATAAAAAAGAGGCCATAAAAAAAGAGAAGGCCCAAATAAAAAAATAAAAACAAATGAGAGAAAAAGAGAGAAGGGACAATGCTACTATCCTTTTACCACACGTGTGCTTCAAAGTAGCACCATAATCTTCATGATAGAGAGTCTCCTATGTTGTCACTTTCATATACTAGTGGGAATCTTTCATTATAGAACTTGGCTTGTATATTCCAATGATGGGCTTCCTCAAAATGCCCTAGGTCTTCGTGAGCAAGCAAGTTGGATGCACACCCACTTAGTTTCTTTTTCAGCTTTCATACACTTATAGATCTAGTGCATCCGTTGCATGGCAATCCCTACTCACTCACATTGATATCTATTGATGGGCATCTCCATAGTCTGTTGATACGCCTAGTTGATGTGAGACTATCTTCTCCTTTTGTCTTCTCCACAACCACCATTCTATTCCACCTATAGTGCTATGTCCATGGCTCACGCTCATATATTGCGTGAAGATTGAATAAGTTTGAGAACATCAAAAGTATGAAACAATTGCCTGGCTTGTCATAGGGGGTGTGCATGATTTAAATACGTTGTGTGGTGAAGATGGAGCATAGCTAGACTATATGATTTTGTAGGGATAGCTTTCTTTGGCCATGTTATTTTGAGAAGACATGATTACTTTGTTAGTATGCTTGAAGTATTATTATTTTATATCAATATTAAACTTTTGTCTTGAATCTTATGGATCTGAATATTCTTGCGACAATAAACTTAGAGAAATATGTTAGGTAGCATTCCACATCAAAAATTCTGTTTTTATCATTTACCTACTCGAGGATGAGCAGGAATTAAGCTTGGGGATGCTGATACGTCTCCAACGTATCTATAATTTTTGATTGTTCCATGCTATTATATTATCTGTTTTGGATGTTTATGGGCTTTATTATGCACTTTTATATTATTTTTTGGACTAACTTATAACCCAGAGCCCAGTGCCAGTTTCTGTTTTTCCTTGTTTTAGAGTATCGCAGAAAAGGAAAATCAAACGAAGTCCAATTGACCTGAAACTTCACGGAACTTATTTTTGGACCAGAAGAAGCCCACGGAGTATCGGAGATGGACCAGGAGAGTCCGGGGCTGCCCACGAGGGTGGGGGCGCGCCCCCTGCCTCGTGGACAGCCCGGAGGTCCACCGACGTACTTCTTCCTCCTATATATACCCATATACCCTAAAAACTTTGGGGAGCAGAATAGATCAGGAGTTCCGCCACCAGAAGCCTCCGTAGCCACCGAAAACCAATCTAGACCCGTTCCTGCACCCTGCCGGAGGGGGAAATCCCTCTCCGGTGGCCATCTTCATCATCCCAGTGCTCTCCATGACGAGGAGGGAGTAGTTCTCCCTCGGGGCTGAGGGTATGTACTAGTTGCTATGTGTTTGATCTCTCTCTCTCTCTCATGTTCTTGAGGTGGTATGATCTTGATGTATCACGAGCTTTGCTATTATAGTTGGATCTTATGATGTTTCTCCCCCTCTACTCTCTTGTAATGGATTGAGTTTTCCCTTTGAAGTTATCTTATTGGATTGAGTCTTTAATGATTTGAGAACTCTTGATGTATGTCTTGCGTGGGATAACCGTGGTGACAATGGGTTATTCTATTGATTCACTTGATGTATGTTTTGGTGATCAACTTGCGGGTTCCGCCCATGAACCTATGCATAGGGGTTGGCACACATTTTCGTCTTGACTCTTCGGTAGAAACTTTAGGGCACTCTTTGAAGTACTTTGTGTTGGTTTGAATAGATGAATGTGAGATTGTGTGATGCATATCGTATAATCATACCCGCGAATACTTGAGGTGACATTGCAGTATCTAGGTGACATTAGGGTTTTGATTGATTTGTGTCTCAAGGTGTTATTCTAGTACGAACTCTAGGATAGATTGAACGGAAAGAATAGCTTCATGTTATTTTACTACGGACTCTTGAATAGATCAATCAGAAAGAATAACTTTGAGGTGGTTTCGTACCCTACCATAATCTCTTCGTTTTTTCTCCGATGTTAGTGACTTTGGAGTGACTCTTTGTTGCATGTTGAGGGATAGTTATATGATCCAATTGTGTTATTATTGTTGAGAGAACTTGTACTAGTGAAAGTATGAACCCTAGGCCTTGTTTCCTAGCATTGCAATGCCGTTTACGCTCACTTTTATCATTAGTTACCTTGCTGTTTTTATATTTTCAGATTACAAAAACCTATATCTACTATCCATATCGCACTTGTATCACCATCTCTTCGCCGAACTAGTGCACCTATACAATTTACCATTGTATTGGGTGTGTTGGGGACACAAGAGACTCTTTGTTATTTGGTTGCAGGGTTGCTTGAGAGAGACCATCTTCATCCTACGCCTCCCACGGATTGATAAACCTTAGGTCATCCACTTGAGGGAAATTTGCTACTGTCCTACATACCTCTGCACTTGGAGGCCCAACAATGTCTACAAGAACGAGGTTGTGTAGTAGACATCAAGCACCCAAGAGAGGGAAGGTATCCCTACCATATAGGTCGGGTTCCAAAGCTAATGTCATCGCAAGGCACCTCTCTAAGGGCAAGCCCCTTGCCGAATCGTAAGTGAACAAGGATGCTCTAGACATACCCCGTTCTTTTCGGCTTGCAGGGATAACATTTAAACTATATGATTGCAGTTCGGCCCACAGCCCACCCCAACAGTCCTCCTCCTTAGGGGACTTATCTCCAGGAATGATGGAAAGCGAGATGCCTTCTCATGCTTCCTCGCCTCTTAAGGCGGACGACTTCGAGGTGTCATCTCGGAGAATCTCCCCTGGCCATCAAGCGGTGTGGGGGACAAGGAAGACAACGCCGTAGGGTGGTACTTCAATCATCAAGGGTCCAGGGGGCACAGCCCCTATGGGGGCCAGCAATGAAGGCCCCGTACTATCTGGCTCACAGCCGAAGATGACTCTAGGGTCGAGCCGATGTACCCCTTTGAAGGGAATGCATGCTCCCGCAGCGGCCTCCAGGAATCCGGAGGTGCCGGATACTCTGATGGGCACATTACAAAGTGTGTCCATCTCAGAGGAACATCATACCTTGATGGGTACGATAGTTGAAAGGGTTCTGTCCGCGAGAAGCGGATTGAATGAAGCTTTCCTGGGCCTGTTGAGAGGCTTTTAGGTATGCAATGTAATAGCTTAACTATTTTTATATGCATAATGCAGCCATGTACAGATAGTAGCCCCTGAGACTCTGATCGGCTTTCACAGGGAGGCAATCAGAGGATCAAAAAGATATGCTTAAGAAGTAACTTAATTAATTCGAACACAGGTTGTTACATCGATGGCGACCGCCCAAGCTACGGAAGTTGCAGATCTAAAGCAGAAAGTTGAGTTAGCGGATGAGGACGTCACTCTTATTAACAGGCCGCTCGACGAGGCACAAGGTATGCGTTGGGGCAGGTTGTTTATGCATGTATACTAGTATGAGCACAAGGCTAAAAATCATATACTATGACATGCATAACTGTAGATAGTGCTGTCACGGTTGAGACCCTTTCAGGCTGAACTTGCCGGGCCATGGAGCAGGCCAGAGTCAGCGATGCGGCTGCCAAGAAGGCAGCTACGGATTTAAAGGCCGAACGGGCCGTTCAGCGCCAATGCTAGGAGAGGATATCTACCATAGAGCGGGAGATGAAGGATGCTACTAGCAGGTGCAAATCTCTCAAGGAGGAGAATAAAGCCAAGGCAGCCAAACTCAACAAGGCCTTACTAGAGGCGAAAGAAGCGCGATCCGAATATAGAGCGGCTCGGGACGACGGGCTGGGGAGATAGCGGCTGGTAAGTGAGGGAGTCCTGGACTAAGGGGTCCTCGGGCGTCCGACCTATTGGACATGGGCCGGAATGATGGGCTGTGAAGATACAAAGACCGAAGACTCTACCCGTGTCCGGATGGGACTCTCCTTGGCGTCCAAATATGATGATTCCTTCCTCTGTAACCGACCTTATGTAACCCTAGATCCCTCCGGTGTCTATATAAATCGGAGGGCTAGGTCCGTAGACATATCCTCATAATCATAGTCAGACAGGCTAGACTTTCAGGGTTTAGCCATTACGATCTCGTGGTAGATCAACTCTTGTAATACTCATATTCATCAAGATCAATCAAGTAGGAAGTAGGGTATTACCTCCATAGAGAGGGCCCGAACCTGGGTAAACATTATGTCCCCTGTCTCCTGTTACCATCGACCTTAGATGCACAGTTCGGGACCCCCTACCCGAGATCCGCCGGTTTTGACACCGACATTGGTGCTTTCATTGAGAGTTCCACTGTGCCGTTGTCAAAAGGTTTGATGGCTCCTTCAATCATCTATAGCGACGCTGTCCAAGGGGAAGTCTTCCTCCCCGGATAGATCTTCGTGTTCGGTGGCTTCGCACTGCGGGCCAACTCGCTTGGCCATCTGGAGTAGATTGAAAGCTACGCCCCTGGCCATCAGGTCAGATTTGGAAGCTTAAACTACGTCGTGGAAATCTGTGGAGACTTGATCTTCGACAGATTCGAGACCATGACAGCCGCTCCCTGCCACCACGATGAACATGACGTAAATCTGTCATCAGACCATACCCAGGAGATAGTACATGTAGCTGCTCTGGCCCTAGATGTGGAGCAGATCGCGCCATCCGAAGACGGGAAGCTCAACCCCGCCGCGGAAGCCGCAGACTCAGCGGCGTTGGAGCCGCACACAGATCTAACTTCAAGTGACATCTGTGTCATCAGAACCATGGACTCGTCTCCGGCTACAGGTTCCGAACCTTGTGCGTCCGCATACGTCGAGCTTGATCGACCATCGATCATCGAATTCAGCTCCGCGGACATCTTCCGGCACTCGCCTTTGGGCGATGTGTTAAACTTGTCAAGAGCTTAATTATATCCGGTTCGAACTAGAGGCTGATGATGGAGAATTTCGCTTCCCACCCACTGCCCACTTCATAGCCACTTTTGAAGACTTAACCGACATGCTCGACTACGGCTCCGACGACATTGACGGTATGGACGACGATGCCGGAGAAGAAGAGGCCCAAAATCCACCGTTTACCGGACGCTGGACGGCCACTTCCTCGTATGACATATACATGGTGGATCCACCAGAAGAAAATAGCGGTGATGACAAAGATAATCCAGTTGAGGATGAACCTACCAAGAGAGAACCAAAGCGCTGCCGTCAGCAGCACCGCTCTAAATCACGCCGTAGCAAAGACAGCAACACCGGCACGGGAGACGATAACACTCCGGACGGTGCCGAAGACAGAGAAGATCCCAACGTACGAACTGCCGAACAGGACGATCAGGAAAACGGGCAAGTTAGCCCTGACGAACATGCCATAAACGACAACTCGGAGGACAGTAATTATCTTCCACTCTCCGAGGATGAGGTGAGCCTCGGCAGCGAGGATTTTACCATGCCTGAGGAACCTCAGGAGCGGGAGTGCTTTAAGTGCCGGCTAATAGCCACTGCAAGGAGCCTGAAAAAGAAGCAGCAGCAACTTCAAGCTGACCAAGATCTACTCAACGATAGATGGACTGATGTCCTAGCAGCCGAAGAATACGGCCACAAGCGCCCATCCAAAAGCTACCCAAAGCACGAATTGCTACCTCAGTTCGACGACGAGGCACAGGAGCCCATACCATCATCGCGCAATGTGGCTGACCGACCACCACGTGGTCGGTGTAAAGCGGCAACTCAGTCCGAACACCAGCCCACCCCGCCCCATCATAAAGGCGGAGATAAAACAGCTCATGGTTATACATATGACCTTCGGCAGGACCTGGACAATAGAGCAGGACATACCAGATCGATCTACGGATCACGAGGACGTGCCCCGACACGTGACGACAGTTATCAATTCGGACGTGACAATCCCAGTCACACCCGAGCCGAAAACCGCAGACGGACTCCATCGGAGCCACGTCACAATGTGGCCCAATGTAGATGCGTCGCACACCCTCTTTGCTTCATAGACGAAGTAATGAAGCATGAATTCCCAGAAGGGTTTAAACCCGTGAATATCAAATCATATGATGGAACAACTGATCCCGCCGTATGGATCGAGGATTTCCTCATCCATATCCACATGGCCCGCGGAGATGACCTCCATGCCATCAAATACCTCCCACTAAAACTCAAAGGGCCAGCTCGGCACTGGTTAAACAGTCTGCCCGAAAACTCTATCGGCAGTTGGGATGATTTGGAAGACGCCTTTCGTAACAACTTCCAAGGTACATATGTCCGGCCACCAGATGCCGATGACTTAAGTCACATTGTCCAGCAGCCCGGAGAGTCAGCCAGGAAGCTCTGGACTAGGTTCTTAGTTAAAAAGAACCAAATCGTCGATTGTCCAGACGCGGAAGCCCTAGCGGCCTTCAAACACAGCATCTAGGACGAGTGGCTCGCCCGCCATATTGGTCAAGAAAAACCAAAATCCATCTCAGCCCTTACCACTTTGATGACCCGCTTTTGCGCGGGAGAAGACAGCTAGCTCACTCGTAGACGCAACAGCGCCAGCGATTCGGGCACTTCCGAAGTCCGAGATGGCAATGGCAAACCACGACGGAGCAAACACAAACGTCGGAATGATAAAGAAAGAACACATGACACAGCAGTCAACGCCGGATTCAGCGGCCCCAAACCCGGTCAACGGAAAAGCCATTCAAGGCAAACAGAGATGGACCATCCAATTTAGACAAGATATTGGATCGGCCCTACCAGCTTCATGGCAACCCCGATAAACCAGCTAATCACACCAACAGAAGTTATTGGGTCTTCAAGTAGGCTGGTAAGCTCAACGCCGAACACAAGGGGAAGAGGTCGCCTGGTGATAGCGATGACGAAGAGACTGACCAACCAAATACCGGGGGTCAGAAACAATTTCCCCCTGAGGTAAAAATAGCGAACATGGCATACGTGACACACACCCCTACAGGGGAGCATGAGAAGCACTCCCTCCTGACTGAGGATCATGCTACGTTTCCTTGAGCCAGAGTACAAAGCGTTCTTATTAATCCGCATACCTTGTCGGCCATTAAGCCGCCGGTCTCCATTCAGCAGGACCGACCAATTCGGGAGCTAGACTAGCAGCTCGGCTTCCACCATCCGCCTCATACAACCGTGAAATCTGTACCGCGCATACATAATTATGCACTTAAAATACCGTGGGCATCGGCGGAAGCACAATATGGATGAGCCTAAAAGTACTCCCATACCCTCCTTCTTTTCTTTTCTAACTACTCTTTCTTTTTCATTATCCTTTACCACATGTGACTTGCGGGCTGGTCATCTCACCGACTCTATCGGAGTTCCGGTTTGTACATTCACCCTAAAGCTACTCCTTTTAAGGAAACCCTTCATCGAGGAAAGGCGGCGCAAACGTGCGACAGGAGGTCCAAAACAACTTTTTGTAGACCGCACTCTCTATTTGGCGAGCCTGTAAAGTGCCTTCTTCCTCAGCCGTCGACCCCTGGCATGTCACATAGCCAGTGTCGTGGTGTTATTATATACAAAACAACGATTGGCATATCCAGTATTCACTTTTCTCTAAAGAACTGAATTTTGCTCCTTGTGTTATTTCACACACCCCGACAAAACTCGCCAGGGGCTTGATATGGGAACAAAATAAATTGCCAACAGGTCCGAACAGCTTTATAGCATACTTCGGCGTCACGAGTTTGGCCTTATATGCATCAGCTCTGAATCATGTCTTGGGTCAATAGTTGGGTTGTTTGGCTCCTGTGCTTACTACCTTACGTTCCACTCTATTGGCTAAGGTAGTAAAGGGAGAACTATTGCGATTGTGTTTCCGGTTCATCTGGTCAAACACCTCAGTAGAGAAAGCCGGAAAATGACTGTCATGGTGCGGCGAGAGCTGGCCAACCACTCAATGACATATCGGAATCTTTCACGGTTCCCTCCGTATTACACAAAGGACCTTTCTTCAGGTCATACATGTAACACACCATAATGGGATAACTGCGTACGTACCAGGGTCTATATAGTAGACCCACCATAAAACTCCTATGGCTAAGTGAAAGTGTTAACGCCCTATAGTCTGATTGCCTCGTTCACCGCATTGACACCTCCTTCATGGACCAAGATGTTGGGTTAAGAGTGATCAAGTGCTTTTCCGAAGACCCTCGTATTTTCTACGAGGGGGCTGAAGCCGACGACTGGAAAACTTTCAGATTATAGAAAAACGGCCGCACAGGAGGAACCAAAGCTTTTAAGCGAATATCATAATATCATTGTCTTTTAAAATTTCAACACATTTCATTCGAATATCATGTCTTTCGAGCATTGACCCTCTATCAAGCGGGCACCCTCTAAGACGTCGTCGAAAAAAATGCTTTGGTGCATGATGGTCCTTGCCCTTGGGGGGACTCCTCGCTGCAATGTTGGTGGCCTTCATCTTCGCCCAGTATGTCTTGACGCGGGCAAAGGCCATCCGTGCACCTTCAATGCATGTTGAACGCTTAATGGCGTCGATACGCGACACCGCATCAACAAGCCGCTGCACCAAACTGAAATAACTATTCGAAATTGGCTCAGTAGGCCACAGCCAGACTATGACTTCCTTCATGGCAGAATCGGATATCCTGTGGAGCTCGGCCCACTGGGCCATCTGTTCGTTCAGTAACAGCAGACGCTTTGGCACGCCGAATTGTGACCAAAAAAGCTTCTCCGTGGCACACCCTTCCTGCGCTTGGTAAAATTGTGCCACATCGGATGTGCTCTTCGGCAGGTCCAAGAATGCGTCTGGAGGGCTCCACATCTGATTAAGCAGGGAATACTTCGGATCGCCGAATTTAGTCTGTAACAAGAAAGGCTTACTAGCCGCTATCTCCCCAGCTTGCCGGATCTCCTCCCGAGCCGCTCTAGACTCGGATTGTGCTTCTCTCGCCTCTTGTAAGGCCTTGTCGAGATTGGCCGCTTTGGCCTTGTTATCCCTCTTGAGGAATTCGCACTAAACAGCGCTTTCCTTTAGCTCACGCGCCATGACAGAAATTCTCTCCTCACACTGGCGCCGAGCAGCCTGTTCAGTTTTTAATTCATCTGCAGCCTTATTGGCGGCCAAATTACTCATCCGGGCTTGCTCCTTGGCTAAACCAAGTTCAGCCCGAAGGGCCTCCACCGCGGCAGCACCATCTGCAGTTATGCGTGTTTTAGTATACAATTCTAGCTTCGTGCATATATTATCATACATACATATACTGACTACCCCAAAAACATACCTTGCGCCTCGTCAAGCCGCCTGTTGATAAGCTTGATGTCATCATCCGCCTCATCAATCTTCCGCAGCACATCTGCAACCTCTGTGGATTGGGCAGTAGCCGGGGAGGTAATGATACGTCTCCAATGTATCTATAATTTTTTATTGTTCCATGCTATTATATTATCTGTTTTGGATGTTTATGGGCTTTATTAAATGCTTTTATATTATTTTTGGGACTAACCTATTAACCGGAGGCCCAGCCCAAATTGTTGTTTTCTTGCCTATTTCAGTGTTTCGAAGAAAAGGAATATCAAACGGAGTCCAAACGGAATGAAACCTTCGGGAGAGTTATTTTTGGAACGGAAGCAATCCAAGAGACTTGGAGTATACGTCAGGCAATCAACGAGGCGGCCAAGAGGCAGGGGGGTGCGCCCACCCCCCTGGGCACGCCCTCCACCCTCGTGGGCCCCTCATTGCTCCATCGACGTACTTCTTCCTCCTATATATCCATATACCCCCCAAACATCCGAGACGAGAATAGATCGGGAGTTCCGCCGCCAGAAGCCTCTGTAGCCACTGAAAACCAATCTAGACCCGTTCTGGCACCCTATCGGACGGGGGAATCCCTCTCCGGTGGCCATCTTCATCATCCCGGTGCTCTCCATGACGAGGAGGGAGTAGTTCTCCCTCGGGGCTGAGGGTATGTACCAGTAGCTATGTGTTTGATCTCTCTCTCTCTCATGTTCTTGAGGTGATACGATCTTGATGTATCGCGATCTTTGCTATTATAGTTTGATGTTATGATGTTTCTCCCCCTCTACTCTCTTGTGATGAATTGAGTTTTCCCTTTGAAGTTATCTTATTGGATTGAGTCTTTAAGGATTTGAGAACACTTGATGTATGTCTTGCACGTGCTTATCTGTGGTGACAATGGGATATCATGTGATCCACTTGATGTATGTTTTGGTGATCAACTTGCGAGTTTCGTGACCTCGTGAACTTATGCATAGGGGTTGGCACACGTTTTCGTCTTGACTCTCTGGTACAAACTTTGGGGCACTCTTTGAAGTTCTTTGTGTTGGTTGAATAGATGAATCTGAGATTGTGTGATGCATATCGTATAATCATACCCACAGATACTTGAGGTGACATTGGAGTATCTAGGTGACATTAGGGTTTTGGTTGATTTGTGTCTTAAGGTGTTATTCTAGTACGAACTCTATGATAGATCGAACGGAAAGAATAGCTTCATCTTATTTTACTACTGACTCTTGAATAGATCGATCAGAAAGGATAACTTTGAGGTGGTTTCATACCCTACCATAATCTCTTCACTTGTTCTCCGCTATTAGTGACTTTGGAGTGACTCTTTGTTGCATGTTGAGGGATAGTTATATGATCCAATTATGTTATTATTGTTGAGAGAACTTGCACTAGTGAAATTATGAACCCTAGGCCTTGTTTCAACGCATTGCAATACTGTTTATGCTCACTTTTATCATTACTTACCTTGCTGTTTTTATATTTTCATATTACAAAAACCTATATCTACCATCCATATTGCACTTGTATCACGATCTCTTCGCCGTACTAGTGGACCTATACAATTTACCATTGTATTGGGTGTGTTGGGGACACAAGAGACTCTTCGTTATTTGGTTGCAGGGTTGCTTGAGAGAGACCATCTTCATCCTACGCCTCCCATGTGTTGATAAACCTTAGGTCATCCACTTGAGGGAAATTTGCTACTGTCCTACAAACCTCTGCACGTGGAGGCCCAACAACGTCTACAAGAAGAAGGTTGTGTAGTAGACATCAGTAACAGCCTGTGTTCCAAGTAGTTAGATTATTTCCTGGACATATATTTTTGATCCTCTGATCGCCTCCCTTTGGAAGCCAATCAGAGTCTCAGGGGCTACTATCTATACACAGGAGTATTTTGTGAGTAAAACACAATCGAAAGCATTACAGTACAAACCTTGAAGCGTCTTAGCAGGCTCGTGCAGCCCTCATTCAATCCACTTTTCACGGACAGGGCCTTTTCAACCACTGTACCCATCAAGGTACGATGGTCCTCGAAGACGGGCGCCTGTCGCAGCATGTTTGTCAAGGTATTCGGCGCTTCTGGATCTCCGAAACTGCTGTAGCAGCACGACCTCCCTTCGAAGGAATCCATTCATTCGTCCCTAGAGTTGTCTCTGGCTGTAAGTCGGACAGTCCGGGGCCTTTATTATTGGCCCCCGGTGAGGGAGTCCTAGACTAAGGGGTCCTCAGGCGTCCGGCCTGTTAACTATGGGCCAGACTGATGGGCTATGAAGAACGAAGACCGAAGACTGCACCCGTGTCCGGATGTGATTCTCCTTGACGTGGAAGGCAAGCTTGGCGACCAAATATGTAGATTCATTTCTTTGTAACCGACCTTATGTAACCCTAGATCCTACCAGTGTCTATATAAATCGGAGGACTTAGTCCGGAGGGGGAATATTCATTACCATAGCCATACAAGCTAGGCCTCTAGGGTTTAGCCATTACGATCTCGTGGTAGATCAACTCTTGTAATACTCATATTCATCAATATCAATCAAGCAGGACATAGGGTATTACCTCCATAGAGAGGGACCGAACCTGGGTAAAACATTGTGTCCCCTGTCTCCTGTTACCATCGATCCTAGTCACACGGTTCAGGACCCCCTACCCGAGATCCGCCGGTTTTGACACCGACATTGGTGCTTTCACTGAGAGTTCCACTATGACGTCAACGATAGGATCAATGTCTCGCCTTCTTCTCAAGGATAATATCACCACCGGAGGAGAATTGTCTCCAGGCCAATCCCTCCGGCTGGGCGGCTTTACCATGTCCGCATGTTCGGTCGTTAAGCCGACGATGACCTCTCGGGTCATCAAAAAACCCCTTCATATTGACTCCGAACACTCCAAGCAGATGGATCCGGCGGAGCTTTCGTCCTTAAACGAGCTCCTAGATCGCATTGCCGCCCTGGGGATTGCTACAGACTACGATCGAATTGGGCTTAAACCCGATCAGAGAGAAATCAAATCTCCACCGATCACCCACCAGATAGCGGTAGTCGAGGAGCGAGACGACAACTCTTCCCCCATACTAAGGACGGACTATGTCCGGACCTCCGGTTTCGAAGAGCCGGACACCCACCTGCGAGGAGATGCATCCTGCCCTCCGAACATAGAATCAGACGACGGGCCTAAGAAATCGGTGGATATCTCGGGGCCCGATCTGTTAAGTTCAGAAAACCTTCAGACTCCGGATCCAAAATTGGGTCAGGGTTCAGATTTAAATCCACCCACCCGAATACAAGCGCTCTCATGAGCATACAACCGTAGTCTCAGGAAACGGTCCACCACTTCTGGGCCAGATTCCTTCTTGGCAAAACCAAGATCAAAGATTGCCGCGGCGAGGAAGCGATCTCAGTATTCCGCAACTTACCAACGGATGATCCAAACATGCCTGGAGAAATAGATCAGAAAGACAGTTGAAGCCTATGTGGACGACGTCGTAATCAAAACAAGGCACGTCGAAACACTAATAGACGACCTTTACGTCTAACATTTGACAACCTCCGCGCATATGACATTAAGCTCAATCTGGAAAAGTGTCTTTTCGGCGTCCCTGCGGGAAAGCTGTTGGGCTTCATTGTTTCCAATAGAGGAATTGAAGCAAATCCAGCCAAAATCCGAGCTCTGTCACAATTGGCTACACCAACAGACCTTAAACAAGTCCAAAAACTCGCGGGTTGCGTGGAAGCTCTAAGCCGCTTTATCTCCAGATTGGGAGAAAATGCACTGCCACTCTATCACCTTCTACGACGAACCGATCGCTTCGAGTGGACGGATGTGGCAACAGTCGGACTGGAACAAATAAAAACCCTTCTAGCAAGCAACCCAATCCTAGCCGCACCAAACGTCGGCGAACCCATGTTGCTATACATATCGGCAACACATCAAGTGGTGAGCGCCATGCTCGTCGTTGAACGAGAACAGGACGGACATAAATTCCCGCTTCAGAAGCCAGTATACTACGTATCCACTGTCCTTACACCATGCAAATCCTGGTACCCCCATTATCAGAAGATAGCATACGCGGTCTTCATGGCATCCCAAAAGCTACGACACTACTTCCAGGAGTGTTCGATCACGGTGGCTTTGGAAGTACCACTCAACGACATAATAAACAACCATGATGCCACGGGTGGGATTGCCAAATGAACCATTGAGCTCCTTCCATTTGATATTACATACAAACCACGTCGAGCTGTTAAATCCCAAGTACTAGCTGACTTCGTCGCCGAATGGACAGAGGCCGAACTCCCTAAAGAGATCGAACTCCCTAAAGAGGCCGAACTCCCTAAAGAGTATGGCACATATTCCAACTGGCTCCAAAATGTTGGCAGGGCTAGGAGCGGGCATCATTTTGATGCCCCCACTGGAGATGTTGTTCAGTACGTACTCCAAATACTATACACAGACTCCAACAACGCAGCCGAATACGAGGCCTTATTGCATGGTCTCCGGATAGCTGTCTCCATGGGTACACAACGCCTGGAAGTGCGCGGGGACTTAAAGCTTGCAATATCTCAAATAAATGGAGACTTCGACGTCAAAGATCCGGAGATGGCAGCTTATCGTAATGCCGTCCTAAAAATGTCAGCTCAATTTGAGGGGCTTGAGTTTGATTATGTGGCCCGAGAAAGTAATCAAGCGGCGGACATTCTTGCTCGTATCAGCGCCAAGCGCGACCCCGTCCCACCCAATATCTTCCTGGAAAGGCTTCTTAAGCCATCTGTGGTATGGCAGGGGGAGAGCGGCAACACTAGTCCGGATCCGAACACAACCCCAGATTCTGAACACACCGATACCATCGGAGGATCAGCCTCCGAAATAACTCCGTCGGCCCATCTCATCATGACAGTCATTGCCCCATGGACCGAACCCTTCTTGGCCTACCTTAATAGGAAGGAACTTCCTGAGGATCAGAACGAGGCCCGCCGCATTGTCCGGCGCTCGAAGGCCTAAAAGGTTCACGACGGAGAGCTCTATAAGAAAAGCACTATCGGAGTCCTTCAAAGATGTATCTCCGAGGAGGAGGGGCGGCAGGTCCTGGCTAAGATTCACGCCGGTCTCGGCGGGCACCACGCGGCAGCTTGGGCCCTTGTTAGCAAAGCCTTCCGCACAGGGTTTTATTGGCCGACGGCCCGAGCAGATATCAACTCTTTGCCAACGTTGCGTCAGATGCCAACCAAAGCCATATGCCCCCCACCGCCCTACAAACAATCCCCATCACTTGGCCTTTTGCGGTCTAGGGACTAGATATGGTTGGACCCCTTAAAGGAGGAAGCCATAAGAAAAAATATCAGCTGGTTATGGTGGATAAATTCACTGAGTGGATAGAGGCCAAACCAGTTAAAATGGCCGAGTCCGGGCCGGTGATAGAATTCATATCCGGTGTTGTACACCATTACGGCGTTCCACACAGCATCATCACTGATAATGGCTCCAATTTCATAGCCGATGAGGTGAAAACCTGGTGCGCTAAGCTGGGCATCAAGCTTGATTACGCCTCTGTCTATCATCCGCAGATAAACAGTCAAGTAGAACGAGCCAACGGTCTTATAATGAGCGGCATCAAACCCAGGCTGGTGCGGTCTTTGAAGGAATCAGAAACACACTGGGTCGAGGAGCTTGACTCCGTACTCTGTGGGCTGCGGACGACGCCCAATCGCACTACTGGATACACACCCTTTTTCATGGTGTACGGCGCAGAGGCTGTGCTACCCTGCGACATTATACATGATTCACCTTGGGTGCGCATGTATGAAGAGAGAGAGGCCGAGCTCGATCGGCAGGACAACTTAGACGCCCTGGAGGAGGAGCGTGACGTTGCAAAAACCCGTTCTGCATTTTATCAACAATAGGCCCGCAGATACCAAAGCAGGGAAGTACGGTCCAAGACTTATAACTTTGGTGAACTCGTTCTACGCTTGTCGGAGAAGAAAAAGGACAAAGTCAAGCCCAAATGGGAGGGTCCCTTCATCATTGATGAAGTTCTCACCGGAGGAGCGTACCGCATTGTTGGAATTATTAGAATTTGTGTATATTTTATTTAATGCTACAAAAATGTTCATGTCGTAGAAAATCTTTTTCTGAAAATTTTGATATATAATATGCCTATATAAAATTTTTATTTTATTTTTGTTATTCGGTTTTCCTTCTATTTCTATTTAAAAAAAACTGTACGTGCGGCTCATATTTATTTATCGCCTACATGCGCAGTATAGTAGCTTCTGGCGTCCCATTGTTTTTTCTCTCTTAAATAGGCCAGGCCCAGCCAGCCTTTTCGTTTTTTTCTTTTTTTTCTTATTAGGCCGAATTTTGTAAAAAAAAAAACTGCGGCCGCAGTGTGCGCGCGGCCAGCCAAAGGCCTTTAGGCCCATCCGCCTCTTTTCTTCTCTATTTCGTATATTTTCGTCTACGTTTAGTCCCACATTGCCTAGCCTTTGACCTCTAAGGCTCTTTTCCACCAATAAATATAGATCCATAGAGCCTCCAAAAATCATCTGATTCGGGTTAAGTCAATATTTTGGTTTGACTAGATTCATTTAAGAAAAATATATTTCTCCTATCCCGCGCGACTTCTGAAAGTTGTCTCCTCTCTTCAAAGTTGTCTTTTCTCTGCCTTATAAAGGTATCTTTCTTTGTTTTTTTTTCTTCTTATAACTCCGTAGTTTGTTATTTTTAGACTAATATGATAAAATAATTAGATTATCAATTAGTCTACGTATTTATACATTAGACCCTAGCCCGTAGCTATTTTTTCTTCCGTAAAACAGCTTGGCCCTGATTTTTCAAATAGCCAAAACTTTTTACTCGTTTGTCCAAATCCAACGAAACCAACGCCCACTTCTTCGTTATGATCTCCTCTATCCAGTAATCCAACTCAAATATGTTTTTGAAAAGTTTAAAATTTGAATTAGAGCAGATTTGAATTTAAACTTCGTTTGATCATAACTTGAGTTTCGTAGCTCCGTTTGAGTTGATTCTTTTTGCAAATCGAAGCCCTTGACCTGAACTTTTTGATAAGGCCAAATTCACATAATTTTGGTACTGTTAGAAATTGTTTTATGTTGCAAGAGTTATTTGCTTGGTTTTGAAGTTTTCCGAATCGTCTTCTTCGATCTTTCTGATCTTTTGAGTGATTGCTTATGTGTGGTTACCATTGCTTGCTTACGATAGATTGACCGGAGTGTGACGAGTAGACCTATCAAGAGTTATGAGTGCGAATCATCTTCATCAACATTGCAGGCAAGTTCACACTTTGATCATACCTCCTTCATACCCAGTTTTTATTGCATTAGATCAAACCTCAAACATTGCATGATTAGGATCTTAGTAAATTGTGGGTATTGGGAAGTAGTTGATGAGGTAGGAACCTATTACCCTGCATTCAAACCTTGGGAGTTACTATTACGTTATGCTTATACTGCTATGCTATGCTTGTAGACGTGGATTGGGTTTTGAGAGTATGCATGACAGATGTGAGATTGTTAATTAATGGTTTACTTAAGGTGGCAACTTAAACACACATCTGGGTGGATTGAGGCACCTGGTTATTCCAGGATTGCCTGTCTAGGCACCTAGGTAGACCAGGATTGCCTGTTTTTTTTATGGACCACCACCCAGGCTCAAAGGGGTCATGAGATTTTTCATAGTAGAAACTTCCGTGTGCAGCCACAAGCTATTATGGGCTCTAACATAGTTGATTAAGTCGTGCGAACTCTTACAGGGTAGACTAGCAGATGTGGGGGAAAGTAGGGTGTAACGGTCTATGCATCGTAAGGTGCTAGCGCTTCTGAAAGACTATGTCTCGGTCATCCGTCTTCTCAAACACCATGCAGTGCGAGAAACCAAACGGAGGCGATCGAGTCTTGTGGGGAAAAGTGCGCAAAACTCTGCAGAGTGTATAAACTAATCATGATTAGTCGTGTCCCTGGTTATGGACATCTTGAGTATCTAGTACTTGGATTATCATGTGAATCTCATCATGTTACTTTAAATTAAGTTTGTTGGGTTTAATGATGTTACTTAATTGGGATTGAGAATGCTGTCAACCATTCTCAATGATTAACAACCACCATGATAGTTAAATAAAATTTATTCCTTTGTAGTAGGGGGAAATTGGCTTTTCGCAAAAACCTTATAACCATAGAGCTTTTCCACCAGCCAAATATGCATGTAGTGATAGCCTTTATTCATCATTCTCTATGGTGTGAATTTGCCAGTACATTCAATGTACTGACCCTCTGTGGCTGCAACGTCTCATGTTGCAGGATTTCTTACGACGAGTAAGTGATACGTTAGGGTTACGATTTCTACACTCAACTTTGCCGTTGGTGTTGATGGGAATCCACAACCTTTGTTACTTTTGCTATTTGGATTGAGGTAATAGTATTTACGTTACTTTTACATGTGATTTACCTCTGTTATAAATCCTCGAGTATTGTGTGTGTCAGCATACCGATCCAGGGATGACACTTAAGCACAGAGACTTGATCCATTCGTGTCGGGTCGCTACAAGATGATATCAGAGCACATGTTGACTGTAGGACGTGACCCCTAGAAACTGGCAAGCCCATAGGAAATATTTTCTCTACAACTTTCTTTTCAAAAGGATCTTTTACCTCTCTTCTCTTCTGAGCTTATTCAAATATTCCCTTTTAGTGAGACCATACCCCTTTCCCCTTTTGACCACACGAAGATTCGACTGGTGAGACCACTCCAAGAAGTACAAGATATCGGACAACCGAGATCATTCGGAATAAAGAGGATTTTACCATACATTATGATAATGGAAACTACAACTGTTGAAGACTCTGAAGACTAGGAGAATTGGAGGCTCCGATGAATTTCCAGATTTGTGTGACCTAGGAAGGCTACCCTTATGGAACTTGGCAGACTATGGAAGCTGTCAATACTGAGATCAAGGTGTATCGGAGAAAGACTGAAACATGGAGAGTTGAGAGCTCAAAGTTTTGTCAAGAAAACCCTAAGGCAGGAGATATCAACTATGGAAGATAGCTCATGGCAATGACAAGGGCAGAAACACGGTTATCCGTGATGTCATCACCACTAATACTATGGTCACCGAGCTGAGCTAAGCATGCATTTCTTCAGAAGGATTGGATGGTAGAAGACTGATGGAGCACCTAACGGTAAGATGAAGTTTTAACCTTAGCTGGTGTATCGCCATAATCTGGAGTAGTACATCAAGAATTTTAAGATGGAGCTCCAGGAAGCCATATTAGACAAGGAAGCATTTCGTGAAGAACTCAGGAACCAGAAGCTGAAAGTAGCCAGGCTGGAGGAGCTACAACCTCGAGATACCGGAGATTTGTCAGGAACTAAAGGACAGTAGGACCATGGCTCATGCCAAGGATGTTGAAACCCAGGAGTTTGGAACGCAACTCCAGAATATTAAAGGACGTCATGAGAGTCTTCGCGTCAACAGAGATGATCTAGCAAAAGAACTTGAGAAGGACAAGCATGATTGGAAGAAGCCCATCGGAGATATGAACAAAACTGGAAGAGTTTGGAGACGTTGAAGATTTATTGACCTTTAGAAGACCAAACCCCTGTTATATGCCTATGCTAGATGCGACGTTTGTGAGCTGTCATTTGTTTGATGTTTTTCCGACAGCCACAGATAAAATCTGTCTTTTCAAAACCATTGTTTGTATTGTGTGTATCCCTCTATATCTCTCTTATCTCACCCCAAAACCCTTGGACCCAATAGAGGATGAATGGAGATGAGCTTGTATTTTCTGGACTGATGAGTCAGTTGGAGACAGACCGATGGATTCAGAACATGGAGGATCACATGGAGAGTAACCCTATAGTCGGAAAGGATATGACCTAGCATGCTCTTCAGTGCTTTGAAAGAGGTGCTGCTACTTTGTGGAGGATGTACCAAACCATCAATGGATGGCAAGGTGTAACCACATGGAAAGAATTTAAGTTGACTCTGCCAAAGTCTCGGCTTGTGTCCCAGAAGTTGAAGCCTTATGGAAAGGATATGAAGAAACCTTGTGCATGCAAGATTTGTGGAGAAATACGACACACCCATAAACAACACAAGGATGAATGCCCTAATTGTGAAGGAAGTCACCCAGTTGAAGAATGCCCAATTAGGCAGATTACTTGTTTCTTGTGTGAAGGGACTACCCACTATCCTGCTCAGTGTCACATTTACCCCATGGTACAACGAACCATCCAGCAAAAGAAAGAAGTAATGAAAGGAGCCCTCATGGAAATTTTAGAAGAAGTTGTGATGAAGGAAGAGATGGAGGACACGCCTAAAGAAAACCCGAGTAAACCCTGCACTAAGTCTTGCTATTCATGTGGAGAAGAAGGACACATCTCCCAAAATTGTTTGAAGGGGGATCTAGTATAACTCCCGAGAGAGGAAGTAGAATATGACCCACAAGAAATAGAAGATATGATTGGCATGGAAAGGTCCAGGAAGAGAAGAAGATTGGATTCCAGGAAGGACCTGAGTCATATCACCTGTTACAGGTGCAAGGAGTCAGGGCACTACCTCAACAGTTGCCCAAAAAGGAAACCTCGATACTTGTCAGAAGTAATATGTTTTAGTTGTAATGGAGCAGGACACTTTGCCAGAGAATGCCCCAAGGAGAAGGAAACTTGTGCTAGATAGTTGAGTTTGCAACAAAAGAAATGGAGTAGTAGAAGTGAGAACATTTTCTTTTATATTGAGGTGTTGAGTTGAGACATGTAATGGAAAAGCGAGAGATTGTAATCACTAGAGAATGAATAAAGTTAGCATCCTTGGTACTGATATGGATTTTATGAGTTGCTACTCTGTGAAGAAGAATTTTGGCCATTCTGTGGATATGAGAAATATGGTCTATGGAAGATTTGTGCATTTTAAGGGTGGTAGTACCCTGCAAGAACCGTTGACCCCTGGAAAAGATAAGGATACTCCACTGAGTGGATTTCGGACAAAATGAATACGAGTTTTGTCTCAATATGTGTGATACCCCAAGAGTGTGTGGGATGAAGTTGGAGACCGTCAGTTGTTTGGACCAAATGTGATCAAGGAGTCAGAAGAGAATGTTAAGTTGATTCGAGATAGACTGAAGGTAGCTCAGTCCAGGCAGAAGAGTTATGTAGACTCAAAAACTCAAGGAGGTAGTCTATGAAATTGGAGACAGAGCATGTCTTCGTGTGCTCCCTCTGCGATGAATTAAACGATTTGGAGTTAAAGGAAAGTTAGCCCCGAGATTTGTAGGACCATACCAAGTTTTGGAGCATATGGGAGAATGGCCAACAAGTTGGAGTCACCCGAAGGACTGTCAGGAGTTCATGATGTGTTTCACGTTTCCCAGTTGAAGAAGTGTCATGCGGAGATGGCCAATATTCACCTGTAAGGACGCTTGACCCTGGAAAGGATAATGATGTTCCACGAAGTGGAATATGGACTTCATAAGTATAAGTTTTTATCTCGGTATGAGGGATATCCCACGAGGATGAAGAGATAAATTACTATTGGATATAAAGGAGGTATGATGTCGGAAATATGGATCAATGGAAACTCCATGATGAGTCTGAGTAATCATGTCCTAGTTTGGTGCCAATAGAAGGAAGGAAGACAATACAATTGGATGGATTTAAGAATACTAGGAAGTTGGAAGTTGGAATAATGATCAGTTGCCCGATGATAAGTTCAAGGACTACAAAGTGATGAGATGGGCCATAACCCACAGGCCCCAGGACCTGCCAAGAAGCAAGCACATTCTTGCTGAAGGAAAAACCCTGGAAGAAGTTACGATGTTTATCGGCACACAATTTTATAGGAGTAACGCAAAACCTGAGAGTTGTGAAGGAACGATAGATGGTTGTTTGGCTTGCAGAATCTATGGATTTATCCGAACTTGGTTCGTCGACAAGAGAAATTCTGCAATGCTTGTGAGGATGACCGAGTGTTAGAATGCGAGATTCGCTAAACCGTATACAAGGTAATGATTTGGGTGCGGGATGGATTGATCACCATACCGACTTACTCTTATTGTTCGCCTTGATATATGGGATGGTAAATCTGAGTGACTTGCCTATAGTAGAGAGACGACGATATTAAACCTTGTTAAACCTTAGAATGGTATAAGAATTTTTCCCTTGTACACGGCAGCTTTTTGCCAACCGTGGGTTATACGGTGAGGATCAACCCAGACCCATTTCCTGCAGGAGAAACCATAAATTGTTGACCACCATTAGATATCGATAGTTGATTAGTATTGGCGCCAGACCCGTCAGCTAAGAAGACCCAGTCTCGGAATAACCTTACCAGGATGAAAGTACAGAAGAATTGAGGAAAAGATTATGCCACTACCGGAAGAGCCCGGAGAAGGAATTATCCTTGCGATCTGAGAAGACCGGCACTGTCAAGGATAAAAATGGAGTATATGAGTTTTAATGGAACCGTAACCATGCTTCTAAGGGTGGTAGCACCCCAGACCCCGTGTGATGATCGATGGATTTTGAAGAGACCCCGAACCTAACCTATTTCTTTCTAGCCTCTCTGAATCTCGAGGACGAGATTCATTTTAAGGGTGGTAGGTTTGTAACATCCCAAAATTCTAAATTTTGGAATGTTATACTAAATAGATAGATTTGATTGATTGTGTGAAATTAAGTGAAATTCGAAACCTTTTTGAAAGTTAAATGAGAGGGAATAAAAGGACTTTCCCAAACTTTCATTTTTCATTCGTGATCTCCGTGAATTCAAATTCTTTTCACCAGAAAACCTGGAGAGAAGATGACATGACTTCTTCCATTTATTTAAATGACAAGGGGTGTTGAAAATATTTGAATTTCATTTGGATAATATTTCCAATTCTGAAACTTTATGCAACTCAATGATTTTCACGAGAGGAGATAAAATGACTTCTTCAAATTATATAAAATATGAGTTGGGAGTTTCAAAGGATCAAATTCAAAGTCTTTTGGAATTATTATTTTCAATTTGGAGTTATTTGGATTTTATTCAAATCATTTTTCTCCAAAAATAAAATACATGGAAAATAGGGTAACATGATTCCCTACAACAGAAAATTGGAGAGAAATAAATTTGCTTTCATTTTGGTATTTTTAAAATGATTTTGTTGGATCTTATTAGAGCAGGAGCACTGTTGGAATTATTAGAATTTGTGTGTATTTTATTTAATGCTAGAAAAATGCTCATGTCATAGAAAATCTTTTTCTGAAAATTTTGATATATAATATGCCTTTAGGCCCATCCGCCTCTTTTCCTCTCTGTTTCGTATATTTTCGTCTACGTTTAGTCCCACATTGCCTAGCCTTTGACCTCTAAGCCTTTTTTCCACCAATAAATATAGATCCATAGAGCCTCCAAAAACCATCCGATTCGGGTTAAATCAATATTTTGGTTTGACTAGATTCATTTAAGAAAAATATATTTCTCCTCTCCGGCGTGACTTCTGAAAGTTGTCTCCTCTCTCCAAAGTTGTCTTTTCTCTGCCTTATAAAGGTATCTTTCTTTGTTTTTTTTCTTCTTATACCTCCGTAGTTTATTATTTTTAGACTAATATGATAACATAATTAGATTATCAATTAGTCTACGTATTTATACATTAGACCCTAGCCCGTAGCTATTTTTTCTTCCGTAAAATAGCTTGGCCCTGATTTTTCAAATAGCCATAACTTTTTACTCGTTTGTCCAAATCCAATGAAACCAACGCCCACTTCTTCGTTATGATCTCGTCTATCCAGTAATCCAACTCAAAAATGTTTTTGAAAAGTTTAAAATTTGAATTAGAGCAGATTTGAATTCAAACTTCGTTTGATCATAACTTGAGTTTCGTAGCTCCGTTTGAGTTGATTCTTTTTGCAAATCAAAGCTCTTGACCTAAACTTTCTGATAAGGCCAAATTCACATAATTTTGGTACTGTTAGAAATTGTTTTATGTTGCAAGAGTTATTTGCTTGGTTTTGAAGTTTTCCGAATCGTCTTCTTCGATCTTTCTGATCTTTTGAGTGATTGCTTATGTGTGGTTACTATTGCTTGCTTACGATAGATTGACCGGAGTGTGACGAGTAGACCTATCAAGAGTTATGAGTGCGAATCATCTTCATCAACATTGCAGGCAAGTTCACACTTTGATCATACCTCTTTCATACCCAGTTTTTATTGCATTAGATCAAACCTCAAACATTGCATGATTAGGATCTTAGTAAATTGTGGGTATTGGGAAGTAGTTGATGAGGTAGGAACCTATTACCCTGCATTCAAACCTTGGGAGTTACTATTACGTTATGCTTATACTGCTATGCTATGCTCGTAGACGTGGATTGGGTTTTGAGAGTATGCATGACAGATGTGAGATTGTTAATTAATGGTTTACTTAAGGTGGCAACTTAAACACACATCTGGGTGGATTGAGGCACCTGGTTATTCCAGGATTGCCTGTCTAGGCACCTAGGTAGACCAGGATTGCCTGTTTTTTTTTATGGACCGCCACCCAGGCTCAAAGGGGTCATGAGATTTTTCATACTAGAAACTTCCGTGTGCAGCCACAAGCTATTATGGGCTCTAACATAGTTGATTAAGTCGTGCGAACTCTTATAGGGTAGATTAGCAGATGTAGGGGAAAGTAGGTGCAACGGTCTATCCATCGTAAGGTGCTAGCGCTTCTGAAAGACTATGTCTCGGTCATCCGTCTTCTCAAACACCATGCAGTGCGAGAAACCAAACGGAGGCGATCGAGTCTTGTGGGGAAAAGTGCGCAAAACTCTGCAGAGTGTATAAACTAATCATGATTAGCCGTGTCCCCGGTTATGGACATCTTGAGTATCTAGTACTTGGATTATCATGTGAATCTCATCATGTTACTTTAAATTAAGTTTGTTGGGTTTAATGATGTTACTTAATTGGGATTGAGAATGCTGTCAACCATTCTCAATGATTAACAACCACCATGATAGTTAAATTAAATTTATTCCTTTGTAGTAGGGAAAAATTGGCTTTTCGCAAAAACCTTATAACCATAGAGCTTTTCCACCAGCCAAATATGCATGTAGTGATAGCCTTTATTCATCATTCTCTATGGTGTGAATTTGCCAGTACATTCAATGTACTGACCCTCTGTGGCTGCAACGTCTCATGTTGCAGGATTTCTTACGACGAGTAAGTGATACGTTAGGGTTACGATTTCTACACTCAACTTTGCCGTTGGTGTTGATGGGAATCCACAACCTTTGTTACTTCCGCTATTTGGATTGAGGTAATAGTATTTATGTTACTTTTACATGTGATTTACCTCTGTTATAAATCCTCGAGTACTGTGTGTGTCAGCATACCGATCCAGGGATGACACTTAAGCACAGAGACTTGATCCATTCGGGTCGGGTCGCTACACTCACTGTAGCACCTCCGCACTCCGCTTGTTCCCCATCGACTACCTTAGGCTTCACACTAAAGGTCTTGAGCCATAAGCCGAAGTGTGGGGGAATACGGAGAAAGGCCTAGCACGTGATAATGAACGTCGAGATGTGAAGAAAAGAATCCGGGGCTAGATCGTGAAAATCTAGTCCGTAGTAAAACATGAGCCCCCGGATGAAGGGACGAAGATCGAATCCTAGCCCTCGTAGGAAGTGGGAGATGAATACGACCCTCTCGCCGGATCTGGGAGTAGGAATAACCTGTCCTCGAGCAGGAAGCCTGTGGGGGATCTCCGCGGTCAGGTATCTGGCCGCATGAAGCTTCGCAATGTCCTCCTCTGTAACAGAGGAAGCCACCCATCGGCCCTGTGGGCTGGGTCCGGACATGATTGGGTAGCTTGAAGCAATGAATTCGAACCTCGGGTGCTAGAACTCGAAGTTGGAAGGGCTGAGGAAAGGGTCGGCGTAAAATAAGATGGCCCTTGGCTCTTGTATAAAGGTAACGGGTATCGAACGCCTCCTCCTAAGCCTGGAAACATGCCTATTCCTAAGGAGTCATACCAATGGAACGGTTGGGTTACCCATGCTCGTATTAATGAGAATCCCGCAATAAGGAGACACGATCTATGTTTCTACAAGACGTGCCAATAAAAATCACGCCTCGAAACGTGGAACGGCAGGACAAGAAACGGTTCAAAATAGTGACCAGGCAAGCGTGATGTCACATTACAAAAAGTTGTCAACGGATTGGATTCGTGATATATTATACTCTCCGCGGTTGTGCGTGGTACTTGTGTTGCAGATCCAGACACGTTCGTCACGTCCGAAGACTATCTTGGAGTATTCGGAAAAGGGGAACCCGCCTTTCAATGTCGAAGACAATCTGTGCGCTGGACACCTCGTCATTGAAGCCTGGTTCAGGGGCTACTGAGGGAGTCCTGGACTAAGGGGTCCTCGGGCGTCCGACCTATTGGACATGGGCCGGACTGTTGGGCTGTGAAGATACAAAGACCGATGACTCTACCCGTGTCCGGATGGGACTCTCCTTGGCGTCCAAATATGAAGATTCCTTCCTGTGTAACCAACCTTATGTAACCCTAGATCCCTCCGATGTCTATAGAAATCAGAGGGCTAGGTCCATAGACATATCCTCATAATCATAGTCAGACATGCTAGAATTTTATGGTTTAGCCATTATGATCTCGTGGTAGATCAACTCTTGTAATACTCGTATTCATCAAGATCAATCAAGCAGGAAGTAGGGTATTACCTCCATAGAGAGGGCTAGAACCTGGGTAAACATTGCGTCCCCTGTCTCCTGTTACCATCGACCTTAGACGCACAGCTCGGGACCCCCTACCCGAGATCCGCCGGTTTTGACACCGAAAGTAAGCCCTTTCTTTTATAGACTAAGTTCGGTGCCCCAAAGTATGCTCTGCTTAACCAAATGTGGAGTTCTCCAGACGCGTTCTTGGATCTGTCAAAGAGTGCTTCCGATGCGGCGCAGTTCTTCCAAGCACAGGAAGGACGTGCTGCGGAGAGGCTTTTCTTTTTGCAATTCAACGTGGCAAGGCGCCCAGTGTTGCTGAACGAACAGATGGCCCAGTGGGCCGAGCTACACAAGATGTCCGGAGCTGCCATGAAGGACGTCGTGGTTCGGCTATGGCCGGCCAAACCCATTCCGAGCAGCTATTTCGGTTTGGTGCAGCGGCTTGTCGATGCAGTGCCGTGTATTGACGCTTTCAAGCGGTTGGTGTGCATAGAAGGTGCCCGGATGGCCTTCGCCCATGTTAAGATGTACTGGGCAAAGATGAAGACCACCGATGTTGCAACCAAGGGTCGGCCTAGAGGCAAGGACCGTCGCACACCGAAGCATTATTTGAAGGACGTCCTAGAGGGCGCCCGCTTGATAGAGGGTCAGTGCTTGAAGGATATTATATTTGAATAACGGTACCAGAATTGTAAAAACAATATTATGATACGTTAAAGTTGTGTTATATACCTTTGCCATTATTTCCTCCTGTGCAGTTGTTTCTTATAACCTGAAAGTTTGTCAGTCGTCGGCTTCGGCCCCCTCGCGTATAACGCGGGGGTGTTCGGAATAGCACCTGATCACTCTTGACCCAACGTCTTGGTCTGGAACGGAGGTGTTAGTGCGGCGAACTAGGCAATCGGACTATAGGGCTTTAACACCTTCACTTAGCCATAGGATTTTTACGGCGGGGGTCTACTATGTAGCCCCTGGTATGCACGCGGTTGTCCGAATACGGTTGTGTTATGTAGGTGATCAAAACATGGTCCTTCGTGTAATACAGAAGAAATCGTAAAAGATTCTGATAAGTCACCGAGTGGTTGACCAGCTCTCGCCGCATCATGACAATCAGTTTTCGGCTTTCTCTAGTGAGGTGTTTGACCAAGTGAACCGGAAACACAATCGTAGTAGTTCTCCCTTTACTACCCTAGCTGGTAAGATGGAACATAGGGTAGCAAGCACAGGAGCCAGGCAACCCAAATATTGACCAAAGACATGATCCGGAGCTGATGCATATAATGCCAAACTCGTGACGCCGAAGTATGCTATAGAGCTGTTCGGACTTTTTTGGCAACCCATATGTTTCCGTATCAAGACCCTGGCAATTTTGTGCCGAGGTGTCGAGGACTGAGGGAAAAGGCTCTGTACAGGTGTTAAATAGGGTTTTTGGTCAAAAAATCTTTTGGACCTCCTGTCGCACTTCTGCGCTGCCCGTGCTTTCGCGAAAAGGCTTCCTTAAAGGGAGCAATCCCCGGTTATTTGTAGGAAAACCGGGCTCATAAAGAGTCCTTTCAGAACCATAGGACGAATAGGTATTGATTCACAGGTGGCAAAAAGATAAGAAAATAGTTAGTAAAAAGAGGAAAGGCTAAAGTATGGACGAACCGCTTTGTAGGTCTGTCCGTATTGTGCCTCCGCCGATGACCAAGGTATTTTGAGTGCATAATTATGTATGCGCGGTGCAAACTCCGCGGGTATAAGAGGCGAACAACAGAGGCGGAGCTGCTAATCCAGCTCTAAAATTGACCGGTCCTGTGTAGCAGAGGCCGGCGGTTTAATGACCGATGAGATATGCGGCTTAAGGAGGCCGCTTTGTACTTCGGCTATGATTGCCACATTGTGCCCCTCGGTGCGGAGGGAGCGTTCTGTATTTCCGTTGACCATTATGGTGCTGCGTGGACTGGGCATATTAAGATTTAGATAGGCGTAGTTTGGGACCGCATTGAAACAAGCAAAAGCGGTCCGCCCGAGCAGTGCATGGTAGCCAATGCGGAATGGGACGATATTGAAGATCAAGTCTTTGCTTCGGAAGTTTTCCGGAGATCCGAAGATGACTTCCAATGTGATTGAGCCCGTGCAACGGGCCTCTACACCTGGTATTACTTCTTTAAAGGTAGTTTTTGTGGGCTTGATCCTTGATGGATCGATGCCCCTCTTGCGGACTGTATCCTGATAGAGCGGGTTAAGACTGTTGCCGCCGTCCTTGAGGACTCGCGTGAGGTGGAATCCATCAATGATTGGGTAGAGGACCAGTGCGGCTGAACCGCCAGGATGGATACTGGTCGGGTGCTACCTGCGATCGAAGGTTATCGGGCAGGACGACCATGGATTGAATTTTGGGGCGACTAGCTCTATCGTGTAAACGTCCATGAGCGCGTGTTTGCGCTCCCTCTTGGGGATATGGGTAATATATATCATGCTCAGCGTTTTAACTTGAGGGGAAACTTCTTCTGTCCCCTTGTGTTTGGCGGACGGGGCTCCACATCGTCGTCCTCACTTTGCGACCCCTTCTCCTTGTTCTTGGTATTTAATTTACCGGCCTGTTTAAAGACCCAACAGCTTCTGTTGGCATGATTGGCTGGTTTATCAGGGGTGTCGTGGATCTGACATGGACGATCGAGTATGCAGTCCAAGCTGGATGGGCCCGGATTGTTACTTTTAAATGGCTTCTTTCGCTAGCCGGACTTGGAGCCACTGAATCCGGCATTGACCGCCGTGTCATCGGTAATGTCACCGTTGTTTTGGCGCTTGTGTCTGTTGCGTCGGGGCTTGCTGTTGCTATTTCTGGCTTCGGAGGTGCCAGGTTCGCTTGCATTATTATTGCTAGGGGCTAGCCAGCTATCTTCGCCCACGCAAAAGTGGGTCATAAGTGCCGTGAGGGCTGCCATGGACTTCGGTTTTTCTTGGCCGAGGTTTCGGGCGAGACATTAGTCGTGGATGCCATGCTTAAAGGCCGCTAGGGCTTCGGCATCCGGAGAGTCGACAATCTGGTTCTTTTTAGTTAGGAACCTAGTCCAGAATTTCCTGGCTGATTCTCCGGGCTGTTGAACTATGTGACTTAAGTCATCGGCATCCAGAGGTCGGAAGTATGTACCTTGGAAGTTGTCGCGGAAGGCATCTTCCAAGTCCTCCCAACTGCCAATGGAGTTTTCAGGCAGGCTGTTCAACCAGTGCCGAGCTGGTCCCTTGAGTTTTCGCGGGAGGTATTTGATGGCATGAAGATCATCACCGCGGGCCATATGAATATGGAGAAGAAAGTCCTCAATCCATACGGCGGGATCTGTTGTTCCATCATATGATTCGATATTCACGGGTTTAAACCCTTTTGGGAATTCGTGCTCCATTAATTCATCAGTGAAGCAGAGGGGGTGTGCGGGGCCTCTATATCGGGCCAAGTCACGACGTAGCTCGGATGGAGCCCGTCTGCGGTTGTCGGCCTGGACGTGGTTATGCTTGTCATGTCCGGCTAGATAGCCGTCATCGCGCGTCGGGGCACGCCCCCGTGATCCGTAGATTGATCTGGTCTGACCTGCTCTCTTTTCCAGGTCCTGTCGCAGGTCATATGTATATCCTTGAGCTGTTGTGTCCCTACCTTTACGGCGAGGTAGTATAAGCTGGTGTTCAGCTTGAGTTGCTGTTTTGTCATGGCCACGTGGTGGTCGGTCAGCCGCGTTACGCGCTGATGGTACGGGCCCAATTTCCTCATCGTTGAATTGAGGTAGTAGTTTACGCTTCGGGTAACTTTTGGTTGGGCGCTCAAGGCCGTATTCCTCGGCTGCCAGGACATTAGTCCACCTGTCGTTAAGTAGGTCTTGATCAGCTTGAAGCTGCTGCCGCTTCTTTTTCAGGCTTCTTGCAGTGGCAATTAGCCGGCGCTTAAAGCGCTCCTGCTCGAGGGGTTCCTCAGGCACGATAAAGTCTTCGTCGCCGAGGCTCACCTCTTCCTCGAAGAGTGGAAGGTAATTACTGTCCTCCAGGTCATCGTTGACGGCCTGTTCATCGGGGCTGACTTGCCCATCTTCCCGATCGTCCTGTTCGGAGGTTGGCTCGACGGGGTCTTCTTGGTCTTTGGCATCGTCCGGAGTATTGTTGTCTCTCATGCCAATATCGATGTCTTTTCCGCGGCGTGATTTAGAGCGGCGTCACTAACATCGGCGCTTTGGCTGTGTCTCAGGAGGTTTATCCTCAACTGGATCCTTATCGTTATCGCTGATACCCTCTTTGGGTGTATCCACCATGTACACGTCATACGAAGAGGTGGCCATCCAGCGTCCGGTAAACAGCGGGTTTTGGGCCTGCTCTTCTCTGGCATCATTGTCCATACCGTCGATGTCTTTGGAGCCGTAATCGAGCATATCAGTTAAGTCCTCGATAGTAGCTATGAAGTGGGCGGTGGGTGGGACATAAAATTCCCCGCTCTCAGCCCCTAGTCCGGGCTGAGCGTAGTTTGGACATTGCTCCTCTGTAATGACGAGGGATCGCATCAAGTCCAGAGCCTTGCTGAAAGGTGAGGTTTGGATAGGGAGAATAGAGTCCGTGGAGTACGGCGGGAAGGAGACTCCTTGGCCGAACTCACACGATGCTGACTCCGAGGGTTCGGAGCCAGTGTCCAGAGAAGAGCTTCATGATGGCTGCGAGCGACACTACTTCCTCCGTCTCCCCCGTACAGGGCTTAGTGATTGCAGATAGTCCGGCGGGCTCAAGAATCCCCTCTTCGGACTTGGCGATGTGCTCCGGATCTAAGGCCGGAGTGGAGGTTGCGGTCGTGAACCCTTGGAAGATCAAGTCTCCTCGGATATCAGCGACATAGTCCAAATTTCCAAAACTAATTTGGTGACCTGGGGCGTAGCTGTCGATCTGCTCCAGATGGCCAAGCGAGTTGGCCCGCGGTGCGAAGCCACCGAATACGAAGATCTGGCCAGGGAGAAAAACCTCCCCCAAGGCGGCATTGTTTTAGATGACTAATGGATCCATCGAACCATCTGATGACAACACGGCGGAACTCTCAATGAAAGCACCAATGTCGATGTCAAAACCGGCGGATCTCGGGTAGGGGGTCCCGAACTGTGCGTCTAAGGTTGATGGTAACAGGAGACGGGGGACACGATGTTTACCCAGGTTCGGGCCCTCTTGATGGAGGTAATACCCTACTTCCTGCTTGATTGATCTTGATGAATATGAGGATTACAAGAGTTGATCTACCACGATATCATAATGGCTAAAACCTAGATGTCAAGCATGTATGATTGTGATTGCCTCTACGGACTAACCCATCCCGTTTATATAGACATGGAGGGGTCTAGGGTTGTACAGAGTTGGTTTACAGAGGAAGGAATCTTCATATCCGAACGCCAAGCTTGCCTTCCACGCAACGGAGAGTCCCATCCGGACACGGGAGGAAGTCTTATGTCTTGTATCTTCACAGCCCATCAGTCCGGCCCACGTCACATAGCCCGGACGCCCGAGGACCCCCTAATCCCGGACTCCCTCAGTGATGCCAGAGGCGAACACCGCCGGAACTAGTGTTCGGTTTTTCACCGGAAGGCGGATGGAGGGAGGAGGCATTATATCGGTCTTTAGATGGAAATGCGGAGTATGAGGACTTGTTGGAGCGCGACCACCTGGCGGAGGAGTAGCGTATCGCCGATTTGCGCTGCTAGCGGGGCATGGAGCAGCAGCGCACCGACGCTCTGAGTCGCGAGCAGAGCACCCGTAACTGGGCCGACTACGTGGAGGCCAGCGCCTGGCAAATAGCCCTGGAGGCTGTGGGGCACGCACGCTTTCGTGACGCCGAATTTTACTACCAACTTGTCAAGTGGGTTTCTCGCTTAGAAGCTGAAGCTTCGGTGCACCACGTTGGCATGGAAAGTGCCAACGCACGCGAGCAACGTGCCCTATCGCACCTCTGGCAAGTCCGAGGCGAGGCGGAGGACGTCGGTGCCGGCATTTAGCGTGTACCGCAGATGGCGGTCGGCATCGTCTAGTTAGCTAAGAGTAAGTTAGTACTTGTACACTAGTAGAGTATTAGTGAGAGTAGATAGTTACCTTGGCTATGATGGTTGTCAACGTGGAAGTTCAGTACTCTATATCTGGATCAGACCTGTTACTTTGCTCTGAATGTTGAACTTTCCATTTGAACGTATGGAATGGGCTGTTATTTTTTTAAATGGGTTGTATTTGTCCGCCACGGGTTTAGAGGCTGACTTGTGGGCCTACCAGGTTGACGCGTACACAATCAGAGAATGATTGTACGTGGAGAGGATGACAGCAGGGACCCACCAAGGTCCTGGCAGTACGCAAGCAAGTGCCTCCTTATTTCAAGCCAATAAAAAAATGGCTCCTCCTAATGGATTTTTGACATCTGGGTCCCATGCCATTGTCAATGTAGTCAATAAACGAGAGAATTGCACAACGAGCAGCTGACACCAGGGACCCAGCAGCTTGCCCAGTTATTTTTGGTTTGGGTTAATTTGATAAATGCCACTCCAAATCTGGTGATTCCGAGAAATGCCATTGCAATTTCCAAACTTTGAAAAATGCCATTTCCAGTGGCATTTTTTGAAGTCTGGAGTGGCGTTTTTTAAAGTTTCCAAAAATTGCAGTGGCATTTTTCAAAGTTTGGAAATTGCAGTGGCATTTTTATGAATCACCATAATTGGAGTGGCATTTATCTAATTTGTTTTTGAGGGGGAAGCAGGGTGTCAACTGGGTTGTGCGGGGCACTCTAGCCTGTCTAGACAGCCTTTTATTTTATGTTTACCACAAGAACAGCCCAGTAGTTTTTTTTCTTTCTGAAAATGGCTAGCCCGGTTTTTTTGTAATTTGTCAAGTAAGTCGCTTTGTTAGGCTTGTTGGGCTGCAAATCTTTCAATATGAGGAGAGTTTTATTCGGCTGGCCCAGAAAATGGCCTATTAATAATGAGAAATGGGTTGTACATTTTTAAAACACATCAAACCGGCAATTAGTTTCAAATTTCTTTTTTTCATTTCGAGATTTTAAATTTCATTCATTTTTATGTGTGGACAATTTGTTGGATTTTATATTGATATACATTTATTTTTAAAATCAGTTTGAATGTGACTCGAAATTTTGAGATTAGAAACAGTTTGGACCGCACCGAAATATGCAAAATTTCATATAATTTTTTAACCGTGGCCACAATATGGACTGTAATGCTAACAAAAATAATATGGGCTCCAAAAAACCTGAAGAATTAGCAAATGGGCTATAAATTATTAGAAAAAATGGCAGATGGGTTGTATGTCGTTTTCCACACATTTGAGGCTTTCCTAAAAAAAGTTTGACGCACACGCAACGCCGTGTCAACTTAGTCAACACACGAGAGCAGTGACTGTTGGATGTCCATCCAACGGCCGTCGTGCTTCTTCAATCTCTACTCTTCCTCCTCCAGCCGCTCAAACAAGCGCCGGCGGGACTGCCTGCTCCCTCCTCCCGTGGCCGGCTGTGTTGTGATAACCCACAAGTATAGGGGATCAATTGTAGCCTCTTTCGATAAGTAAGAGTGTCGAACCCAACGAGGAGCTAAAGGCAGAACAAATATTCCCTCAAGTTCTATCGACCACCGATACAACTCTACGCACGCTTGATGCTCGCTTTACCTAAAACAAGTATGAAACTAGAAGTACTTTGTAGGTGTTGTTGGATAAGTTTGCAAGATAATAAAGAGCAAATAAATAAAAAGTAGGGGCCGTTTAGATAAAGACACAACTAAGTTAATTTTAGTAAAGAGCTTTTTGTTACGAGAAAGTTATTTGTCCCTAGGAAATCGATAACTAGACCGGTAATCATTATTATAGTTTTATTTGAGGGAGAGGCATAAGCTAACATACTTTCTCCACTTGGATCATATGCACTTATGATTGGAACTCTAGCAAGCATCCGCAACTACTAAAGATCATTAAGGTAAAACCCAACCATAGCATTAAAGCATCAAGTCCTCTTTATCCCATACGCAAACAACCTACTTACTCAGGTCTGTGCTTCTGTTCACTCACGCCACCCACCATAAGAAAATCATAAACATATTGCAACACCCTACATCGGGAGTCCCTCACGCTTGTGTGACACGGAGGGCACCATAGGACAGCACCAATAATAAAACATGCAACTCAAACCAATCTTGATCATCAAATAGCCATTAGGACAAAACGGATCTACTCAAACATCATAGGATAGCCATACATCATAGGGAAATAATATATATGGCGTTGAGCACCATGGATAAGTAGAGATTATAGTGGGTAAGAGAGAGGTTACACCGCTGCATAGAGGGGGGAAGAGTTGGTGGTGAAGGCGGTGAAGTTGTTGGTGAAGATGATGGTGATGATGATGGCCCCCGGTGGCACTCCGGCGCCACCGAAAGCAAGGGGGAGATGGCCCCCTTCTTCTTCTTCTTCTTCCTTGGCCTCCTCCCTAGGTGGGAGAAGGGTTTCCCCTCTGGTCCTTGGCCTCCATGGCGTGGGAGGGGCGAGAGCCCCTCCGAGATTGGATCTGTCTCTCCGTCTCTCTCTGTTTCTGCCTTCTTTTTTGCTGCCCTTTCAGTGTTTCTTTTATATCCGGAGATCCGTAACTCCGACTGGAACGAAACCTTCGCCATGATTTTTTTTCGAAAATTAGCTTTCTTGCGGCCGAAGAAGGGCGTCAACCGCCTTACAGGTGGGTCATGAGGGTCAGGGGCGCGCCCTGGGGGGGCGCCCCTACCTCGTGCCCACCTTGGACACTAGTTCGCGATGATTTTTCTTCCAGATTTTCCAAATATTCCGAAAAGTATCTCCGTCCGTTTTTATCCCGTTTGGACTCCATTTGATATGGATATTCTGTGAAACCAAAAACATGCAACTGACAGGAACTGACACTGGGCACTGGATCAATATGTTAGTCCCAAAAATAGTATAAAAAGTTGCCAAAAAGTATATGGAAGTTGTAGAATATTGGCATGGAACAATCAAAAATTATAGATACGACGGAGACGTATCAGCATCCCCAAGCTTAATTCCTGCTTGTCCTCGAGTAGGTAAATGATAAAAAAGATCATTTTTGATGTGGAATGCTACCTAGCATAATCTTGATCACATATCTAATCATGGCATGCATATTAAGATACGAGTGATTCAAAGCAATAGTCTATCATTTGACATAAAAACAATAATACTTCAAGCCTACTAATAAAGTAATCATGTCTTTTCAAAATAACATGGCCAAAGAAAGTTATCTACAAAATCATATAGTCTAGCTATGCTCCATCTTCACCACACAAAATATTCAAATCATGCACAACCCCGATGACAAGCCAAGCAATTGTTTCATACTTTTGACATTCTCAAACCTTTTCAACTTTCACGCAATACATGAGCGTGAGCCATGGACATAGCACTATAGGTGGAATAGAATATGCCGGTGGAGAAGACAAAAAGGAGAAGATAGTCTCACATCAACTAGGCGTATCAACGGGCTATGGAGATGCCCATCAATAGATATCAATGTGAGTGAGTAGGGATTGCCATGCAACGGATGCACTAGAGCTATAAGTGTATGAAAGCTCAAATTGAAACTAAGTGGGTGTGCATCCAACTTGCTTGCAAGACCTCGGGCATTTGAGGAAGCCCATCATCGGAATATACAAGCCAAGTTCTATAATGAAAATTCCCACTAGTGTATGAAAGTGATAACTCAAGAGACTCTCTATATGAAGAACATGGTGCTACTCTGAAGCACAAGTGTGGTAAAAGGATAGTAACATTGCCCCTTCTCTCTTTTTCTCATTTTTTATATATTTTTTGGTGGGCTTCTTTGGCCTCTTTTTTTATTTGGGCTTCTTTGGCCTCTTTTATTTTTTTTGTAAAGTCCGGAGTCTCATCCCTACTTATGGGGGAATCATGGTCTCCATCATCCTTTCCTCACTGGGGCAATGCTCTAATAATGATGATCATCACACTTTTATTTACTTACAACTCAATATTACAACTCGATATCTAGAACAAAGATATGACTCTATATGAATGCCTCCGGCGGTGTACTGGGATGTGCAATGATCTAGCGTAGCAATGACATCAAAAAAACGGACAAGCCATGAAAACATCATGCTAGCTATCTTACGATCATGCAAAGCAATATGACAATGAATGCTCAAGTCATGTATATGATGATGATGGAAGTTGCATGGCAATATATCTCGGAATGGCTATGGAAATGCCATAATAGGTAGGTATGGTGGCTGTTTTGAGGAAGGTATATGGTGGATTTATGGTACCGGCGAAAGTTGCGCGGTACTAGAGAGGCTAGCAATGGTGGAAGGGTGAGAGTGTGTATAATCCATGGACTCAACATTAGTCATAAAGAACTCACATACTTATTGCAAAAATCTATTAGTCATCGAACCAAAGTACTACACGCATGCTCCCAGGGGGATAGATTGGTAGGAAAAGACCATCGCTCGTCCCCGACCGCCACTCATAAGGAAGACAATCAATATCATGCTCCGGCTTCATCACATAACGGTTCACCATACGTGCATGCTACGGGAATCACAAACTTCAACACAAGTATTTCTACAATCCACAACTACCCACTAGCATGACTCTAATATCACCATCTTTATATCGCAAAACTATTGCAAGGAATCAAACATATCATATTCAGTGATCTACAAGTTTTATGTAGGATTTTATGACTAACCATGTGAATGACCAGTTCCTGTCATCTCTCTAAATAGATATAAGTGAAGCAAGAGAGTTTAATTCTTTCTACAAAAGATATGCCCAGGCTCTAACAAATATAAGTGAAGCAAAAGAGCATTCTACAAATGGCGGTTGTCTATGTAAAGAGAAAGAGGCAATCCAAACTTCAAATGATATAAGTGAAGCACATGAAGCATTCTATAAAGTCATACTCAAAAGATATAAGTGAAGTGCAATGAGAATTCTATAAATCAACCAAGGACTATCTCATACCAGCATCGTGCATAAAAGAAAAATGAAAACTAAATGCAAAAGACGCTCCAAGATTGCACATATCGCATGAACGAAACGAATCCGAAAACATACCGATACTTGTTGAAGAAAGAGGGGATGCCTTCCCAGCATCCCCAAGCTTAGACACTTGAGTATCCTTGAATATTTACTTGGGGTTCCTTGGGAATCCCCAAGCTTGAGCTCTTTCCTCTCTTCCTTCTTCTCACATCGAAACCTTCTCGATCATCGAACACTTCATCCACACAAAACTTCAACAGAAAACTCGGTAAGATCCGTTAATATAATAAAGCAAATCACTACTCTAAGTACTGTTGCAAACCAATTCATATTTTGTTTTTGCATTGTGTCTACTGTAATATAACTTTTTCATGGCTTAATCCACTGATATAAATTGATAGTTTCATCAAAACAAGCAAACTATGCATAAAAAACAGAATCTGTCAAAAACAGAACAGTCTGTAGAAATCTGAACATTCACCATACTTCTGATACTTGAAAAATTCTGAAAAAAATTAGGAAAAATAAAAAATTTGTATAGGAAGACAGTGCAAAAAGAATCAGAACCATTTGATGTTCCAGCAAAAATGTAAAATCACACACTACAGCCAAAGTTTTCTGTCCTGCACCATACAAACCATCAAGCAAATGTAAACATCCTAAAGGCAAACCTTGGCACATTATTTTTATAATACAATGGAATTGTACAAGGGGATAATTATTTTTATTTAAAGGTTTCTGTAATTAATATTCACAAAGTTCCCATGGGCATGAACAAAGTTCAAGGACGTCCCCCACTTTCACAATGCTCGTCACTCTCACTTTCACTTTTCTTTTATAAAAAGTTTTGGGTTCCCCTCTTTATTTTTGTTGTTTCTAAACTATATGAAAGCACTCAACAGAAATAAATGACTCTCTAAAACTTCCGGGTTGTCTCCCTGGCAGCGCTTTCTTTAAAGCCATTAAGCTAGGCATATAGTGCTCAAGTAGTGAATCCACCCGGATCCCAAGGTATATCAAAGCCCATTTGAATCAACAATGATTTGTAATTTAGTAGTGAGCACAAAGTAACATATATCAAGCAATGACGAAGTCTAACTCTCTTCCTATGCATCGGCATGTCATAAAAGAACAATTAATGCACACATAGTAAAGGCCAATGCATAGTATAAAAAGTTTCTTGCAATTTTTTTGTGTTGGAAACATAGAGAGGTGGAGATATAGTTCCTCTCTCATAATAATTGAAAGTAGGAGCAGCAAGCACATGCATATTATATCTATCAAAAACATCTTGTGCAATGGTAAAAGGCAACCCATCAATATAATCCTTAATAAAAGCAAACTTCTCCGATATAGTGTAATTGGGAGAATTCAAAAAGATAATAGGACTATCATGCGTGGGTGCAATAGCAACAATTTCATGTTTAACATAAGGAACTATAGCAAGTTCATCTCCATAAGCATAATTCATATTGGCATCTTGGCCACAAGCATAGCAAGCATCATCAAAAAGGGATAATTCAAAAGAATCAACAGGATCATAACAGTCATCATAGCAATCATCCTTAGGTAAGCACGAAGGGGAATTAAACAATGTATGAGTTGAAGAGTTACTCTCATTAGAAGGTGGGCACGGGTGATCAATCCGCTCTTCCTCCTTTTGTTCTTCGCTCTCTTCCTCATATTTTTCATCCAATAAGCTCACAGTTTCATCAATTTCTTCTTCCATAGACTCCTGCAAAATATTAGTCTCTTCTCGGACAGCGGAGACTTTCTCAATAAGTGCATTAATTTCGGAATTGTATTCATAATTCTCATAGCAATATTTGAGGATAGCTAAATTTTCAGATCTATAAATAGCATCATCAAAATCTTCAAACTCTTTACACATAGATTCAATTTCATAAGCACCCATAAAAGCAACAAATTCTTCTATTTGTTCTACATCATAGTAATCATATATACCATTAGCATAAGAAGCTAAGGTTTTATTATCATTGAATTTGCATGAAAAGGGAAGGTGTGGAGCCTTCATCCTAGAGCAACAAGTATAATCATAAATCACGCATAATTGCCAAGCATACCACTTCAATATATGAATTTGATCCCATAATAGTTTCCCTTTTTGTGTCAAGTGATAATCCCTAAAGTATTCACGTTGATCTAACGTTACTCCCATTACATAATTAAATGGGGTTTTCTCAGGATTATTAAAGTAGTACATAATATCTTTCACATAACCAGCATCGAGGGTTTTAGGAGGTTCCCCATCTCCATGAGCAGAAATTACACCTATTTTTTTTGGTATTTAGTGTTCCATATCCATAACTAAAGATAAAGAACAACTAAGAACAGCAAATAAAAATTACTTAGTGATAAAGCAAACAAGCACACACGAGAATATTCACCACACACTATTGCTCCCCGGCAACGGCGCCAGAAAAAGGTCTTGATAACCCACAAGTATAGGGGATCAATTGTAGCCTCTTTCGATAAGTAAGAGTGTCGAACCCAACGAGGACTAAAGGCAGAACAAATATTCCCTCAAGTTCTATCGACCACTGATACAACTCTACGCATGCTTGATGCTCGCTTTACCTAGAACAAGTATGAAACTAGAAGTACTTTGTAGGTGTTGTTGGATAAGTTTGCAAGATAATAAAGAGAAAATAAATAAAAAGTAGGGGCTGTTTAGATAAAGACACAACTAAGTTAATTTTAGTAAAGATCTTTTTGTTATGAGAAAGTTATTTGTCCCAAGGCAATCGATAACTAGACCGGTAATCATTATTATAGTTTTATTTGAGGGAGAGGCATAAGCTAACATACTTTCTCTACTTGGATCATATGCACTTATGATTGGAATTCTAGCAAGCATACGCAACTACTAAAGATCATTAAGGTAAAACCCAACCATAGAATTAAAGCATCAAGTCCTCTTTATCCCATACGCAAACAACCTAATTACTCGGGTCTGTGCTCCTGTTCACTCACGCCACCCACCATAAGCAAATCATAAACATATTGCAACACCCTACAGCGGGAATCCCTCATGCTTGCACGACACGGAGAGCACCATAGGACAGCACCAATAATAAAACATGCAACTCAAACCAATCTTGATCATCAAATAGCCATTAGGACAAAATGGATCTACTCAAACATCATAGGATAGCCATACATCATAGGGAAATAATATATAGCGTTGAGCACCATGTTTAAGTAGATATTACAGCGGGTAAGAGAGAGGTTACACCGCTGCATAGAGGGGGGAAGAGTTGGTGGTGAAGGCGGTGAAGTTGTTGGTGAAGATGACGGTGATGATGATGGCCCCCGGTGGCACTCTGATGCCACCGGAAGCAAGGGGGAGAGGGCCCCCCTTCTTCTTCTTCTTCCTTGGCATCCTCCCTAGGTGGGAGAAGGGTTTCCCCTCTGGCCCTTGGCCTCCATGGCGTGGGAGGGGCGAGAGCCCCTCCGAGATTGGATTTATCTCTCCATCTCTCTTTGTTTCTGCCTTCTTTTCGGCTGCCCTTTCACCGTTTCTTTTATATCCGAAGATCCGCAACTCTGATTGGAACGAAACCTTCGTCGTGATTTTTTTTCTGAAAATTAGATTTCTTGTGGCCGAAGAAGGGCGTCAACCGCCTTACAGGTGGGTCACGAGGGTCAGGGGCGTGCCCTAGGGGGGTGTGCCCCCTACCTCGTGCCACCTCGGCCACTGGTTCGCGTTGATTTTTCTTCCAAATTTTCCAAATATTCTGAAAAGTATCTCCATCCGTTTTTATCCCGTTTGGACTCCGTTTGATATGGATATTCTGCGAAACCAAAAACATGCAACAGACAGGAACTGGCACTGGGCACTGGATCAATATGTTAGTCCCAAAAATAGTATAAAAAGTTGCCAAAAAGTATATGGAAGTTGTAGAATATTGGCATGGAACAATCAAAAATTATAGATACGACAGAGACGTATCATGCTGCCGCACAGGCCTCACCGCCCCACCCAACTCCCATCGCTGGCCTGGCCATCCCTCTACTCACCCACACTTGTTGTTATTCTCCAGCGATGGTAAACAAACCAGTGAACCCTCGTACTCCCCTCTGCGTGGGGAACAACTGCCGAGTCTTCCCTGGCTCAGTGTCGTTCCCTTCCTAGGCCTCGCCGTCGTCCACCGCCCTGGTGCTCTTGGCACGGCGTGGTCAACATGGTCAACGAACGACATCCATCGGAAGTGGACTGTACGTGGAGAGGCTGACAGCTGGGTCCACGGCCGCATGCAAGGAAATGCCTCCTTATTACACACAAAATAATGATTCCTCCACCTAACAGCTGGGACCCACTGAAAGGGCCTATGTATTTTGCGAAAAAATGTTCTCCCCGCTAACAACTCGGACCCACCAGTTATATCTTCACACACAAGAATGTGCCTCCTTATTATGCAAAAAAATGAATACCCCCTGCTAGCTGGGTGTGACGCCCCCGATTTGACCGTACACTAATCATACACGCAAACGTGTACGATCAAGATCAGGGACTCACGGGAAGATATCACAACACAACTCTACAAATAAAATAAGTCATACAAGCATCATATTACAAGCCAGGGGCCTCGAAGGCTCGAATACAAGAGCTCGGTCATAGACGAGTCAGCGGAAGCAACAATATCTGAGTACAGACATAAGTTAAACAAGTTTGCCTTAAGAAGGCTAATACAAACTGGGATACGGATCGAAAGAGGCGCAGGCCTCCTGCCTGCGATCCTCCTAACTACTCCTGGTCGTCGTCAGCGGGCAGCACTGAAGGAAATATGCCCTAGAGGCAATAATAAAGTTATTATTTATTTCCTTATAATCATGATAAATGTTTATTAGTCATGCTAGAATTGTATTAACCGGAAACATAATACATGTGTGAATACATAGACAAACAAAGTGTCACTAGTATGCCTCTACTTGAATAGCTCGTTAATCAAAGATGGTTATGTTTCCTAACCATGAACAATGAGTTGTTATTTGATTAACGATGTCACATCATTAGTTGAATGATCTGATTGACATGACCCATTCCATTAGCTTAGCACCCGATCGTTTAGTATGTTGCTATTGCTTTTCTTCATGACTTATACATGTTCCTATGACTATGAGATTATGCAACTCCCGTTTGCCGGAGGAACACTTTCGGTGCTACCAAACGTCACAACGTAACTGGGTGATTATAAAGGAGCATTACAGGTGTCTCCAAAGGTAGATGTTGGGTTGGCGTATTTCAAGATTAGGATTTGTCACTCCGATTGTCGGAGAGGTATCTCTGGGCCCTCTCGGTAATACACATCACATAAGCCTTGCAAGCATTACAACTAATATGTTAGTTGTGATATGATGTATTACGGGACGAGTAAAGAGACTTGCCGGTAACGAGATTGAACTAGGTATTGGATACCGACGATCGAATCTCGGGCAAGTAACATACCGATGACAAAGGGAACAACATATGTTGTTATGCGGTCTGACCGATAAAGATCTTCGTAGAATATGTAGGAGCCAATATGGGCATCCAGGTCCCGCTATTGGTTATTGACCGGAGACATGTCTCGGTCATGTCTACATTGTTCTCGAACCCGTAGGGTCCGCACGCTTAAGGTTACGATGATAGTTATATTATGAGTTTATGCATTTTGATGTACCGAAGGTTGTTTGGAGTCCCGGATGTGATCACGGACATGACGAGGAGTCTCGAAATGTTCGAGACGTAAAGATTGATATATTGGAAGCCTATGTTTGGATATCGGAAGTGTTCCAGGTGAAATCGGGATTTTACCGGAATACCGGGAGGGTTACCGGAACCCCCCGGGAGCTATATGGGCCATAGTGGGCCTTGGTGGAAAAGAGAAGGGGCTGCCCTAGATGGGCTGCGCGCCTCCCCCTTCCCCTAGTCCTATTAGGACTAGGAGAGGTGGCCGGCCCCCTCCTCCTCTTTTCCCCCTCGGCGAATCCTAGTTGGAACTAGGATTGGAGGGGATCCTACTCCCGGGGAGTAGGACTCTCCTGCGCCTCTCTCCTGGCCGGCCAGCCTCTCCCCCCTTGACTCCTTTATATACGGAGGCAGGAGGACACCCTAGACACACAAGTTGATCCACGTGATCTATTCCTTAGCCGTGTGCGGTGCCCCCTCCACCATACACCTCGATATACTGTAGCGGAGTTTAGGCGAAGCCCTGCTGCAGTAGTTACATCAAGATCGTCACCACGCCGTCGTGCTGACGGAACTCTTCCCCGACACTTTGCTGGATCGGAGTCCGGGGATCGTCATCGAGCTGAACGTGTGCTCGAACTCGGAGGTGCCGTCGTTTCGGTGCTTGATCGGTTGGATCGTAAGACGTACGACTACTTCCTCTACGTCGTGTCAGCGCCTCCGCAGTCGGTCTGCGTTGGGTACGTAGACAACACTCTCCTGTCTCGTTGCTATGCATCACATGATCTTGCGTGTGCGTAGGAAATTTTTGAAATTACTACGTTCCCCAACAAGCACGTAGTAGTAGGCACCTCCGGTGTAGTAGGAGTCGTCGTCGAAGGTGGCGTCTGGCTCCTGGGCTCCAACATCTGGTTGCGACAACCAGGTAGAAGGGATAGGGGGAAAGAGAGGGAGAAAGCAACCGTGAGTACTCATCCAAAGTACTCGCAAGCAAGGAGCTACACTACATATGTATGCATTGGTATGAACTGGAATAAGGCTATTATACGTGGACTGAACTGCAGAAAGCCGGGATAAGGGGGATAGCTAGTCCTTTCGAAGACTACGCTTCTGGCAGCCTTCGTCTTGCAGCATGTAGAAGAGAGTAGACTGAAGTCCTCCAAGTATCATCACATAGCATAATCCTAACCGATGATCCTCCCCTCGTCGCCCTGTGAGAGAGCGATCACCGGTTGTATCTGGCACTTGGAAGGGTGTGTTTTATTAAGTATCCGGTTCTAGTTGTCATAAGGTCAAGGTACAACTCCAAGTCATCCTATTACCGAAGATCACGGCTATTCTAATAGATTAACTTCCCTGCAGGGGTGCACCACATATCCCAACACGCTCGATCCCATTTGGCCGGACACACTTTCCTGGGTCATGCCCGGCGTCGGAAGATCAACACGTCACAGCCCTACCTAGGCACAACAAAGGTCAGCAGCGCGGTCTAAATCCTATGGCGCAGGGGTCTGGGCCCATCGCCCTTTGCACACCTACAGTTGCGAATGCGGCCGGAAGCAGAACTAGCCCCCTTAATACAAGAGCAGGCTTACGGTCCAATCCGGCGCGCGCCACTCAGTCGCTGACGTCACGAAGGCTTCGGCTGATACCACGACGTCGAGTGCCCATAACTGTCCCCGCGTAGATGGTTAGTGCGTATAGGCCAGTAGCCAGACTCAGATCAAATACCAAGATCTCGTTAAACGTGTTAAGTATCTGCGAACGCCAACCAGGGCCAGGCCCACCTCTCTCCTAGGTGGTCTCAACCTGCCCTGTCGCTCCGCCTCAAAGTAACAGTCGGGGGGCGTCGGGAACCCAGGCCCACCTCTACCGGGATGAGCCACCTGCCCCTTCAGCCCCCAACTCCAAACAGTACCACAGGTAATGTAACTGTGTAAAGTATATAGTATATGCCCGTGATCACCTCCCGAAGTGATCACGGCCCAGTAGTATAGCATGGCAGACGGACAAGAGTGTAGGGCCACTGATGGAACACTAGCATCCTATACTAAGCAGTAGGATAGCAGGTAATGGTAACAACAGTAAGTAGCAAGGACAGGCTATGCATCAGGATAGCAATAACGGAAAGCAGTAACATGCTACACTACTCTAATGCAAGCAGTATAGAGAAAGAGTAGGCGATATCTGGTGATCAAAGGGGGGGTTGCTGGTTGCTCTGGCAAGAGAGAGGGGTCGTCAACAGCGTAGTCGGTCGGGGCACCAGCAGCGGCGTCGTCTCTAGTCTACTCGAGAGAGAAGAGGGGGAGAACAATGAATATATGCAAAACAGATGCATAACGATTGCATGACATGAAAGCGTGATGCTAGGTGTGCCCTAACGCGGTACGAGGTGGTACCGGTGAAAGGGGGGGAAACATCCGGGAAATTATCCCGGTGTTTCGCGTTTCGGGCAGAGGCACCGGAGGGGGGAAGTTGCGAGTTGGATATGTTAGGGATGCGTGGCGGACGAAGGGCTGCGTAACCGGGTTTCGTCTCGTCGTTCTGATCACTTTCATGTAACAAAAGTTTTCCATCCGAGCTACGGTTTATTTTATATAATTTTAAAGTTTTAAATCATTTCCTAAATTAATTTTAATTCAAAAATTAAATGTTAAATTGCTATGGGTACTTAGAAGTGTACCCATAGATGGGCTTGGGTGGCTGACCAGCAGGGCCAGTTGACTTGGTCAACTGCCCAGTCAGCAGAGGCTGACTAATGGGGCCGGTCAAAGTCAACAACCCAGTCAGCATTGACTGTTGACTGGTCAAACTAACTAGTGGGTCCCGCTTGTCATAGTCTCATAATAATTCAACAAGGTTAGTTAGTTTTAACTAAATGATTAGGTTAATCTAATCCAGATTATTTAAGTTGATTAATTAATTAACTGATTAAATTAATATTTTAATTATTTATTTATTTATTTATTTATTTTTAATTCTTTTTTAACAAAAAAACGTTCTAGGGGGGTCCCATGTGTCTGTGGCCCAGAGGGCATTAGCGGTTTGGGCGGCGGCTAACGGGGCGGGCGCTGGGTGCGGGCGCTCGTGCCCGAGGCCACAGCAGCAGGCCGAGCACGGCGGCAGAGGGGCACGGCGCGGAGGCCGCGGGTGTGGGCAAGCACGGGCGGCGCGCGCGCCTACATGCGCAGCAGGGATGAGGCGGCGCGGCGCAGGCAGCGAAGAGTCAGGCGGGGGGGCGCGAGCGGCGAGCCGCGGTGCAGAGCGGGCGCGGTGGCACGGCCGGGCGAGGACGGCGCCGGAGTAGGGGCGGCCCCAGACGACGGCGGCCCTGGTGGGCGCGGCCAGGCGCCGGGACGGAGGCGATGGTGGTCGGGCGTAGGCGGCTCCCGGGGCAGCGCTCGCGGCCGGTGAGCGGAGCAACGGCGACGGCGGCAGTGGAGCTCGGTAGCGGTTGGCGTGGCGGCTCCGAGGCGGCGCGGGATGGAGCCGAGCATGAGGGGCGCGGCCACGGCAGAGAGAGGAGGGAGGGGAGCTCACAGGGGAGCAGTAGGGCACGGGCAGTGGGGCTCGGGGAGGAAGACGTGGACGGCGCGCGATGGGGAGGCAGTCCGGCGAGGAGGCTCCGGCGTCGAGCAGCGGGGCGGCGTCGGGCATCGAGCAGCGGGATCGATCCGATCTAGCTCAGGTCGAGGTGGGGGGCGCCATGTGGGGGAAGATGGGGAGGCGGGCGCCGGCGAGGGGGGTGGCCGGAGGCACTGGGCAGCGGCGGCGGCGTCGGGGGCGAGGGCCCCGATCTCGATCTGGATCGGGGGTAGGAGGAGAGGAGCGTGGGGATCGTGGGGGGGGACTGGGAGGTGCTGCGGTTTGGTGGGTTAGGGTTACGGGGGATAAGGGCAAGCGAGGGTGGGTCGGTCGCTGGCCTGGTTGGCCGGCCGGGCGGCCTGGAGGCCAGCTGGGCCACGGCCCAGCAGGGAGGGGTTCTCTCCTTTTCCTTTTTCCTTTTTTTGTATTGTTTTGTTTTCTGTTTTTATTATTTTATTTCTTTACTGTTTTCATTTGAAAGTTTCTTTTCTTTTAGTTTCATAAAATACCAAATGAGCACCTAAATTTGTATTACTAATTAGGCCACTGCCACAATTATTTTGGCACACTATTAAATTAGTTATATTATTATAACTTTATAAAAGGCATTAAATTAATTATCTTGCCCTCTGTTTTGGTTGTTTTAGTGCATCTAAATATTATAAGAAATGTTGGTTTCTCCAACATTATTACTCATAATTTATTTGTCACAGTTAGAACATTTTAGTTTTAATGTTTGAAAACGTTCATTTGTTTGTTTGATTTTTAACTTGGACTCGAACCGGTTTCGAACTAACGCGAGATTAACAACAGTAACCGTGATGACGTGGCATCATTAACATGGGATTACTGTAGCCTAATTATCCGGGCGTCACAATTCTCCTCCACTACAAGAAATCTCGTCCCGAGATTTAAGAGGTAGTGAAAGGGGGAAAGGTTTTGGTTACGAATATAGCGGGTCTTCTCGATATTGGCTGCTCTTCTCGAAGAGATCGATCCATTACGTTGATGTCTTAATTTCTCTGTTTCAGGTCATCACGATGAAGCTGGCATCCTTTCTCCAGGATCTCCATCATTCTTACGGATAGGCAATGGACAGCTCATCAACGGTAGAATGCTATAAAGGGTAATCGTCTGGGGTTTTCCCGTGAATGAACAGATGAGTATCTCTCGAGTTGCACAAATCGAGAGCAAGGTAAGTAGGTACAACAAGGAGTTCCAAGCGGATAGACAATCGTTCGATGCCTGAAAAGGAATGTGAAAGGGGTTCAAAGCAATGGGAATAATTATTGCATCTGATACCAGAATAGATCACTAGGCAGGTGGCCCGTGAACTACATACGAAGTCAAGCTCTAGGAATAACTTTGGCAACATGGGTGTACAAGAGAGTCAGGTTTCGATTCTGTGGAACTTGGGTTATGGGCCCACCATGTGGGGTAAAAGTAGGAAGGGCGGTGACGTCTTGCACGATCATGTAAGCAAGGCATGTCAGGGGATAGCATGTTAGTTATGTCGGCAACAACATCGGTACCAAGGGCGAGGGACGAAGAGAACCACTTTCCTGCTCGTTGAAACGAGGCGGGCTAGTAGGCAAGGTTCTCGTCAATCGGTGGCTACCGAAATGTCATCAACAATAGTAACAGGGTCTTGCTGACAGAATTATACACCGTGGTATATACATAAGCAGGAGAATATTACTGCTTAGATCATATAGATCACAAGAAAGGTTAAACCAATTAATGGAAAGGAAAATGTGTTTTAACACATATATCAGGGGTATATCCTTCCCAAGGACAAGCAGAGCATGATATCCTTGGCAGGATATAATGTAGAAAACTCTTTTAGGAAAGGGGAGAGAAATTTCATGACATTACCAATGCAACGGTGTTTGGATAATTGAGCAAGTAACATTTAGCATTGGGCTTCAAATGTTCTTGTTGAAAATCGGAGCACCACCGACATGCTTCGAGATAGCATTGACATGGTCTACAGGTGAAGATCAGACTTTGGAAACAACAGGATCCATCAGGAACAACTTATAGAATAAGTCTTACAATTTCCTCATGGAAGAATGGCTAACCTTGCTAAAAAGGAAATTATAACAATAGGTCCTCCGGTCGGGTGTGCTAGGCATGACATCACCTTACCGAGTCATATAAGGACCAATGTTATAACTCTTGAAAATATGTCCCAACCATCATATCTGACCGAGGTTCAGATCCGATTGGTGTCAGGATACCTCTGACTTAGGATGCCAGAGAAGAAAAGGTGCAACACAAATTGACGAGATGACAATGTAAGATTCTCGAGAAATGAACTATGGGAGAGGGTCCAAAACAAGAGTTCATCATTAAACCAAGGAGAGGATGGGGAGGTGGCTGATGGTCTCAGCGACACTTCATCGAGAGTTCCAACAAGGTGGTTTTCCACAGTTATGTGAACAAGGAGATATAATTAGTCGGATCAAATGATATAAAGATGTATGCTCGAGGAAAACATACACAATTACACATTGGTTGAAAGGTGCACCCGAAGTATGGCCTTAGGTAGCATGATCAAATGTTAGAATGGTGATTCAGTGATCAATAGTCTAAGAATGAACGTTCGACCATTAACTTCAAAGCAATAGGGTTGCTAGAAGGGCAGAATCCAAACAGCACCGTTCACCTGTTGGTATCCCGGTTAGAACCAACACGGGGACCAAGAAAGAATGGTGATGGTGAGAAGTATTACTATATCAAGAATTAATAGTGGAGGTAATTCCCTTAACATTCTTGACGTAACAGATGGTAATACTCCAAGATAGAATCATAATATAAGTTGGATAGAAAGGAAACTACACGAAACATGAACAAGTTTTGTGTCGGAGGGAATGCGGGAATGTTGTCGATGTTAATACAAATCATTAAGGGGGCAAGGATGGTGTTACACATTCTGAATTTGATTGATATCCTAGAAGAGCTCAATATGTTGATGATAATCACGACAATTTTGTCGAGAGGCTCCACAAAGATGCAATCGAACAACGACTGCTCAAGCAGAAGAACTGATGCAGCAAAAGACTATTGGAACTACGGATACAACACCAACTAGGGATCAAGCTTGCCGTTCGGGGTGAAACGACAAGACAAGGAAGATTGACATAAGCTTAGCTCATCGTCGAAAGTTGTGCTCCGGGAAAAAGGACCAGGTAGCACAGTTAAAAGTCTGCACGATGATGATATAACCGATAAGGCTAGGAATGACTTGAAGGATTATTAAACTCATAAGCAACGGAGATTACTTAGAGTTATTGAATCGGAGTATGAAATTGATTCACTTATCAGTGTCCTTGAGTGTCTAACAACTCAGAAACCGGGGAAAAATTGGAATCGGTGGGAAATAATACTTGAAGAACTCATAAGAAGTAATATGGTTATGTGCTAGTATCGAGATACCACGGGGTAATACTCGAAAGTAGATCATAATAAAGGCTGGACGGGTGCATTGTTCTGCAGAGGACTTGTCTGAGAAAAGAATCAAAGATGATCAATCATGGTCGGAAACACGGTTGCAAAGGACCAGCATAGATACAAGATGAACTTATAACAAGGGGACCATTATTAATACAGGAAGCTTCCTTGATAGACTCCACATTGGGCCCATGGGCATGAACACAAAGTTCAAGGTCGACTCCCACTTCTCCAAAGCAGAACCTTACATTCACTTCTCGTTTTGATAATGGAATTAGTGTTGAAAGTTTTACCTGGTGAAATACCAGATAAGTAGGACCTGTGAAATCTTTCGAGTTTGCACAGATTAGGGAAGGCATAGGTTCAACCCATCGGGGCATCGTGGAAACATATACCACAAGCTTTAATAGTAAATACCACCAGCTCGAGAGCAGAGCATGGTTGTGAAAACAGAGGATACAATTTACCCAAGGCTTTATATATCCGTGGAAGGCTCACAAGGTTATTGAATATGAAGGACGCTGTCGTATAAAATCCATTAAGGGATCTGTCGGTCCATAACAGAGCTGATGTGAGCATCGGCACACAACCAGAGGAAGTAACAATGCAAAGGCATTGGATTATAGAAACAACTGACTAATCCAGAGCTCAAATGCAAAGGAATTATGATTTTCAAATCAAGGGACCAGAAGCAATGTTCTGATTAGGGATGGATAAGTTGAATAACCTTAGGGGTACAATCGACGGCAATTGGATTGGTTGAGAACTAGCTCATGTTTAAAATGACATCTGAGCCGGAAAGATAATTTAAAAGGACCAACTGATGATTGCGTGCATTCGCACTCATGTTGAATCAATAGGATCAAAATGACGGTGCCTAAGGATACTAACAAATATTGTCAGACATATGGAAAGCATCCATAATGCAAGCAGACAAGCATTGCAGAGCAATAAGCTACTAAGGATTTTTGGAGGATCGAATAGTATTTCGAAGACCATTGTGAAACACATGAACAACTGGGGGATGAGCGGATACTCGATAAGTGCGAGAATTATCCGTAGGGGTATTCAGGAGACAAAGAACAGCAAGGCAGTAAGCTCAAAGGATTATCGAACAACGACGAGTATTTCAGGGTATCTTGTAATAACAAGACCAACTGGGGATGAATGTAAGAATAACAACTGCATGTAGTTATCCATAAGGGTTGACGGTGGAAGGGGAATTGCAAACGCGATGAACATAAGTTCTCGGGTTAACAGCGGAGAGTATCTTCAGGGTCTTCACGTGCAGCAGACGATCATCAGTAATAAGGGGCTCTCTGGGTCAAAGCGATAACGAGATCCTAATGTTAGATTTAGCAAAATTCATTTAACCCGAATAGGAGAGATGTCAGAGTCCCAGAGTATAGGTCGGGAAACAAAAGACCCTACTACCACCCAATGGCGACGTGGGCCCATGGGCCGCACAGCCATGTTAGTAAAACATTTTTCATCGACTAGACTCAACTTCGGCCAAGGAGTTGGAAGGGGGATTCCTACACGCAGTCGGCTCTGATACCAACTTGTGACGCCCCCGATTTGACCGTACACTAATCATACACGCAAACGTGTACGATCAAGATCAGGGACTCACGGGAAGATATCACAACACAACTCTACAAATAAAATAAGTCATACAAGCATCATATTACAAGCCAGGGGCCTCGAAGGCTCGAATACAAGAGCTCGGTCATAGACGAGTCAGCGGAAGCAACAATATCTGAGTACAAACATAATTTAAACAAGTTTGCCTTAAGAAGGCTAACATAAACTGGGATACGGATCGAAAGAGGCGCAGGCCTCCTGCCTGGGATCCTCCTAACTACTCCTGGTCGTCGTCAGTGGGCAGCACGTAGTAGTAGGCACCTCCGGTGTAGTAGGAGTCGTCGTCGAAGGTGGCGTCTGGCTCCTGGGCTCCAACATCTGGTTGCGACAACCAGGTAGAAGGGATAGGGGGAAAAGAGGGAGAAAGCAACCGTGAGTACTCATCCAAAGTACTCGCAAGCAAGGAGCTACACTACATATGTATGCATTGGTATCAACTAGAATAAGGCTATCATATGTGGACTGAACTGCAAAATGCCGGAATAAGAGGGGGATAGCTAGTCCTTTCGAAGACTACGCTTCTGGCAGCCTCTGTCTTGCAGCATGTAGAAGAGAGTAGACTGAAGTCCTCCAAGTATCATCACGTAGCATAATCCTAACCGATGATCCTCCCCTCGTCGCCCTGTGAGAGAGCGATCACCGGTTGTATCTGGCACTTGGAAGGGTGTGTTTTATTAAGTATCTGGTTCTAGTTGTCATAAGGTCAAGGTACAGCTCCAAGTCGTCCTGTTACCGAAGATCACGGCTATTCGAATAGATTGACTTCCCTGCAGGGGTGCACCACATAACCCAACACGCTCGATCCCATTTGGCCGGACACACTTTCCTGGGCCATGCCCGGCCTCGGAAGATCAACACGTCGCAGCCCTACCTAGGCACAACAGAGAGGTCAGCACGCCGGTCTAAATCCTATGGCGCAGGGGTCTGGGCCCATCGCCCTTTGCACACCTGCACGTTGCGAACGCGGCCGGAAGCAGAACTAGCCCCCTTAATACAAGAGCAGGCTTACGGTCCAATCCGGCGCGCGCCACTCAGTCGCTGACGTCACGAAGGCTTCGGCTGATACCACGACGTCGAGTGCCCATAACTGTCCCCGCGTAGATGGTTAGTGCGTATAGGCCAGTAGCCAGACTCAGATCAAATACCAAGATCTCGTTAAACGTGTTAAGTATCTGCGAACGCCAACCAGGGCCAGGCCCACCTCTCTCCTAGGTGGTCTCAACCTGCCCTGTCGCTCCGCCACAAAGTAACAGTCGGGGGCCGTCGGGAACCCAGGCCCACCTCTACCGGGATGGAGCCACCTGCCCCTTCAGCCCCCATCTCCGAACAGTATCACAGGTAATGTAACTGTGTAAAGTATATCATATATGCCCGTGATCTCCTGCCGAAGTGATCACGGCCCAGTAGTATAGCAAGGCAGACGGACAAGAGTGTAGGGCCACTGATGGAACACTAGCATCCTATACTAAGCAGTAGGATAGCAGGTAATGGTAACAACAGTAGTAGCAAGGACAGGCTATGTATCAGGATAGGAATAACGGAAAGCAGTAACATGCTACACTACTCTAATGCAAGGAGTATAGAGAAAAGAGTAGGCGATATCTGGTGATCAAAGGGGGGGGCTTGCCTGGTTGCTCTGGCAAGAGAGAGGGGTCGTCAACAGCGTAGTCGGTCGGGGCACCAGCAGCGGCGTCGGTCTCGTAGTCTACCGGAGAGAAGAGGGGGAAGAAACAATGAATATAATGCAAACAGATGCATAACGATGCATGACATGACAAAGCGTGATGCTAGGTGTGCCCTAACGCGGTACGAGGTGGTACCGGTGAAAGGGGCGGAACATCCGGGAAATTATCCCCGGTGTTTCGCGTTTTCGGGCAGAGGCGCCGGAGGGGGGAAGTTGCGAGTTGGATATGTTAGGGATGCGTGGCGGACGAGCGGGCTGCGTAACCGGGTTCGTCTCGTCGTTCTGATCAACTTTCATGTACAAAGTTTTTCCATCCGAGCTACGGTTTATTTTATATTAATTTTAAAGTTTTAAATCATTTCCTAAATTAATTTTAATTCAAAAATTAAATGTTAAATTGCTATGGGTACTTAGAAGTGTACCCATAGATGGGCTTGGGTGGCTGACCAGCAGGCCCAGTTGACTTGGTCAACTGCCCAGTCAGCAGAGGCTGACTGATGGGGCCGGTCAAAGTCAACAGCCCAGTCAGCATTGACTGTTGACTGGTCAAACTAACTAGTGGGTCCCGCTTGTCATAGTCTCATAATAATTCAACAAGGTTAGTTAGTTTTAACTAAATGATTAGGTTAATCTAATCCAGATTATTTAAGTTGATTAATTAATTAACTGATTAAATTAATATTTTAATTCTTATTTATTTATTTATTTATTTTTACTTCTTTTTTAACAAAAAAACATTCTAGGGGGGTCCCATGTGTCTGTGGCCCAGAGGGCATTAGCGAGTTTGGGCGGCGGCTAACGGGGCGGGCGCTGGGTGCGGGCGCTCGTGCCCGAGGCCACAGCAGCAGGCCGAGCACGGCGGCAGAGGGGCACGGCGCGAGGAGGCCGCGGGGTGTGGGCAAGCACGGGCGCGCGCGCGCGACCTACATGCGCAGCAGGGATGAGGCGGCGCGGCGCAGGCAGCGAAGAGTCAGGCGGGGGGGCGCGAGCGGCGAGCCGCGGTGCAGAGCGGGCGCGGTGGCACGGCCGGGCGAGTATGGCGCCGGAGTAGGGGCGGGCCCAGACGACGGCGGCCCTGGTGGGCGCGGCCAGGCGCCGCGGGACGGAGGCGATGGTGGTCGGGCGTAGGCGGCTCCCGGGGCAACGCTCGCGGCCGGTGAGCGGAGCAACGGCGACGGCGGCAGTGGAGCTCGGTAGCGGTTGGCGTTGGCGGCTCCGAGGCGGCGCGGGATGGAGCCGAGCGTGAGGGGGGCGCGGCCACGGCAGAGAGAGGAGGGAGGGGAGCTCACACGGGAGCAGTAGGGCACGGGCAGTGGGGCTCGGGGAGGAAGACGTGGACGGCGCGCGATGGGGAGGCAGTCCGGCGAGGAGGCTCCGGCGTCGAGCAGCGTGGCGGCGTCGGGCATCGAGCAGCGGGATCGATCCGATCTAGCTCGGGTCGAGGTGGGGCGGGCGCCATGTGGGGGAAGATGGGGAGGCGGGCGTCGGCGAGGGGGGTGGCCGGAGGCACTGGGCAGCGGCGGCGGCGTCGGGGGCGAAGGCCCCGATCCCGATCTGGATCGGGGGTAGGAGGCGAGGAGCATGGGGATCGTGGGGGGGAACTGGGAGGTGCTGCGGTTTGGTGGGTTAGGGTTACGGGGGATAAGGGCAAGCGAGGGTGGGTCGGTCGCTGGCCTGGTTGGCCGGCCGGGCGGCCTGGAGGCCAGCTGGGCCACGGCCCAGCAGGGAGGGGTTCTCTCCTTTTCCTTTTTCCTTTTTTTGTATTGTTTTGTTTTCTGTTTTTATTATTTTATTTCTTTACTGTTTTCATTTGAAGTTTCTTTTCTTTTAGTTTCATAAAATACCAAATGAGCACCTAAATTTGTATTACTAATTAGGCCACTGCCACAATTATTTTGGCACACTATTAAATTAGTTATATTATTATAACTTTATAAAAGGCATTAAATTAATTATCTTGCCCTCTGTTTTGGTTGTTTTAGTGCATCTAAATATTATAAGAAATGTTGGTTTCTCCAACATTATTACTCATAATTTATTTGTCACAGTTAGAACATTTTAGTTTTAATGTTTGAAAACGTTCATTTGTTTGTTTGATTTTTAACTTGGGCTCGAACCGGTTTCGAACTAACACGAGATTAACAACAGTAACCGTGATGACGTGGCATCATTAACATGGGATTACTGTAGCCTAATTATCCGGGCGTCACACTGGGACCCACCATAGTGGGAGGCTGTCTTGTGGGCCTACTAAGTTGACGGGGACGGAGGGATCTGTCAACTTAGTCAATATGAACGATTCTAACTCTAGTGACCGTACGATGTCCATCCAATGGCCGTAGAGCTTCTTCAACCTCTGGTCTGCTTGCTCCAGCCGCCCAAACCAGCGTCGGTCCTGCCGCGAGCTCCTGCCTCCCGTGGCCGGCTGTGATGCCGCGGAGGCCTCACCGCCCCCTACTACTCCCACCGTTGGCCAGGCCATCCCTCTACTCACCCACACCCCCTGTTGTTCTGCGGCGATGGCAGCCTCACACCGCAGCCGAACCAGTGAACCCTCGTACTCATCTTCGCGTGGGCATCCACTGCCGCGTCTTCCCCGCCTCCACGTCGTCCCCTTCCTAGGCCTCGCCGTCGTCCACCGCCTTGGTGCTCTCGACGCGGCGTGGTCAATGTGACCAACGAACGACTTTCATCTGAAGAGTACTGTACGTGGAGAGGCTGACAGCTGGGTCCACAGCCGTAGCAAGGAAGTGCCTCCTTATTACGCGGAAAATAATGATTCCTCCACCTGACAGCAGGGACTCACCAGACGGGCCACCGTATTTCACAAAAAAATGCTTCCCCCCTAACTGTTGAGACCCACCAGCTACTTCTTCGCACGCAAGGAAGTGCCTCCTTATCATCCCTAATAGTCGGGACCCACCTGGTCGAAGCGTACGTAGTGTTGTCATTCTGGTCGCGAACGTGTACATACATACGATCGGTCTGTCTGCAGGCTACAGCGATGACCGTGGTCGTGTAAGGAAGGGCACATGTCGTAGTATAGGCGCACACATGTCGTAGTAGAGGCGCGCTCGTAGCATGTACATGTATGTATAGCCAGGGTGCAAGAAAGTAAATACGGCCACGTACGTACATACGGGTGATACATCTCCAACGTATCTACTTTTCCAAACACTTTTGCCCTTGTTTTGGACTCTAACTTGCATGCTTTGAATGGAACTAACCTGGACTGACGCTGTTTTGAGCATAATTACCATGGTGTTATTTATGTGCAGGAGCAAACGTTCTCGGAATGACCTGAAACTTCACGGAGACACTTTTCAGAAAATAAGAAAAATACCTGCCAAAGATGAAGGCCAGGGGGGCCACCACCTTGCCACGAGGGTGGGGGCGCGCCTGCCCCCCTAGGGTGCGCCCCCCTACCTCGTGGGCCCCCTGTTGCCTCTCCGACTGCAACTCCACCTCCATATATTGAGTTTCGGGGAGAGAAAAATCAGGGAGAAGAAATCATCGCGTTCTACGATACGGAGCCACCGCCAAGCCCTAAAACCTCTCGGGAGGGCTGATCTGGAGTCCGTTCGGGGCTCCGGAGAGGGGAATCCGTCGCCATCGTCATCATCAACCATCCTCCATCACCAATTTCATGATGCTCACCGCCGTGCGTGAGTAATTCCATCGTAGGCTTGCTGGACGGTGATGGGTTGGATGGGATCTATCATGTAATCGAGTTAGTTTTGTTAGGGTTTGATCCCTAGTGTCCACTATGTTCTGAGATTGATGTTGCTATGACTTTGCTATGCTTAATGCTTGTCACTAGGGCCCGAGTGCCATGATTTCAGTTCTGAACCTATTATGTTTTCATCAATATATGAGTGTTCTTGATCCTATCTTGCAAGTCTATAGTCACCTATTATGTGTTATGATCCATTAACCCCGAAGTGACAATAATCGGGATACTTACCAGTGATGACCGTAGTTTGAGGAGTTCATGTATTCACTATGTGTTAACGCTTTGTTCCAGTTCTCTATTGAAAGGAGGCCTTAATATCCCTTAGTTTCCGTAAGGACCCCGCTGCGACGGGAGGGTAGGAAAAAAGATGTCATGCAAGTTCTTTTCCATAAGCACGTATGACTATATTCGAAATACATGCCTACATTATATCAATGAACTGGAGCTAGTTCTGTGTCACCCTAGGTTATGATTGTTACATGATGAACCGCATCCGGCATAATTCTCCATCACCGATCCATTGCCTACGAGCTTTCCATATATTGTTCTTCGCTTATTTACTTTCCCGTTGCTATTGCTATCATCACTACAAAATACCAAAAACATTGCTTTTACTACCGTTACCTTTTGTTACCATTATCACTACTATCATATTACTTTGCTACCAAATACTTTGCTGCAAATATTAAGTTTCCAGGTGAGGTTGAATTGACAACTCAGCTGCTAATACTTGAGAATATTCTTTGGCTCCCCTTGTGTCGAATCAATGAATTTGGGTTGAATACTCTACCCTCGAAAATTGTTGCGATCCTCTATACTTGTGGGTTATCAAGACTATTTTCTGGCGCCGTTGCCGGGGAGCATAGCTCTATTCTTTGAGTCACTTGGGATATATTTATCTACTTATCATTATGAAGAACTTGAGAGATCCAAAAACCAAGATCTAACCCTCAACTACGAGGGGAGGTAAGGAACTGCCATCTAGCTCTGCACTTGATTCACCTTCTGTTTTGAGTAAGCTTGCGACACCTACACCTGCTTCTGCTATTCGTTCTGATATGTCACATGTTGTTGATGATGCCACTTCTGCTATGCATGATACTTATGATGAAACTACCTCTATGCCTGATACTACTATGCCACTTAGTGCTTTTCTTGATGAACAACTTGCTAGGGCTAGAGAAATTGAAAATATTGAATCTGATGATGATACTGATGAAAGTGATGATGAAGAACCACTTGCTATTCCGAAGGGTTATGTTTTTGATCAAGATGCTTCTTTAGCCATTTTAGCTTGCAGAAATAGAACTGAACTTAAAAAATTATTAGCTAAATGGAGTAAGCAATCTCTAAATGCTAGAATGAAACCTGACCCTGCTTTTGCTACTTCACCTATCTTTGTTACTGATAAGGATTATGAATTCTCTGTTGATCCTGTATAATTACTTTGGTTGAATCTGATCCTTTTCATGGTTATGAATCTGGAACTGTTGTGGCACATCTTACTAAATTGAATGATATAGCTACCCTGTTCACTAAAGAAGAGAGACCTCGTTACATTTACATCCTTGAAATATTTTCATTCTCATTAAAGGGTGATGCTAAGATATGGTTTAATTCTCTTGATCCTGGTTGTGTGCGTAGTCCCCAGGATATGATTTATTACTTCTCTGCTAAATATTTCCCTGCTCATAAGAAACAAGTTGCTTTAAGGGATATATATAATTTTGTGCAAATTGAAGAAGAGAGTCTCCCACAAGCTTGGGGGAGGCTTCTCCAATTACTTAATGCTTTGCCTGATCATCCTCTTAAGAAAATGAAATACTCGATATCTTTTATAATGGACTAACCGATGCCTCCAGAGATTACCTCGATAGTTGTGCTGGTTCTGTTTTCAGGGAAAGAACACCGGATGAAGCTGAAATTCTATTGAATAATATGTTGACAAATGAAAATAATTGGACACCTCCGGAGCCAATTCCTGAGCCTATTCCTAAACCAACTCCGAAGAAGAGGGGTATTCTATTTCTCAGTCCTGAAGATATGCAAGAGGCAAAGAAATCTATGAAAGAAAAAGGTATTAAAGCTGAAGATGTTAAGAATTTACCTCCTATTGAAGAAATACATGGTCTTAATTTACCGCCTGTTGAAGAAACATATAATCTAAATCCTTTACCTATTGAAGAAACTCATGGTCTTAATAACCCGACACAGGTAGTAAAGGTAAATTCTCTCTATAGATATGATAAAGTTGTAATCCCATTTACTAAAATTGCTAGCCCATGCTTAGATGAGTTTGATAAATTTATGGCTAAGCAAGAAGATTTTAATGCTTATTTTGGTACACAATTAAAATATAATTCAAATATGCTTGGACACTTGGGTGATTATATGGCTAATGTTAAAGGTGAACTTAAACTTATTAGTAAACATGCTTCTATGGTTACCACTCAAGTAAAACAAGTACTTAAAGCTCAAAATGATTTGCTCAATGAATTGAATAGTAAAAATAATGATAATGTTGTTAGAGTGGCTACTAGAACTGGTAGAATGACTCAGGATCCTTTGTATCCTGAAGGCCATCCTAAGAGGATTGAGCAAGATTCTCAAAGAAATAATATAGATGCACCTAGTCCTTATAAAAGGAATAAAAAGAAAAATGATAGGACTTTGCATGCTCCTAGTGATCCTATTATTGAAACACCTGAGAATCCAAATGATATTTCTATTTCTGATGCTGAAACACAACCTGGTAATGAACGTGAAACTAGTAATAATGTTAATGATAATGTTCATGAAGATGCTCAACCTAGTAATGATAATGATATAGAAATTGAACCTGCTGTTGATCTTGATAACCCACAATCAAAGAATCAACGTTATGATAAGAAAGACTTTGTTGCTAGGAAACATGGTAAAGAAAGAGAGCCTTGGGTTCAGAAACCCATGCCTTTTCCTCCCAAACCATCCAAGAAAAAGGATGATGAGGATTTTGAGCGCTTTGCTGAAATGATTAGACCTATCTTTTTGCGTATGCGATTAACTGATATGCTCAAAACTAATCCTTAGGCTAAGTACATGAAAGATTTTATTACAAATAAAATAAAGATACCGGAAGCTGAAATTTCCACCATGCTTGCTAATTATACTTTTAAGGGTGGAATATCAAAGAAACTTGGAGATCCTGGAGTACCCACTATACCATGCTCTATTAAAAGAAACTATGTTAAAACTGCTTTATGTGATCTTAGAGCCGGTGTTAGTGTTATGCCACTCTCTTTATATCGTAGACTTGATTTGAATAAGTTCACACCTACTGAAATATCTTTGCAAATGGCTGATAAATCAACTGCTATACCTGTCGGTATTTGTGAGGATGTGCCTGTTGTAGTTGCAAATGTTACTATTTTAACGGACTTTATTATTCTTGATATTCCCGAGGATGATAGTATGTCTATTATTCTTGGAAGACCCTTTTTGAATACTGCAGGGGCTGTTATTGATTGCACTAAAGGCAATGTCACTTTTCATGTTAATGGTAATGTGCACACGGTACACTTTCCGAGGAAACAACCTCAAGTTCATAGTATCAACTCTATTGGAAAATTCCATCGATTATATTTGGAGGTTTTGAATTTCCTCTTCCTACTGTCAAGAAGAAATATGATATTCTTATTATTGGGGATGTGCATATCCCCGTTGAGGTAACATAGTGTTATTCGAAATTTCTTCGGTTCCATGTTATTCGGAATGAGTTCGTTAACAAGACTTGATCAACCTTGTTAGTGGATTCCTTTTGATGATCATGAGATGGATGAAACTAGAAGGCACAACTTTATGTACCCCACTTTTACTTTTTGTTATTTAAATAAAATAAAAATAAATATTTTTCTGTCTATTATCTGATTATCCGTGCAATATAAAAATACCTCGAAAATAAAAGTTCTCAAAATGCCCTGAAAATTAAATATGATTTTATTCTAGAATATTTGAGGATTTATGGAACGGAGAACACACCAGGGGGGGCAACCACCTGCCCACGAGGGTGGAGGGCGCTTCCACCCCTCTAGGGCGCGCCCCTGCCTTGTCGGCCCACGGTGGCCCTCCTCCACTTATCCTTTCACCCATACACTCCTTCCTCCCCCAAACACGAATAACCAGCTCAAACCCGAGTCCAAGCTCGTTTTGCTGCCATCTTCGATCTCCTTGCTCAAAGCACCTCTCACAAAACTGCTTGGGGAGATTGTTCCTTGGTATGTGACTCCTCCATTGGTCCAATTAGTTTTTGTTCTAGTGCTTTATTCATTGCAAATTTTTGATGCTTAGGTGACCTTGTTCTTGAGCTTGCATGTCAAATTTATATGGTTCCAAGTAGTTTTGATGCATGATATAGGCCCTAGGCACTTGTAGGAGTAGTTACTATCAATATTATTGAGTTTGTTTTACTTTTATTTTGAAGTTACTAAAAATTTCAGAATTTTTCAGAAAATGATGAGGAGACTTTTGAGGGGCTCATCGAGCCAAAGCTCGAAGGAAAAGGCACCAAAGCCTAAGTATAATTTGCCTCGCACCGCGGAGGTTCGGGCGTGTGAATGGCCTTCCGAGGATTTCTTAAGAGTAGCGGGGATTTATGAAGATTTTCATGAATTGGCTCAGACTGCAGGCCTTACCGCTTTCCTCCACGACCAATGCGATCAGTATCTCTTGCTCACAAATACCTTTGTGCAAAACTTCCATTTTCATTCTAGGAACTCACCACCTACGGTGGAGTTTCATTTATATGATGAGCATAAGGAGATGTCACTTTATGATTTCTGTCGGATTTGTTTAGTCCCTTTTGAGGGCAACACACAAGAACCACATCGTGATGATGTGGAGGGATTTATTGACACTATCACTGTAGGGGAAACAAGGAAGGTTTCCGATGCACGAATCACTAGCATACACTTTCCTGTTTTACGTTACTTTGCATTATTTGCTAGTCATTGCTTAATTGGTCGCGGAAACTGTGGAAACCTAAGTATCCCTTATATTATTATTTTGCACCACGGTCTATACGGTGATAACTCTTTTAGTATGGGCGGCATTATTGCCAAGCGGTTAAGTCTGAACCGTACCAAGGGCCCCATCTTTGGAGGCATCTATGCTGCACGCCTAGTTGCACATTTTAACATACCTATTAGGCATGCTGAGAAGGAAGAAAAAGTGTTGCCTCGTGTTTATCTAGATTATAAAAGTATGGTGGCGCATGCTTTTATTGTTAAGAATAGGGAAGGAGAGCTGAAATATCAATTGTTCTTTAATAAACATCATCCTGAGACTATTACCTTGCCTGCTCCTTCTTTGTTTGATTTGACTGTAGGCACGTACCTTGTTCCGTTGACGGCTATCCACGCCTACCGGAACCCTGCACCAGCCGAGGAACCAGAGCCGGAACCACAATTTGATCCTTCACGACAGTCTAATTACCAGTGGGGTCCGGAGATGATTGTCAGCCAGTGGCAATCGAAGTCTTCCTCGTCTGCACCACAGTACAATCCCAGCTACTATTATGGATATCAGCCAGGCCAGTCGTGGCCATAGACCAACTTAGGCCAAAAGTCTAAGCTTGGGGGACTACGTATTTCTCACCGACATTACATTTATGCTCACACACTCATTGCTAGATGTCGGTGCTCATACTTTTTCATTGTATCATCCATGCTAGTTTATTTTCCTTTTTATGTCTTCTTCTTGTGTGTTTAATAAACCTTAAGAAAAACCAAAAAATAGTTGTAGCTTTTAATTAGTTTACTTTCCATGCTTGTAGTAGTAATTAAAAAGAAACCCAAAAAGATTTCCTATTCTTCTTTTGCTTGTTGGGAGCTTTCCCGTGTAAATAGTTTTATTTCTTTTCTTTTCTTTGGGGGTCGATAGGAGAAGACCATAATTAAATTGTTGAAGTGGCTCCTATATGCATTATTGTTGATCTGACAAAAGAGCCCATATTGCCTTGTCTTCTCCTGTTTATTGAATGCCTGCAGATTCCAGCTTAGTCCAATGCACGTGCACTATTATTATTATTCACATCGTTCGGTCGTGCAAGTGAAAGGCAATTATGATGTTATATGATGTAATGGCTGAGATGAGAAAAGCTGGTATGAAGTCGACCTCTTTTGTTTTTGTAAATATGATTAGTTCATCGTTCCTGATTTAGCCTATTATGAATAAACATGTTTGCAATGACAACTAGAGATCATAGTATCTTGTGACATGCTTGATTAGCTATGAGTTATAATGGTTTACCTTGCGTGCCAACATGCTATTAAAATGGTTATGATGTGGTATGATAGGGTGGTATCCTCCTCTGAATGATTTAAGTGACTTGACTTGGCACATGTTCATGCATGTAGTTGAAACAAAATCAACATAGCCTTCATGATATTTATGTTCATGGTGGATTATATCCTACTCATGCTTGCATTCAGTGTTGATTAATTTTAATGCATGTTCATGACTGTTGTCGCTCTCTAGCTGGTCGCTTCCCAGTCTTTTGCTAGCCTTCACCTGTACTAAGCGGGAATACTGCTTGTGCATCCAAATCCCTTAAACCCCAAAGTTATTCCACATGAGTCCACTATACCTACGTATATACGGTATCTACCTGCCGTTCCAAGTAAATTTGTATGTGCCAAACTCTAAACCTTCAAATAAATATCCTGTTTTGTATGCTCAAATAGCTCATGTATCAACTAGGGATGTCTGTATCTTCCATGTTAGGCGGGTTATTCTCAAGAGGAGTGGACTCCGCTCCTCACTCACGAGATAAATGGCTGGTCACCGGGATGCCCAGTCCCATGCTTCATGCAAACTAAATCAAAATAATTGCAAACAAAACTCCCCCTGGGACTCTTGTTAGTTGGAGGCACTCGTTGTTTCGAGCAAGCCATGGATTGATGCTTGTTGGTGGAAGGGGGAGTATAAACTTTACCGTTCTGTTTGGGAACCGCCTATAATGTGTGTAGCATGGAAGATATCGCCATCTCTTGGTTGTTATGTTGACAATGAAAGTATACCGCTCAAAATATTATTCACCTCTGTTTCAAAACCGAGCTCTGGCACCTCTACAAATCCCTGCTTCCCTCTGTGAAGGGCCTATCTATTTACTTTTATGCTGAGTCATCATCCTCTTATTAAAAAGCACTAGTTGGAGAGCACTTCTGTCATTTTCATTCATTATTGTTAGTTTACATTGAGTATGACTTGACTGGGTCTCTTTTACCATGAATTACAATGTCTAGTCAGTCCTTGGTCTTTAAAGGTGCTCTGCATTTATATTTTGCGGTCTTAGAAAGGGCTAGCGAGATACCACCTTGTTATATCATATTATGATTGTTTTGAGAAAGTGTTGTCATCCGAGTTTTATTATTATGGCTCGCTAGTTGATTATGCTATTGATATGAGTAAACTTGAGACCTATGCATTATTGCAAATGTGGTTAATTATAATCTTTGCTGAAAACTTGAATGCTGGCTTTACATATTTACAACAACAAGAGCAAACAGAGTTTGTAAAAGTTTTCTTTATCACTTTCAGTTTGTCAACTGAATTTCTTGAGGACAAGCAAAGGTTTAAGCTTGGGGGAGTTGATATGTCCCCAACGTATCTACTTTTCCAAACACTTTTGCCCTTGTTTTGGACTCTAACTTGCATGATTTGAATGGAACTAACCCGGACTGACGCCGTTTTCAGCAGAATTACCATGGTGTTATTTATGTGTAGGAGCAAACGTTCTCGGAATGACCTGAAACTTCACGAAGACACTTTTCAGAAAATAAGAAAAATACCTGCCAAAGATGAAGGCCAGGGGGGCCACCACCTTGCCACGAGGGTGGGGGCGCGCCTGGCCCCCTAGGGCGCGCCCCCTACCTCGTGGGCCCCCTGTTGCCTCTCCCACTCCAACTCCACCTCCATATTTTGAGTTTTGGGGAGAAAAAAATCAGGGAGAAGAAATCATCGTGTTTTACGATACAGAGCCGTCGCCAAGCCCTAAAACCTCTCGGAAGGGCTGATCTGGAGTCCGTTCGGGGCTCCGGAGAGGGGAATTCGTCGCCATCATCATCATCAACCATCCTCCATCACCAATTTCATGATGCTCACCGCCGTGCGTGAGTAATTCTATCGTAAGCTTGCTGGACGGTGATGGGTTGAATGGGATCTATCATATAATCGAGTTAGTTTTGTTAGGGTTTGATCCCTAGTGTCCACTATGTTCTGAGATTGATGTTGCTATGACTTTGCTATGCTTAATGCTTGTCACTAGGGCCCGAGTGCCATGATTTCAGATCTAAACCTATTATGTTTTCATCAATATATGAGTGTTCTTGATCCTATCTTGCAAGTCTATAGTCACCTATTATGTGTTATGATCCGTTAACCCCGAAGTGACAATAATCGGGATACTTACCGGTGATGACCGTAGTTTAGAAGTTCATGTATTCACTATGTGTTAATGCTTTGTTCCGGTTCTCTATTAAAAGGAGGCCTTAATATCCCTTAGTTTCCGTAAGGACCCCGCTGCCATGGGAGGGTAGGACAAAAGATGTCATGCAAGTTCTTCTCCATAAGCACGTATGACTATATTCGGAATACATGCCTACAACAGGCGGGTCTCGAACGCCTACTCGCGCATACATACAGCCAGGGCTTGTGTACATGGCTGGGTTGGAACGGAGAAACTGCATCGTCATGTTCATCGGGAGCCAACCGGATTGGACGGAACAGCCGATCGAAACGAGGCTTGGCGCACCGCAGAACGGAGGAAACGGCCATGTGTTCGACCGTCCATGGTCGAAACGGGATCCTGTTCATCGGGAGGGGTCTGGCGTACCGCAAAACGGAGGAAACAGACTTCTCTTGGACCTCCTATGGTTTAAACGGGGTCTTGTTGATCGGGAGGGGTGTGGTGTACCGCAAAACGATGGAAACAGACTTGTGTTGGAGCGCTACGATCAAAACGGGGGTCCTATTCATCGGGAGGGGTGTGGCGTACCGCAAAACGGGACTCCACGGGGTACTGTTCATCTCCGCCGTCGACCTCCTCCAGCCTCCACGGGCTACTGTTCATCCACCATCGACCTCCTCCAGCTTCCACCTGCGACTGTTCATCCACGGGCTCCTATTCATCCAGCCTTCACCGCGCCTCCATCGGCTACTGTTCAACCAGCCCTCTCCACTGGGTCCTGTTCAACCACCCCTCCATGGGCTACTGTTCATCCAGCCCTCCACCGGCTACTATTCAACCAGCCCTGCACTGGCTGCTATTCATCCAGCTCTCCATCGGGTCCTGTTCATCCACCTCAACTGGCTCGATCGGGATCTTGTTCATCCAGCGGCAACGGCCTCTACTACCACGGGGTCCTGTTCATCCAACCCCCCACCAGGAACTGTTCATCCAACCCCCCCCCCAAACAACGCTCATTGTTCATCAAGAGGCAGCATCGATCGGCTTCAGTTAGCAGCAGTAGCGAAGGAATCACTCGGGTTCAGTTAACAGCAAGGGATCGATCGGGGTTCAGTAACGTAGCTAGTGCAATCGCTCGGATTCCGTTAGAGCCCAACGCCTCGCTCGGGTTCAGTTAGAGCTCAACGCCTCGCACACACGCGCGTATGTGTACGAGAGAAACGTGCAAACCTCCGTGCATCGCTCGGCCCCGACCACCCACCGTAACCGGGAACTCCCTGATATTTTCCTCGCTCTCGCTTCTACCATGTTTTTTCCATCATGCACGGCCCAAAGAATGTCATGCAGCTGCGTCTCCGGCCCGCCTAGGACAAAAAGCCCATTTTCTATCATGATTTTTTGTCATAGAAGTAGGAGCCCACCACATCTTTGATGATACCGGGTTTTGTCACAATTATCGTCATAGAAGTGTCATAAGCATGACAGAAAAAATTCATTCGGCCCAAAATGTCACGGGTGTGTCTTTTTTTTATTGTGTGACCATCCAAATCGGTCGGCGCAACGTACCTTTGGAGGTGGCGGCATCCGCCACATCAGCATCATTCGGACCTGGCTTGCGGGCATGCAGGTCCGCCGAAGTTGTCAAGGTATCATTAATACAAGGGTCAAACAACACTTGGTCAACAACCGAATCAATGTAAAAACAAACAAGAGATCATCGAGAGCACTCACGTCGAGGCCACAGGCACTGGCACCTTGATTCGAGGAACTGCAACCTTCCGGGGCTTGGAGGAGATCTACTTGGGCAACTTGGGTTGCTTCTCTACTGAGTTCTCAGCCTTGGCATGAGCACGCTTGGAGCTCTGAGTCGCCGGACCAGAGGTAATCGGCTATTGAGTCCCACCCCCCCTTCTCTTTGGATCATGTAGCGCCATGGAGCAGGGTTCCTTGGGAGCTTCATAAGACGAAGGGGACTCCACCTCCTCCCCCTCCTCAGAGCTCTCCTCCTCGTCACTCTCCTCCTCATCATCACTCTCGTCATCGTCGGATTCCTCCGAGTACTGCTGCTCGATGTCACTCATCATCTTTTCGGGCGACTAGTCCACCACCGGGATCCTAGAAATCAAATTCTGAAAGTCCTGAAAGGCAAACACATAACAACACAAGGATCTGTTGGGGAACATGGTAATTTCAAAAAAAATCCTACGCACACTCAAGATCATGGTGATGCATAGCAACGAGAGGGAAGAGTATTGTCTACGTACCCTCGTAGACCGTAAGCAGAAGCGTTATGACAACGCGCTTGATGTAGTCGTACGTCTTCACGATCGACCGATCCCAGCACCGAAGGTACGGCACCTCTGCGATCTACACATGTTCGGCTCGGTGACGTCCCGCGAACTCACGATCCAGTAGAGCTTCGAGGGAGAGCTTCGTCGGCACGACGGCGTGATGACGATGATGATGTTGCTACCGGAACAGGACTTCGCCTAAGCACCGCTACGATATGACTGAGGTGGATTATGGTGGAGGGGGGCACCGCACAAGGCTTGGAACAATCAACTTGTGTGTCTATGGGGTGCCCCCTCCCCCGTATATAAAGGAGTGGAGGAGGGGAGGGCCGGCCCTCTCTATGGCGCGCCCCAAGGGGGATTCCTACTCCTAGTAGGAGTAGGTTCCCCCCTTCCCTAGTTGGAGTAGGAGAAGAAGGAAGGGGAAGAGGGAGAGAAGGAAAGAGGGGGGCGCCGCCCCCTCCCCTAGTCCAATTCGTACCAGCCCATGGGGGGCGCAGCCACCCCTTGAGGCCCTTCTCTCCTATCCCGTATGGCCCATTAAGGTCCATTACTTCCCCAGCGAATTCCCGTAACACTCCGGTACTCCGAAAAATACCCGAATCGCTCGGAACCTTTATGGTGTCCGAATATAGCCTTCAAATATATCGATCTTTACGTCTCGACCATTTAGAGACTCCTCGTCATGTCCGTGATCTCATCCGGGACTCCGAACAACTTTCGGTACATCAAATCACATAACTCATAGTACAAATCGTCATCGAACATTAAGCGTGCGGACCCTACGGGTTCGAGAACTATGTAGACATGACCGAGACACATCTCCGGTCAATAGCCAATACCGGAACCTGGATGCTCATATTGGCTCCTACATATTCTACGAAGATCTTTATCGGTCAAACCGCATAACAACATACGTTGTTCCCTTTGTCATCGGTATGTTACTTGCCCGAGATTCGATCGTCGGTATCAAAATACCTAGTTCAATCTCGTTACCGGCAAGTCTCTTTACTCGTTCCGTAATGCATCATCCCACAACTTACTCATTAGTCACATTGCTTGCAAGGCTCATAGTGATGTACATTACCGAGAGGGCCCAGAGACACCTCTCTGATAGACGAAGTGACAAATCCTAATCTTGATCTATCCCAACTCAACAAACACCATCAGAGACACCTATAGAGCATCTTTATAATCACCCAGTTACGTTGTGGCGTTTGATAGAACACAAGGTGTTCCTCCGGTATTCGGGAGTTGCATAATCTCATAGTCAGAGGAACATGTATAAGTCATGAAGAAAGTAGTAGCAATAAAACTGAACAATCATTATGCTAATCTAACGGATGGGTGACAACACATGTCCATGGCTAGGAAACTTAACCATCTTTGATTAACGAGCTAGTCAAGTAGAGGCATACTAGGGACACTCTGTTTGTCTATGTATTCACACATGTACTAAGTTTCCGGTTAACACAATTCTAGCATGAATGATAAACATTTATCATGATATAAGAAAATATAAATAACAACTTTATTATTACCTCTAGGGCATATTTCCTTCAGTCTCCCACTTGCACTAGAGTTAATAATCTAGTTCACATCGTCATGTGATTTAACACCAATAGTTCACATCTTTATGTGATTAGTTCACATCTCCATCTGACTAACACCCAAAGGGTTTACTAGAGTCAATAATCTAGTTCACACCGCTATGTTATTAACACCCAAAGAGTGATCATGTTTTGCTTGTGAGAGAAATTTAGTCAACGGGTCTACCACATTCAGAGCCGTATGTATTTTGCAAATTTTCTATGTCTACAATGCTTTGCACGAAGCTACTCTATCTAATTGCTCCCACTTTCAATATGTATCTAGATAGAGACTTAGAGTCATCCAGATCAGCGTCAAAGCTTGCATCAACGTAACTCTTTATGACAAACTCTTTGTCACCTCCATAACCGAGAAATATTTCCTAATTCCACTAAGGATATTTTTGACCGTTGTCCAGTGATCCACTCCTGGATTACTATTGTAACCTCTTCCCAAACTTACAGTGAGGTACACAATAGGTCTGATACACAGCATAGCATACTTTATAGAACCTATGACTGAGGCATAGGGAATGACTTTTCATTCTCTTTCTATTTTCTGTTGTGGTCGGGTTTTGAGTGTTTACTCAACTTCACACCTTGCAACACGGGCAAGAGCTCCTTCTTTGACTATTCCATTTTGAACTACTTCAAAATCTTGTCAAGGTATGTACTCATTGAAAATATATCAAGCGTCTTGATCTATCTCTATAGATCTTGATGCTCAATATGTAAGTAGCTTCACCGAGGTCTTTCTTTGAAAAACTCCTTTCAAACACTCCTTTATGCATTTCAGAAAATTCTACATTATTTTCGATCAACAATATGTCATTCCCGTATACTTATCAGAAATGTTGTAGTGCTCCCACTCACTTTCTTGTAAATACAGGCTTCACCGCAAGTCTATATAAAACCATATGCTTTGATCACTTTACCAAAGCATATATTCCAACTCGAGAAGCTTGCACCAGTCCATAGATGGATCGCTGGAGCTTGCTCACTTTGTTAGCACATTTAGAATCGACAAAACCTTTCGGTTGCATCATATACAGCTCTTCTTTAAAGAATCCATTAAGGAATGCAGTTTAGACATCCATTTGCCAGATTTCATAAAAATGCAGCAATTGCTAACATGATTCGGACAGACTTAAGCATCGCTATGAGTGAGAAAATCTCATCGTAGTCAACTCCTTAAACTTGTCGAAAACCTTTTGCAACAATTCGAGCTTTGTAGATAATAACACTACTATCAACGTCCGTCTTCCTCTTGAAGATCCATTTATTCTCAATGGCTCGCCGATCATCGGGCAAGTCAATCAAAGTCCATACTTTGTTCTCATACATGAATCCCATCTAAGATTTCATGGCCTCAAGCCATTTTGCGGAATCTGGGCTCATCATCGCTTCCTCATAGTTCGTAGGTTCGTCATGGTCTAGTAACATGACTTCCAGAACAGGATTACCGTACCACTCTGGTGCGGACCGTACTCTAGTTGACCTACGAGGTTTGATAGTAACTTGATCTAAAGTTTCATGATCATCATCATTAACTTCCTCACTAATCAGTGTAGGCATCACTGGAACTGATTTCTGTGATGAACTACTTTCCAATTCGGGAGAAGGTACAATTACCTCATCAAGTTCTACTTTCCTCCCACTCACTTCTTTCGAGAGAAACTCCTTCTCTAGAAAGGATCCGTTCTGAGCAATAAAATATCTTGCCTCCGGATCTGTGATAGAAGGTGTACCCAACAACTTCTTTTGGGTATCCTATGAAGATGCACTACTCCACTTATCAATTTGAAACTTTTTCACATAAGCATCGCAACCCCAAACATTAAGAAACGACAGCTTTGGTTTCTTGCCAAACCATAGTTCATACGGTGTCATCTCAACGGATTTAGATGGTGCCCTTTTTAACGTGAATCCAGCTGTCTCTAATGCATAACCCCAAAACTATAGCGGTAAATCAGTAAGAGACATCATAGATCGCAACATATCTAATAAAATACAATTACGACGTTCGGACACACCATTACGTTGTGGTGTTCCGGGTGGCGTGAGTTGCAAAACTATTCCGCATTGTTTCAAATGAAGACCAAACTCGTAACTCAAATATTCGTCTCCGCGATCAGATCATAGAAACTTTTTCTTGTTACGATGATTTTCCACTTCACTCTAAAGTTCTTTGAACTTTTCAAATATTTCAGACTTATGTTTCATCAAGTAGATAAATCATATGTGAATGTCAGAAAATAACGATACCCGCCGCGAGCCTCAACACTCATCGGGCCGCATATATCAGCATGTATTATTTCCAATAAGTCAGTTGCTCGCTCCATTGTTCCAGAGAACAGAGTCTTAGTCATCTTGCCCATGAGGCATGGTTCGCAAGCATCAAGTGATTCATAATCAAGTGGTTCCAAAAGCCCATCAGCATGGAGTTTCTTCATGCGCTTTACACCAATATGACCTAAACGGCAATGCCGCAAATAAGTTGCACTATCATTATTAACTTTGAATCTTTTGGCTTCAATATTATGAATATGTGTATCACTATGATCGAGATTCAATAAACCATTTATATTGAGTGTATGACCATAGAAGGTTTTATTCATTTAAATAGAAAAAAATTATTCTTTGACTTAAATGAATAATTGTATTGTAATATACATGATCCAATCATATTCATGCTCAACGCAAACACCAAATAACATTTATTTTAGGTTCAACACTAACCCCGAAGGTAAAGGGAGTGTGCGATTGTGATCTTATCAACCTTGGAATCACTTCCAACACACATCATCACCTCGCCCTTAACTAGTCTTTGTTTATTTTGCAACTCCCGTTTCGAGTTACTACTCTTAGCAACTGAACTAGTATCAAATACCGAGGGGTTTGCTATAAACACTTGTAAAGTACACATCAATAACATATATATCAAATATACCTTTGTTCACTATGCCATCCTTCTTGTCCGCCAAGTATCTAGGGCAGTTCCACTTCCAGTGACCATTTCCTTTGCAGTAGAAGCACTCAGTTTCAGGCTTGGGTCTAGCTTTGGGATTCTTCATGGGAGTGTCAACTTTGCTTGCCATTCTTCTTGAAGTTACCTTTCTTTCCTTTGCCCTTTTACTTGAAACTAGTGGTCTTGTCAACCATCAACACTTTCTGCTTTTCTTGATTTCTACCTTCGCCGATTTCAGCATCACGAAGAGCTCGGGGAATCGTTTTCGTCATCCCTTGCATGTTATAGTTCATCACGAAGTTCCAGTAACTTGGTGATAGTGACTAGAGAACTCTATCAATTACTATCTTATCTAGAAGATTAACTCCCACTTGATTCAAGCGATTGTAGTACTCAGACATTCTGAGCACATGCTCACTGGTTGACCTATTCTCGTCCATCTTGTAGAAAAGTACTCGTCAAAGGTCTCATACCTCTTAACTCGGGCATGAGTATGAAATACCAATTTCAGCTCTTAGAACGTCTCATATGCTCCGTGACATTTCAAAACATTTTTGAAGTCCCGGTTCTAAGCCGTAAAGCATGGTGCACTAAACTATCAAGTAGTCATCATACCAAGCTTTGCCAAACATTCATAACGTCTGCATCTGCTCCTACAATAGGTCCGTCACCTAGCGGCGCATCAAGGACATAATTCTTCTGTGCAACAATGAGGATAAACCTCAGATCACGGACCTAGTCCGCATCATTGCTACTATCATCTTTCAACTTATTTTTCTCTAGGAACATATCAAAAATAAACGGGGAGCTACATCGCGAGCTATTGATCTACAATAGTTATGCAAATACTATCAGGACTAATTTCATGATAAATTAAAGTTCAATTAATCATATTACTTAAGAACTCCCACTTAGATAGACATCCCTCTAATAATCTAAGTGATCACGTGATCCATATCAACTAAACCATGTACGATCATCACGTGAGATGGAGTAGTTTTCAATGGTGAACATCACTATGTTGATCATATCTACTATATGATTCACGCTCGACCTTTCGGTCTCAGTGTTCCGAGGCCATATTTGCATATGCTAGGCTCGTCAACTTTAACCCGTGTATTATGCATGTGCAAAACTGGCTTGCACCCGTTGTATGTGAACGTAGAGCTTATCACAATCGATCATCACGTGGTGTCTCGGCACGACGAAGCAACGGTGCATACTTAGGGAGAACACTTATACCTTGAAATTTAGTGAGAGATCATCTTATAATGCTACCGCCGAACTAAGCAAAATAAGATACATAAAGGATAAACATCACATGCAACCAAAATATGTGACATGATATGGCCATCATCATCTTCTGCCTTTGATCTCCATCTCCAAAACACCATCATGATCTCTATCGTCACCGGCATGACACCATGATCTCCATCATCTTGATCTCTATCAACATGTCGTCACATGGTCGTCTCGCGAACTATTGATTTTGCAACTATTGCTATCGCACAGCGATAAAGTAAAGCAATTATATGGCGCTTGCATCTTATGCAATAAGAGACAATCATAAGGCTCCTGCCTATTGCCGATAACTTTAACAAAACATGATCATCTCATACAATAAAATTTAGCATCATGTCTTGACCATATCACATCACACCATGCCCTGCAAAAACAAGTTAGACGTCCTCTACTTTGTTGTTGCAAGTTTTACGTGGCTGCTACGGGCTTCTAGCAAGAACCGTTCTTACCTATGCATCAAAACCACAACGTAGTATAGTGATTGCTTTTTGATCTTCAGAAAGAACCATGTTCATTGAAACCGATTCAACTAAAGTTGGAGAAACAGACACCCACTAGCCACCTGTGTGCGAATCATGTCGGTAGAACCAGTCTCGCGTAAGCGTACGCGTAATGCCGGTCTGAGCCGCTTCATCCAACAATACCGCCAAATCAAGAATCAACTAGTGACGGCAAGCAATATGTATATACCCATGCCCACAACTCCTTTTTGTTCTACTCGTGCATATAACATCTACGCATAGACCTGGCTCGGATGCCACTGTTGGGGAACGTAGTAATTTCAAAAAAAAAATCCTATGCACACTCAAGATCATGGTGATGCATAGCAACGAGAGGGAAGAGTGTTGCCTACGTACCCTCGTAAACCGTAAGCGGAAGCATTATGACAACGCGGTTGATGTAGTCGTACGTCTTCACGATCGACCGATCCCAGCACCGAAGGTATGACACCTCCGTGATCTACACATGTTCGGCTCGGTGACGTCTCGCGAACTCACGATTCAGTAGAGCTTCAAGGGAGAGCTTCGTCAGCACGACGGCGTGATGACGGTGATGATATTGCTACCGGAACAGGGCTTCGCCTAAGCACCGCTACGATATGACTGAGGTGGATTATGGTGGAGGGGGGCACCGCACACGGCTTGGAACAATCAACGTGTGTGTCTATGGGGTGCCCCCCTCCCCCATATATAAAGGAGTGGAGGAGGGGAGGGCCAGCCCTCTCTATGGCACGCCCCAAGGGGGATTCCTACTCCTAGTAGGAGTAGGTTTCCCCCCTTCCCTAGTTGAAGAAGGAGAAGAAGGAAGGGGAAGAGGGAGAGAAGGAAAGAGGGGGGCGCTGCCCCCTCCCTAGTCCAATTTGGACCAGCCCATGGGGGCGTGTAGCCACCCCTTGAGGCCCTTCTCTCCTTTCCCGTATGGCCCATTACTTCCCCGGCGAATTCTTGTAACTCTCCAGTACTTCGAAAAATACTCGAATCACTCAGAACCTTTCCGATGTCCGAATATAGCCTTCCAATATATCGATCTTTACGTCTCGACCATTTCAAGACTCATCGTCATGTCTGTGATATCATCCGGGACTCCGAACAACTTTCGGTACATCAAATCACATAACTCATAGTACAAATTGTCATCGAACGTTAAGCGTGCGGACCCTATGGGTTCGAGAACTATGTAGACATGACCGAGACACATCTCCGGTCAATAATCAATAGCGGAACCTGGATGCTCATATTGGATCCTACATATTCTACGAAGATCTTTATCGGTCAAACCGCATAACAACATACGTTGTTCCCTTTGTCATCGGTATGTTACTTGCCCGAGATTCGATCGTCGGTATCATCATACCTAGTTCAATCTCGTTACCGGCAAGTATCTTTACTCGTTCCGTAATGCATCATCCCACAACTTACTCATTAGTCACATTGCTTGCAAGGCTCATAGTGATGTACATTACTGAGAGGGCCCAGAGATACCTCTCCGATAGACGGAGTGACAAATCCTAATCTTGATCTATGCCAACTCAATAAACACCATCGGAGACGCCTGTAGAGCATCTTTATAATCACCCAGTTACGTTGTTACGTTTGATAGCACACAAGGTGATCCTCCGGTATTCGGGAGTTGCATAATCTCATAGTCGGAGGAACATGTATAAGTCATGAAGAAAGCAGTAGTAATAAAACTGAACGATCATTATGCCAAGCTAACGGATGGGTCTTGTCCATCACATCATTCTCTAATGATGTGATCATGTTCATCAAATGACAACACATGTCCATGGCTAGGAAACTTAACCATCTTTGATTAACGAGCTAGTCAAGTAGGGGCATACTAGGGACACTCTGTTTGTCTATGCATTCACACATGTACTAAGTTTCTGGTTAATACAATTCTAGCATGAATGATAAACCTTTATCATGATATAAGGAAATATAAATACCAACTTTATTATTGCCTCTAGGGCATATTTCCTTCAGGATCAGCTACACAAGAGGCAACAGGTGATCAAACCGACTGAACGGCAAACGATTACCTCAATGGGCGGCAAGTCCTTGTGGAAGGCTGGCACCAACTGAGCCCCACACAAGTTGTCCTGAGCATAGGTGATGGCCTTGATCTTGGCCCCCACCTCCTTCTCGGTGAGCTCCTCAGGGTGCACCCAGGTGGGGTCACTCTGCCGCTTGTACAGCCACATAGGGTGAGCCCTGGCTTGTGGCGGCTGGATGCGTTGAGTGAAGAAATTCTCCAGCAAATCCATGTCGTTCATTCCGGCATCTACAACTCCGATCAATGCACTCGATAAGATATCAACACCCGCCTTCTCCTCCTTCACCACAGAAAGGGACGCAGGGGCTCTTACTCTCTCAGATGAGTATGGCGAAAGGCTTGACTGATTGTTGGCACCGGGTAGGTCCCTGTAGTAGAACCAGGTTCGTTGCCACCCCTTGATAGAGTCGGGGAAGCTCATATTCGGGAAGGATCTCCCCCCACGAACCTGGATGCCCAGACCCCCACATAGCTGGGTGACGTTGGTCTTCTCACCAGTCGGTGAGTCCTTCTTGACGGTCATCGACCGGTAGGTGAAGATGTATTTGAAGAGGTCCCGGTGGGGATGGCAACCCAAGAAGTTTTCACAGAGAGAGATGAAGGCCGAAAGATAAATGACAACATTGGGGGGAGATGGTGGAGTTGCATGCCGAAGTAGTCTAGGAACGCTCGGAAAAAGGGTGGGGAGGCATCGAGAAGCCCCGCTCGACGTGGGTGATGAGCAGGACGCGCTCGTCCCCCTAAGGCGCCGGCTAGGCCTCCCCCGCGCCCGGGCAATGCCACCCGTCATGCGAGATCAGCCCCTCTTCTGCGAGCTCCTCCAACCACCGAGCTATAATGCGCGACGGGATCCAGTCCCCCCCCCCGCGCCACCGGCTACCGCACCAGAGCCGGAGGAAGTAGCCTTCCTCACCTTCTTCACCTTTTCGGCCTTGGCCATGGAGTCCCTCGCCATCGTCGCGTGCTTGAGTGGAGAGGAGAAGCGAGGGAGTCAGGGCGAGATGAAGGGGATCTGAGGCTCCTGCCCCTGTCTCGAAATCTTTTATATCGCCAGGCGAATCTTCAGGCGGATCTCCCCCCGCAGATCTCTTGATCGATGGCCCGCGCGATAGGGCTAAGCACAGAACAAGCACGGCATGTGATGGATACCATGCGTGGAAATCAAGGAGCCACGCCCCCACTTTCCCCACTAGCGTACGACGTCACTGCTTGTGCGCGCGAACACACAAATTCAAATCCCGAGATTTCCGGGACAAATCAATCCGATTGATTACCCATGATCCCTTTCCTAAAGGACGCATGTCAGTCCAACTAACCACCCTCCGCAGGGAACTGTGTACTTGACCACATTAAAAACCCGACTGAAGTCTTCTTCGGGATTTTTATGTGACGAGCTTGACGCCCCTCTGTGGGTTCACTTGGCCCTCTCAGTAGGCTCCAAGGCGCATGACTCATATACCTGAACTCGTCGAAGGCCTGCACTGGCGTTCCCCTGGGATAAGGAGTGGCGTCTCTTCGGAGAGTCAGTCCACACGCCGACGTCGCCACTCGGGTTGTAATGACATGCCCTCACTCGGTCCCCTAGTCTATCTCCCCCGAGAGACAAAATGAATGCCATCAGGTTTTTTCTCAATGATCAACAACACCCGATCATCTAGGTAAACCTACAGTCCAGAATCCGTTTCGTTTTTCGTCCAAGGAACAACAAACCACGATTCGGAAACATATTTCGAATGCCTCTGCGGCGCTCGAATTCAACGAAGGCGGGTTTGTTTGTCCTATGAAATCCCAAATGATTCAGGGGCTAATGATGTGGTCGCCAAAATAGTGGGGATTCAACCCCACTGCGATAGTAGGTCCGACACTTGGTTCGGTAGTGCCTCTCCCCCAAGGGAGCGGTACTACTGCTTGCTACTACGGTACTACTGGGAAGTGAAAAACGGTAACTTTAGAATTTGATTGAGGTTCTCCTCGAAAGATGGGACTGATACGTGGGTGCAAATATACTTTCATATACGTGTTTGATTCCACCCATACCTTCCAACGCTGACCCCTGTTAATAGAACGGTTTTCCTACGACCCCAATTTAAGATAATCGCGGGAACACCATCTTCGCTCTTTTTTATTAAGAGGGAACCTAACTTTCTTGTGCCACTTCTGAATATACGTGTGTAGCTCAAGCACACAGTTAGATTGCAAATTGAGTTGTCATCAACACCAAAATCACTTAGGGAGGAAAATGCCCTTTCAATCTCCCCCTTTTGGTGATTGACGACAACACAATGATTTGCAAGATACTATGATAAAGCACAACCATGGTCCAGAAAATATAGACGGGCTCCCCTAGAGGTGCACTACTTTAAGTTTGCTTTTGGAATGCAAAATGCACACACAATAGGATCAACGCCCCGCTAGATTTTATAGACCAACACAACTTTGCAAAAGATAAAGAATCTAACATTAAGCATGCTTTTCCAAACACATGTGATGGAGTAACATATAAGGGCAAGATAATAAAATAGGGCTCACAAACATGAAAGGTAACATGATTTCATGTTTTACACCACACTAGACAAAGTCTCCAACAAAAACCGAGTTCTCAACAAAAGCAAATTAAGGTGAACTAAGATAAGATAAGTTCACAAGCATGAAGAAATAATAAATAAAGTGCAAGCTTGTGACTTAAACCCATGCAAATCCCGACACAACCAAATAGAACTCTCTCCCCCTTTGGCATCAAGATGCCAAAAATGGAAAGAGCGATGCTAAACGCCCCACGGGATCGATCCTTGTCCTCCTCCTCCTCGTCCTTCTCTGATGCCTTGGCCTCAGTGGAGCTCTCATCATCATACTGTGGAGAACGATGGCGGTGAGCAGTGGAGGTCTCGGGTACCTCGTCATCATCAGTCCACTTGTTGTGCTATGAGATTCACCCGTCCTCTGGAGTGATATCCTTCTCAGACCTACTCGCAATATCAAGGTTCAAGGCCCTCATCATCTGGATCTGGCGGCGGTGGGATTCCTTCTTCTTATGAGCATCATACATACGATGTTGAATGTTCCTGAAAATATGTGTTATATGCCACCAAACTTTATTTGAATGTTGATCCCATGATATGCTTTTGTTAATATATACCACATGTTTCGTGGGCCAAATGAAGGACCTAAAAATCCGTGTTGACTTTGTAACCCTCGCTAGAGAGAGTATGCCTTTTCTTTTTTTAGTAAATGAATTTTCTTTAATGTCCGCTCTCAAATGTAACTAGAGAAATCATCATCGGCACCATGGTACTCCTAGTAACTAGACGGTTGATGTACGTCCGAAATACATATCAGATAAGAGCATCTTCAACCAGATCTCACTTTGTCTTTATATGTTCAGACGGACAATCTTAACAGTGCCCAAGCAAGAGATAAGAAAAAAAAGGCTATGCAACCAGACCTCTCAAATCGTCTTCATATATTCGGATTGTCCGCAAATTCTCAAACCAAACACATATGTGGACTGGCACCCGAACCACTTTATCTATTTCCTCTTCTTCTTCTTTTCTTTTTTTCTTCTCTCCACCCACTAATCATATGTAGTGACTATGTATTTTCAAAGACATGATTGTGTGCATCGAGAGCTAAGAATTCAAAGTGGATACACCTGGACTCTGTTGGAACGTTTCCGCGAACCATGAAAAGTCAAATTTGCCTGGTCCAATTAGGGCATGGCCAATGAATAGCTCCAGGGTGATGCCTCGTATGCCATGTAGAATCGGATGCCGGAAAAAATAGGTTCGGATGAGGAAGTGGGATTTCTCTGTAGGAGGCAGATGATTGAAGACAAAAAGTATGGTCCGTGTAAAAAGATGAAAAAGTTAGAGTGAAAACTAGATATGCATGTGTGTTAGAGTCTTTGTTTTCTATTATTTGATGAGACTCACTAGTGGTAGCTTGCATTGGATAGAAAAAATCAATATAGATGTCTCAATTTACTTTTTTTACGGGGCATCTGTATTCATATGCATCATTGTACATGCTCTTAAAAATGCTCTAACAAAACACATAGTTTAGGCATATAGAATTCGGTCACTGAAAATTCCAAAAGAAGAGAATTATGTACGACCCACTCGTGGCCATGGCACAGTGACTTCGAAAGAGACCTTATTTTCGTGTTTGATAATCAGTCGGTTGTTGTCGACGACGACAGCGTGGACGGAGAGCAAGCATGACCTAGAGCCGCGCGCGCGGTGACGAGGAGTCGGAGCCGAACAAAATATCTGGGCCGAACACAACACACCCGCCGCGCCTCGAGATCCACGCGCGCAGCAGGAGCGGGAAGAAAGAAGAGAAAGATGACGCGGCGGGCAATATTAATTAAGTAGATATAATCCAACCTCTGTCACCAGGCACCACCCGTCCAGGGTAATAGCGACGGGTTCGTTTATTGATTAATTATTTAAATATGCTTAATTAATCCCATCTGATCTCACCCACGAAGACGACGTCTCTCAGTCTGATACCATTTTTGTCGCGCCTCTGGAGAATGTTATTATCCTTGCAGCTATGCTGAGCTCTTTCCCAGATGTTGGGTTCTTTTTGGATTTATCTTGATGAGAAATGACCAGCTCGAGAATACTCGTGCCAACTTGAGGGATCTGCTTTGATCGTGCATGAACGGATACAGCAAAATGTGTCCAACACATATATAACTACACTTCCTCGCAGAAAAAAAGACATATATAACTATAATAACTATACTATACCTACTAAGCTAGCGATTTCTACAGAATTTTAGAGCTCTTCCAGGGTTTACTAGATTTTTCCGTGGAAAATCACGAGTTGAAGCCACCTAAATCCTCTTTCACTATTATCAAATGTAGAATCTTATACATCAAGATTTCATAATTTTGGATGAATACGACAAGAGTTACAACGCACGTACGAGTGGAGACCATGGAGAGAATTTGACATATGCGCGTCCAAGAAAGCAAAGCAGATATACCAGACGGACACGATCGCTCACCCGAGCAATGGAAACGACATCTTATTTTGGGAGGACCGATGGTTGCATGGTTACCGTATTCAGGACTTGGCACCGGCTATTTACGAGATGGTTGCACCTAGGATCAAAGGCTCGCGAACGGTTTTGCAGGCCCTGCATGGCAACATGTGGGCACATGACATTGGGCGGAATCTAACCCTACAGACTATGGAGGAATATCTGCACTTATGGCCAAGAATTGCACAAGTTTAGCTTAATGGGAGTGACATCGATATCACTTGGGCTTGCGGGAGCATGGTATGTTTCGGCAAATCCAGCACCCGTACGCCAGTTTGTCGGCGAGGAGAAGCGCTTGCTCCCATACTTGGCCATTTTGTCTTGGAGACGGCAACAACCTGGCGCCTCCACCCCCCTCAGCAATTCGCCCTCTATTTCTCCCTTTCACCCTCAGTCCCTGCCGCAGGTGGCGGAACTCCATCTTGATCCGCTTGGACCGCTCCGGACTAAACCGTCGCACGCCCCGCCGGATTGACTAGAGGCTAAGGTACTCCACCCCTACCGCTACTCACCATCCCCCACCCCCCCACTCGCCCCACGCCCTACCACCCCACGCCCGCCCACCGTCCCCCAATCCGCTTCCTCCCCCCACTCCTGCCGCCCTCCCCTCCCCCTCTCTCCCACCACAACCATACCCCTTCTCCACCTACTCCCCCCCCCCCTACTCTCACTCCCCCACCCCTCTAACCCCGCACCCTTCCCCTCTCCCCACCACCCCCTCCCACATCCCCTCTCCCACCCGCCCCTAGCCCTACCTCCTCCTGCTGACTCCCTCCCGGATCTGTTTCCGAATGAGATCGGTGCCTGAGCTATCGTTTTTTGTCGGATGCCGGACGCTTCCGACCGCAATCCCCCCCGACTCCCCACGAACCCCACCGCCACCCCTCTGACTCGACGATGACGCTCCCTTCCGCACGCCCACTTTAACAATCCGCGATTATAACCAACTTCCAGCAGGGCGATTTCCCACTTGAACACTGCCGTGAGCCGCCTCAACTCTCGCACCACCGATTGGGTCTGTTTCCCGCGCGAACAATTGAACGAAGAACAGCAAGAACTGAGCGTCTGCCAATCCGGATATTGCCGCTTGATTAACGCATGCCGGAAAGCCCCCCCCGTCAACCTGCCCCACACTCCTATTTGATCATAGCTGGGCGTCGCGCAACAGTCTTGGTCCTCGATTCACCCTACCCACGCACCACCGAAACGGAGTCTTGCTCTACACCCGACCGCAAGTTGGCAGCTAATGCGCGAACTATTTTAAACAATCTTAAACAAAACAAATCTAAAAGACTCCCATACACGAGCATGTTAACTATATGGTACGCAAGAAACAGCGCCGTGGACCCTTCTCCCAATCGAGCCTTGCAGCGAGTGAGGCGTCCGAAACCCACCCCATCCACTCCCCTACTGACTCCCCACACTATTACCCCCGGGACACCCCCTCCCTCCCCACTAGCTCCACACACCCATCACCGCCCACTCACTCCCTCACAATACGTTAACCCTACATTTCGAAATTACATCGGATGGCCCCCATTAATAACCGGTCTAACGCCCAGCCACTCGCACTCCGCCCCCCCCTCCCATGGCCCTTCCGCCCCACGCCAAATCAGTCTATGAAGCGGGCCATCTTGTACTCTAGTTCGTCCCCAACAGCTTCCCTGCCCACCTCCTCTCTATGGCCGGCCCTCCCCTCCTTCCACCGGCTGAACTTCACCTTGCCTCAACTCCCGTCTCTTGATCCCCCCCTTCGCGCCCCACTGCTCCATCAAGTCCATCTGGCGTGATTCCATTGCCCCTTCACTCTAATATACCATTTCATCCTTCTCCCAAGGACGGGCCCCCTTCCCACCACATTTGCTAAGCCAAAAACCCACCCCACACCAAAATATCGACCTCTCCTAATCCGATCATTCGCCTCAGGACCCCCAAGCACTCCAAATGCCACATTGAAACATCTCAAAATCTTTACCAAGCAACACGAGATCCCCTCCCTCACGCCACCGACTGGTACCGATTTAATTGCACTCACAGTCGCGCGAGCTTCTACAGTAATTGAGCACTTTCCCCCCAGTATATGAACGTAGGGACACCCCCATTGTCCCACCCTGGCCGTCCCACCCCACCCATCCCTCAATCTCCATCTTCACGCCAGCTGTCGCTCCTCGCTGCCTCAACAACTCGGTATTGACTGTCCACTCATCGACCACCCCCCCCTTCTTGAAAGATGACCGACGACCGAGTCCCATACCTCCTGCCAGCACACCCCCGACAGGCAAGCTCAATTCTTCCTACCAAACATAAGCGGCCTTTAAATCCCCCCAGTGCAACTGTTAAACCCCAGTGGGTCGACTACCCCGAAAACTCCTCGCTAGGCAGCTCAACCAGTTTCCATATGCATTTTCACTTTACCTTTTCCTAACCATCTTTAACTAAGACCTTCAACGCACGTCCACGGCATTGCTTTGATTTTGCGCCCCAACAATCTAGAGAATCTACTCTCCTTATGCCCAAATCGTACCCAAACAAAGATCCTTAGGTTGCAAATCACACACAACATGTTTTCGCCTACCACAAGATCTATCCCGAGCAAGTATTTACTTTAGCATTATAACATCTCAACGTTGCCTTTAGGCCAATTCATGCATCTTTTGTACAATCAAGTTCCAGCATAATCCCAGTTCGCCTCTAGCAATCAAAATTAACCCTTCTGCGAAGGATGGAAGATTCGAACAAAATCAATAGGCAGCTCGCCCGCACGACGGTCTGAGCGAAACCAAAATACAATTTTCAGACAAGCCGCCACATCCCCTCCTTCACAGTAAGTAGATGCGATCCCATGAACGACTTAATAAGCAAAATTCACATATAGACGCCAAGCACTCTCCATTCCCCCCTACTCTACTCTTTGTATATATTTCTTCAAAAAACCCTCAAGACCAGATAGACCCCAACTGTTCCTATTTGACCTACTCCAGTATTGCTCCCATCCCAGTTCCCCGCATCATCTGGGCATCCGTCCCCCTCCCCACCCCCCTACACACTACATCTCAAAACTCCCCTCATTAGCTAGACAATATAATATTATGAAGTGGCATCTTGTATATTTCGTCCAAGGCTTCATGCACTCCTTATGGCGGCTTCAAAGTCCTGAAATCATCACTTGTAACTCCGTTCTTGATCCCCTTGCGCATGCCATCAACTCCATGCGTGTTCTTGCTCCAATGTTCATCCTTCTCCAAGCTAGGCCCTTCATTTGTAAGCAAAACAAATGTATCCAATTTAGACAGCATCATAATCTCATGAACATTAGAATCATTACCAAGAAACGAAAGTACCTGGTAATTTAATTGGCGTGCGCGAGCTCTAGTAATTGGTCCAGTATATGTAACAGTAGGGATTGTCGGTGTAACAATGGTATTGATGTCCTCATCATCCCCCCCCCCTTCTTGAAATGAAGCCGTCCTCGACGGAAGCTCATCTTCCTCACCCAAATAAGGCTTTAAATCTGCAATGTTAAAAGTGGGACTAACCCGAAAATCTGCAGGCAGCTCAAGTTTATATGCATTTTCATTTATTTTCTCTAACACCTTAAAAGGACCATCAGCACGTGGCATTAGCTTTGATTTGCGCAAATTAGGAAATCTATCCTTATGCAAATGTAACCAAACAAGATCTCTAGGTGCAAACACAACATGTTTTCTACCCATATCTCCAGCAAGTTTATATTTAGCATTCATACACTCAACGTTTTCCTTAGTCAATTCATGCATTTTTAAAATCAATTCAGCATGTTCTTTAGCATCAAAATTAACCTTCTCCGAAGATGGAAGAGGCAACAAATCAATAGGTGCACGAGGTAGGAAACCAAATACAATTTCAAAAGGGCACATCTTAGTAGTAGAATGCAATGAACGATTATAAGCAAATTCAATATGAGGCAAGCATTCTTCCCACATTTTGTTATTATTCTTCAAAACAACCCTAAGAACAGTAGACAATGTTCTATTGACTACTCCAGTTTGTCCATCAGTTCGGGGGTGACAAGTAGTACTAAAAAGCAGCTTAGTCCCCAACTTAGCCCATAAACATCTCCAAAAGTGGCTAAGAAATTTAGTATCACGATCTGAAACAATAGTATTTGGCATACCATGTAAGCGAATAATTTCACGAAAGAACAAATCAGCAACATTAACAGCATCATCACTTTTATGACATGGTATAAAGTGTGCCATTTTCGAGAACCTATCCACGACAACAAATATGCTATCCCTCCCCTTCTTTGTTCGAGGTAAACCTAAAACAAAGTCCATAGATATATCCTCCCAAGGAACACTAGGTACAGGCAAAGGCATATATAAACCATGAGGATTGAGTCGTGACTTAGCTCTTTGACATGTAGTGCAGCGAGCAACAAAACGCTCAACATCCCGTCTCATCTTTGGCCAAAAGAAATGTGTAGCAAGTATATCCTCCGTCTTCTTGACGCCAAAGTGTCCCATTAATCCTCCTCCATGCGCCTCCTGCAACAACAAAAGACGAACGGAGCTAGCTGGAATGCATAGCTTGTTAGCACGAAACACAAATCCATCGTTAAGAACGAACTTGTTCCAAGTTCTCCCTTCCTTACAATTCTGCAATACATCTTTAAATTCAGCATCATGAACATATTGATCTTTGATGGTCTCCAAACCAAATATTTTAAAGTCAAGTTGTGAAAGCATAGTATAACGACGAGACAAGGCATCAGCAATAACATTTTCTTTACCCTTCTTGTGTTTAATGACATAAGGGAAAGTCTCAATGAATTCAACCCATTTAGCATGTCTACGGTTCAGTTTTGCTTGACTTTTAATGTGTTTCAAAGATTCATGATCAGAATGTATAACAAATTCCTTGGGCCATAAATAATGTTGCCATGTTTCTAAGGTCCGAACAAGAGCATATAATTCTTTATCATAAGTAGAATAGTTCAGACTAGGCCCACTCAATTTTTCAAAAAAGTATGCAACAGGTTTTCCATCTTGTAATAACACACCTCCTAATCCAATTCCACTAGCATCACATTCAAGCTCAAAAGTCTTATTGAAATTAGGAAGTTGGAGTAAAGGAGCATGTGTCAACTTATCTTTCAATACCGTGAAGGCTTCTTCCTGTGCGGTACCCCAAACAAAAGGCACATCCTTCTTTGTAAGCTCGTTGAGAGGTGCAGCAATGGTGCTGAAATCTCTCACAAAACGCCTATAGAAACCAGCGAGGCCAAGGAAACTCCTCACTTGTGTGACCGTTTTGGGCAGCGGCCAACTCTCAATAGCTTCAATCTTGGCTTTATCAATTTCAATTCCCTGTGGAGTAACAACATAGCCAAGAAAAGATACTCGGTCGGTGCAAAAGGTGCACTTTCCAAAGTTTCCAAACAAACGTGCATCACGTAGAGCAATAAAAACAGCACGTAAATGTTCCAAATGTTCCTCCAAAGATTTGCTATAAATCAATATGTCATCAAAGTAAACTACCACAAATCGTCCAATGAAAGCACGTAAAACTTTGTTCATTAACCTCATGAAAGTACTAGGTGCATTAGTTAACCCAAAAGGCATGACTAACCACTCATATAATCCAAACTTAGTTTTAAATGCTGTTTTCCATTCATCACCCAATTTCATACGAATTTGATGGTATCCACTACGCAAATCAACTTTGGAGAATATTGTAGAGCCACTCAATTCATCAAGCATATCATCTAGCCTAGGAATAGGATGACGATAACGAATAGTAATCTTATTAATGCCTCTATAATCAACGCACATACGCGACGTACCATCCTTTTTCGGCACTAAAATGATAGGAACAGCACAAGGACTAAGGGATTCGCGTATATAACCTTTGTCGAGCAATTCTTATACTTGACGCATAATCTCCTTCGTCTCCTCTGGATTGGTACGGTATGGTGCACGGTTGGGTAGCGAAGCACCGGGAATTAAGTCAATTTGATGCTCAATCCCTCGAATAGGTGGTAATCCCGGTGGCACATCTTGTGGAAAGACGTCAGCGAACTCCTGCAAAATGTTAGTGACAGCAGGGGGCAAAGAGGAAGGCACGTCCTCGAATGAAAATAATGCCTCTTTGCACACAAAAGCATAGCAAAGAGATTTGCTAAAATCTAGCTCATCAATATCAGATTTGGTGGCAAGTAAACATGCACTTTTCAATTTAATTTCAGAAACAACAGTAGATGGTTTATTATTAGGCTTCATTTGGTGCTCAAATTCTTTTGCCACAATCTGATTTTCACTCTTATTTGTCTCCTGTTTTGCTTTATTAGCTCTATTAATATCATCTTTCAAAATGGAATCAGGAGTCATAGGAAGCAAAGTAATATTTTTATCGTTATGAACAAGAGTATACTGATTGTTTCTACCATGGTGTACAGAATTTTTATCAAATTGCCATGGTCTACCAAGTAATAAGGAACATGCTTGCATAGGTACCACATCACAATCAACATAATCAGCATATGTAGAGATACTAAAATGCACACGAACAGTACGTGTTACCTTAACCTTGCCGCTGTTGTTGAACCATTGGATGTAGTAAGGATGTGGATGTGGTCTTGTGGTGAGAGATAGCTTCTCCACCATCTCCATGCTAGCCAAGTTATTGCAGCTCCCTCCATCTATGATCACGCGAACAGAACGTTCCTTCACAACTCCCTTTGTATGGAACAAATTATGCCTCTGATTTTGCTCAGCTTGTGTAACCTGCACACTCAAAACACGTTGAGCAACTAAACATTCATACCTGTCAGCATCTTCAGGAGCCATGTATTGCGTCTCATGATCAGAATCGTCTCCACCGTGTTCTTCACGTGTAATAAGAGCCAAAGTCTCCTCATCATAGTCACTAGCGGACTCATACCCACCATCCTCAGTAACAATCATCACACGCTTAGATGGGCATTCTCTCGCATAATGACCTCCACCCTTGCAACGTCGACAAATAATATCATGTGTTTGCCCTGTTGATGCCATGGATGAAGAAGAGCTCTTTGCAGGCCCAGAAGGTGTGCTCTTGGCAGATAGTGGTGATTGTGCCTGCTTTATTGTATCACGGTTGGAGGTGGCAGCCGACGGAGGCGCCGGTGTAGCAAAACGTGTGGAAGTAGATGATGCACGTGGTGTCCATGATGAAGGTCGACCTGCAGAAAAGTTAGTCCGCGCCAATGCCTGTCGATCCTGCACTTCACGTTCAGCTTTACAAGTAAGATGGAATAAACGAGTGATATTAGTATACTCCTTATACTCTAGAATCCTCTGAATCTCTCTATTTAATCCACCCATAAAACGTGCAAGCATAGCTTCATTCTCCTCAACAATACCACATCTAATCATGCCAGTTTGTAATTCCTGATAATATTCTTCTACAGAATGTTTTCCCTGTCTTAAGCGCTGCAATTTTTGAAGTAATTCACGTTGATAATATGGTGGAACCCAACGAGTACGCATAGCAGTTTTCAAAGCAGCCCAAGTAGCCGGAATAGGATATAATCTACAATGCTCAGACCACCAAACACATGCAAAACTAGTGAATGCTCAAACAGCAACAGGAACACGTCTCTCCTCGGGATATTGTAAACATGTAAATCGTAGTTCAGTTTCTAACTCCCAAGTAAGATATATATCAGGAACATATCTACCCTCAAATGGTGGAATATTCAATTTTAGTTTAGGGAGATGGTCATGATCTCGTACCTGAGGGTGAGCCCTACCATTGCCATTATTTGCATGTGGACGACCTGGTGGTTGCTGTGCTGGTGGTGGCACGTAGTTCTGATTTTGATCAACCTCATCCTCATAATCTCCCACATAATCATCCTCCTCCACATCAGCAGTAGGAGCCACAGAAGTATCAACAGCAGCACCAGCAGTTTGGCCCGACTGAAGAGGGACACGGCTCGCTCGGCGGAGGGCTGTTTCCCGACGTGGAGGTAGTCGATGTTGTTGCTGTTGTTGCAGAGGTGCGGCAGGAGCAGCCGGTGGTGGTGGTGGAAAACACGAAAGCAATTCAGCAAACTTGTTATCGAGCTTTGTTTCAAACGTCTTCTCCATGCCATCTATCTTCTCCATGGCCTCTTCAAATCTGTTTATCACATCTTGCACCTGTCCACTCATAATTTGCTGAAACGTATCATGAAGCTCCTTGTTCGTCAAGTTCTCCCAGTCAGTCTCATCGACTTGTGATCCTGGCATGGTCAGCAGCAATAGAAACACACAAGAATATGATCCTATAGACTACTAACAAGTGGTGGTGGTGGCGGGTGTCACAAATCCGTCAAGCAAATCTCAAATTCTTACCAGTTCTTACCCAGCAGCAGGCGGTGATCGGCAACCGTTGTAGTCAAAACTCTCAAAAGCTTGGATAGAGCGATTGCCAAGGAGAGTCAAACGCACGACGTAGATGTATGTGGAGCTGGGAAGACTTATAGTATGGTAGCAAAAAGGGTCAGCAATAATCAATTCAGAGATGCAATCGCTAAACGTGCGAGACGACCTTGACGATCCGACTACGAACGTGCGAGACGTCGCGCCTTAGCAATCGCTAAACCAACTTCCGAGGGTTATTGACCACGCCGGAGCACGATCAACCTGACCACGAGGGTCTGTTTCCTGCGAACAAACGAAGAACAAGCAAGAAACTGAGATTGCAATCGAGATATTGCGAATATAAGATGAAAGATTTATTGATCAAGGTGGGGTTCTGTGACGTTTTGGTCTGGTCGTTGGACACAAACGAAGTACGCGAAGTTGCAGCTATGGCGAACTTTTAATCTAAACAAAACCCAAAGTCTAAACGACGCCCTAAGGGCTGTATATATGGAGGAAGAGGGGGGAATTTCGTGGCCATTGAGGGTGGGGTCCGAAACCAACCCTAACTCTTGTTTCCCCACACATACGGACTCTAAAAATAGCCTATACTTAAGTGTTTCGAAATTACATGGGCCTGGCCCATTAATAAGGTGACGCAGCACCTAGAATAGCCTATGGACGAATATTATGAAGTGGCATCTTGTATATTTCGTCCAAGGCTTCATGCACTCCTTATGGCGGCTTCAAAGTCCTGAAATCATCACTTGTAACTCCGTTCTTGATCCCCTTGCGCATGCCATCAACTCCATGCGTGTTCTTGCTCCAATGTTCATCCTTCTCCAAGCTAGGCCCTTCATTTGTAAGCAAAACAAATGTATCCAATTTAGACAGCATCATAATCTCATGAACATTAGAATCATTACCAAGAAACGAAAGTACCTGGTAATTTAATTAGCGTGCGCGAGCTCTAGTAATTGGTCCAGTATATGTAACAGTAGGGGCTGTGGGTGTAACAATGGTATTGATGTCCTCATCAGCGGCCTGCCCTCTTTGTGATCAACATGAGGCAATTGGACATATCCTACTCACGTGTGTCTTCGCTAGGACAATTTGGTTTGGGTCTGGAATGCCTTGGGTAGACCCAATCAGGTGCCAACCGTGAATGACGAGGCCATAGGGTGGTGCACTACGAGGAGTTGCGAGGGATGCTCAAAGAAGGATCTGAAGACGATCTTTACTCTAACTCTCTAAGAGTTGTGAAAGCACTGCAACAATGTGGTATTTGATGGTGCTACTCCATCCTTGTTAAAGGCCATCACCAATATTGAGCGGGGGGGGGGGGGGGAGACATGGAAAGCGGCTAGCCTTCTACGAGGGGATCTTGATTTCTTCATCGATGACCTCACTACGTGGAGAGTGGCGAGTAGTTCCCTAGGCTAGATGAGAGGTGGTTGCTGCCCGATGCAACTTTGTAACTTTATGTAAACCTTGGTGGAGGGCTCTTCATCCTTTTTCTTCAATCAATATGTGATATGCACACTCGTGCATATTCTAAAAAAAGATTTAGGGCTCAAGAGTTAGGGATTGGAACAATCTCATCAAAGATGGTGGAGAAGACAAGGTAGTGGATCTGGACCATCACAACCCTGGGAAGAAGCTTCCTTTGTTTATTCTTCCAATCTTTCTCTCTTTTCCTTTCTCTCTTGGTTTTCTCTCTTCTTCTCCAATGGAGGATGATCTGATTTTCGTCACTCATGGTGGTGGTTGTTGGATGAAGGGTAAACCATCCCCGTTTTCTCATGTACAAAGTTCAGAATGAGGTAGTGGGCTTTTGCATATCTTTGGGTTGTCTATAAGGTTTCAAATGGTCTCCCAACACTTCCGCCCCCCACCTTGTTAGTAAAGCCCTAAACTAGCAAAGCCTTTTTGTTCGTGCGCGCGCCGGGGGGGGGGGGGGGGGGGGGATGCTCACAAATGCCCTTCTAGATTTTGAAGGGTTTGCGAAACTCACATGGCTCGCATTTTTCTACATTTATTTCAAATTTTCTGGTGGTGATCTTTGAAGGAGATGTTTCATCAACTACGAGACATCTATGATGACTTCATCAATCTCAAAATATTATGCCGCCCAGTATCTCGGAGGTACTCATAGAGGAGGGTGTATATTCATAAGGGTGATTGTATATGTATATGAGCATCTGCGATTTGTATTGTGTTTAAAAATAAGAATTTGAAGGGTCTGCATCAAACGCACGAATTTGCTACAAATGGTGCTATGGTTGTGATATAATCCACTTCTGAATTCTGGTTTCACGTGTTTTAATTCTATTTAGAAAGTGACCAGCAGATGGCTACATATGCTGTTAACATTTACTACTACAAATGAGAGGAAATATGTTTCTCCTGTTAGCTGCACCTGCTACAATAGGAGCCGCAGATTGACTTGGCAAGCGCATGCACAAAAGCAGGATCATTGCCCCTCGTACAAGGAAACAGCAAGAGACACAAGCACACAAAAATACCTGGAATAAAATTGTGCTAGTGCAACTACAGCACATGAAAACAATGGTGAAAGATAAAACAAGAACCGAAGTTGCAGCACAAATCAAGATGATCAACTGTACAAATAAAACTGGTTTCTTCCTCCTGGACCCTCCTGAGTCGGGACCCACTAACACTACCAATCATCGCACCCATCTAAACATGCCAATCATTCATCACGGATCAATCCATCCAACAAGGAAAATAAAATAAACAGACAAAAAAATACCACCAAAAATAACGAGGCCTAAGGACTAGCAACAAGTCTTGTTCTTGCATTCAGTTGCTTTCTTCCTTTCCATCATCCATTTCTGCAATCTTCTTCTTAACCCAGCAGTGAGCAGTCCAATGATGGCCTCGGCCAATCCCAGGATTCGATTCTAGCCCACCCCACTAGCACGATTGCGATATGATCATGGTGGATTCAGAGTTTTTCATCATGCGAGCTTGCTTACTGTGAGCTGTTGTCGCCATGGCCTTCCTCTTCTCCGCCGCTGTCGTCGTCGCCGTCCTCTTCGCCTTCGTTGCCCCCGCCGCTGCCGTCGCGCTGCTGCTCCATTTCTTGTTGCTGGTCTTGCTCCTGCTGCTGCTGCTGCTGCTCTTCTTCCGTACCTCCACCGCCCCCACCGCCGCGGTCGTAAGCATTGAGCCCAGCAAGCATGCCGATGTTGGTGTCGGGCATGCCGCCCATCGCACCGGCGCTGCCGGGATAGTTCACCCTTGTTGACATGAACTGCAGCGGCGCCTGCACGGTGCTGCTCCCCCCGCCGCCGCCGAAAGACCACATAGGCTGCTCGGTCGGCCGAACCGCGGCAGCCTGGCTCGCGGACACGGGCAACATCCAGAACGCGCCTCCAGGGGCCGCGCTGTTCGGCGCCACGGCCCACATTGCGGCGGGCGGCGCCGCCTGCTGCTCGCGCGCCTTGGGCGCGTTAGGATCTTGCCGCTCATCGTCCTCCTTGAACAGGTCCTCTCGGTACCGCTTCCTCATGAAGGAACCGGGGCTATTTGCGTCCTGGGGCGGCTCCTGCGGCGGCGGGAGCAGGTGGTGGTAACCCAGCATGGTGGACATGTCGTGCTGCGGGTGCGGCGACTGGTGGTGGGGGTGGTGGGGGTGGAGCGCGAGGGCGGGGAATGGCGCGGGGCGGCTGGTGCCGGAGGCCGCGCGACTGATGTTGAGGGAGGAGAAGTTGGCCGGGATGGTGCCGGTGCCGGTGGCGGCGAGGATGGCTGGCTCCGCCTGCTGCAGCAGCCACTCGATGGTCTCGCCGTCGGACTTGTGGCCGAGCTCCCGCGTAAGCTGGAAAACCCGAGCCGCGCACAGAGCCGGCATCCGTATCCTCCTTCCCCGGCCATCCACCTTGGTGTGCCGGTCCTTGGATGGCCGCTTCGCCAGTGCGCCGGCCGATGGAGTCACTGGCGCGACCGCCTTCTTCTCCGCCGAGGAAGCCGGGGCCTGGTCGGTGACGACGGGGGTTATGGCGAGCGACCCAATGAACTGCTGCGGCTGCGCCTGCTGCTGCACGTTGTTGGGCTCCGCTGGGCCTGCGTAGTAGAATGGGTGGTGCGGATGATGGTCGCTGCCGCCGCCACGGCTTCCGCTCGTGCCCCCGGCGCTTCCCCCGCCGCTGTTGCTGCTCGACGGCGCTCCGCCCCCGCCCCCGCCTCCACTTCCACCCCCACCGCTGCCGCCGCCATGGTCCATGCGCGTCCCCAAGAACCCTCCCTCCCTTCCTCCCGAGAAGGAAGAAATGAAAAGGCGGCTCCTTTGGCCTGCCCGGTGGTCCGCGCGCACGCGTTCGGGTAGTCACCGGAGTTAGGGTTGAAGAGGGAGAGGAGCACGTGCCGGGCACGCAGGGTGGGGCGGGGTGGTGGCCGGGTGGGGTTGGGAGGAGGCGCAGGGGAGCGGGGACGGAGGAGGGGAGAGATGGAGACAGACAGACAGACAGACAGGGAAGGGGAGAGAGACGGGAGGGGTGGGGTTTCCCTTGGGTATTGTTTATGGCCCTTTTCCATGATTCTATAAACCCTAGAGAAGATATTGGGGACTGATGTCTCCTTTCCTTTTCCACATTTCCCTTTTTTTCCTGCCAGCACATTTCCACTTTTGTTGCCCCATAATTCGATTTTTTAATTGATTCGTCGATGGTAGGTGGCTGATTATGTCTAATTAATGAACGCATTATAGACATAGCGAACACAAAGTTGAAATATTTATCACGACACTGTAAGCCTTGTATGTGTCTGACAAAATATAGTAAACTAGTAGATATCCCACGCGTTGCGGCGGGAAATTGAGCAAAAAAATTTACTTTAAGAATAAAACCGTAAAAACTATAACAAAAAGATTATTGAAAAAGAAAGAACATTATCATTCAGATTAAGCGCATATCTTTATTTATAGTGAAATAATATTTTTCTTCAATTAAGAACCTTCTTTTACCATCATTCCTTTTCTCTATGTTTTCGCTTTCTCCAAATTTCTTGTCTAAACAGTGCAATAAATATGAGAGGGTGGTTGTCAGAGTTTTATATATCAAGCAAAAATTTAAACATTACGAACATAGTATTTGTGAAAAGCTTCCTCCCATATTTCCTTCTGTTGATGTTTGTGTCTCCTTCAATTCATCTTTTGGTTGCTGCATATATGTGTTTGGAAAAATTGACAAAAGAATATTACTACTGCTAAACTATGCATGCTATACTTGAGGCAAATAAAGGATTTCATGAATCTGACTGAACCATATTGCATTGTCTAGTTGACAGAAGTATATTGGATAGACATAGGGTTAATCTGATTGAATCGTTTATTTTATCGGCACCAGAAATTTATTCGATCGATACAAACGGAGTAAATCTTAACAGAAAGAACGCTAAACATTCTTACCTTCTCAATCCTCTTTAATTTGGTAGATAGTAGAAGAGTCACGTCATCAAACATCTTTCTAGCAACCTAAGTATCTTGAATCAACAATGGTCATAAATTTGTTGTCATAGACTATAACACATCACTTAAATAGATGAAACCAACATGTATTGTAATTCTGACGCAAGTGCATGTACTGTCAGATGCCACGGTCTCCAGCTTTGGCAAATGGATGACGTGAGGTTGATTCTTGGTTCAGGATTCAAATCAATAGGTGGGTTCAGCAAAATCTGAAAACAAAGGGAAAATATGTCGACTCATGTATATCTTGTAGTACCTGGACATGGATGTGCAAGTGGAGGTCGTCAAGCATCCTGCTGATGCACCTAATCAATTCCAAGGTCGTCGTGATGCTCGAGGATGAGACTATCAGCAGCTATCTTGCACGCGTGATCTCCCCTCGACGCCAGGCCCATGCGGAAGTCTTATACAGCCCGTGATGTACACATCCGGCTGAACGTCGTCAGGGTTGGTGTTCAAGACGATGATTTACACGCTCATAAACTTGGGCTAATGAACCACAGTCGACACTATACTGGCCCTGCGGCCCTGTCGCGTGGTCGGGAAGGTGAGCAGAGGACACACGAGATGCGTCGGCACCGAGCATGGTTCACTGCCGCCACAGGGAGTCTTCCCGGCCTTCTGCCGAGGCCGCCGGCGCGCCTCCGCAAGGTAATAGTCGGGCCGATCTCGGCGCGGCTGCATCCTCTGCAAGGTGCTCTGCTTCTAGTGCGGGGTGCGCCTACGGCCGGGAAGCCGGAGGCATAGCGGGGACGGCCGGAGAGGGACCTCTCACCATCGCTCGTTGCCTCGCGCACGACCGAAAAGAAATATCAGATGGGAGGAGCAATTGAATCGCCAGAGTAGTGGGATTTAATGAGGGAAAAGGAACCGTTTCTATTGCAAAATAATAGTGGGATTTGATGGAGATTGAAGAAGATAGAGAGGAAGTGGAAACCGTTTTATGGGGAGACAGAAGGCGCAGGTCGCAGCGGCTGGCGGCGGCGCGGTCACGCAAGGTTTTTTTAGGCAAGGCTTCTTCACGGATGCTTCTTCAGGGAAGAGTGGGTCATCGTAGTCTCCCATGGGCTTTCAATGGGCTTTTTAGTCTCCAAAAATCGCTGAAATGTACGCTCAGCCCAAAAAGTTGAGTCGGAGGCCAGCAGCGAGCGGTATGGCTGGGAAAAGCACGAATCGGTATACTTAGCGGTAGCAGTGCTTAGTAATTTCCTGAATCTTTGATCAAATGGCTGTGACTTCTCAACTTTACTGAATCAACGGCTGTAACAATTGGGGTGACGTGGCTTCACGAGAAGGCAGGAAAATCACTTAGTGGGGTGCCTCTATTTAGATATAGAAGATGAAAGTATAGTTTTACTATGTCTACGTCGAACGCACCCTCCATCAATAAATAGCCGTGTCCTAAATGAAACATTTGTTCCATCACATATAGCCAAACTTGATGAATAATTAATTGCATTCATCATCCTGATGCAGAGGTTGGAGGTCATCCTTGTTTTTAAGAAAAAGAAAATAAAAACCCAAATATAGCCAAACGAAACATGCTTAATAAAGGTAGTCAAACATGCCGATGGTACACGGGCATCCAAATTCTTTTTTTTTCCGGGTGGGTGTCCAAATTCATCAATACTTTACTCATTTATTAGTTCTCGGCGTGGTTCTATGGTGTCGTGAGATTAAGGGCCTATTTGATTAGCATGATTGTGAAAACACATAAAGAGGAAAACACATGATGAAATGTGTACAAAGTAAATCCGTAAGAAAATTCAATCCTACGAATCAAATGATCAATCAACATAGAAGTAGAAAAAATCCCAGGGATTCCAATCATTCAAAAATCCTTTGCATTAAAGGAAGATCAAAATATGGTCATAGACCTGTAAAATCCGTGGTGGTACGCCGGGATCCTGACTACTGAGAGCATGCAGTGCAGGGCGATGGTGGTGACACCTTTTCCCACCCTTTTTTCGTTTGCTCCTTTGTAGTCTTTTCTAATGATTTGGATTTGGAGGCGGAGTTGGTCCAAAGTGGGCGTGGGGCCTCGCTTGGGGTGACGGATGGATGGATGGACACAAAGAGCGAGCGGAGGAAGGGAAATGGAGCGGCCTCCGCTGCCTTTTTCCTCTTTGCGCCTAGCGCAGCAAAAAGCCTCAGAAAGTCCCACACACACACATGTGCACCCACACAGACTCGGTCTTCCATGCTCACCCAAAAATTTGAAATCTCTTTTACCCTGGTAGGAGTATTTCTTTTGGCCTAGTATAGGTGGCGAACTCCTGATGTTTGGTGTGCATTTTGCACAGGAGTATGAGATTGGAGCATGCAACGAGGGAAAAGTTGGTGAAATATGGAACGCACAGCCATTAATTTCTGGCGTGCTTTTCACATGGGGCTGGATGCATGGTGTGAAACAAGGGGGGATGTGGAGCCATGGGAGACAGTGCAGGTGGAGGGTGTCAGAGTGGGGAGCATCAATGCTGCTCAGACAGCTCATCCCAACACCACCAATCTCTCTCCCCCCCCCCCCCCCCCCCCCCAAATTAGCTGTCAAAAAATAATATCCCAGTCCAATCCAAGTGAGCATACCTAAATTATGCGGTGATATAAAAACTGATCGCGAAGAATGTCTTTTATCTGCACATTAACATGACAAGATTAAATAAGCATGGAGAGTAGATATATGCAAAAAAAATCACATGATGCGGGCGGCAAGTAAACAAGTAGGCTCCAGGGTGGGTGTGGGTGGGTGGGTGGAAAAGACGTCTCCTGCCAGTCAACTCCAGCCTGGCCCACACCCCTCGTTGCATTATTAAAGAATCCTTATATAATAAACAAAAACAGAACCTTGCAATTCCATATTGGGTCCAAAAAGAAGGAAAGCCCCACTGCTTCATAGTGTCAGCTCGGTGCCTCTGCCATGATTGGAACTAGAAGAGCGTTGCTGCGGGACGTTAGCATATGCCAATTAACTCACTAAGAGATGCACATTAAGGAAATATTGTTGGCTAAGAGATGCACATTAAGGAAAAAATGTTGGCTGTGTGGTGATACAATGTCTTCTCACGCGCATCAAGGATTAACCTGAAGGTAGTTGCGTGAAATATTTACTACTCTACTGATTAAATTAAAGGATTACCTTTGATTGAGTTAGCGAGTACTCCTATATGGTCTTATGCAGCTTTGAGAACATTCCCTGTTTGTAGGTATAAAGAGACTTCATGAATAGACAATGTTATAAAGAAATGTGGTGTCGACAGGTGCACAGTTTTTACTATTTGAAATCTGTGACGACACCACCGAGAAATTACTATACTGAAACTTGAATGAAATCTTGCAACACGTATATACCTAAAGAATATTCGACAACCCATCATATTTGCAACAAGTGTTAAAGGACAAAAGCTAAAACAAAAAAGGAGTTGCATGAATCAAGAAAATTACAAACCTGAACAATTAAAATTTATTGGAATGGCCATGCATGTAAATAAAACTAAAATTAAACTATTTTAACATCTAACAGGAACAATAGTCAATAGTGCACAAGAATCAAAGGGACAATCACACTGAACCACATAGAACTGTACCAATTGTTTAATCCCGAAACAAAATTGCTAATTCTACAGTTATGTGAACATATACAAATCAAAATAATGGAAACCAATTTAGTTAATCTAATTCACAGAAAAGTGGTTAAATATGAAGAATTATCATACAAGTGTCAATTGGGCCGAGGGCTTCACCTTTAGCCACGGATATGTAGCTCAAAGAACCCAATACAGTATCTTTTTGAGAGCCCGAGAATCAACATACAGGCTGGTACTGATCGAAAATAAAATGGCATGACAGACAGTTCAACTGGGCATGCCTTCAACATTCATCTAGCACGTGGCACATACTGAATATACATACTGGAGAAGGAAGAAAATGAAGAATTTAAACACATAAGAGGAACATATGAATGGAAGTACACAAGACTCGCTAGGGCTGCTTCTCAATTCGGAAGACATGGGGTTGCCTTAAGTACTGCTTCGCCAACTGCGCTCCTGCCGAGAGGAGAGAAGGGGATACGAACAAATCACCACATCAAATAAGACAATCAGAAAACACTGGGCCACTCCTCAACATGGGACGGCCACTCCTCAGAGCTCTTCTAGCAGAGGAACACGGCGCCCATTCATCCCGCGAGCTTCTCCTTACAAAGCTCCTCCAGCTGGAACCCGAACTCCTTGTCCAGATCTGTGGCGGCGGCGGGGATGGCCGCTTCCTGCGCCTCAGAGGCCACCAGCATGAGGAGAGCCCGGAGCAGAGCGATGTCGCGTTTATAGGTTGATTTGGCTGCGCTGGCTCGGCCACATCCCATCGCCCTGAGAGGCGTCGAAGGGGAGTAAGATCAGCGAGGTAAGCGAACTGGTGGTCAGAGCATGAGGAGTGCCCTCACACGGCGATTGTCGTCTAGCCGCTACACCGTGAGGATCTGAGAAGAGAAAAATTCATCATAGGTTACAAAACTTGAGCCGGCTGACACTTTAGTATCACTATTTCAAAATACCCAAACTACAGTTCATATACTTGCGCAAAGGGTTTATTTTGGTCCATATGTGCGTTTATGTGTACGTATTCGCTGATTTGGTCGAGTCAGCGGCCGTCAGCTAGGCTTTGACCGCCACCTGATCAAGCCTGGGTTAATGTTACAGCATTTGGGTTTTTTTTTGCAAAATCGCAAGACCTGGTCGGACCGACCGCGCACGGGCTGGGAGCCTGGGACACCGCGCACCTATAGCTAGGCGTGGTCCTAGGCGTCTTTGATGGCCCCGTGCTGGAACTGGAGGTGCGCGCACCGTTGGGCCGTTGCGTGGAGCGCCATGCTCGGCGGTCACGTCGGCTGGTGAGAGAATCACTGTGCCCGTATTAAAAATACAAAAAATACAAAAAAAGCGGAACTCGAACTTGCGACCTGGTGCTGCTCACCTCGTCCTTGTAGCCACAAGAAGCATTGGATGGCACTGCTACAAAGAAGACGCCGGGATAATTTAACCCCTGCGTTGAGATTTGAAAATATTTGGTTAAGGGCAAACAACAATTGAAGACGTGAAGGCCCTACAATGTTCGAAATCTCCGATTTTTTTTTTCAAAAGTGCGAACACTTTTGAAAATTCTGAATACTTTTTTAACAAACGAACAATATTTTTGCGAACACAATCAATTTTGGAAAAGTGAACACTGTTGAAACATAACAGTTTTTGAAAAATATTGTGAACATATATTTTAACCTGAACAAAATTTAAAAAATCTTTACAATGTAAAAGAATGTTGTATAGCTTTACAAAATGTAAAAGTGTATATGGAAAAATGTTACCGTGTCAAATTTTTCAATTTTTTTTTTGGAATTTCATAAATTATTTGCATTTTAAAAAATATTACCTATTTCAAAATTGTTCACATTTTTCTCAAGAAATGTTTCAAAAGTTCTTTAAAAATGTTTCATCTAGGAACGCTCCTGTCTGTTCTTATATGTGAGTGTGTCGCCCGATATATAATCAATATTTTGTAGGCAAACGATTATAGTCAGCATCCTTCATATCTATTGGCAAGGTGCGACCGCGAGGCGTCTCAAGCACACTGTTTGATGCTAATATTTTTTGTCACTCCTAAGTGAAGAGAAGTGGGTTCGTGTAATTTAAAAAAAGTATTTATTGGCATTACGAAAATGTAAAATAATTTATTATTATTACGAAAAATGTACAATGAAGAAAACAACAAGAAAAACGAAAAAAAAGATAAAGCAGACTGTATGGGCGCTGCACTAATGAGCTGGCCCATTTCATCCTAATGTCCAGCTAGCCAGTCAACAATCTTTGCCACGTCAGCGAATACCACCTAAAAGCCCTCAATGTTTAAAATAGACCGGGATCGAAGAGTTCGGTTTGCTGATTTCCGGGATTGAAAGTTCAGGGTTTGATTTAGCTTTCGCCTATAAATTTAAGATTTATTTTAGACTTTTTCATAAATAAATAAAGGTGCTTCTTATTACTAGTATATACTAGTACAATATTGTCTTACATACAAGAAGAAGAAGAAGGTGAAACCGGCGATTCGAACGGCTCGGCAGTCAAGTCAAGCACGACACGACTAGCCAGCGAGCCAGCATACGTGTCGCCCGCGCAAGCCAAACATCAAACCGGCATCGCGATATCTCTCTATTCAAATATTCTCGCAAACAAACAAAAACAAATCTCTCTCTCGCGCGCGCGCAAAATACGGACTTGTGCCCGCCGGCCGGCCGGTCTTCCAGACCCAGCATGGCTACGGCCGCCTCGTCCTGCTTCCTTTCAACCACATTCAAACTGCAACCTCAACGCCGGCGACGGCGACGGCGACGGCAGAATCACCAACGAAAAGACAAAGTCACCTCTTTCTTTCCCTGCTGCGGCCTTTACCGGGTCGTCTCCTAAATCGCCGGTCACCGCCGCCACCAACTACTCTACTTCCTTTCCACCACCAAACTGCAACTTCCATCGAGGCAGCACAATCAAACAAAGGCCAAATCTTTCCTTTTTCCGTCGATGCCCACAACCTCCACGACGGCGGTCCATCTCCTCCTCTCCCTCTCCGCTCAGGCGGTACAGGTCAGAGCCACGGGATTTTCGATTCCGGCGCCTCCCCTCTCGATTCCTCCCGGCTCCAGCTTCGATTCGATTAGGGCCTCCCAAATCACCTCCCTCCTCTGCTGTCAACATCCCTCGCCTCGCCGCCGCCCACCTCTGCCTGCAGATTCCCCCACTCACCTGATAAGCACCAATTAGATTAGATTACTGCTCGCCGGCGACTCCCGACCCCCGTCTCCGGCGCCAACTAGCCACCGTTGCGGATTCGTACGGGGAAGAAAGATAATCTCCCGGTCGCCGGGCTGGGTGTGTGTGTGTGGATGAGAGGCCCGGCTGCCAGCCTGGGTGGGCGCGGCGCGTCTCCCGGTCGCCCCCCTGGGGACGGGAGTTGGGCTAGGTTCGGAGGAGAGGAAGAGGAGAGCGAGGGGATAAGGGAGCAGGCCGACCAGGTGCGCGGTCGGTCCGACCAGGTCTTGGCAATTTTGCAAAAAATACCCGGATGCAGTAGTATTAACCCAGGCTCGATCAAATGGTGGTCAAAGCCTAGCTGACGGCAGTTGACTTGGCCAAGTCAGCAAATACGTATACGAAAATATACATACGGATCAAAGTGAACCCTCTGTGCAAGTACATGAACTGTAGTTCGGATATTTTAAAGTAGTGGTACTAAAGTGTCAGCCAGCTCAAGTTTTGTGACCTACAGTGAATTTTCCTCATTTGAGAAATATTTATCCTGTGGGGAAGAAACAGAAGTGGAGAAGGAAAGCGAACCGATCGGTGCTTTGATGGGGAATCGATCCAGAAAAAAACTGAAGGATAAGGAAATGTGCGGTCAGGCGTTACATAGTGGTGCGCAGTTAAGAACCGAAGCAGCAAAAAATAATCACAGAAAAAAGCGAGACAAAACGATTAGATGGGAGGGCTGCTCCTCTCGGTCCACTTCGTCAGCTGGTAACAGTGGGATGACATGGCATCATGCATGTTAAGAATTAGGCTCATGTGAACATTGACCTGTCATGAAGCTGATGTGGACAGTGTGCGTGTTGAGATAATTGGTAATAGTGAAGATCAACTTTTTAAAAATGTAAAGATAAGATGAAGATGGTTAAACAAAAGGAAAAGGTGATCATCCACCCACATTCTAAGGGCATCTTCAACGCCGACCCGCAAACCTTTCATAACTTTTCGAACCGCGCTATTCGGACCGCGGAAGCTATGCAACGCCGACCTGTATTGATCCACGGGGCGGTCCGGATACGATTTCTCTCGCAAACCGGAGATAAAAATGGAGGAGGTTTGCGAAAGTTTCGACCGCTCCCAAGCCCGCTTCTGCCCGCCTTGTCCCACCAAAAACCCGTCCCCCGCCTCTCCCGCACTTTTCTTCTGATGCACGCATAGCTTACCGCGCCGCAAAGATGCCGGCCCAGAGCACGCGGAGGCCGGAATTGATGACGTGATGTGACCGGAGGGAGGGAGGGCGGCGCTGGCCGACGCGACCTCTCGGCAGCCCTCGCTTCAATGCGGACGCAGGTTCCCGAGGAACCAACTCCGTCCGCTGTGCCGCATTGAAGCGGCTGGCCGACCCTTCGCATGGCTTGGCCGCGACTATTTAAGCCGCGCTCCGGTGTTGTCCACATTGCATCCTCCTCCTTCCTTCTCCTCCTCCTCGCCCATCTCCCTCCACATCTCGGTGATGGGCAAGTCCTGGACGTTTGCTCCAGCAAGCAGTTCTAGGGCGGGATCTGGCGGCTCATGGAGACGCTGCTATCGAACTCCGGGTCCGTCCTCCTCGTCGGCTCGCAGCGACTCAACGCGGGCGGAGATCGTCATCTCCTCCAGCGACAAGGAGGACCAGTAGCCGTAGTCCGCGCCAGCAGTGCCGGGCCAGGTCTACGCAGGCACCGACACGGAGTTCAAGGAGCAGATGGAGATGACGCTCCGTCACTCCTTGTCCACACCAACGGCTCGGCTCCGCCACCGGGGTGCTCCTTCTCCTCGCCCATCTCCCTCCACATCTCGGCGATGGGCAAGTCCTGGACGTGGGCGCCAGTAGGCGGTTCCAGGGCGGGATCTGGCGGCTCATGGAGACACCGCCCTCGAACTACGGGGCCGTCCTCCTCGTCGGCTCACAACGACTCGACGCGGGCAGAGATCGTCATCTCCTTCAGCGACAAGAAGAACCAGTAGTCGCAGTCTGCGCCAGCAGTGCCGAGCCAGGTCTACGCTGGCACCGACACGGACTTCGAGGAGCAGATGGAGATGATGCTCCGTCACTCTGTCGTCCACACCAACGGCCCGGCTCCGCCACCGGGGGTGCTCCTCCTTGTGAAGCCGGAGCCGACATCCCCTCCACGCTCTCCGCCGCCACGTAGCCGCGGCATCCAAATCGAACGCCATGTGTTAGAAAAAGTGGCTCTCGTCGCCGCCCCGGCGCATCAAGGAGGAGCAGCTCCCGCCGTCATAGCCGTCGCCCCCGCGGGTGAAGGAGGAGCGTTGCTCGCCACCGTCCCGGTGCTTCATCAAGGAGGAGCGTCGCTCGCCATCACCCCTGCCTAAGGCGCGCGGGCGCCTCCTGCACTATCTCTGTAGCGGCGGATCCTCGTCATCGTCCTGGAGCGCCATGATGGCGTAGGAGTACGTCGACTGGGAGCAGTGTCGGCGGGATAGGCGCAACACCGCCTATCGATCTCAGTTCACGGACTCCGACGTCCCGCCGCTGGCGTATGCCTGTGCCCTAAACTGCTCCGTCATGACATTAGATACACCCAAGTGCCGTCTTCGCTGCCTCGATGGGGAGATGGCAGGTACCGTGAGGAAAGGTCCCTCGCCGAGATCGCCGTCGCCGCCAACGACAACGCCTCCAACGATCGCCACCCTCTCCCCCAGCCCATGTCCTCAGTGGCCACGGCTGCATCGCGCGCGACGCGGGAGAAGGTGGAGAGGATCATCTGCGAGCGTCAGGAAGCCGCCAGGAAACCCTGTAGCGATAGATGCCGCATCACGCTTATCATCAATCCTCGAGTTGGTCTTGCCCCTCGGCCTCTTCACCACATCTCCAATCGCAGCCACGGTCGCCGGCCCTGGTTTCTTCTTTAGAGTGACATATTGATCTTTGAACTTGGGGTAATCTTTGATGAGAGACCAACAATGGGTGCGAGTGAATGTCTTGTTCTTATGTCGGGTCTTGAAGGTTTCCAAAGATTGGAATGCCTACGCTATCAAAGAGAAGGCTACAAATGTAATAGTGAAGGACACAAGATACAACAAACATGAACATGACATAGCAATGAAAGATGAGAGGGCATACCAAGTCGCCCATGCCTAGGCCACTCACGGGACGGGCTTCAACACTCTCAAGCGCGGCACACTACTTGTTGAATGAACCCCCATCGCTCTTGGATTGAGTTGATGCCATGGTTGATCACAAACTTGTAGGGTGAAAACTTCCTCCATTCATGAAAGGTTGTATGAACTCTCGTCCAAAAATCAATTTCTTTTTGCTTGGCATCAGTCTTGGGATCTTGGCATATCTCCATCCAACTCTCGCAAATCAACATGTCCTCTTCTTAGGTGTATGGTCCCCGTGCGAATGCTCTGCTTCCTTCTTTGTGCGTCGGCTCTATGGGCGAGCTCATCGATAAACAATGGATTCTCCGCAATGTCGACACCCTCTTCTTCCTCATCTTTCGCAATAGATGTCCTCATCTTCATGCCATGAGTTTCCATGGTCGTCGGCCTCTTCTTCTTCGTCGACACCATAGTGGTCGACACAATCTTGTTCACGGCCATCTTGGCCTTGGGTCTCATCGAGGTCATAGCCTTGGCCTTGTCCCTTGGTGTGGAAGGCATGGTCATGACCCTCGTAGATGACGTTCTCCATGAACATGTTGTAGTCAGGGTCGTCGGTCGCCGGCGTCAGGATTGGCATTTCGTCGAACAGGTTGCAGGCATCGGGAAGGTTGGCCGTCGAAATCGACCGAGCCGCTTCCTTTGCATTCCGACGGATGACTGGCCAGCGCCATTGTACCCAGGCGTGACATTAAGGTCGATGACAGACATGGCGCTAGGGGTGGCCGGTGCGATCACGCTGTCGTCCGATGACATGGAGAACTGAGTTTGAGCATGCTCCCGCGATGGATGAAAACTAGCCATCTCCGGTGTTACAGAGGAGTTCAGCGACTCGTACTATGGAGGGTGAACGGTCGACGAGCTTGCGCTCGCCACGGCTATGGCATCGACGCAGAGAATGGTCGGCAAGGATCGACACAACCCTAGCATGAGGAGGGAGTGCATCGTCACTACCTGCGTGGCCTTGGCGACGATGGCCTCGTTGGCCTCAACAACAGCCTTGTGTAGCGCGGCCGCGGCCTCGGCGGTGAATTCGACAGCGGCTTTCTGATGCGAAGCATCCTATGGACATCACCATGTCAAGAGTCTGTTTGGCAAGTGACACATGCGACCTCTACTTCACATACACAAAGGTGAATCATCTCCTTTACACGTGCTCACTTGACCCCTTCAAGGATGGTATACTACTTGACACCTCTCCCGTGTGCATGCATAGGTATTGTCGGAGCTTCATGAATGTAGAGGAGGAGTGCAAGCACCAAGGAACAACTACACCATCCACGAGGGAAGCATGGAAGCGACAACGGAAGAAGACGGAGCCGCTGAAGCTACAACGGCTGGACATCCAGGCCAGAGGCCGGACTCCGGCGCCTGGGCAGCCGCGCAGGAGCCGCCCCAATGGACGGCCAAAAGCATCAGCGGCCAGACATCTGGTGGCTCAGCAACGCCCGGACATCCGGCACCCCTCCCAGAAATCCGGCAGAGGCCTATCCAGAGAAGAACAAAACGGCCTGTTCCAGACCGGACATCCGGCCAGTGCCCCGGACATCCGGCGTCTCGCGAACAGCCGAACATCCGGCCCCCAGCCCGGACATCCGGCGCCTGCCTGTGTGCAGCCCGAGGCCAGAGGCCCATGTATCTCCCTTTTCCACTTACCCCTTCATGGCTTAGACTATAAATAGACATCCCCCTCCTCCATTATAGGGTTAGCAAAGTGATAGCTCATTTGTATGTGAGCTTTGCTCCTACCTACCTCTACTCTTAAGAGAGAGAGAGAGAGAGAGAGATGGAGAGAGAGAGACCACCACTCCCATGGAGTTCAAGACCTCAATGTGAGAAGATCCTGCGGGATATATCGTCAAGACCCCTAACGGGAAGATCCATCTAGGATACCATCAAAACCTCCTCTTGGAGATAAACTTCACCTTGTATCTTTCCTTTTGTTGTTCATGTACCTTGTGGATCTTGTGTGTTTGATTGTCTAGTGGATGTGTGATTGGACTTGTTCTTGAGTGTTTCCCCTTGTGATTTCCCTCCGTTCTTCCCCGTGTTCTTCATGTTCTTCGAGGGAATCCACTCCAATCGTGAAAGATCGGCCTACACCGGGTTAGCCCTATATCACTTTCTGTTGGAAATATGCCCTAGAGGCAATAATAAATTGGTTATTTTCATATTTCCTTATTCATGATAAAGGTTTATTATTCATGCTAGAATTGTATTGACCTGAAACTTAAATACATGTGTGAATACGCACTACTGTAGGATGCTGCTAACGCGACACTACGATTAGAGACCCTTTGAGGAAACTGTGTGTGATGCAATAACCGCAAACGATGATGTAAAAAACCCATCAAAAAAGATGGAAAACGTTTGCGATGATGGATGCATCAAACATGGTTCAGAATTTAGTTGAGTGTGCGATGAGGGGCATACGGTTCAGTTCAATGAACTGTTTGCGATGAGGCAGAAGAACAGAAACAGGAAGCCGGATGAAGGCATGTGCGATATACAACATACGGTCCACTCGGATGAACTATTTGTGATTAGGCGGAACAACAGAAACGGGCAGCCAGATGAAGGTGTGTGCGATTGAGGGCACACGCTTCAGAAGGATTAACTGTTTGCGATTAGGCAACACAACAGAAATGGTCAGCCAGATCAAAGCATCTGCGATTGATGGCATACACTTCACATGGATGAACTGTTTGCGATTAGCCACAACAAACATAAACAGTTAGACAGATCAACGTGTGTGCGCTAGACGGGCACACATTCTAATTAAAAAAAGCATGTGCGATGGTAACGAGCGTGCACGGTTGTTGGAACAAGACGTGTGCTGACATTGTCTATTGCGGTGCACCCTATAGTGCAAACACCACGTACGTGGCCGAGAAAGTGTGCCCACGATTACACCGTCTGGGAATAGTGCCGCACTTAGAAATTATAGAACCATCATTAAATTTTGAGCTAGCGTCCCATCACATTCCAAATTACAACCACACTATATTTAATTGCAAACATGTTCACATCGATCAAAACCTAAATGGTTTCCCACTTAGGAGTGTATTAGTACTCGGTTATAAATACTACTACTCCAAGATGACTGCACATTCCTGTTGGGAAACGTATCATGCAATTTCAAAAAAATCATATTATCACGCAAGATCTATCTAGGAGATTCATAGCAACGAGAGGGGGAGAGTGTGTCCATGTACCCTCGTAGACCGAAAGCGGGAGCGTTTGAGAACGCGGTTGATGTAGTCGAACTTCTTCTCGTTTCGACCGATCAAGCATCGAACATACGACACCTCTGAGTTCTGCATATGTTCAGCTCGATGACGTCCCACGAACTCTTGATCCCGCAAATTGTTGAGGGAGAGTTCCGTCAGCACGACGGCTTGGTGACGGTGATGGTGGAGTTATCCGCGCAGGGCTTCGCCTAAGCACTACGAAGATATGACTAGAGGCGTAAACTATGAAGATACGACTAACAATTGTCGGTGTGTGTTCTAGGCACCCCCTCCCCATGTATATATAGGTGGGAGGGGGAGAGGGACTGCCTTAGGGCGCCCCAAGTAGGAGGAATCCTACTTGTGTCCCTAGTCCAATTCGCCCCCCTTTCCTTTTACCGGAGAGGGGGGAAAGGGAAGAGAGGGGGGAGGGAGGAAAGGGGGGCTGAACCACCCTCCTCCTTCTCCTATTCATCCTCCTTCCTTAGGGGGGGGGGTGCACCACCACTTGTGGGCTGGTGTGCTCCCCTCCTATGCCCCATAAGGCCCATTAATCCCCCGGGGGGTTCCGGTAAGCCCCCCGGTACTCCGATATGTATGTGGTACGTCCCGAAACACTTCCGGTGTCCGAATATCATTGTCCTATATATGAACCTTTACCTCTCGACCATTTCGAGACTCCTCGTCATGTCCGTGATCTCATCTGGGACTCCGAACAACATTCGGTCACCAAATCACATAATTCACATAATATAAAATCTTCATCGAACGTTAAGCGTGCGGACCCTATGGGTTCGAGAACTATGTAGACATGACCGAGACACCTCTCCGGTCAATAAACAATAGCGGAATCTGGATGCTCATATTGGTTCCCACATATTCTACGAAGATCTTTATCAGCCGTACCATAATGACAACATACGTTATTCCCTTTGTCATCGGTGTGTTACTTGCCCGAGATTTGATCGTCGGTATCTTCATACCTAGTTCAATCTCGTTACTGGCAAGTCTCTTTAGTTGTTCCGTAATACATCATCCCATAACTAACTCATTAGTCACATTGCTTGCAAGGGTTCTTATGATGTGCATTACCGAGAGGCTCAGAGATACCTCTTGATACTCGGAGTGACAAATCCTAATCTCGATCTATGCCAACCCAAAAAACACCTTTGGAGGTACCTATAGAGCATCTTTATAATCACCCAGTTAGGTTGTGACGTTTGATAGCACACAAGGCATTCCTCCGGTGTCCTAGAGTTGCATATCTCATAGTCAAAGGAATATGTATATGACATGAAGAAAGTAATAGCAATAAAATTGAACGATCAATATGCTAACCTAACGGATGTGTAACATCCCAAATTTTCAATTTGGAATGTTATACATAGGTCATCATTTGCATATCATATTTTATTTGCATTTTGTTCTTGTGATCCTAAAAATCCTAAGCAACTCAAGGACCTAGGGAGAGAGTTGGGGATTATATTATTTTCATATTTGAATTTTCTCAAATATTGAAAAGGGGATCACTTTGGTTTTAATTATTTTTCTCTCCAAATAATATTTCCAATATTAAAAATATATGAGAGGAGATAATATGACTTCTCCAAAATAAATGAAGTATTGGAGGAAAATTATTAAAATCAAATACATTATTTTATTTGGATTTTATTGCTATTTTATTTGAATTAGAAAATATGCATTTTTCAAAATTGCATTTTTGGCCAAGAAAATGTTCACTTTGTTCTAAATATTTTATTTAGACAATGAAAATTGTTTTTGGCATTTTTAGATTTTTTTAATATTTATTAGGATTTTTTCTCTTGGCGGAATTGTTTTTTGTTTTTAAGTTTCGGACCAACTGGGCCGAAGCCCAGCCGGCCCAGCTCGCTCGCCGCCGACCCCGAGCGGGACTCCCACAGCTGCACGACGTGCCGTCGTGGCCGAGTCGGCCACCGCCGTCGCCCTTCCCCCAAGCTACGCCGCCGCCACCCCCCTATAAAAGCGCACCGGGGCCCCCCTGAGCCCCAAGTCACCGCATCGCCGCCTGCCCTCGCCCGCGCCGCTGCATCGCCGTTGCTCACCTCGCTGCTCACCGCCGACGCCGCAGCCGCCCTGCACCGACCCCGCAGCCACCGCGCCGCCTCACCGCTGCCGCACCGCCAACCCACAGCCACCCATCGCCACCCCGCAGTCGCCAACGCCGTCGACCGCCGCAGCCGCCGTCGTTGACCGTGTTTGGCAGGTCGGTTTTTCTTCGGTTAACCTCGGTTTTTTTAGTTTTCTGGTTTAATTTCTTAAATCGGTTTTCGTCGGTTATTTTATTTAGCGGACGGTCGTCTCTTTGTTCATTTTAATGAACATTGTTCACCGGTTAGGTTCAGACAGCGAACGTTCGTTCGTTAGTCTTTTCTTTTTATTTGATTTTCGGCCAGGGACCTATACGCGATTATTTTTATCGCAGATTAGCCCATGATCTTCAAACCCTCGCCGTTCTTAACCGTTTGTCCAAATCTAGTGAAACCAACGCCAAAATCTGTTAGGCATCGTAGCAGAAATTTAAAATTTTCTGCGCATCACCAAGATCAATCTATGGAGTAATCTAGCAACGAGGGGAAGGGGAGGGCATCTACATACCCTTGTAGATCGCTAAGCGGAAGCGTTGCAAGAACGCGAATGAAGGAGTCGTACTCGTAGCGATTCGGATCGCGGTTGATTCCGATCTAAGCGCCGAACCACGGCGCCTCCGTGTTCAACACACGTGTAGCCCGGTGACGTCTCCTACGCCTTGATCCAGCAAGGGGAGAAGGAGAGGTTGGGGAAGACTCCGTCTAGCAGCAGCACGACGGCGTGGTGGTGGTGGAGGAGCGCGGGATTCCTTGCAGGGCTTCGCCAAGCACTACGAGAGACGAGGAGGGAGAGGGGTAGGGCTGCGCCAATAGGGAGATCGAATCATGTGTTGGGCTGCCCCTTTGCCTCCACTATATATAGGGGGAGAGGGAGGGCTGCGCCCCCACCTAGGGTTCCCACCCCAAGGGGTGCGGCAGCCCTAGATCCCATCTAGGGTGGCGGCCACAAGGGGGAGAGGGGGAGGCGCACCTGGGGTGGGCCTTAGGGCCCATCTGCCCTAGGGTTTGCCCCCTTCCCCTCTTAGAGGCGCCTTGGGCTTTGGTGGGAGGCGCCCCAGCCCACCTAGGGGCTGGTCCCTTCCCACTATTGGCCCATGTAGGCCTCCGGGGCTGGTTGCCCCACCTGGTGGACCCCCGGACCCCTCCGGTGGTCCCGGTACACTACCGGTGATGCCCGGAACACTTCCGGTGGCCAAAACCATACTTCCTATATATCAATCTTCACCTCCGGACCATTTCGGAACTCCTCGTGACGTCCGGGATCTCATCCGGGACTCCGAACAACATTCGGTAACCGCGTACATACTTTCCCTATAACCCTAGCATCATCGGTCCCTACGGGTTCGGGAGTCATGCAGACATGGCCGAGACAACTCTCCGGTCAATAACCAACAGCGGGATCTGGATACCCATGTTGGTTCCCACATGCTCCACGATGATCTCATCGGATGAACCACGATGTCAAGGATTCAATCAATCCCGTATACAATTCCCTTTGTCTATCGGTACGATACTTACCCGAGATTCGATCGTCGGTATCCCAATACCTTGTTAATCTCGTTACCGGCAAGTCTCTTTACTCGTTCCGTAACACATCATCCCGTGATCAACTCCTTGGTCACATTGTGCACATTATGATGATGTCCTACCGAGTGGGCCCAGAGATACCTCTCCGTTACACAGAGTGACAAATCCCAGTCTCGATTCGTGCCAACCCAACAGACACTTTCGGAGATACCTATAGTGTACCTTTATAGCCACCAAGTTACGTTGTGACGTTTGGCACACCCAAAGCACTCCTACGGTATCCGGGAGTTGCACAATCTCATGGTCTAAGGAAATGATACTTGACATTAGAAAAGCTTTAGCATACGAACTACACGATCTTTGTGCTAGGCTTAGGATTGGGTCTTGTCCATCACATCATTCTCCTAATGATGTGATCCCGTTATCAACGACATCCAATGTCCATGGTTAGGAAACCGTAACCATCTATTGATCAACGAGCTAGTCAACTAGAGGCTTACTAGGGACATGGTGTTGTCTATGTATCCACACATGTATCTGAGTTTCCTATCAATACAATTCTAGCATGGATAATAAACAGTTATCATGAATAAGGAAATATAATAATAACAAATTTATTATTGCCTCTAGGGCATATTTCCAACAGTCTCCCACTTGCACTAGAGTCAATAATCTAGTTCACATCGCCATGTGATTAACACTCACAGGTCACATCGCCATGTGACCAACATCCAATAGTCTACTAGACTCAATGATCTAGTTCACATCACTATGTGGTTAACACTCAAAGAGTTCTGGTTTTGATCCTGTTATGCTTGTGAGAGAGGTTGTAGTCAACGGGTCTTGCCATATTCAGATCCCTATGTATTTCGCAAAACTTTATGTCATATCGTAGATGCTGCTACCACGTTCCACTTGGAGCTATTCCAAATTGTTGCTCCATTATACATATCCGGTATCTCTACTTAGAGCTATCCGGATAGGTGTTAAGCTTGGATCGACGTAACTCTTTACGTCAAACTCTTTATCATCTCCATAACCGAGAAACATTTCCTTATTCCTCTAAGGATAATTTCGACCGCTATCTGGTGATCCACTCCTAGATCACCTTTGTACCCTCTTGCCAGACATGTGGCAAGGCACACATCAGGTGCGGTACTTCAGCATGGCATACCGTATAGAGCCTATGACAAAAGCATAGGGGACGACCTTCGTCCTTACTCTTTCTTCTGCTGTGGTCAAGCTTCAAGTCTTACTCAACTTCACACCTTACAACTCAGGTAAGAACCACTTCTTTGACTGATCTATTTTGAACTCCTTCAAAAACATGTCAAGGTGTGCGTTCTTTGAAAGTATCATCAGGCGTCTTGATCTATCTCTATAGATCTTGATGCCCAATATGTAAGCAGCTTTATCCAGGTCTTCCTTTGAAAAACACTCTTCAAACAACCGTTTATGCTTTCAGAAATTCTACATTATTTCGAATCAGCAATATGTCATCCACATATACTTATCAGAAATGTTGTAGTGCTCCCACTCACTTTCTTGTAAATACAAGTTTCTAGCATCCTTAGGATCGACAAAACCTTTGATTGTATCACATACAACTCTTTCTTACGAAAACTGGTAAGAAAACTTGTTTTTGACATCCATCTGTCAGATTTCATATTCGAAAAATACAGCTAATGCTAACATGATTCCGACGGACTTAAGCATCGCTATGGGTGAGAAATTCTCATCGTAGTCAACTCCTTGAACTTGTGAAAAGACTCTTTCCCACAAGTCGAGCTTTATATACGGTAACATTACCGCCCACGTCCGTCTTCTTCTTAAAGACCCATTTATCTCAATGGCTTGCCGATCATCGGGCAAGTCCACCAAAGTCGATACTTTGTTCTGATACATGGATCCTATCTCGGATTTCATGGCTTCTAACCATTTGTCGGAATACAGGCCCACCATCGCTTCTCCATAGCTCGTAGGTTCATTGTTGTCCAACAACATGATATCTAAGACAGGATTACTGTACCACTCAGGAGTGGTACATATCCTTGTCGAACTATGAGGTTCGACAGCAACTTGATCCGAAGCTTCATGATCACTATCATTAACTTCCTCTTCAACAGACGTAGGCGCCACAGAAAACATCTTTCTGTGTTGCATCACTCTCTGGTTGAAGTAAAGGTTTGACAACCTCATCAAGTTCTATCTTCCTCCCACTCAATTCTTTCGAGAGAAACTCCTTCTCGAGAAAGGACCCGTTCTTAGCGACAAACAATTTGCCCTCGGATCTGAGATAGAAGGTATACCCAACTGTCACCTTTGGGTATCCTATGAAGACGTGTTTGTCCGCTTTTGGGTTCGAGCTTCTCCGGTTGAAGCCTTAAGCATCGCAGCCCCAAACATTAAGAAACGACAACTTTGGTTTCTTGCCAAACCAATGTTCATACGACGTCATCTCAACGGACTTAGATGGTGTCCTATCTAAAGTGAATGCAGCTGTCTCTAACGCATAACCTCAAAATGAAAACGATAGGTCGATAAGAGACATCATAGATCGCACCATATCTCATAGGGTTCGATTACGACGTCCGGACACACCATTACCCTGTGGTGTTCCAGGTGGCTTCAACTGTGAAACAATTCCACAATGTCTTAAGTGATTGCCAAACTCATAACTCAGAAATTCTCATCGATCAGATCGTAGGAATTTGATCTTCTTGTTATGATGGTTCTTAACTTCACTCTGAAATCGCTTGAACTTTTCAAACATTTCAGACTTGTGCTTCATTAAGTAAATATACCTATATCTACTCAAATCGTCAGTGAAGATGAGAAAATAGCGATATCCACCGCACGCTTCAATTCTCATTGGATCACACGCATCAGCATGTATGATTTCCAACAAGTCACTTGCCCGTTTCATTGTACCTGAAAACGGGGTCTTAGTCATCCTGCCCATGAGGCATGGCTCGCATGTGTCAAGCGATTCAAAATCAAGTGACTCCAAACATCCATCGACACGGAATTTCTTCATGCATCTTACGCCAATATGACCTAAGCGGCAGTGCCACAAGAAAGTGGTACTATCTACATCTTTTGGCGTGAACATGTGTATTATCACGACCGAGATTCACTGAACCATTCATATAGGGTGCATGACCATGAAAGGTATTATTCATGTAAACAGAATAACCATTATTCTCTAACTTAAATGAATAACCGTATTGCAATGAACATGATCTAATCATATTCATGCTCAACGTAGACACGTGATAGCATTTATCTAGGTTCAATACTAATCCCGAAGGCAGATGGAGCGTGCGATGGTGATCTCATCAACTTTGGAAACACTTCCAACACACATCATCACCTCGCCCTTAGCCAGTCTCCGTTTAGTCCGTAGCTTTTGCTTCAAGTCACCAATAATAGCAACTGAACCGGTATCCAATACCCAGGTGCTACCAGGAGTACTAGTGAGGTACACATTAATAACACGTATATACTTTGTTGAAGTTGCCAGCATTCTTATCTACCATGCATTTGGGGTAATTCCGCTACCAGTGACCGTTCCCTTTACAATAGAAGCACTTAGTCTCGGGTTTAGGTTCAACCTTGGGTTCCTTCACTGGAGCGGCAAATGGTTTGCCATCCATGAAGTTTCCCTTTTAGACCTTGCCCTTCTTGAAACCAGTGGTCTTGTTAAACCATCAACACTTGATGCTCCTTCTTGATTTCTACCTTTTGCGGTCTTAAGCACCGCGAATAGCTCCGGGATCAACTCCATCCCTTGCATGTCATAGTTCATCACGAAGATCTAGTAGCTTAGTGATAGTGTCTAGAGAACTCTATCAATCACTACCTTATCTGGAAGTTTAACTCCCACTTGATTTAAGTGATTGTAGCACCCAGACATTCTGAGCACATGCTCACTAGCTGAGCTATTCTCCTCCATCTTGTTGGCAAAAGAACTTGTCAGAGGTCTCACACCTCTCAACACGGGCATGAGCCTGAAATCCCAATTTCAGCTCTTCGAACATCTCATATGTTCTATGGCGTTCAAAACGTCATTGGAATCCCGATTCTAAGCCGTAAAGTATGGTGCACTAAACTATCAAGTAGTCATCAGGATGTGTCTGTCAGGTGTTCACAACATCCACAGACGACGTTGTAGGGGTTTGCACATCGAGCGGTGCATCAAGGACATAAGCCTTCTGTGTAGCAGTGAGGACACTCCTCGGACTACGGACCTAGTCCGCATCATTGCTTACAATATCTTTCAACTTGGTCTTTCTCTAGGAACGTATTGAAACAGGGAGCTACAACATGAGCTATTCATCTACAACATATTTGCAAAGACAATTTAGACTATGTTCATGATAATTGAGTTCATCTAATCAAATTATTTAATGAACTCCCACTCAGATAGACATCCCTCTAGTCATCTAAGTGAAACATGATCCGAATCGACTAGGCCGTGTCCGATCATCACGTGAGACGGACTAGTCATCAACGGTGAACATCTCATGTTGATCGTATCTTCTATACGACTCATGTTTGACCTTTCGGTCTTCCGTGTTCCGAGGCCATGTCTGTACATGCTAGGCTCGTCAAGTCAACCTAAGTGTTTCGCATGTGTCCCGAGGCCATGTTTGTACATGCTAGGCTCGTCAACACCCGTTGTATTCGAACGTTAGAATCTATCACACCCGATCATCACGTGGTGCTTCGAAACAATGAACCTTCGCAACGGTGCACAGTTAGGGGGAACACTTTTCTTGAAATTTTAGTGAGGGGTGATCTTATTTAAGCTACCGTCGTTCTAAGCAAATAAGATGTAAAACATGATAAACATCACATGCAATCAAATAGTGACATGATATGGCCAATATCATTTTGCCCCTTTTGATCTCCATCTTCGGGGCTCCATGATCATCGTTGTCACCGGCATGACACCATGATCTCCATCATCATGATCTCCATCATCGTGTCTTCTTGAAGTTGTCTCGTCATCTATTACTTCTACTACTATGGCTAACGCTTTAGCAATAAAGTAAAGTAATTACATGACGTTTATGTTGACACGCAGGTCATAAATAAATTAAGACAACTCCTATGGCTCCTGCCGGTTGTCATACTCATTGACATGCAAGTCGTGATTCCTATTACAAGAACATGATCAATCTCATACATCACATATATCATTCATCACATCCTTTTGACCATATCACATCACACGACACATGCTGCAAAAAAAAGTTAGACGTCCTCTAATTGTTGTTGCAAATTTTTACGTGGCTGCTATAGGTTTCTAGCAAGAACGTTTCTTACCTACGCCAAAACCACAACGTGATATGCCAATTTCTATTTACCCTTCATAAGGACCCTTTTCATCAAATGCGATCTGACTAAAGTGGGAGAGACAGACACCCGCTAGCCACCTTATACAACTAGTGCATGTCAGTCGGTGGAACCAGTCTCACGTAAGCATACGTGTAAGGTCGGTCCGGGCCGCTTCATCCCACGATGTCACCGAATCAAGATAAGACTAGTAACGGCAAGTAAGTTGACAATATCGACGCCCACAACTGCTTTGTGTTCTACTCGTGCATAGAAACTACGCATAGACCTAGCTCATGATGCCACTGTTGGGTATCGTAGCAGAAATTTAAAATTTTCTACGCATCACCAAGATCAATCTATGGAGTAATCTAGCAACGAGGGGAAGGGGAGTGCATCTACATACCCTTGTTGATCCCTAAGCGGAAGCGTTGCAAGAACGCGAATGAAGGAGTCGTACTCGTAGCGATTCAGATCGCGGTTGATTCCGATCTAAGCGCCGAACCACGGCGCCTCCGCGTTCAACACACGTGCATCCCGGTGACGTCTCCTACGCCTTGATCCAGCAAGGGGAGAAGGAGAGGTTGGGGAAGACTCCATCCAGCAGCAGCACGGCAGCGTGGTGGTGGTGGAAGAGCGCGGGACTCCTAGCAGGGCTTCGCCAAGCACTACGAGAGACGAGGAGGGAGAGGGGTAGGGCTGCGCCAAAAAAGAGATCGAATCGTGTGTTGGGCTGCTCCTTTGCCTCCACTATTGGCCCATGTAGGCATCCAGGGCTGGTGGCCCCACCTGGTGGACCCCCAAACCCCTCCGGTGGTCTCGATACACTACCGGTGATGCCCGGAACACTTCCGGTGGCCAAAACCATACTTCCTATATATCAATCTTCACCTCCGGACCATTCCGGAACTCCTCGTGACGTCCGGGATCTCATCCGGGACTCCGAACAACATTCGGTAACCGCGTACATACTTTCCCTATAACCCTAGCGTCCCTTAAGTCTGTAGACCCTACGGGTTCGGGAGTCATGCAGACATGGCCGAGACAACTCTCCGGTCAATAACCAACAGCGGGATCTGGATACCCATGTTGGTTCCCACATGCTCCACGATGATCTCATCGGATGAACCATGATGTCAAGGATTCAATCAATCCCGTATACAATTCCCTTTGTCTATCGGTACGATACTTGCCCGAGATTCGATCATCGGTATCCCGATACCTTGTTCAATCTCGTTACCGGCAAGTCTCTTTACTCGTTCCGTAACACATCATCCCGTGATCAACTCCTTGGTCACATTGTGCACATTATGATGATGTCCTACCGAGTGGGCCCAGAGATACCTCTCCATTACACGGAGTGACAAATCCCAGTCTCGATTCGTGCCAACCCAACAGACACTTTCGGAGACACCTGTAGTGTACCTTTATAGCCACCCAGTTACGTTGTGACGTTTGGCACACCCAAAGCACTCCTACGGTATCCGGGAGTTGCACAATCGCATGGTCTAAGGAAATGATACTTGACATTAGAAAAGCTTTAGCATACGAACTACACGATCTTTGTGCTAGGCTTAGGATTGGGTCTTGTCCATCACATCATTCTCCTAATGATGTGATCCCGTTATCATCGACATCTAATGTCCATGGTTAGGAAACCGTAACCATCTATTGATCAACGAGCTAGTCAAGTAGAGGCTTACTAGGGACATGGTGTTGTCTATGTATCCACACATGTATCTGAGTTTCCTATCAATACAATTCTAGCATGGATAATAAACAATTATCATGAACAAGGAAATATAATAAAACCAATTTATTATTCCCTCTAGGGCATATTTCCAACAAAATCTTCGTCTCGAACCCCTCTTTCTGTTTAATCAAGTTGAACAAGGTTTTAACTATTTAAAATCTGGTTTCAAGCAGATTTGTATTCGAAGTTCTTTTGACTGCAGTTTCAATTCCGTACCTCCGATTTGATTGATCCTTTTGCAAATCGAACCTCTTCAGTTGAACTTTCAGTTTGGATCTTCTTATTTGAGTTTTACCCGTGCAGCTTTGCTTGAGTGCTTATGTATGCTATTGTTTGTTTGTGATAGAATTCCCGGAGTGTGCAGCGTGCTACTACGAGTCTCTAGGTTTTGCGGATCATCAGCAAGGCAAGTAACACATTGATCATACCCCTTTATTACCCAGTTTTTATGCATTAGTTACAATCCTCAAACATTGCATGAGTAGGATCTTTTAACATGTGGGTTTTGGGAAGTAGATGATGAGGTAGAACCTATTGCCCTTTTATTACCAAACCCTTGGGGAGTTACTTCTACATTATGCTTATACTGCCATGCTATGCTCATAGACGTGGATTGGGTTTGAGTGCATCCATGACAGATGTGAGATTGTTAATTAAGGGTTAACTTAAGGTGGCTACTTAAACACACATTTGGGTGGATTGGTTGCGGGCACCTGGGGATATAACAGTGCTGTCCTTTTTGGTTCTCCACCCAGGCTCAAAGGGATCCTAAGATTATTCATGCTAGAAACTTCCGTGTGCAGCCACAAGCTATTATGGGCTCTAGCATAGTTGAGTATGCTGCATGACCTCTTTCAGTGGTGGGCTAGCATATGTAGGGGAAAGTAGGTGTAACTGTCCACCCAGAGTAAAGAGTTAATGTTTCTGAAAGACTGTGTCTCGGTCATCCGTTTCTCAAATACCTTATAGTGCGAGAAATCCAACGGAGGAGATCAAGTCTTGTGGGGAAAAGTGCACAAACCTCTGCAGAGTGTACAAACTAATCATGGTTAGCCATGTCCCCGGTTATGGACATCTTGAGTATCTGGTTCTTGAATTATCATGTTGATCTCATCACTCTAAATTAATTTGTTGGGTTGATAATTATTTGTTTAATTGGGATTGAGATGGGGATTTACCTTCTCAATGTTTAACAACTACCATGATAGTTAAATAAAATATATTCCTTTGTTGTAGGAAAAATTGGCTTTTTGCAAAAAACATTATAACCCTAGAGCCCCCCCCAGCCATATATGCATGTAGTGATAGCATTTACCAGTTCATTGCTCTACTGTGTTATATTGCCATCATATTCCATGTGCTGACCCGTTTCGGGCTGTAACATATCATGTTGCAGACTTTTCTGACGAAGAGTAAGGTGCGTTAGGTCGTTGTCGTGCACTCAGCTATGCCGTTGGAATTGATGGACTCACTTTATCTTCCAAGCCTTCCGCCGTTATCTTATTTAGATGGCCTTAAGCCATATTTATTATAATAAGTTCTCTCTTGAGACTATCAATGTAATAAGTGTGTGATTGCTACTCTGTTATAAATCCTTCGAAGTACTATGTGTGTCAGCATTATCGATCCAGGGATGACACTTATGCACAGAGATTTGACCGTTTGAGGTTGGATCGCTACAAGATGGTATCAGAGCACACGTTGAATGTAGGACACGACCACTAAGATGAGCCATAAGTCACTCTTCTCTACTCATTTCTGACTTCTCTCCATCTTCTACTCTATAGGATGGCGGACACAAGGAACAAGTTTGCACAGCCGGATGAAGACACACCTTTTGGACGACACTTGAAGGAAGTCACTAGGTACCTGAACATCAGAATACCAAGCTTCACCGGGACCTATACCGCCACTTTACAAGAAGAGGAGCATTGGATGATTCGAGTTCAAGTTCCAGGAAGGACATTCATGCCAGTTACTGAACCCATAGAGTTTTCCTTTGATGCACCAACCTGGAGTCTAGGAAAGAGCATGACAGCTCACATCGCCATAGGACGCATTAGCAAATTTTATCATGAGGATCTTAAGGACAACATTTACCAGATATGTGGGCGCCGAGATGAGCAATGGGAGATGAGCAGCACCAGGAAGGACATGTCCATTGCAGCTTTCATCCAGGAGTTAAACCAGCACATTCGTCGCCAGGAGAACCAAATGTGTGCAAGCATGATAGATCTGAAGAAGTTGATGACTAGGAACATGGAGCTGGAAGAGGAACTCAAGTCTACACACGACGGATACAAGGAGTAAATCACCGTACTAGTGGAGATGAATGACAACCTGACAAGGAAGCTAGGAGTATTCATGGGAGACCCTGCGCCAGGAGGAGATGACGACCATCCCAAGGACTACATCATCATCGATGACACCGACTCCGACCCCAACAGTAGTGATGATGATTATGAAGATGAAGCTGGAGCAGATATCATGGAGTCTTCTACCGATCAAAATTTCTAGTAGACCACCATATTATTAGTAGTATTTCCCCCATGTATATAGTAGTAGTCTGAGCACTGTAATGATAGTTAGATTGATCGTATGCCCTTGCTTGAAATTGTTTTGGTGTGATATGATTGTGTTTGTCTCATGTGCACATGGGTAGTGTTTTCTCACTAGACCTCATTCTATTCTAATCTCTCCCCTCTAAACCCATCAGATGCCTCCGAGACGTGACCCTGGATTTGCCTTCCCATCGGAGCTCACTCAGTTGATCCACATCAGAATACACTCATGCAGTTGCTAGTTCAGAATCAAGGCAACAACAACAATAATAATAACAACAACCCACTGCCACCCCCTCCAGTTGACAACTTAGCCCGTTTTCTGAGGTTACAACCGCCGGTGTTTTCCACTAGCACCGAGCTCATAGTTGCCGATGACTAGCTACGCAGGATAGGAAGGGAGTTGACCATTGCAGGTTGCAAAGATGCTGAGAAGGTGCGTTTTGCCGCACACCAATTGGATGGAACTGCAGCCTCATGGTGGGAGAATTACACAACCACTTTCCCTATAGACAATGTTACTTGGGAGCAGTTCCAGCAAGCATTCTGCACTGCTTATGTCTCAACTGGAGCTATGAGCATGAAGAAGCGTGAGTTTCGCAACTTACGCCAGGGCAACCATACTGTGGGGCAGTACGTGGAAGAGTTTAGCAAGTTAGCTCGCTATGCCCCGGATGATGTGGCCACAGATGCCACGAAACAGGAGAAGTTTATTGTCGGTGTCAAAACCGGCGGATCTCGGGTAGGGGGTCCTGAACTGTGCGTCTAAGGCGGATGGTAATAGGAGGCAGGGGACACGATGTTTACCCAGGTTCGGGCCCTCTTGATGGAGGTAATACCCTACGTCCTGCTTGATTGTTCTTGATGATATGAGTATTACAAGAGTTGATCTACCACGAGATCGTAGAGGCTAAACCCTAGAAGCCAGCCTATGGTATGATTGTATGTTGTCCTACGGACTAAACCCTCCAGTTTATATAGACACCGGAGGGGGCTAGGGTTACACAAGGTCGGTTACAAGGGAGGAGATCTACATATCTGTATTGCCTAGCTTGCCTTCCACGCCAAGGAGAGTCCCACCCGGACACGGAACGAAGTCTTCAATCTTGTACTCCCTCTATTCGGAATTACTTGTCACAGAAATGGATGTATCTAGACGTATTTTAGTTCTAGATACATCCATATCCGAGACAAGTAATTCTGAACGGAGGGAGTATCTTCATAGTCCAACAGTCCGGCCAAAGGATATAGTCCGGCTGTCCGGAGACCCCCTAATCCAGGACTCCCTCAGTAGCCCCTGAACCAGGCTTCAATGACGATGAATTTGGCGCGCAGTATTGTCTTCGGCATTGCAAGGCGGGTTCCTCCTCTGAATACTTCATGGAAGATTTTGAACACAAGGATAGTGTCCGGCTCTGCAAAACAAGTTCCACATACCACCGTAGAGAGAATAATATTTCCACAAATCTAATCTGCTGACGCGTTTTGACAGCACGACGTCATGTCATGACCCGGTCCTTATCCGAACCGTTTTTCCCAGCCAGCCCTGCACATATTGCGAGGCGGTTTTCTTGACACATCTTGTCGAAGCAGAGATTGTGTCCCCCTTATTATGGGATTCTCATCAATACGGACGTGGGTAACCCACTCGTGCCCGTTGGCATGACTCCTCGATTTTAGGCGAGTCCAAAACGGTCGCGAGGAGGACGCTTGATATTGACCCTCTTTATAAACAGGCCAAGACCTGTCCTTTTTCCTCTCGTGCTTAATCGAATCCTTCCCCCGCCTCGAGTTCCAACACCCCAGGCTCAGGTCAGGCGCTTCGGAGCTTCAACCATGTCCGGATCCAACCTCCAAGGTAGGTGGATGCCTTCCTCTGTCACAGAGGAGGACATCAAGAAGCTGAGAGAGGCCAGATATCTGACCGCCGAAATTTCGCACAGGCTGCCCGCCCGAGGGCAGGTCATCCCCACTCCCGAACCCAACGAGAGTGTTGTGTTCATCTCTCACTCCCTCTGAGGACTAGGCCTCGCTCTGGATCCCTTTGTTAGGGGGCTCATGTTCTATTATGGGCTGGATTTCCATGATCTGGCCCCGGATTCCCTCCTTCACATCTCGTCGTTCATCGTCGTGTGTGAGGCCTTTCTCCGCATTACTCCTCACTTCGGCCTGTGGCTCAAGACCTTCAATGTGACGCCGAAGATGATCGAGGGGCAACACGCAGAGTGTGGAGGTGCCATAATAAGCAAAAGCGCTGATGCTCCATGGCCAGAGGGTTCCTTCCCAGAGGTGTCTAGTTTGTGGCAGCGGGAGTGGTTTTACATCACAGCTCCCCGAAGTGCCAAGTGGGTAGCCGCCCCTGCCTTTCGCTCGGGCCCCCACCACAACCGACGTCATGGATCAGCAGGGGGCTGAGCTGGGGTCCAACAAAGGATGTGCCGATATTGCAAAGCCGCATCCGAGATCTCTTTGAGAGAGATTTCAGGCTGGTTATGGTAATGCAAGTTATGCCAGTTCGTCGAGTCCAGCCTTGCAAACGTCGACCCCTCCGTATGTGGGAGTTCAACCCGGAAGGACCGCGAACCATCCAACACTTCCTCGGCATGACGCTCGAGGAGATGTACAAATTGTTCTTCGGACCCCAAATAGAGTGTCCGGATACCACCAAGGATGCGGGTCTGAGCTGCAACCGCCCTGCTACCCAAGTAAGTAATCCCATGGCCGAACACGCTGTCCTTTTTTTATCATGACATCATTCTGAAAAGTCACTCTTTTACCAGGACTGGATAACAAAGGCAAAGGTGATCAGGTGTTCGGCCCCCCTTCCTGAAGGCTTGGCCAATCCAGTACTGGACAGAATGCTCCAGCCGGCGCCTTATCAGGTGCCCTCAAAGGAAGTTGAAGGAGGGAATAAAGAGGCCGCAAGCGGGGGAATTAGCACCTCTGCGAAGGAGGATAACCAGGGAGAAGAATCTGACATTCCCTCTCCCCGTGGAAGGAAGAGGACCACCTCCGAAGATCCGGAAATAAAGGCTTCCAAACGGGGGAAGAAATCCTCGCCAGAGGGTCCTGCTTTGCAGGGTGTTCTTGCCGCACAATGTTCGCAAGGGGATCAACCCTCTACCGAGATTTAAGTAATCAAAAAGCACTTTAATAGTGAAAATACCCCGCCTTACTTCTGAAGACAATAACTGAAGCTTATATCTTGTAGTTCGGATCGTAGCCCTTCTCGACAGAGTTCGTCTTTGGGGGATCTTCTTCCGAAGATGATGGAGACCGAAACACCTCCCCCTGCCACCCCGCCTCATGAGGCGGGCGACCCTGAAGTGTCGTCGCGGAGGGTTTCTCCTGATCCGCCAAGGCCAGAGGGTAATCCTTTGGCTACCCGGAGTCCTCAGTATTCGGCTCCTAAAGAGAGCAACAGAAAGAGTCCAAAACCGTACAGTGTGTGGTCGGACGCACTGAAGGATCTTCTGGAGCAAGCAGCCATCTCAGAAGCGCATCGTACGCTAATGGGTACGGTAATTGAAAGGATTTCATCCACTGAAAGCGGATTGCATGAAGCTTTTATGAGTCTGCTGAAAGGCTTTGAGGTACGTGAATAGTGTATGTTTTTGACAGTACCGCACACGTTAGGTGTGCCCTATGCAGATAGTAGCCCCTGAGACTCTAGTTGTCGTCGAAAACGGCGGCAAACAGAGAATCATAGTCCCAGGTAATAAACAGGCCGCCTTTATGTGCAGGTGACTGAAGCTCCGGTGGCTAGCCGGATTGATGGGTTTGCCGAGCTAAAGCGGCAACTTGATGCGGAAGATGCCGACATCGTGCTTGTCAACAAGCGGCTTGACGAGGCACAGGGTGAGTGATTTCTCCGGTGATCAACACATAGGAAGAGGAGCATGATGCTAGTATCTTTAATATGTTGTGACTGCAGATGGAGCTGCCACCGTGGAGACCCTTCAGGCAGAACTTGCCCGAGCTAAGGAGCAAGCCAGAAATAGCGATGCGGCCGCTCTAAAGGTGGTCGAAGAGCTGAGGGCCGAACAGGCCACCCATTTCCAGAGCAAGGAAAGAATGGCCAAGATGGCCGTTGAGTTGAAAGATGCCGCCGACCGTTACCAGCTTCTTGAAGAAGAAAACCGTGCGAAGGCGACGGACCTGGAGAAGGCCATGGTAGTAGCCAAGGAAGCCCGCTCCAAAATACGAGCGACGAAGGAGGAGCTGCATCAAGCTGGAGATATCGCAGCTGGGAAGCCCTTTTTGTTGTGGACTAAGTTCGGAGATCCGAAGTATGCACCTCTTGATCAACTATGGAGTTCTGCAGACTCATACGTGGATTTGGCAGCAAGTGCTGCTGATGCGGCCGAGTACTTCAAGGATCAAAAATATCGTGAAGTGGAGAAGCTGTTCTGGTCACAGTTCCATGCTCCAGTGCGTCCGCTGCTGTTGAATGAGCAAATGGTCGAGTGGGCCGAGCTCCATAGGTTGTCCGGACTTGCCATGAGGTCTGTTGTGGATCATCTGTGGCCGGGAGGGCCAAGGCCGAATAGTTACTTTAGTTTAGTGCAACAATTCCTTGGCGCTGTGCCTCATATCGACGCTATGAAGAGGTCGGCGTGCATAGAGGGTGCGTGGATGGCACTTGCTCGTGTCAAGACATACTGGCAGATATGGAGGCCACCGCTATTGCAACACAGGGTTCGGCCGTGGGCTGGGTGGCTGCCGAGCACTACTTTGAAGAAGTTCTTGAAGGCACTCGTTCGATAGAGGCTCAATGCTCGAAGAATATTATGTTCTAGTGACATGTATTCCCATTGTAAAAACAATGTTTTATTGAGTTATCAAGGCTATGTTTATACTTTTGCCTCAAAGTATTATGATGCCTCCTGTGCGGCCGTTTACGTAGATATGTATATAACCTGAAAGTTTGCAGTCGTCGGCTTCCGCCCCCACGCATATAATGCGGGGGTGTTCGCAAAAAACGCGTATTCACACTTGATCCAATGTCTTGGTCCATTAAGGAGGTGGTAGCGCAGCGAACGAGGCAATCAGACTATATTGCTTTAACACTTTCACTTAGCCATAGGAGTTTGACAGTGGGGCTACTATATAGCCCCTGGTACTTCTGCGCTCGTCCGAATACGGGGCGCATATGTACATGACCGGGAAACGGCCCTTCCTTAATGCAGAGGAATCCCAAAGATTCTGTTGAGTCATCGAGTGGCTGACCAGTCTCGCGCTTTATCATGAAAGTCAGTTTTCGGCTTTCTCTACTGAGGTTCTCATCTGGATGAACCAGGGCACAATCGCAGTAGTTCTCCCAGTGCTACCTTAGCCGATATAGCAAAATGTAAGGTACCAAAACGTGGGAGCCGGGAAAACCCAACATTTGACCAAATACATGATTCGGAGCTGATGCATATAAGGCCAAACTCGCGACGCCGAACACTCCCTAAGGTATTCGGTCTTTATAACATATGCCGGGCTGAACAATGCCCTTAATAATAAACCCCGAGTGTCCAGGTACGTGCAATATCCTGACGTGGCCACATGCCAAGAACGTCAGTATCCTTCTCGGTTGTATGGAGTATCCGGAGGATGTGAACAACAAGAGATAGTAAAAAAGGTTTACGCAGGGTCTTAATCTGAAAAGAAACCTTTGAGCGGGTCCCTGCTGCACGTCTGTGGCTGTGTCTCCATTGTGCCGTGTCCTGGATGGGTGTAGCACAATTGTCATCTGTAAAAGAGAAGAACTTAGGTGAAAGTTGTCGTGCCAAAAAATTGGTTATTATCAGTAAACTAGTAAAATTCAAGATAAGTCAGGTTGAGCCGAGCTAGCCCTGATTACACGCGGGAAGCCCCTGGTACCGTTTATGAGGGTTTAACCATCAAACCAGTGTCATGTATTTGTAGTGATGCGCCGGACTCGTCTAACCGTGTCCGTGGTCTTGGCAACCTGTCGTTTATTCTGGTTGTTGAGGCCGTCTAGTGCTCGGCTGTTAAAGCCGCCGCACATTCTTCCGCGCGTAGAGAATGCTCAATATTTCCACTAACGGTGATGGTGCCACGTGGACCGAGCATCTTAAGCTTGAGAGAAGCATAATGCGGTACTGCATTAAAACGAGCGAAAGCCGCTCTTCCGAGTAGTGCTTGATAGCCACTTCGGAATGGAGCGATGTAGAAAGTTAACTTTTCGCTTCGGAAATTGTCGGAAGAACCGAATACAACCTCTAGCAATAGAGAGCCCGTACAGTGGGCCTCTTGGCCTGGTATTACTCCCTTGAAGGTAGTATTGTTGTGGCTGATTTTTGGCGGGTCTATCCCCATTTTGCGGATTGTGTCCTGATATATCAGATTTAGGCCACTGCCGCCGTCCATGAGGACTCATGTGAGATGGTATCCGTTTATTATTGGGTATAACACCAAGGCAGCCAATCCTTCGTTCTGGATGCTTGTCGCATGATCCCCGCGATCAAAAGTGATCGGGCAGGCCAACCAGGGGTTGAACCTAGGGGTGACGGGCTCTATGGCGCGTGTGTCTCGGAGTGCATATTTGCTTCTCCTCTTCGTCACATGGATCATGTTTACTGTTTTGACCTCTGGTGGGAATTTTTCTGTCCTCCAGTACTTTACTGGCGAGGTTCGTCCTCATCTTCGCTTGGTGTCTCCCCCCTGTGTTCGGCGTTTAATTTGCCGACCTACTTGAAGACCCAATATTCTCTGTGGGTGTGATTTGCAGGTTTATCGAGGGTGCCATGAATCTGACATAGTTTGTCAAGAATCTTGTTTAGGCCAGACGGTCCGTCTCTGCTGCCTTTGAAAGGCTTTTTCCGCTGACCTGGTCGAGAGCCCCTAAATCCGGCGTTGACCGCTGTATTATCTGGGCTATCTTCTTTATTTCGACGCTTGTTTTATTGCATCGTGGTTTTCGATTGCCATCCCTGACTTCGGATGTGCTTGGGTCGCTGGTGCTACCGCGGGCTAACCAGCTATCTTCGCCTGCGCAAAAGCGGGTCATGAGGCTTGTTAGGGCTGCCATTGTTCTCGGTTTTTCTTGGCCAAGGTGTCTGGCAAGCCATTCGTCTCAGACGCTGTGTTTGAAAGCTGCTAAGGCTTTGGCGTCCAGATAGTCGACGATTTGGTTCTTCTTAGTGAGAAACCTGTTCCAAAGCTTTCAGGCGGACTCTTCGGACTGTTGAATTATATGGCTTAAATCGTCTGCATCCGGAGGTCGGACATAGGTCCCTTGAAAATTAGCCCGAAAAGCGTCCTCGAGCTCCTCCCAACTTCCAATTGAGTTTTCAGAGAGGCTTTTCAGCCAGTGCCGAGTTGGTCCTTTAAGCTTGAGGGGCAAGTATTTGATGGCATGGAGATCATCTCCGCGAGCCATATGGATATGGAGGATAAAGTCCTTAATCCAGACCCCAGGGTCTGTGGTCCCGTCGTACGCCTCTATGTTCACTGGTTTGAATCCTTCTGGGAATTCTTGGTCCAGCACCTCATCGGTGAAACATAGGGGGTGTGCAGCACCCCTATATTGGGATGTGCCATGGCGTTTGGACGGTTGTAGTATTCGGTTTTGATTTTGTGCCGGTGCGCGCTTCCTAGATCCATAGATGGATCTGGTCGTACCGGACTTTTGGCGCAAGTCCTCGCATAGATCATTTGTTGACTTATGTGCGACTTTGTTAGCCGCTCTATCACGGTCACAAGGTGGTGGATCCGGCCGGTTGGCCGTTTCATTTTTCGGATGTGTGGGCTCTAAGGCCTCATCGTCGAATTTAGGTAATAGCTTGCGCTTTGGATAGCTCTTTGTCTGGTAACTTCCACCATACTTTGCTTCGTTGTCGAGCACTTGTTCCACCTGCTGTTGAGCATATCTTGTGCGGCCTTAAGCCTTTGCTTCAGCTTCTTCAGACTCCTCGTTGTGGCAATAAGCCTTTTGCGGAGGTTCTCTTGCTCCAAGTGTGTTTCCGGGATGATGTGTGCATCTTCGTCCGGACTGTTTTCCTTCCCAGAGGGGGTTTGATGAGGTTTATCCTCGGCGTCGCCATGTTCGGACGTCGGATCCGTACTATGTTTGCCGCTTGCAGCTTCATCGTGCTCTGTCGTCGGGGCAATGTGGTCGTTGTTTCCTCTGGAGTCGACTGGAGTGTTATTTTCTCTTGCGCTGTTATCGCTGTTTTTGCTATGGCGGGACTTAGAGCGGCGGCGCTGACGTCGGCGCTTGGGTTGCTTCTTGGAGGGGACATCCTCTGCTGTCTCTTCGCCATTGCCTTCTTTGGGTGTATCCACCATGTATATGTCATGTGATGAAGTGGCTGTCCGGCGCCCTGTGGGTGCTGGTTCCTGTTCGTCTCCTGCATCTTCGTCCATGCCGTCGATGTCTTCGGAGTCGAAGTTGAGCATGTCGGTTAAGTCGTCGATAGTGGCTACTAAGTGGGTGGTGGGTGGGCAGCGAATTTCTTCATCGTCCGCATCCCATTCTAGCCGGACATAGTTCGGCCAAGGTTCTCCTGACAAGGAGAGAGACCTTAATGAATTTAGCACATCGCCGAAAGGCGAGTGCTGGAATATATCCGCGAAGGTAAACTCCATGATCGGCGCCCAGTTGGATTCGATAGGCACAGATGCAGGCGGCTCGGAGTCCGTGACCGGAGATAAATCCATTGGTTCGGCGACACGGCTCTCGTAAGGGGTGAAATCAGTATCCAGCTCCATCGCCACTGAGAGTGCGGCCTCCTTGGCGGGGTCTATCCCTCCGTCCTTGGATGGCGCGATTTTCTATGGATTGAAGGCCGGAGTAGTTGCAGATGCGATCTCCCAAACACTGTCCGATGGCAGAGTTACGTCGTGCTCGTCTTGATTGCGCGGCGCACCTGACACAGGCTCGAACCCATCGAAGATCAAGTCTCCGCGGATGTCGGCGGTGTAGTTTAAGTTTCCGAATCTGACCTGATGGCCAGGGGCGTAGCTCTCGATCTGCTCCAGATGGCCAAGCGAATTGTCCCATAGTGTGAAGCCACCGAATATGAAGATCTATCTGGGGAGGAAAACCTCACCCTGGACCGCATCGTTACCGATGATCGAAGGAGCCATCAAGCCTTACAGTGACGGCACAGTGGAACTCTCAATGAAAGCACCGATGTCGGTGTCAAAATCGGCGGATCTCGGGTAGGGGGTCCCGAATTGTGCGTCTAAGGCGGATAGTAACAGGAGGCAAGGGACACGATGTTTACCCAGGTTCCGGCCCTCTTGATGGAGGTAATACCCTACGTCCTGCTTGATTGTTCTTGATGATATGAGTATTACAAGAGTTGATCTACCACGAGATCGTAGAGGCTAAACCCTAGAAGCTAGCCTATGGTATGATTGTATGTTGTCCTACGGACTAAACCCTCCGGTTTATATAGACACCGGAGGGGGATAGGGTTACACAAGGTCGGTTACAAGGGAGGAGATCTACATATCCATATTGCCTAGCTTGCCTTCCACGCCAAGGAGAGTCCCATCCGGACACGGGACGAAGTCTTCAATCTTGTATCTTCATAGTCCAACAGTCCGGCCAAAGGATATAGTCCAGCTGTCCGGAGACCCCTTAATCCAGGACTCCCTCATTTATGGAAGGGCTGAATGATGAGATGAGTATGCAGTTGATGGTGGCAACATTTAACAACTACCAGGAGTTGGTAGATAAGGCTCTTATGATTGAAGGGAAGCAGCAGCAAATTGTGAGCCGCAAAAGAAAGTATGGACAAGGGAAGTACAATTCAGGAGCTCAGCAGAAGCCTCGTTTTACCCCGAACTCGGGAGGATATACCCATAACCATGGAGGCCATACCCACAATGGAGGAAGTTCGCATAACCACAGTGGCCCCAAGAATGGAAATGGGAATGGAGCAAGCAGTCAGAACCGTTCTAACCCAGCCACACCCGCCAAGAAGGATCAAAGTCACATCACTTGTTTCAAGTGCGGGAAGACTAGAACTATGCCAACGAGTGTCCTGAACTCAAGAATGGAAATGGCAATGGAAGCTCCGGGAAGAAGCCCAACCCTTTCAATAGAGGACAAGTGAACCACATGAACGTGGAGGAGGTTGAAGAGCAGCCAGATGCAGTTATCGGTAGGTTTTTGGTTAAGTCATTTACCGCAATCGTTTTTTTATACTGGTGCATCACATTCATACATTTCAAGGGGATTTGCGGATAAGTATAAGTTGCCCACCAAAGTTCTTAGGACACCTATGTTTGTAAGCTCGCCAGGAGCGGAGTATATGGCAAGCCAAGGATGTTTTCAGGTGCCATTAACCATAGGTAGGCATGTTTTCCCCTCACACTTGATAATTTTGGAATCATAAGGATTGGATGTGATACTAGGAATGGATTGGCTATCGATGTATGGAGGAAACATCGATTGCGCCTGTAAGTCAATTCTGCTCACCACACCCGAGGGAAAAAGGATTAAGTATGTATCTAGGCATGCACCAAAGAGGACTCAAGTAAATTATCTCACGAGAGTTGTTCAGGAGGAAGTGCCCGTAGTGAAGGATTACCCGGATGTATTCCCAGCGGAACTACCAAGCATGCCGCCGAATTGAGACATTGAGTTTTTGATAGAGTTGTTGCCAGGTACCGTACCAATATCGAAGAGACCATACCGGATGCCCGCAAATGATTTGGAGGAGATTAAGAAACAAATTAAGGAGCTATTGGAGAAAGGTTACATTCGATGAAGTTCGTCACCATGGGGAGCCCCAGTGCTCTTTGTTGAGAAGAAGGATAAATCTTTGAGAATGGTGGTTGATTATCGTGCATTGAATGAAGTGACGATCAAGAACAAGTACCCACTGCCGATGCTCAATGATTTGTTTCACCATTTGCAAGTTGCTAAGGTATTTTCCAAGATCGATCTTCGATCAGGATACCACCAGCTGAAGATCCGAGAATAGGATATACCTAAGACAGCCTTCACCACAAGGTACGGGCTATATGAGTACACGGTTATGTCATTTGGATTGACTAATGCCCCTACCTATTTCAGGAGTATGATGAATAAGGTGTTCATGGAGTTCTTGGATAAGTTTGTTGTGGTATTCATTGATGCTATTTTGGTGTACTCGAAGAATGAAGAAGAACACAAGGAGCATTTGCGTTTAGTTCTCGAGAAGCTCAGGGAACATCAGTTATATGCCAAGTTCAGCAAATCTGAGTTTTGGTTGAAGGAAGTAGGATTTCTCGGACATGTTATATCAGGAGAAGGTATAGCAGTAGATCCTACCAAGGTTTAGTCAGTCACTGAGTGGTTGGCACCCACCTCAGTTGGTGGTTCTCCTGGCGACGAATGTGCTGGTTTAACTCCTGGATGAAAGCTGCGATTGATCCATCCTTCTTGGTGTTGATCATCTCCCATTGCTCATCTCGGCGCCCACAAATTTGGTAGATAGTATCCTTAAGCTCCTTATGGTAAACTTCTCCAATGCGTCCCATGGTGATGTGAGCCGCCATACTCTTTCCTAGACTCCAGGTTGGTGCATCAAAGGAACATTCTATGGGCTTGGTGACTGGCGCGAATGTCCTTCCTGGAACTTGAACTTGAATCATCCATCGCTCCTCTTCTGGTAAAGTGGCGTTGTAAGTCCCGGTGAAGCTCGGTATTCCAATGTTCAGGTACTTAGTGACTTCCTTCAAGTGTCGTCCAAAAGGTGCTTCTTCATCTGGTTGTGCAAACTTGTTCCTTGCGTCCGCCATCCTAAAGAGTAGAAAATGGAGAGGAGTCAGAAATGAGAAGAGAGTAGTGATCTAGGGCTTTAGCTTAGTGGTCGTGTCCTACACTCAACCTGGCTCTGATACCATCTTGTAGCGACCCGACCTCAGACGGTCAAGTCTCTGTGCTTCAATGTCATCCCTGGATCGGTAATACTGACACACACAATACTCGAAGGATTTATAACAGAGTAGCAATCACACACTTATTACATCAAATGTCTCAAAAGAGAACTTATTACAATGAATATGGCTTAAGGCCATCTAATACGATAGCAGCGGAAGGCTTGGAAAATAAAGTGAGTCCATCAACTCCAACGGCATAGCTGAGCTGCACGGCAACGACCTAACGAACCTTACTCCTCGTCTGAAAAGTCTGCAACATAATATGTTGCAGCCCGAAAACGGGTTAACACATGGAATATGCTGGCAATATAACACAATAGAGCAAGAACAGAATAATGCTATCACTACATGCATATTTGGCTGGTGGAAAAGCTCTATGGTTATAGTTTTGCGAAAAGCCATTTTTTCCCTATAACAAAGGAATATATTTTATTTAACTATCATGGTAGTTGAAACATCATTGAGAAGGTTCCTCCAACTCAGTCCCAATTAAAAGTAATTATCAACCCAACAATATTAAATTAGAGTGATCAGGTACATACGATAATCCAAGTACTAGATATTCAAGATGTCCATAACCGGGGACACGGCTAACCATGATTAGTTTATACACTATGCAGAGGTTTGCGCATTTTTCCCCACAAGACTCGATCTCCTCCGTTGGATTTCTCGCACTACATGGTGTTTGAGAAACGGATGACCGAGACACATTCTTTTAGAAGCATTAACTCTAACCCCGGGTAGACAATACCAACCTACATCCCTCTACATCTACTAGCCTACCACTGGAAGAGGTCATGCAACTTACTCAACTATGCTAGAGCCCATAATAGCTTGTGGCTGCACACGGAAGTTTCTAGCATGAAATATCTCAGTTCCCTTTGAGCCTGGGTGGCGGACCTTAGGATTATTACACGGGTACTCCGGGATATCCTAGGACAACACAGTATTCTCCAGGTGCCCGACAAGCATTCACCCCAGATGTGTATTAAAGTTTCCACCTTATGTTGAACCATTAATTAACAATCTCACATCTGTCATGGATTCACTCACCCAAACCACGTCTAGGAGCATAGCATAGCAATATAAGCAATACGTAGAAGTAACTCCCAAGGGTTTGATAATAACATGGCAATAGGTTCTACCTCATCAACTACTTCCCAAACCCACATGTTATATCACAACCTACTCATGCAATGTTTGAGGATTGGAACTAATGCATAAAAACTAGGTGATAAAGGGGTATGATCAAAGTGTTACTAGTCTTGTTGAGGATCCGCAAAACCTAGAGACTCGTAGTAGCATGCTTCGCACTCCGGGTGTTCTATCGCAAACAAACAATAGCATACATAAACAAACAAGCAAAGAAGCACGGGTAAAACACGAATAAGAAGATCTAATCATAAAGTTCAACTTAAGAACTCCGGTTTCCACAAAGAATCAAATCAAACGGAGCAATGAAACTCAAACTACGAAAGAAACAAGAACGATTACTAATCTGGACTAAAGTCAAATTTTACTGTACCAAAATCTTGTTCAAGTTGGTTAAACGGAAAGAGGGCTTCGAGACTAAGATCTAGGCGCTTGAATCGCCTGATTCCGATAACGAGCGAAAAGATAGACGAACATGAAAATCGAATCAGAAATCGTGATCGAAAATAATCACGAAAAATCCGAGAAAAAAGAAAAACTGACGAACAGGCTAACGAACGAACATTCGTTGTCTATGACTAACGGGCGAAAACCGTTTGTTAAAACGAACGTATGGACGAACGTCCGCTAAATAACTAAACCAAGAAAACCGGCGAACCGATCTAATAAAAAAACTGAAACTAGGATTTAAAAAAAACGGTGGTTTTTACCTAAACCGAAAAAAACGGATGGCGAGATTTGCGAATTCCGGCGCGGCTCCGGCGGCTTGGGGCTCCAGGGGGCGGCGGCGCGGGCAGGTTGCGGTGCGGGGCAGCTCGGCGGCGGCGCAGTAGCAGCGGCGTGCGGCAGCAGCGGCGCAGGGCGGCGGGGTAGCTTGCGGGCGGCGATTTGGGGCTCTAGGGGGGGCCGGGTTGGCTTTTAAAGGGGGGGAGAGGTGGCTTGCGGGAGGGGGCGGGGAGGCGTGGCCGACTCGGCCACGGCGAGCGGCGGCGTGGCGGTCTCGGTCTCCGCGAGGGAGATGGCGGCGCGGGGAGGCTGGGCCAACTAGGCCTCGGCCCAGTTCGGTCCGGCGGGCTTCTCTCTTAAAAAAACAGATTCCACCAAAAAGAAATCCTAGAAAAATAAATAAAAATCTAAAAATACCAAAATAAATTTTCATCGTCTAAATAAAATATTTAGAACAGGGTGAACATTTTTATTGGCCTAAAATGCAATTTTTGAAAAGTGCATATTTTTTCTATGCAAATAAAATAGCAGTAAAATCCGAATAAAAGCAAATATTTGATTTTAATATTTTTCCTCCAATATTTCATTTATTTTGAAGAAGTCATATTATCTCCTCTCATATATTTTAATATGAAATATTTTCGGAGAGAAAAGTAATTAAAACAAATAATCCTCGTTTCAATATTTGATAAAATTCAAATATGAAAACAATGAAATCCCCAACTCTCCCCGATAATTAAAACAAATAATCCTCGTTTCAATATTTGATAAAATTCAAATATGAAAATTGTGAAATCCCCAACTCTCTCCGAGGGTCCTTGAGTTGCTTAGAATTTCGAGGATCGCGAAATGAAATGCAAATAAAATATCCTATGCATGAATGACCTATGTATAACATTCCAAATTAAAAATTTGGGATGTTACAGTTAGTCACAAGATCTTGTATTACGGAATGAGCAAAGAGACTTGTCAGTAACGAGATTGAACTAGGTATGGAGATACCGACGATCGAATCTCGAGCAAGTAACATATCGTTGGACAAAGGGAATTGCATATGGGATTAACCGAATCCTTAACATCATGTTTCAACCGATAAAAGATCTTCATGGAATATGTAGGAACCAATATGGGTATCCAGGTCCCGCTATTGGTTATTGACCGAAGAGGTGTCTCGGTCATGACTACATGATTCCCGAACCCGTAGGGTCGCATGCTTAATGTCGGGGATATACCCCGCGACGTAACCCGGCCGGAAGTATAACCCGGCCAGACTTGGCGATTCACCGGCGAACCACACTGACCAGACGGTTTACAAGCAACCTGACTGAACATTATGATTCACTGCTAACCCGGCGGGCGGGATAGACGGATGACAAGGCCCAAGGCCCAGAAGGTCAGTTCATGTTATGGTGGGCCGGTTTAAGAAGAAAGGTGTGAGGAATATTTGTCTTACAAGGAGTTAAGACCTGGACTTGTATCCGGTTTGTATTAGAAGGTAGACCAGTCCTAATCCTAATAGGACCCCACATGTAACCCTCCCCTCTAAACTTATATAAGGAGGGGCAGGGCTCCCCAAAGAGGGACAAGCAAGAAGAAACAATCTCTAGGGCTAGACACAAAGAGCCGGCTTACCGGCGACTCCTTCATGATCATAATTAGACCTAGTCACAAACAACATGTAGGGTTGTTACCGGATGATGTTTCCCGGGGCCAGAAGCTGTCTAAACCCTTGTCTTGTGTTGCGTTTCTCGATTCCGCTCAACCCCTCTCAAGGTACCACATAGATGCGTTGGCCCCACGACTAAGTCCTCGCACTAGGACATCTGCCGTGACAATTCCACGACATTTGGCGCCCACCGTGGGACCCACGCACGGTGGTGTTGAGTTCTTGAAGGGAGATTTTCAAGGGATCAAAAAAACTTGTGATCGGCCGGATTAAGAAGAGTCATTGTGGAAGGATTTGCATTATTTAGAAGGCGCGCGGTCGCCGACGTAAGTCGCCGAGATTGGCAGGAGTGTTTCCGCCGCACATAAAGTATACTGCAGGAATCCATTGAGGTCGTTGATGAGTTTTGCTATGGATTTGATAGACGGGTCTGATCGCTGTTGGGTGGTCGCTATAAAAATCAGTCCGGATAGTGGTTGTCAGATCGATTCTGTAAAGCTATTGGATGGGCCCTTGCACCATCGATATTTTCTGCCAAGCACTCCTACACAGCAAAGGGATCGATCTGGTTTAGGACTGCAATTACTCAGCCTCGAGTCATCACGGATAGACCGAAACCGACGCGAAGCAACCGTACACCGCGGTTAAGCCGCCATAGTTCCTTGTTTTCCTCCAATGAATCAAGCAGATATACGCATATGCAAGGGGGATCGGTCCTGTGGTGTCCTCACATGAAGCCTGCAAAACAATGGAAAGACACCTCTGTTCGGACAAGACAACAGTAGCGATTGTACTACTCCAATTAGTACGCTGCCACCTGATGGTCAGGTTGATCTACAACTCAAAAAGTATTATTGGCCAAAACTGCTACGTGAGGAAGCGACCAGATTGGAGCGGCCTTTGCAAAATTCATACACAGAGTATATACTACGAAGAAGACTAAAAGCTCTCACGTGGTCAAAAAAGTCCATCTTGATTCTAGATGTGATGGCTAGTACGCAAGTGGTCAAAAGGAAAAAAAGACGAGGATTAGCAAAGTCAGACGATGGAATCTAGCCCGTGGACATCAAACCATGTCAGTCAGAAATTGTCAAATGCACGGCTTCGGCCCTGCTGAGTTGCCTACTTGCTGGGTTGAGCTGGCTTCGTCACGTGGCGGTGGCCCTGCCGGGTCTCGCTACCCGCGCGCCGCCTCAGCTGCCGCATGCTGAGTCGCCGGACGCCGCCAACCGCCTCTGCTCCAGGTCACTGAATGCCCCGAGTGGCCTCAACTCTGCCGCCGCTGTGGCTCGCTTACCCGTGATTGTCGTGAGCCGCCACCTCCGCCTTGTTGCACCTGCTTGGTGGGAGGACAGGCAGATCAATCTTGTGCTGTTAAAAAGAAGAGAGGAATTTTCTCAACATTTTGAGGAAAAGACAAACGAAGACCCACATAGGTGCTCAGTGCTACATCACGTAGACGTACATCTAGACGGGTTGTCTTTTTCGTCCGACGACTACGTCCAGTATTATCCAACACCCACATCCTATTCATTTGACAAATACCAGGTGTTATTTACCTTATTTTTAGGCGCATATTAATTCGTCCGAGCAAAATTACTTTGTCCTACTGTGTTTTACATGCAAAAGAATAGTTTATTACAAATTAGCATTATGCTGCGGAGATGGAGGTGTGCCAACATCATTCGACACAGGTGGTCGTCCTTACTCAATGGACTCCCGCACCGACTTACAATGCCGTGGCCGACTCGCCCGCCCGCGCCGCCTTACAACGCCACCGACAACTCGTTCATCTGCCCTCGTGGCGGTTCACGCGTCTGCGCCGGTTTACAACGCGGAGGACAACTTGCTCGTCTGCGCCGGCTTATAGCACCGCGGCCGATTCATCCGTCTGTTCCCGTGGCCGATTCACCCGTGAGTGATTTCAGCTTCACCTAGTGATCATCAGCTCCATGGCGGATTATTTTCGGTCTAAACACATCAGGACAATTATTCACTGCAAAAGCTATGGTTGTGTTATTGATGAATAACTCGCGCCACCATTATAAGGCGCTAGTATCTTACCATGCCATCAAGCTCGATGAATATATATGCAAGCCGCCATTCTGCAGACCGGTTTACATCAATATAATGTGGCTAACTCGCCCGTCCACGCCGGTTTACAACGCCGCGGCCGATTCATGTGTCTGTGCCGCCTCTGAAACCGCAGTCGTCTTTGTCGTCCGTCTCTCACGGCCTGGTCTACATCAACACACCGGGCCGCACCTGTCTGCATGAGCTGTTTATTGACTGCCGTCTGCGATGGATGATTCAATGAACATGCGCACAAGTCGCCGCCACTACAGTTTGGTTAGACTTCAAACAACCAGTTGGGATGAAACGCTGGTCGGATTATTGACACAAATCATACGGAGTCATTTATGACCCGCCATGATCGACCTCAAGCTTTCATGGATTTACATTGTGTTATCAACGCCAAGGATATACAATGAGTGTTGCGAAGATCATTAACTCACCGCCTTGCTTCCAGCTTCAACATATGACAGTGGTCCGTTGTTCAGCTATATGTCGGATTATATCAGGGCCAAGTATGAAGAATCTAAAGCCAACTCCTCGAGTCGTCTTAAGACTTGGGGGCTACGATGGCATGACTCAGCAAATCTTGCCAGTTTCAGCAAATTTAAGAACCCCAGGACGATGGAGGGAAAGATAACCCGGTCCCAGAGGCTACTGTTATATTGATGAAAATTTAAAGGCTATCAGAAAAATTTCCGGCTTAGAAAGTATATGCCAGTTACAAAATCCCGGCTCAATAAAGAAGTTCCGTGTCATCAGAAAGGATTCCAGTTTAAAATCTGGCTCAAGGGAAGTCAGCCTCACTGTAGCACTCAAAAATCCGGTTTACAATCCGGTTCAAGGAAATCTGTCTCCCACAAAGCTCTGAAGATCTCAAATCTGGTTTAAGAATTTCTGGTTCAAAAATAATTAATTTCTCGCAAGTTCGAGTTTAAAGGCCGTCAGAAAATTTCTGGCTAAAAATGAAGATTCCGGTTTAAAATCCGGTTCAAGGAAAAGATGTCTCCCACACAGTTTTGAAACTCTCAATATCCGGTTCAAAACTCCCGGTTCATGAAGAATTTATCTCTTGCAAAAAATTAAAGTTGTTGAAGAGGACCTGTTGCCATGATGCGCGGTTCAAACATGGGTATCCTGCCTTATTGGTTTATCATATTATTGATCACTTGGGGGCTTCCTGTTCAAACATAGGTGTACTCACCAAAGAGAACATAGCGTTGCTACCCTCTTGATCTGGCTATCAAGCCAATATTATCATAAGAGCACAGCTCTGGTTACTTCGGTAATCCGGCTATCAAGCCAATAGTATCATCAGGGGCCAAAGAGAGTCTGTTGCACAGCACAACTCAAACATAGGCACCCACTGAGCACAACTCAAAATATTGCTTGAGGATTCTTTGCTTCGCAATGAACAAAGAATCTACACTTGTAATGGGCTATCAAGCCATGGCTTGGAAGCCTGGTGTATACACCTAAAACCCCGGGTTAGCCCGTCTTTTTAAGTAAGCCACTCCGTCTAGGTAAACCTGGTATGACCCGCCGAACATTTGACAAGTCAATCTCATAGACCCTGAACTTGTCAAAGTTAAAACGACGATTGGTTAAAGATTGAGGTCCATCTTAAAAGGCTTTGTAAAATGGTTTAACTCAGCGGCTTGGCAGCCCATGAAAAGCCTCGAATTTGGGGCCTGGCAGCCCGTGAAAAGACTCGACTACAAGTTTTCATACGCTTTTATTTGCCAAGTTTTTTCTCCTTTGATGAGATTTCTAATGGTTTTGATAAACCGGCATTCATTAACCCGGCTCAGCTTTCAACTACAAGTTGTCAGTACATGATCAAGCATAATCCGGCGCTTATTAACCCGGTCTGGTTTTGACTACAAGTCACCAGTATTATATATGGATAATCCGATGTTTATTACAACCCGGTACGGTTTTATCATAAACCGACAAAATATGGAAGGAGTTATAAGTACTCAAGATTGGGGTTATCACCCTTACTACAAAAGTTGGTAAACCAACGATGTGATTCACCCTTACTGGTATGATATATTTCACATTTGATTATTCTTAAGTGCAGCCTTGGTTATAAACCCGGGTTGTATGTTGGGCATTATGACCCGTCCGGCGGTAAACCGCCAGGACACTTTAAACTTGTTGTATGCAGAAACAGGTTGAATAAAGCATGATTATGAATCACCGACGTTTATTAACCCGGGCTGGCTTTCAACTATAAGTCTCCAATATGATGATAAATTATACAGTGTTTATTAACCCGGATTGGCTTGGGATTATAAGTTGCCAGTATATATTTGGGTTGTGCCATTGGAATCATGCACTCACAAATCATTGGAATATATTATTCAAATCTTCAAATAGCCAACATGGCTGGATTTTATTATGGTTATCAGTAACCAGTATTATGATTAAGGTTTTCAAAGTCGCTTTAGCGCAACGGCTATTATATTATCAATGGATATGATTTATTCTACAATTGAAGGAATAGTCCCGAGTCGCTGTAGGCTTACGACCCGGCACTTGGGGGCTACATTATTTAAGTTGAGATTATATCAAATGTGCAAGTCTCATGTCGCTGCAAGCAAGCAGCATGACACTTGGGGGCTAATGCAAAGTCATTTTTTGGCCTTATTGAAGACCCGACTCATCACATCATAATGAGCCGGCCCTTGGGGGTTACCAATTGCTCCTATCAATGATTCAAGGTACACAAGTCTTAATCCGTTATATTCAAGGGTCCACTGCTCAGTTGCTAAAACACAAAGCTCTCAACCTTGTGGACGTGGGTTCAAGCCCCATGATGGAGTTACATCATATGATGTTATTTTCAATGAAGCATGATTATATTTATAAAGTCCCTGCTCATTATTGCATAATGACCTGACCCTTGGGGGCTACACTGGTGACAATATTTATATTTTTACTAAGTGACTGGGGTGAACAACATGGATTTCTTAAGTGGCAGTATTTATATTGAAGCAAGTCTTAAGCCATCACTTTGTTCTGTTCAAGACTTGGGGCTCAATAATCATGAACCAGCGTTGACAACAATCATGACCCAGAATTATCAGTTTTTATAACCCGCCGATTTTGGAGATCATAGCTTGGCAAGTTCTACATTTTCAAGCTGGCTGAATATCAGTTGAATATTTGAAGACCGATATTTTTGTCAAGTTAGAGCATTGAAGGCCGACTCAAATGGATTCTTTATTTTCAATATTTATTATACAAGCAAATTTATTATGAAGTTGGTCTATTGACCTGGATTTTTCTAGAAGGAGGAAATGACAAGGACTTAAGGATGATCAGGTGTCGGTTTACAAGAATTCTTAACCCGGAGCACAACCTGTCAAATTTGTTCTTGTGTTTATTTTGCAGCATAAGTTTACCATGGATAAATCCAAGCTAAACTTGGGGGCTAATGTCGGGGATATACCCCGCGGCGTAACCCGGCCGGAAGTATAACCCGGCCGGACTTGGCGATTCACCGGCGACCCGCACTGACCAGACGGTTTACAAGCAACCTGACTGAACATTATGATTCACTGGTAACCCGGCGAGCGGGACAGACGGATGACAAGGTCCAAGGCCCAGAAGGCCGGTTCATGTTATGGTGGGCCGGTTTAAGAGGAAAGCCGTGAGGAATATTTGTCTTACAAGGAGTTAAGATCTGGACTTGTATTCGGTTTGTATTAGAAGGTAGACTAGTCCTAATCCTAATAGGATCCCACATGTAACCCGCCCCTCTAAACTTATATAAGGAGGGGCAGGGCTCCCCAAAGAGGGACAAGCAAGAATAAACAATCTCTAGGGCTAGACACAAAGAGCCGGCTTACCGGCGACTCCTTCATGATCATAATGAGACCTAGCCACAAACAACATGTAGGGTTGTTACCGGATGATGTTTCCCGGGGCCTGAAGCTGTCTAAACCCTTGTCTTGTGTTGCGTCTCTCGATTCCGCTCAACCCCTCTCAAGGTACCACATAGATGCGTTGGCCTCACGACTAAGTCCTCACACTAGGACATCTGTCGTGACAATTCCACGACACTTAACGTTCGTTGACGCTAGAGTAGTATTGGGATATTTGATGATTGATAACTGAATGTTGTTCGGAGTCCCGGATGAGATCCCGATGGTCACATCTAGGAATGGTCAAGAAGTAAAGATTTATATATGGAAAGTCATATTTTGGGTTCCAAAAAAAGGTGCAGTTTTTCGGTATTGTACCGGGAAGCTTCCGGACGATTCCGGAGGGGTCCGGAAGTCCACAAGTGGGTCCACCACGTCCCAAGGGCTGGCATGGGCTGAGGGAAGGCCCCTAGCCTTATTTTGCCAAGCGCACCAAGTCCTCAAAAGCCCATGAGGCTAGGGATGGGAAAAAAGGAGAGTCCTACTAGGAATAGGATTGGACTTGAAGTCCAAGTCCTCTCCCTTGGGGCCAACTCCTATTAGGAGTAGGGCTGGACTCCCAGCCCTCCCACACATATAAATATAGGGGAGGGGCGCAACAAGGCACCCAAACACATTGTCTTTGGATGTTGCCCCGTCTCTCCCTCCCGACAAAGTTCTCGTCCACGATTTTTTGCTTAGCGAAGTGCTGTCGTTGCTCCACCACTACGTCGTTGTGCTGGTTGTGATCCCATCTACTTCTCCGCCTTCTCTTGCTGGATCAAGGAGGAGGATACATCATTGAGCCACACATGTTCCAAACTCGAAGGTGACGTACGTCCATTCGGCACTAGATCGGTTGGATCGCGAAGAGCATGACTACATCAACCGCAGTATATACGCTTCCGCTTTCGGTCTACGAGGGTACGTAGACACACTCTTCCATCTCATTTCTATGCTTCTCCTAGATAGATCTTGGGTGTTCGTATGAATTTTTATCATTTTCATGTTTCGTTCCCCATCAGTGGCATCATGAGCTAGGTCTATGCGTAGATGTATATGCACGGGTAGAACGCAAAGAGTTGTAGGCGGTGATGCTCAAATTGCTTACCTATCTTGTCTTATTTGGATTCGAAGATATTGTGGGATGAAGCGGCCCAGACCAACCTTACTTGTCCACGCACAAGAGACCGATTCCACCGACAGACATGCAACTTGTTTTGCATAAGGTGGCTAGCGGGTGTCTGTCTCTCCTACTTTAGTTGAATCTTATTTGACAATGGCGGTCCTTGTAGAAGGTTAAAAAGAAACTTTATTATCACCGTTGTGGCTTTACGTAGGTAAGAATGGTTCTTGCTAGTTTCCCATAGCAGCCACATAAAATTTGCAAAAACAAAGTAGAGGACATCTAACTTGTTTTTACAGGGCATGTTGTGATGTGGTATGGCCAAAACATGACGTGATATATGTTGATGTATGAAATGATCTTGTTTTGTAATAGGTTCATGATTTGCATGTCAATGAGTATGGCAACTGGCAAGAGCCATCGGGTTGTCTTTAATTTATCATTCGTCTTATAATTGCTTTACTTTATCGCTATGTGTTAGCAATAGTTGTAGAAGCAATAGTTGGCAAGACAAACACGTTAGGACACGATGATGGAAATCACGGTGTTATGCCGGTGACGATGAAATCATGTCTATGATTTGGAGATGGAGATCAAAGGCACGAGATGATAATGGCCATATCATGTCACATATTGATTACATGTGATGTTTATCTTTTTATGCACCTTATTTTGCGTAGAACGAAGATAGCATTATAAGATGACCCCTTCACTTAATTTCAAGAAATTGTGTTCTCCCTAAGTATGCATCGTTGCAAAAGTTCATCGTTTCCAAGGACCTCGTGATGATCGGGTGTGAAAGACTCTACGTTCGCATACAACGGGTGTAAGCCAATTTTACACATGAAGAATACTTGGGTTAAACTTGACGAGCCTAGCATGTACAGACATGGCCTCGGAACATAGGAGACCGAAAGGTCGAAAATGAGTCATATAGTAGATATGATCAACATGGAGATGTACACCATTGATGACTACCCCATCTCACGTGATGATCAGACATGGGTTAGTTGATTTCGATCATGTATCACTTAAACAACTTGAGGGATGTTGATTGAAGTGGGAGTTCATTTGTAATTTGATTAACTGAACTAATTATCATGAACTTAGTCTTAACAGTCTTTGAAAAATTTATGTTGTAGATCAACACAACAAAAATACAATTCCATGATGATACATGTTTGTCATGGTAGGTCACATCTTCTGTCATGCATGTACATCCATGACGATTTTATGACATAATCAAGATAGTCATACATGTGTTGTCGTAGAAGTGTCCCATGACAATACCAAAATAATCATCACGGAAGTGTCCACTTCCATGACGATAAATGCCAGGTCATGGAAATGCTTTCATTAAGGGTAACCGACATGTGGCATCCACTGTAACAGGTCGCCGTTAAGCTATCGAGTTCCGGTTTGGATCCGACAACCCGTTAATAGCCTGTGCCAATGGGGATTTTCCACGTGTAAAATTTTGATTCGCAGAACGATCCACAAGTCAGCTCAGCGTTGGGACAAATATCGTCCATCCAATGGAGGAGACGTGTCTATGATACGTCGACATGTGGTGTAGGAAGGAAGTATGTCTACCAGATGGGGGTGAATGGGATTTTTATTTTTTCTTTGAAAAACTCAAAACTCTCAGAACCTAGCAGCGGAAACGAATGAAAAAAACATAACTTGTAACATCCCAAATTTCTAAATTTTGGAATGTTATATTAAATAAATTATTATGATTATTTGTTTGACTGTTGTGTGATTGATTGTGTGAAACTGAGTGGAAATTGAAACTTTTTGAAAGTTGAATGAGAGGGAATAAAAGGACTTTCCCAAAAAAATTCATCTTGCATTTTGATCTCCATGTATTCAAATTCATTTCATCACAAAACCCTAGAGTGAAGATAATATGACTTCTTTCATTTAAAGAAATGAAAAGGGGGTTGAGAAGATATGAATTCCATTTGAGAATGTTTTAACTCAGAAACTTTATGCCACTCAAGGATTTTCATGAGAGAAGATAATAGGACTTCTTCAAAATATATGAAATAGAGTGGGGAGTGATGAGGACCACTTTTGAAAAAAAAGCTTTCCATTTGGAGTTTCAAGATCTTTTCTATAAATAAAGAGAGGGATAAAATGACTTTCCCAAATATAAAGAGTTGGGAAATTATGTAGAATATTCTTGGGAGTTATTGGAGTTTATTTGGTATTTATTATTTTGACCAAAAGTGCATTTATTGCATTATAAAATTATTTTCAAAATCTTATATGCTTGAATAATGTTCACTATGCTATAGATATTCTGAGATAATTTTAGAAATTATCGTGGTATTTTTAGGATTTTCTTTGGTTTTGTTTTGGGCTCCAAAAGCTTTTCTGTAAAAAAACGCACGCGCACTCACCCACGCGCGCGAGCCCACCGGCCCAGCCACATGCCAGCGAGGCCATGGGCCAGCCGCAGCGCTAGGGCAGCCAGCGGCCTGCCAGGCAAGCGCCAGGAGGCCAGCGCCGCACGCACGAGCCGCGTGCTCCTCCTTCACTCGCTACCCGCTGCTGCCGCTAACGCATGGGGCCCGCCCTTCGTCTCCCACCTCTCGCTCCTCCCACTGGATGAGCACACACACGCGCTCCTCACGAACCCGCCGGCCGAAGCTCTCGGGATAAGGCTTATCCCACAGCCCCGCGCCTCCTATCCGCGCCTATAAATGCCTCCAGACCTCCTCGTCTCATCCTGCCACTCCACATCGACCCACGCCGCCCATAGCCGTCACCACGACGCTTTGCATCTCGCCGGCCGCAGCTACATTGTCGGGGTGTTACGCCGTCCGTAAGGCAGCCTCGACCCTGTTTTTCTTCAGCAAGCTATTTCCCAAGCCCAGGAGCACCTTGTTGACATGCTCTTGTGCCCCTAGGACCGCCGGTGACGCCGCCCCGACGACCTGCGTCCTCACCAGAGCACGGAGCCGCCGCCCTCACCTCGCCCGTCCCGGCCACCCCGAGGATCGCCGCCACCACCACCGCGACGCCCACGCCGCGACGCATCTCCCCGTCTCCTTCCCCGCCATAGAGGACTACCGCAGTCGCCGCCCCGCCATCGCCCGAGCCAGCGCCGCCTTCCCTGTTCATCATCGTCGCCACCGTAAGCGAACCCCCGTTCATTCAGTTTTTTTATTTTTTTTATTATTGGTTTAGTATTAGATCGGTTAACCACGGTTTTAAAAAATTTCACGGTAGCTGTTTTTCTTAGGTAGCGGCCGTTCCCCGAATAGCTTCCGTAGAAAATGCTGCTCGGCCAGTAGGAAGCCGCCACGTGCCCATGGACCTGGTCGCGAATAAAACTTTCACAGTCAAGTCCCTGAGTTTCCAGTTTAGCCCCTAAACTTCGAATGGTTGTATCTTTTTAACCGTAACTCCAAATTTGACGAAACCAGCGGCAAAATGTTCGTATCGAATAGCTTTATCCGGAGAACCAGCTTTGAAAACTTTTGGCCAATTTCAACTTTGAATTTATTAAGGTTTGAATTCAAACTTCAACTGGCCATATCTCCTAAACCGTAGCTCCGATTGATGTGATTCTTTTTGCACCATGTCACCGTAGCCAACCCTACCACTTGGACCATTGTCACATATTTTCACACACCTAGGATCTGTCCATGATTGTTTTATTACTATGCCAAGTATGCACGATTGATCACATCACGGTTTTGCACCTTATGTCACTTATTGTTGGCACCTAGAATTATTTGCATGCAAGTGATGTGTGTTGGGTTTCCATTTGGTTTTCCGAGTCTTTTGTGTTGCATGTTATTGCTCTCTGGAATTATTGCTTATGTAGGTTATTTTACTTTGACGATAGACTGTCCGGAGTGCGAAGCCGAGTAATATCGATCTCTAGAATTCAACTATGAGTATCAAGGCAAGTTCACATTTGACAGTTCTTCCAATTACCTATGTTTTATATTATGCACTTAGTCCTTTTGTGGTAGGATTGCATGGTAGGATTTATTGTTGCCAGATGGCTATGCCGTTACCTAGTAGTTCATTTGAGGTAGGTCTGATCTATACATCCTTGTCACCGTCGTGTAAGTTTATTTTTGCCTCGCTAAATGTAGACATGGTTTGGGAAGCGAACATGGTGAGAAATGAGTGACAAAGTAGTAATCCGGACCAAGACATGTAAATGAACTACCTGGGCGGTATTTGGTTTGAATGGTGGCGAAGTACAGTGGGAGCATGCATGGTTAATCCATGGTGGTGCACCACTAGTGGTCGCCTGCCCAGGCTCAAAGAGATCAATCGTATTCTCATGTCTAGAAGCTTACGTGTGTAGCCACAAGCCAATATGGGCTCTGGCTTAGTTGAGTAGTTAGTGTGACCCCTTCCGGGATGGGCTAGTAGATGTAGAATGAGTAGGTGTACCGGCCTATCCGTGGGTTAAGGGGGAATACTTTCGAAAGACTATGTCTGTAACATCCCAAATTTTCAATTTGGAATGTTATACATAGATCATTCATGCATATCATATTTTATTGTATTTCGTTTCTCGATCCTCAAAAACCTAAGAAACTCAAGGACCCTCGGAGAGAGTTGGGGATTTCTTTGTTTTCATAGTTGAGTTTTATCAAATATTGAAATGAGGATTTTGGTTTTAATTATTTTTCTCTCTGAAATTATTTCATATTAAAAGTATATGAGAGGAGATAATATGACTTCTCCAAAATAAATGAAATATTGGAGGAAAATATTAAAATCAAATATTTGATTTTATCCGGAGTTTATTGCTATTTTATTTGAATTAGAAAAATTGCACGTTTTTCAAAGTTGCATTTTAGGGCCAAGAAAATGTTCATCTTATTCTAAATATTTTATTTAGACGGTGAAAATTTGTTTTGGCATTTTTTTGGATTTTTTCATTTTCTAGGATTTATTTTAGTTCCGGCAAAATTATTTAAAAAATAATAATCGCAGCGCCCGATTGGGCCGAGGCCCAGCCGAGCCAGGCCGCCGGCCCGCCTCCCCGCGCTGCCGTCTCCCACCCGGAGACCGCGACCGCCGCTGCCGCTCGCCGTGGCCGAGTCGGCCACGCCACCCCGCCCCCTTCCCCAAGCCACCCCCCTCTTATAAGCCGACCCGGGGCCCCCCTGGAGCCCCGAAGCCGCGCCGCCGCCTCAAGCCGCCCGCCCCGCCACCTTGCGCCACACGCCACTGCCGCCGCACGCCGCACCCCGCCGCCCCACGCCGCCCCGCCTTGCCGCGCCACCGTGGAAGACGCCGGAGGATACGCCGCCGCCGTTCATTCGGTTTTATTTTTAAACCGGTTTTGGTTTTTTTAGAAACCCTAGTTCGTTTTTTAGATCGATTCGCCGGTTTTTCTCGGTTTAGTTACTCTGCGGACGTTCATCCGTACGTTCGTTTTAACGAACGGCTTTCGCTCGTTAGTTACAGGCAACGAACGTTTGTTCGTTAGCCTGTTCGTTAGTTTTCTTTTTCTCGGATTTTCCACGATTACTTTTAATCGCGATTTCTGATCCGAGTTTGGTTTCAGTTTATCTTTTCGCTCATTTATCGGAATCAGGCGATTCAAGCGCCTAGATCTTCGTCCCGAAACCCTCTTTCTGTTTATTCAACTTGAACAAGATTTTGGTACTGTAAAATTTGACCTTAGTCCAGATTAGTAAACGGATCTTGTTTCTTTCACAGTTTGAGTTTCGTTGCTCCGTTCGATTTGATTCTTTTCGCAAACCGGAGTTCTTAAGTTGAACTTTCTGGTTAGATCTTCTTATTTGAGATTTACCCGTGTTTATTTGTTTGATTGCTTATGTATGCTATTGTTTGTTTGCGATAGAACCCCCGGAGTGCGAAGCGTGCTACTACGAGTCCCTAGGTTTTGCGGATCGTCAGCAAGGCAAGTAACACTTTGATCTCATACCCCTTTATCACCCAGTTTTTGTGCATTAGTTCCAATCCTCAAACATTGCATGATTAGGATGTGATTAACATGTGGGTTGGGAAGTAGTTGATGAGGTAGAACCTATTGCCCTGTTACATTCAAACATTGGGAGGTATTTCTACGTATTGCTTATATTGCTATGCTATGCTCGTAGACGTGGTTTGGGTGAGTGAAATCCATGACAGATGTGAGATTGTTAATTAATGGTTCAACTTAAGGTGGCAACTTGAATACACATCTGGGTGGATTGTTTGTTGGGCACCTGGGGAATCCAGTGTTGTCCTAGGATAACCCGGAGTACCCGTGTGATAATCCTATGGTCCGCCACCCAGGCTCAAAGGGAACTAAGATATTTTCATGCTAGAAACTTCTGTGTGCAGCCACAAGCTATTATGGGCTCTAGCATAGTTGAGTAAGTTGCGTGAAGCTCCCGAAGAGGTGGATCAGCAGGTAGAGGGATGTAGGTTGGTATGCTCTCCCCAGAGTAAGGAGTTAATGCTTCTGAAAGACTGTGTCTCGGTCATCCGTTTCTCAAACACCATGTAGTGCGAGAAATCCAACGGAGGAGATCGAGTCTTGTGGGGAAAAGTGCGCAAACCTCTGTAGAGTGTATAAACTAATCATGGTTAGCCGTGTCCCCGGTTATGGACATCTTTAGTATCTAGTACTTGGAGTATCCTAAGTATCTCATCACTATTAAATAATATTGTTGGGTTGTTAACTACTTTAATTGGGATTGAGTTGGAGGAACCTTCTCAATGATGTTTCAACTACCATGATAGTTAAATAAAATCTATTCCTTTGTTGTAGGGAAAAATTGGCTTTTCGCAAAAACTATAACCATAGAGCTTTCCACCAGCCAAATATGCATATAGTGATAGCATTATTCTATTCTTGCTCTACTGTGTTATTTTACCAGCATATTCCATGTGCTGACCCATTTTCAGGCTGCAATGTATTATGTTGCAGACTTTTCAGACGAGGAGTAAGGTTCGTTAGGTCGTTGCCGGTGCAGCTCAGCTATGCCGTTGGAGTTGATGGACTCACTTTATCTTCCAAGTCTTCCGCTGTTATCATATTAGATGGCCTTAAGCCATATCTATTGTAATAAGTTCACTTTTCAGACATTCGATGTAATAAGTGTGTGATTGCTACTCTGTTATAAATCCTCGAGTACTGTGTGTGTCAGCATTACTGATCCAGGGATGACACTGAAGCACAGAGACTTGACCGTTTGAGGTCAGGTCGCTACAAGATGGTATCAGAGCAAATGCTGGGTGTAGGACACGGCCACTAAGCTAAAACCCTAGATCACTATTCTCTTCTCATTTCTGACTCCTCTCCATTTTCTACTCTTTAGGATGGCGGACGCAAGGAATAAGTTTGCACAACCGGATGAAGAAGCACCTTTTGGACGACACTTGAAGGAAGTCACTAGGTACCTAAACATTGGAATACCAAGCTTCACCAGGACTTACAACACCATTTACTAGAAGAGGAGCGATGGATGATTCAAGTTCAAGTTCCAGGAAGGACATTGACGCCAGTCACTAAACCCATAGAGTTTTCCTTTGATGCACCAACCTGGAGTCTAGGAAAGAGTATGGCAGCTCACATCACCATGGGACGCAGTTTACCATAAGGAGCTTAAGGATACTATCTACCAGATTTGTGGGTGCCGAGATGAGCAATAGGAGATGATCAGCACCAGGAAGGATAGATCAATCGCCGCTTTCATCCAGGAGTTAAACCAGCACATTCGTTGCCAGGAGAACCAGATGTGCACAGGAATGATAGATCTGAAGAAGGCGATGACTAGGATCACGAAACTGGAGGAAGAACTTAAGGCTACACGTGAATATTATGAGGAGGAAATCATCATACTAGTGGAGAAGAATGACGATCTGGAAAGGAAGCTGGGAGTATTCATGGGAGACCCCACGACAAGAGGAGAAGACGAAGAACCCAAGGAGATTCGCCCGGAGGACTACATCATCATCGACGACACCGACTCGGACCCCGACGATAGCGATGATGACTATGAAGACGAAGCTGGAGCAGACATCATGGAGTCTTCGACCGATCAATATTTCTAGTAGACCACCACATCAGTAGTAGTATTCCACCATGTATATAGTATAGCCCGATCACTTTTGTAATGATAGTTAGATCGATTGTATGACCTTGCTTGATTGATCGAGTGAAATGATTGTGTTTGTCTCATGTGCATATGGGTAGTGTTTTTCTCATTAGACCCCATTATATTCTAATCTCTCCCCTCTAAACCCATCAGAAGCCTCCGAGACGTGACCCCGGATTTACTTCCGCACCGGAGCTCACTCAGTTGATCCAGCACCAGAATACCCTGATGCAGTTGTTAGTTCAGAATCAAGGCAACAACAACAATAACAACCCACCGCCACCACCACCAGTTGACAACTTAGCCCGCTTTCTGAGGTTGCAGCCGCCGATGTTTTCCAGCAGCACCAAGCCGATAGTGGCAGATGATTGGCTCCGCAGGATTGGAAGGGAGTTAACCACTGCAGGATGTACAAAGGCTGAGAAGGTGTGTTTTGCCGCACATCAGTTGGATGGACCAACAGCCTCATGGTGGGAGAATTACACTGTCACGTACCCTATAGCCACTGTTACATGGGACCAGTTTCAGCAAGCTTTCCGTACAGCCCATGTCTCAACTGAAGCTATGAGTATGAAGAAGCGTGAGTTTCGCAACTTACGTAAGGGGAACCGTATTGTGGCTCAATACGCGGATGAGTTTAGCAAGTTATCTCGCTATGCCCCTAATGATGTGGTGACAGATGCCGCAAAGCAGGAGAAGTTTATGGAAGGGCTGAATGATGAGATGAGCATGCAGTTGATGGTGGCAACATTCAAATAACTACCAGGAGTTGGTAGATAAGGCTCTTATGATTGAAGGGAAGCAGCGGCAGATTGAGAGCCGTAAGAGAAAGTATGGACAAGGAAGGTACCATTCAGGAGCTCAACAGAAGCCTCGCCTAACCCCGAACACGGGAGGACTTGGTTCATAACCATGGAGGCCACACCCACAATGGAGGAAGTAACCATAATCATACTGGACCAAGGAATGGGAATGGGAATGGAGCAAGAAAAAATCCGAACCGTTCCAATCCAGCCACACCCGCCAAGAGAGACCTAAGCCACGTTACTTGTTTCAAGTGCGGGAAGACTGGACACTATGCCACGGAGTGCCCTGAAGCAAAGAATGGAAACGGCAATGGGAGCGCTGGAAAGAAGCCCAATCCATTTAACAAAGGACAAGTGAACCACGTTAATGTGGAGGAGGTTGAAGAGGAACCAGACGCAGTTATTGGTAAGTTTTTGGTTAAGTCTTTTACCGCCCTTGTTCTTTTTGATACTGGTGCATCGCATTCATACATATCAAGGGAATTCATGGATAAGTTTAAACTACCAACCCAAACCCTTAGGACCCCTCTGTTAGTGAGTTCACCTCGAGCAGAGTATATGGCTAGTCGATAGTGCGACCAGATACCCTTAACCATTGGTAGCCATGTTTTTCCGTCCGACCTAATAATCTTGGAGTCACAAGGATTGGATGTGATATTAGGCGTGGACTAGATGTCAAAGTATGGAGGAAGCATTGACTGTGTTAGTAAGTCAATTTGTCTCACCACCCCTGAGGGAAAACGGATTAAGTATGTATCTAGGCATGCGCCTAGGAGGAGCCAAGTAAATACCCTCATGGGAGTTGTTCAGGAGGAAGTGCCTGTAGTGAAGGATTATCCAGATGTTTTTTCAGAGGAGTTACCAGGCATGCCACCGGATCGAGACATTGAGTTTTTGATAGAGTTGTTGCCAGGCACCGGGCAAATATCAAAGGGACCATACCGGATGCCCGCAAATGATCTGGAGGAGATTAAGAAGCCGATCAAGGAGTTATTGGAGAAAGGTTACATTCGACGGAGTTCCTCACCATGGGGAGCCCCAGTGCTTTTGGTCGAGAAGAAGGATAAGTCTAAGAATGGTTGTTGATTATTGTGCGTTAAATGAGGTGACGATCAAGAACAAATACCCACTGCCGATGATCAATGATTTGTTTGATCAGCTGCAAGGAGCCAAGGTGTTTTCAAAGATCGATCTATGATCTGGATATCACCAGCTGAAGATATGAGAGAAGGACATACCCAAGACAACATTCACCACACGGTACGGGTTGTATGAATATACGGTCATGTCGTTTGGACTGACTAACGCCCCTGCCTATTTCATGAGCATGATGAACAAGGTGTTCATGGAATATTTGGATAAGTTTGTTGTGGTGTTCATTGATGGTATAATGGTATACTCGAAGAATGAGGAGGAGCACGAAGAGCATTTGCGTTTAGTTCTCGAGAAACTCAGGGAACACCAGTTGTATACCAAGTTCAGCAAATGTGAGTTTTGGTTGAAGGAAGTCGGATTCCTTGGACATTATATATCAGGAGAAGGTGTAGCAGTAGATCCCACCAAGGTTTGGTCAGTCACTGAGTGGTTGGCACCCACTTCAGTTAGCGAGATCCGCAGTTTTCTTGGACTCGCAGGATACTATCGGAGATTCATTGAGAATTTTTCCAAAATTGCGAAGCCAATGACGGAGTTATTGAAGAAGGATACCAAATTTAAATGGAAAGAATAATGTGAGGTGAGTTTTCAGGAGTTAAAGAAACGTTTGACCGCAGCCCCAGTGCTGATTCTGCCGGATATATGTAAGGAGTTTCAAGTGTATTGCGATGCCTCTCGCCTAGGACTTGGAAGTGTGCTTATGCAGGACGGAAGAGTTGTTTCGTATGCCTCGCGACAACTGAAACTGCACGAGTTGAATTATGCCACGCATGATTTGGAGTTGGCTGCCGTAGTACATGCGTTGAAGACCTGGAGACATTACCTTATTGGAAATCGTTGTGATGTGTACACGGATCATAAAAGTTTGAAGTACATTTTCACACAGAAGGAGCTGAACCTTAGGCAGAGAAGATGGTTGGAGCTTATAAATGATTATGACATGAAGATTCACAATCATCCAGGCAAGGTCAATGTCGTAGCAGACGCTTTGAGTCGGAAGAGTTATGCTAACACCCTAGTAAGCACGGGATTGCCAAAGGAGTTAGCAGAGGATCTCAGGGAACTTCGATTGGAGATTGTTCCTAGAGGTTTTGTTGCAACAATGGTGGTTCATTCTACATTGTTAGGAAAGATTCGAGAAGCTCAGAAGGATGACAAAGAGATTGCCAAGATAAAAGAGAGAATGAGCGAAGGAAAGGCCAAAGGTTTCCATGAGGATGAGCACGACACCTTATGGTTTGAGGACCGTATTTATGTGCCCAATAACACAGAGATCATGAAGTTAATACTTCAGGAGGCTCATGACACACCATACTCGATACACCCCAGAAACACCAAGATGTATTTGGATTTGAAGGAACGTTTCTGGTGGACTGGTATGAAGAAGGATATTGCCGAGTATGTAGCCGTATGTGATGTATGTCAGAGAGTGAAGGCTGAGCATCAAAAGCCAGCAGGATTGTTACAACCTATGCCGATACCCGAATGGAAGTGGGATAAACTTGGCATGGATTTCATCACCGGATTTCCCAGGACCAAATCAGGATATGATTCTATATGGGTAGTAGTTGATCGCTTGACCAAAGTAGCTCACGTTATCCCAGTAAAAACCACCTATACAAGTGCAAAGTTGGCCAAGATATATATGACCAGGATCGTATGTCTGCATGGAGTTCCGAGAACCACCATATCAGATAGAGGAACACAGTTTACTTCAAAGTTTTGGCATCAGCTGCACCAAACTTTGGGGACAAGGTTGGAGTTCAGTACAACATTCCACCCGCAGACGGATCGACAGACCGAGAGGGTCAACCAGATTCTGGAGGATATGTTGAGAGCCTGTGCGCTAGATTATGGATCTAGTTGGGATGACAATTTGCCCTACGCGGAGTTCTCATACAATAATAGCTACCAAGCCAGTTTGAAAATGGCACCGTTCGAAGCCCTGTATGGACGAAGGTGCAGAACACCATTGATGTGGGATGAAGTTGGAGACCGACAGTTGTTTGGACCAGATTTGATCAAGGAGTCTGAAGAAAAGGTTAAGTTGATCCGAGATAGACTGAAGGTAGCTCAGTCTAGGTAGAAGAGTTATGCAGATTCGAAATGCGACGAAGTAACCTATGAAATTGGAGACACAGCATATCTGTGAGTGTCACCCCTACGAGGAGTGAAACGATTTGGAGTTAAGGGAAAGTTAGCCCCAAGAACTGTAGGACCGCATAGAATTTTGGAACGGATGGGAGAAGTTGCCTACAAGTTGGAGTTACGTGAAGGACTGTCGGGAGTTCATGATGTATTTCATGTTTCACAGCTGAAGAAGTGTCATGCTGAGATGGCCGATATACCGTTAAGAGATACAGTACCCTTGGAGGCGATTCAGTTGGACAGTGATTTGACCTATGAGGAGAAGCCAGTCAGGATTCTTGAATTCGCCAGCCGAGTCACCCGCAGCAAGGTTATCCAGTTTTGCAAAGTTCAGTGGAGCCACCATACCGAGGATGAAGCCACCTGGGAACGAGAGGATGATCTTCGCAAAGACCACCCACACCTATTTTCTAGCCAACCCGAATCTTGAGGGCGAGATTCATCTGAAGGGGGGTAGGTTTGTAACATCCCAAATTTGCAATTTGGAATGTTATACATAGATCATTCATGCATATCATATTTTATTGCATTTCGTTTCTCGATCCTCGAAAACCTAAGCAACTCAAGGACCCTCGGAGAGAGTTGGGGATTTCTTTGTTTTCATATTTGACTTTTATCAAATATTGAAACGATGATTTTGGTTTTAATTATTTTTCTCTCTAAAAATATTTCATATTAAAAGTATATGAGAGGAGATAATATGACTTCTCCAAAATAAATGAAATATTGGAGGAAAAATATTAAAATCAAATATTTTATTTTATCCGGAGTTTATTGCTATTTTATTTGAATTAGAAAAATTGCACGTTTTTCAAAGTTGCATTTTAGGGCCAAACAAATGTTCATCTTGTTCTAAATATTTTATTTAGATGGTGAAAATTTGTTTTGGCATTTTTAGTTTTTTATTTTATTTTCTAGGATTTATTTTAGTTCCGACGAAATTATTTAAAAAGATTACAGCGCCCAACTGGGCCGAGGCCCAGCCGAACCAGGCCGCCTCCCCGCGCCGCCGTCTCCCACCTAGAGACCGCGACCGCCGCCGCCGCTTGCCGTGGCCGAGTCGGCCACGCCACCCCGCCCCCTTCCCCAAGCCACCCCCCTCTTATAAGCCGACCCGAGGCCCCGCCTGGAGCCCCGCCGCCGCGCCGCCGCCGCCGCAAGCCGCCCGCCCCGCCACCTTGGTCCGCACGCCGCCACCGCTCGCCGCTGCTGCCGCCGCACGCCGCACCCTGCCGCCCCACGCTGCCCCACCTCGCCGCGCTGCCGCGGAAGCCGGCGGAGGTATACGCCGTCGTCGCCGTTCGTTCGGTTTTATTTTAAAACCAGTTCCGGCTTTTTTTAGAAACCCTAGTTCGTTTTTTAGATCGTTTCGCTGGATTTTCTCAGTTTAGTTACTTTGCGGACGTTCATCCGTACATTCGTTTTAACGAACGGCTTTCGCTCGTTAGTTACAGACAACGAACGTTTGTTCATTAGCCTGTTCGGCAGTTTTCTTTTTCTCGGATTTTCCGCGATTATTTTCAATCACGATTTCTGATCCGAGTTTCGTTTCAGTTTATCTTTTCGCTCGTTTATCGGAATCAAGTGATTCAAGTGCCTAGATCTTCGTCCCGAAACCCTCTTTCTGTTTATTCAACTTGAACAAGATTTTGGTATTGTAAAATTTGACCTTAGTCCAGATTAGTAAATGGATCTTGTTTCTTTCGTAGTTTGAGTTTCGTTGCTCCGTTTGATTTGATTCTTTTCGCAAACCGGAGTTCTTAAGTTGAACTTTCTGGTTAGATCTTCTTATTTGAGATTTACTCATGTTTCTTTGTTTGGTTGCTTATGTATGCTATTGTTTATTTGCGATAGAACACTCGGAGTGCGAAGCGTGCCACTACGAGTCCCTAGGTTTTGCGGATCGTTAGCAAGGCAAGTAACACTTTGATCATACCCCTTTATCACCCAGTTTTTATGCATTAGTTCCAATCCTCAAACATTGCATGATTAGGATGTGATTAACATGTGGGTTGGGAAGTAGTTGATGAGGTAGAACCTATTGCCCTGTTATATTCAAAAATTGGGAGTTACTTCTACGTATTGCTTATATTGCTATGCTATGCTCGTAGACGTGGTTTGGGTGAGTGAAATCCATGACAGATGTGAGATTGTTAATTAATGGTTCAACTTAAGGTGGCAACTTGAATACACATCTGGGTGGATTTTTTGTTGGGCACCTGGGGAATCCAGTGTTGTCCTAGGATAACCCGGAGTACCCGTGTGATAATCCTATGGTCCGCCACCCAGGCTCAAAGGGAACTAAGATATTTTCATGCTAGAAACTTCTGTGTGCAGCCACAAGCTATTATGGGCTCTAGCATAGTTGAGTAAGTTGCGTGAAGCTCCCGAAGAGGTGGATCAGCAGGTAGAGGGATGTAGGTTGGTATGCTCTCCCCAGAGTAAGGAGTTAATGCTTCTGAAAGACTGTGTCTCGGTCATCCGTTTCTCAAACACCATGTAGTGCGAGAAATCCAACGGAGGAGATCGAGTCTTGTGGGGAAAAGTGCGCAAACCTCTGTAGAGTGTATAAACTAATCATGGTTAGCCGTGTCCCCGGTTATGGACATCTTTAGTATCTAGTACTTGGAGTATCCTAAGTATCTCATCACTATTAAATAATATTGTTGGGTTGTTAACTACTTTAATTGGGATTGAGTTGGAGGAACCTTCTCAATGATGTTTCAACTATCATGATAGTTAAATAAAATCTATTCCTTTGTTGTAGGGAAAATTGGCTTTTCGCAAAAACTATAACCATAGAGCTTTCCACCAGCCAAATATGCATATAGTGATAGCATTATTCTGTTCTTGCTCTACTGTGTTATTTTTCCAGCATATTCCATGTGCTGACCCGTTTTCAGGCTGCAATGTATTATGTTGCCAACTTTTCAAACGAGGAGTAAGGTTCGTTAGGTCGTTGTCGTGCAGCTCAGCTATGCCATTGGAGTTAATGGACTCACTTTATCTTCCAAGCCTTCCACTGTTATCATATTAGATGGCCTTAAGCCATATGTATTGTAATAAGTTCTCTTTTGAGACATTTGATGTAATAAGTGTGTGATTGCTACTCTGTTATAAATCCTCGAGTACTGTGTGTGTCATCACTACCGATCCAGGGATGACACTCAAGCACAGAAACTTGATAGTTTGAGGTCGGGTCGCTACAATGTCTCGGTCATCCTGTTCTCAAACGCCAGGCAGTGCGAGAACTTCAAGGGAGGCGATCGAGTCTTGTGGGGAAAAGTGCGCAAACCTCTGCAGAGTGTTAAAACCTAATCGATTAGCCGTGTCCCCGGTTACGGACAACTTGAGCATCTAGTAGTGGAAATGCTGGGAGATCTCATCACTCTTAATTAAACAGTTGGGTTTTAAATGAAACTTTGGGAATGGATTGAGTTGGGTTTGCCAACTCATCCTATGCTATACAGTAGTGGTAGAATAATATCTTTTATTCTAGGGAAAAACTAGCTTTATGCAAAAACTAAACTTAGAGCTTTCCACCGGCCAAATTGCATGTACAAATAGGTTCATTATTCTTATGATGTGACTTGCCAGTACATTCAATGTACTGACCTACAGGGCTGCAATGTCTTATGTTGCAGGAATTTCTACAACGAGTAAGATTTACGTTGTAGGGTTATGGTCTACACTCAACTTGCCGTTGGCGTTGATGGGATTCCACACCCTTATGTTTGTTTCCGCTGAGATTTATGAGGTATATATCATCTTTGCGTTATTTATACAGGTGATTGCACTTTGATATATACATTGATGTACTATGTGTGTCATCATACCGATCCAGGGATGGCATGGATACACAGAGGCTTGACTGTTTGAGGTCGGGTCCCTACATAACTACACTGAGGTAAAAATAATTACCGAAAGGAAACTAGACATGCATTGAGACAAATCACATGACGGAAAACATATTGAAAGAAAATACGGGTAACAGAGGTAACCGGTGGTGCTCGATGGCGACAGGGTATTTGTTCGACTAGTTCATCCTTCTACACAAGGACTGCATCTGGTTGGAGGGGTTGTGACTTAACACAGAAGATAAACTCTCTTCACCCTATTCTCCTCGACAATCGGTTCGTCAACCGATGCCGATTACTCGTGGTAGATACTTGAAGGCGATCTCTAAACCTTTACATACTTCTTCTTCGAGAACCACAATCACTCTTGGTCTCTAAAGAAATTGACACCTAACCGTCTAGAGAGTTTGCAGATCTCAAGAGTAATAGGCGGAGCGTACTAGAAATAGACTCGAGTGATGCTAACCACTATCTAGTTCTTCGACTCTAGGGGTTTTCTCTCTGTGGATTTTAAACTCATATCGCTCACAGAGTGGGTTGCTCAACAATCTTCTCAGAATCAAACGGAGCAGTCATCGTTCAAAGCCGGCGCGGGGTGGCTATTTATAGACATAGCCTTCCCAAATGGGAAATGACCATTTCGGACACGGGGTCCAGCCAATGGCGAACCGACACGTTGACAATGGTCGGATTTGGAGCAATTGTAACATTACTTGAGGAACAAGTAATGCTAACTCCTCGGTCCGAGACAAATCTCTCGCAGCGAAGAAGATCACAGTCTCTGGCTGGCAAGTATTTGCTCGGAGCACAAAGAGATTTCTCTCACAATTTTCATAGGACTTTGGTTTAGCATCATAGAATCAAAGTTTAGAACGCTACACCCCTCTTAATAGTACAGCCGTCCTATGACTCAATGAAAGAAGAAGAAGAAGAACTAAACATGCTTCACCTTCATTCTTCCTCGAACGCAGTCATTTTCTTCGAACAGACACCGAACCAATTGCTTGAACTTCAGCAATTTTTAGGGGTCACTCTTGTTTAGAATCATCTTCACTGATAACCTTTGCTGCAATGCATGGAGAATATCTTCGTCACTTGCATCGAACTCTTCGACATCTCAGGACTTGTTACTCTCTGTGCACTAGCAAACACATAAGTCCCATACTGTTTATGTCAACAAACTCCAAAAACACAAGGGGCCTATCATTGCACCAACAATCCCCCCTTTTTGGGCGGTTATTGACAAGACAGATAATCATCAAAGTGAAGATAGATAAATGAAATGTAAATTGAACAAGAGTGATCTTGCGTAACTTGACTCGATGATGAAATATGCCCCCCTGATGTATGCAGGGTTAGTGATATGAAATAAAATTCACTGCAGTTTACTAATGTATTCGGAGGATTTTTCAATCATTCGAGGTTATGATTTGCACTGATGATATGTAGTCCATCGAGTATATAGTGCAATCATTCATAGCTTCTGATAATAATTCCATATGTAAGCCAAATGTTTTGAGAGAAATAGTCCAGCAGGCGGGGTTATTAATATTACATCGTAGATCAGAAGTTTTACGTCAGAGCACAAATAGTCTTTAAGGCATAGGGCTCAAAAGTCTCATAAACCAGAGCAAATAAACAAAGAGACCAAATCCAATAGAGCAAATCTATTGAAACTCTTGATCTAATTCTCCCCCTTTTTGTCAACTAGTGTGAAAAAGGTGATGAATATGATGAGTGCAAATGAGGTGAATTTGATTCACTCTGAGGCATCACCCGAAGAGCTGCCTGAAGATGTTTCTGAATCAGAAGTGACTGGTACATCTTCATCGTCAGCAGCAGCAGAAGTTCCTTCAAGACTGGCTTGGGGCTGGGAGGATGAAGGCACGTTGGGATCAGCGGATTGATTCTTGTGAGACAACACATTTCCTTCAGCAGGTTTCACAGTGGGCGAGGTTGCTTCTGATTCGTTGATACGTCTCTGTCTTATCTACTTTTCCAAACACTTTTGCCCTTGTTTTGGACTCTAACTTGCATGATTTGAATGGAACTAACCCGGACTGACACTGTTTTTAGCAGAATTTCCATGGTGTTATATTTGTACAGAAATAGAAGTTCTCAGAATGACCTAAAAATCAATGGAGAATTATTTTGGAATATATAAAAATTACTGGAAGAAGAATCCACGTCAGGGGGGCCTCCACCTGTCCACGAGAGTGGGGGCGCGCCCTACCCCCTAGGCGCGCCCCCCTGCCTCATGGGCCCCCTGACGCTCCACCGACCTCAACCTTGACTCCACATATTCACTTTCGGAGAGAGAAAAATCAGAGAGAAGGATTCATCGTGTTTTACGATACGGAGCCGCCACCAAGCCCTAAACTCTCTCGGGAGGGCTGATCTGGAGTCTGTTCGGGGCTCTGGAGAGGGGAATCCGTCGCCATCGTCATCATCATCCTTCCTCCATCACCAATTTCATGATGCTCACCGCCGTGCGTGAGTAATTCCATCGTAGGCTTGCTGGACGGTGATGGATTGGATGGGATTTATCATGTAATCGAGTTAGTTTTGTTAGGATTTGATCCCTAGTATCCACTATGTTCTGAGATTGATGTTGCTATGACTTTGCTATGCTTAATGCTTGTCACTAGGGCCCGGGTGCCATGATTTCAGATCTGAACCTATTATGTTTTCATCAATATATGAGAGTTCTTGATCCTATCTTGCAAGTCTATTTTCACGTACTATGTGTTATGATCCGGCAACCCCGAAGTGACAATAGTCAGGACCACTCCCTGTGATGACCGTAGTTTGAGGAGTTCATGTATTCACTATGTGTTAATGCTTTGGTCCGGTACTCTATTAAAAGGAGGCCTTAATATCCCCTAGTTTCCAATAGGACCCCGCTGCCACGGGAGGGTAGGACAAAAGATGTCATGCAAGTTCTTTTCCATAAGCACGTATGACTATATTCGGAATACATGCCTACATTACATTGATGAACTGGAGCTAGTTCTGTGTCACCCTAGGTTATGACTATTACATGGTAGATCACATCCGGCATAATTCTCTATCACCGATCCATTGCCTACGAGCTTTTCATATATTGTTCTTCACTTATTTACTTTTCCGTTGCTATTGTTATCATCACTATAAAACCCAAAAATATTACTTTTTCAACCGTTACCTTTTGCTACCGTTACCACTACTATCATATTATTTTCCTACTAAATACTTTGCTGCAGATATTAAGTTATCCAGGTGTGGTTGAATTGACAACTCAATTGCTAATATTTGAGAATATTCTTTGGCTCCCCTTGTGTCGAATCAATAAATTTGGGTTGAATACTCTACCCTCGAAAACTGTTGCGATCCCCTATACTTGTGGGTTATCAAGACTATTTTCTGGCACCGTTGCCAGGGAGCATAGCTCTATTCTTTGAGTCACTTGGGATTTATATCCACTTATCATTATGAAGAACTTGAAAGATCCAAGAACCAAGATTTATCCCTCAACTACGAGGGGGGGCGAGGAACTGCCATCTAGCTCTGCACTTGATTCACCTTCTGTTTTGAGTAAACTTGCGACACCTAAACCTGTTTCTGCTATTAATTCTGATATGTCGCATGTTATTGATGATGCCACTTCTGCTATGCATGATACTTATGATGAAACTACTTCTATGCTTGATACCACTGTGCCACTTGGTGAATTTCTTGATGAACAACTTGCTAGGGCTAGAGAGAATGAAATTATTGAAACTGATAATATTGATGAAAGTGATGATGAAGATTCTCCCCCTAGATATGAATTTCCTGTTGTTCCCGAGGGTTATGTTATGGATGAAGAAACTGCTAGAGACTTTCTTGCTTGCAATGATAGAAGTGATCTTAAGAAACTGTTAGCTAAGCTGAAACAAAAATCTCTGAATGCTAGAATGAAATATGATCCTGCTTATGCTACTTCACCTATCTTTGTTACTGATAAAGATTATGAATTCTCTATTGATCATGAGATAATTACTTTGGTTGAATCTAATCCTTTCTGTGGCTATGAATCTGAAACTGTTGTGGCACATCTTACTAAATTAAATGATATAGCTACCCTCTTTACTAATGATGAGAAAACTCGCTATTATTATATCCTTAAATTATTTCCATTCTCATTAAAGGGTGATGCTAAGATATGGTTTAATTCTCTTGATCATGGTTGTGTGCGTAGTCCCCAGGATATGATTTATTACTTCTCTACTAAATACTTCCCCGCTCATAAGAAACAAGCTGCTTTAAGGGAAATATATAATTTTGTGCAAATTGAAGAAGAGAGTCTCCCACAAGCTTGGGGGAGGCTTCTCCAATTACTTAATGCTTTGCCTGATCATCCTCTCAAGAAAAATGAAATACTTGATATCTTTTATAATGTACTAACTGATGCTTCCAGAGACCACCTGGATAGTTGTGCTGGATGTGTTTTCAGGGAAAGAACTGTTGATGAAGCTGAAATTCTATTGAATAATATGTTGACTAATGAAAATAATTGGACACTTCCTGATCCAATCCCTGATCCAATTCCTGAACCAACTCCTAAGCCAACTCCGAAGAAAAGGGGTATTCTATTTCTCAGTCCTGAAGATATGCAAGAGGCAAAGAAATCGATGAAAGATAAGGTATTAAAGATGAAGATGTTAAGAATTTACCTCCTATTGAAGAAATACATGGTCTTAACTTGCCGCCTGTTAATACATGGTCTTGATAACCCGACACAGGTAGTAAAGGTAATTCTCTCTATAGATATGATAAAGCTAAAATCCCTCCTACTAAGTTTCCTAGCCAATGCTTGGACGAATTTGATAACTTTATGGTTAAGAAAGAAGATTTCAATGCTTATGTTGGTAGACAATTGAAACATAATGCTTACATGATTGAACACTTGAGTGATTATATGGCTAATATTAAAGGTGAACTTAAACTTATTAGTAAACATGCTTCTATGGTTACCACTCAAGTAGAACAAGTACTTAAAGCTCAGAATGATTTGCTCAATGAATTAAATAGTAAGAAAAATGATAATGTTGTTAGAGTTATGACGAGAGGTGGTAAAATGACTCAGGAACCTTTGTATCCTGAGGGCCATCCTAAGAGAATTGAGCAAGATTCTCAGAGAACTTACGTTGATGCACCTAGTCCTTCTTAGAGGAAGAAAAAGAAAAATGATAGGACTTTGCATGCTTCTAGTGAACCCGTTGTAGACACACCTGAAAATCCCAATGATATTTCTATCGCTGATGCTGAAACACAATCTGATAATGAACATGAACCTAGTGATAATGTTAATGATGATGTTCATGTTGATGAACATGAACCTAGAGATTGAACCTGTTGTTGATCTTGATAACCCACAATCAAAGAATCAACGTTATGATAAGAGAGACTTTGTTGCTAGGAAGCATGGTAAAGAAAGAGAACCATGGGTTCAGAAACCCATGCCTTTTCCTCCTAAACCATCCAAGAAAAAGGATGATGAGGATTTTGAGCACTTTGTTGAAATGATTAGACCTATCTTCTTGCGTATGCGTTTGACTGATATGCTTAAAATGAATCCTTATGCTAAGTACATGAAAGATATTGTTACTAATAAAAGAAAGATACCGAAAGCTGAAATTTCCACCATGCTTGCTAATTATACTTTTAAAGGTGGAATACCAAAGAAACTTGGAGATACAGGAGTACCAACTATACCATGCTCCATTAAAAGAAACTATGTTAAAACTGCTTTATGTGATCTTGGAACCGGTGTTAGTGTTATGCCTCTCTCTTTATATCGTAGACTTGATTTGAATAAGTTGACACCTACTGAAATATCTTTGCAAATGGTTGATAAATCAACTGCTATACATGTCGGTATTTGTGATGATGTGCCTGTTGTGGTTGCAAACGTTACTATTTTAACCGACTTTGTTATTCTTGATATTCCCGAGGACGATAGTTTGTCTATTATTCTTGGAAGACCCTTTTTGAATACTGCAGGGGCTGTTATTGATTGCACCAAAGGCAATGTCACTTTTCATGTTAATGGAAATGAGCATACTGTACACTTTCCGAGGAAACAACCTCAAGTCCACAGTATCAATTCTATTGGAAAAAATTCGACAATTACTATTGGAGGTTTTGAATTTCCTCTTCCTACTGTCAAGAAAAATATGATATTCTTATTGTTGGGGACATGCATATCCCCGTTGAGGTAACCTAGTGTTATTCGAAAATTCTCCGGTTTCATGTTATTCGAAATGAGTTTGTTAACAAGACCTGATCAACCTTGTTACTGGATTCCTTTTGATGAGCATGAGATGGATGAAGTTAGAAAACACAACTCTCCGTACCTTTCTTTTACTTTTTGTTATTTATATTAAATAAAGCAAAAATAGTATTTTTCTGTCTGTTTCCTGAATTATCCATGCAATAAAAAATAGCCCGAAAATAAAAGTTCTCCAAATGCCCTGAAATTTAAATATGATTTTCTCCGGAATTTTTGAGAATATCTAGCACTGAGAACACAGCAGGGGAGCAAGCACCTGGCCACGAGGGTCCAGGGCGCGCCCACCCCCCTGGGCGCACCCCCTGTCTCGTGGGCCCGCAGTGGCTCCCCTCCACTTATTCTAGCTACCACACACTCCTTCTTCCTCCCACAAAAACCACTAGCCAGCTCAAACCCGAGTCCAAGCTCATCTTGCTGCCATTTTCGATCTCCTTGCTCGAAGCTCCATTCATAAAACTGCTTTGGGGGATTGTTCTTTGCTATGTGACTCCTCCAATGGTCCAATTAGTTTTTGTTCTAGTGCTTTATTCATTGCAATTTTTTTCTGCTTAGGTGACCTTGTTCTTGACCTTGCATGTCAAATTTATATGGTCAAAAGTAGTTTTAATGCTTGATATAGCCTCAAGGCACTTGTGGGAGTAGTTGCTATCAATTTTGTTGAGTTTGGTTCACTTTTATTTTGAAGTTACTACAAATTTCAGATATTTTCAGAAAAAGATGAAGAGATTTTTGAGGGGCTCATCGAGCCGAAGCTCGAAGGATAAGCAAAGTGAGGAGGATAAGAGGCCCAAATATAATCTCCCTCGCACCATGGAAGTTCGGCCGTGTGAATGGCCTTGTGATAATTTCTTGAGAGCAGCCGGGATTTATGATGATTTTTATGAGTTGGCTGAGAATGCAGGCCTCACCGCCTTCCTCCATGACCAACGCGAACAGTATCTCTTACTCACCAATATCTTTGTGCAAAACTTTCATTTCCGTGCTAGGAGCTCACCACCTTCGGTGGAATTTTAATTTTATGATGAGCATAAGGAGATGTCACTTCGTGACTTTTGTTAGATTTTTTGATCCCTTTTGAGGGCAGTGTAGAGGAACCACATCGTGACGATGTGGAAGGGTTTATTGATACAATTGCTGTAGGGGAAACAAGGTAAGTTTCCGATGCAAGAATTACTAGCATACATTTTCCTGTTTTATGTTACTATGCAATATTTGCTAGTAGATGCTTAATTAGTCGCGGAAACTGTGGCAACCTTAGTGCTCCCGATATTGTTATTTTGTGCCATGCCTTGTTCCGTGATGACATATTTAGTATGGGTGCTATTGTTGCAAAGCGGTTAAATCTTAACTGTACTAAGGGCCCCATCTTGGGAGGTATCTTTGCCTCGCGCCTAGCTGCATATTTTAACATACCTATTAGACATTATGAGAAGGAAGAAAAGTTGTTCCCTCCTGTTTTCCTAGACTATAAGCGTATGGTAGCACATGATTTTATCGTTAAGAATAAGGAAAAGATGCTTAAGTACAAGCTGATATTTGATAAAAATCACCCTGAGACTATTACCTTGCCTGCTCCTTCCTTGTTTGACTTAACTGCAGGCAAGTACCTTGTTCCGCCGGAGGACATTCACGCCTACCGAAACCCCACACCAGCTACAGAGTCAAAGCCGGAACCACAATTTGATCCTCACCGGCAGTCTGTTTATCAGTGGAATCCGGAAGAGATCGCCAACCAGTGGCACCAGGGGGATTCTTCTCAGTACGACCCCAACTACAACTTTGGATATCCGCCAGGCCAGCCATGGCCATAGACCAACTTAGGCCAAAAGCCTAAGCTTGGGGGAGTATGTATTTCTCACCGACATTACATTTATGTTCACACACTCATGCTAGTTGTCGGTGCTCATACTTTTTCATTGTATAATCCATGCTAGTTTATTTTCCCTTTTTATGTTTTCTTCTTGTGTGTTTAATAAACCTTAAGAAAAACAAAAAGTTAGTTATAGCTTTTAGTTAATTTACTTTTCGTGTTGTAGTAGTAGTAATTAAAAAGAAAACCCAAAAAGATTTCTCGTTCTTCTTTTCTTTGTTGGGAGCTTTCCCGTGTAAATAGTTTTATTTCTTTTCTTGTTCTTTGGGGGTCGAGAGGAGAAGACCATGATTAAAATGTTGAGTGGCTCTTATATGCATTATTGTTGATCTAACAAAGAGCCCATATTACCTTGTCTTCTCTCTTGAATTGAATGCCTGCAGATTCCAGCTTAGTCCAATGCATGTGCACTATTATTATTATCCACACTATTTGGTCGTGCAAGTGAAAGGCAATAATGACGATATATGATGAACTTATTGAGATGAGAAAAGATGGTATGAACTCGACCTCTCTTGTTTTTGTAAATATGATTAGTTCATCGTTCCTAATTCAGCCTATTATGAATAAACATGTTTGCAATGACAATTAGAGATTATAGTTGCTCATGACATGCTTAATTAGCTAGCAGCTTATAATGGTTTACCTTGCGTGCCAACATGCTATTAAAATAGTTGTGATGTGGTATAATAGGGTGGTATCCTCTTTTGAACGATTCGAGTGGCTTGACTTGGCACATGTTCACGCATGTAATTGAAACAAAATCAACATAGCCTCTACGATATTTATGTTCATGGTGCATTATATCCTACTCATGCTTGCATTTGGTGTTGATTAAATTTAATGCATGTTCATGACTGTTATCGCTCTCTAGCTGGTTGCTTCCCAGTCTTTTCTAGCCTTTACTTGTACTAAGCGGGAATACTGCTTGTGCATCCAATTCCATAAACCCCAAAGTTGTTCCATATGAGTCCACCATACCTACCTATATACGGTATCTACCTGCCATTCCAAGTAAATTTGTATGTGCCAAACTCTAAACCTTCAAATAAACATTCTTTTTTGTATGCTTGAATAGCTCATGTATCAACTAGGGTTGTCTATATCTTTCATGCTAGGCGGGTTATTCTCAAGAGGAGTGGACTCCGCTCCTCACTCACGAGAAAAGGGCTGGTCACCGGGATGCTCAGTCCCATGCTTTATGCAAATCAAATCAAAATAACTGCAAACAAAACTCCCCTGGGACTCTTGTTAGTTGGAGGCACTCGTTGTTTCGAGCAAGCCATGGATTGATGCTTGTTGGTGGAGAGGGAGTATAAACTTTACCATTCTGTTTGGGAACCGCCTATAATGTGTGTAGCATGGAAGATATCGAGATCTCTCGGTTGTTATGTTGACAATGAAAGTATACCGCTCAAAATATTATTCATATCTATTTCAAAACCGAGCTCTGACACCTCTACAAATACCTGATTCCCTATGCGAAGGGCCTATTCATTTACTTTTATATTGAGTCATCATCCTCTTATTAAAAAGCACCAGTTGGAGAGCACCGCTGTCGTTTGCATCCATTACTGTTAGTTTACATTGAGTATGACTTGACTTGATCTCTTTTACCATGAATTACAATGTCTAGTCAGTCCTTGATCTTTAAAGGTGCTCTGCATTTATGTTTTGCGGTCTTAGAAAGGGCTAGCGAGATACCATCTTGTTATATCATATCATGATTGTTTTGAGAAAGTGTTGTCATCCGAGATTTATTATTATTGCTCGCTAGTTGATTATGCCATTGATATGAGTAAACATGAGACCTAAATATTATTGTGAATATGGTTAGTTCATAATCTTTGCTGAAAACTTGAATGTTGGCTTTACATATTTACAACAACAAGAGCAAACAGAGTTTGTAAAAGTTTTTCTTTATCACTTTTAGTTTATCAACTGAATTGCTTGAGGACAAGCAAAGGTTTAAGCTTGGGGGAGTTGATACGTCTCCGTCGTATATACTTTTCCAAACACTTTTGCCCTTGCTTTGGACTCTAACTTGCATGATTTGAATGGAACTAACCCGGACTGATGCTGTTTTCAGCAGAAATGCCATGGTGTTATTTTTGTGCAAAAATAAAATTTCTCGGAATGACCTGAAAATCAACGGAGTTTTATTTTGGAATATATAAAAAATATTGGAAGAAGAATCCACGTCAGGGGGGCCTCCACCTGTCCACGAGGGTGGGGGCGCGTCCTACCCCCTAGGCGCGCCCCCTGCCTCGTGGGCCCCCTGACACTCCACCGACCTCAACCTTGACTGCATATATTCACTTTCGGGGAGAAAAAAATCAGAGAGAAGGATTCATCGCGTTTTATGATACGGAGCCACTGCCAAGCCCTAAACTCTCTCGGCAAGGCTGATGTGGAGTCTGTTCGGGGCTCCGGAGAGGGGAATTCGTCGCCATCGTCATCATCAACCTTCCTCCATCACCAATTTCATGATGCTCACTGCCATGCGTGAGTAATTCCATCATAGGCTTGCTGGACGGTGATGGGTTGGATGAGATTTGTCATGTAATCGAGTTAGTTTTGTTAGGGTTTGATCCCTAGTATCCACTATGTTCTGAGATTGATGTTGCTATGACTTTGCTATGCTTAATGCTTGTCACTAGGGCCCGAGTGCCATGATTTCAGATCTGAACATATTATGTTTTCATTAATATATGAGAGTTCTTGATCCTATCTTGCAAGTCTATAGTCACATACTATGTGTTATGATCCGACAACCCCTAAGTGACAATAGTCGGGACCACTCCCGATGATGACCGTAGTTTGAGGAGTTCATGTATTCACTATGTGTTAATGCTTTGGTCCAGTACTCTATTAAAAGGAGGCCTTAATATCCCTTGGTTTCCCATAGGACCCCGCTGCCACGGGAGGGTAGGACAAAGGATGTCATGCAAGTTCTTTTCCATAAGCATGTATGACTATATTCGGAATACATGCCTACATTACATTGATGAACTGGATCTAGTTCTGTGTCACCCTAGGTTATGACTGTTACATGATCGATCGCATCCGGCATAATTCTCTACCACCGATCCTTTGCCTACGAACTTTTCATATATTGTTCTTCACTTATTTACTTTTCCGTTGCTATTGTTATCATCACTATAAAACCCAAAAATATTACTTTTGCTACCATTACCTTTTGCTACTGTTACCACTACTATCATATTGTTTTGCTACTAAATACTTTTGTAGCGACCAGACCTCAAATGATCCAATCTCTATGCTTCAGTCTCATCCCTAGATCAGAAATGCTGACACGCACAGTACTTGAAGGATTTATAACAGAGTAGCATCGCACACTTAGTACATCGAATGTCTCAAAAGAGAACTTATTACAATGAATATGGCTTAAGGCCATCTAATGACGATAACAGCGGAAGGCTTGGAAGATAAGTGAGTCCATCAACTCCAACGACATCACTGAGTATAGAACCACGACCTAAACGGCACCTTACTCGTCGTCTGAAAAGTCTGCAACATAATACGTTGTAGCCCGAAAACGGGTCAACACATGGAATATGCTGGCAAAGTAACACATAGAGAGTAATGAAAGAATAGGGCTATACTACATGCATATTTGGTTGGTGGAAAGCTCTATGGTTACAATTTTGCGTAAAGCCAATTTTTCCCTACTGGAAAGGAATAAATTTTATTTAACTATCATGGTAGTTGTTAAACATTGAGAGTGTAGACACCCTCTCAATCCCAATTTAGCATCATCATTAAAAACCCAACAAAATTAATTAGAGTAACGTGATGAGATTCACATGATAATCCAAGTACTAGATACTCAAGCTGTCCATAACCGGGGACACGGCTAACCATGATTAGTTTATACACTCTACAGAGGTTTGTGCACTTTTCCCCACAAGACTTGATCTCCTCCGTTGGGATTCTCGCACTACATGATGTTTGAGAAACGGATGACCGAGACATAGTCTTTCAGAAGCGCTAACACCTTACAAACGGGTAGACCGTACCAACCTACATCCCCTACATCTGCTAGTCTACCACTGTAAGAGTTCGCACGACTTAGTCAACTATGCTAGAGCCCATAGTAGCTTGTGGCTGCACACGGAAGTTTCTAGTATGAATAATCTCATGATCCCTTTGAGCCTGGGTGGAGGTCCAAAAGAAAAACAGGCAATCGCTGGAATACCCAGGTGCCTCAATCCACCCAGATGTGTGTTTAAGTTGCCACCTTAAATAAACCATTAAATTATCACTCTCACATCTGTCATGGATACACTCACCCAATCCACGTCTACTAGCATAGCATGGCAATATAAGCAAACATAGAAGTAACTCCCAAAGGTTTGATAGTAAAATAGGTAATAGGTTCTACCTCATCTACTCCTCAAAACCCACAATTTAATTAGATCCTAATCATGCAATGTTCGCGGATTGATCTAATGCAATAAAAACTGGGTAGTAGGGGGTATGATCAAAGTGTTACTTGCCTTGCTGATGATCCGCGAAACCTAGCGATTCGAAGGAGCAAGCGGCGCACTCCAGGTACTCTGTCGCAAACAAACAAGCATACAATAAGTACTCATCTAATGCACGGGTAAAACTCAAATAAGAGATCTAACCAGAAAGTTCAACTTAAGAACTCCGGTTTGCAAAAAGAATCACATCGAACGAAGCAACGAAAGTCAAACGACGAAAGAAACAACCTTCGTTTACTATTCTGGATCTAGGTCAAATTTTAGAGAAGCAAAAACTTGTTTGAGTTGGTTAAACAGAAAGAGGGTTTCGAGACGAAGCTCCAGGCGCTTGAATCGCCTGATTCCGATAAACGAGCGAAAAGATATACTAGAACGAAAATCGGATCAGAAATCGCGATCAGAAATAATCGTGGAAAATCCGAGAAAAAGAAAAATGACGAACAGATTAACGAACAAACGTTCGTTATCTGGAACTAAACGATGAACGCGTCCGTTAAAACGAATGAACGAGTGAACGCTCGCTAAATAAACTAAACCGAAAAACCGATCTATCTAAAAAACGGATCTAAAAAACCGATCAAAAACCGGCAAAAACTGAACGGAAAAGCGAACAGTTTTCTTGAGGAAACCGGCGGCGGCGGCGGTGGTCAACCTCGGCGGCGGCGGTACGGCTCCGGGTGGCGGGGTCGGCGGCGGGGTCGGTGGCGGGGCGGCTCCGGGCGGCAGCGGCGTTGGGTGGCGTGGGGCGGCGGTGCGGCGGCGCTGCGGCGAGGCAGCGGCGGCTGGCTAGGGTTAGGGTTCCGGTGCGGGCGGCGGCTCGGCTAAATGGGCTCGGGGTTGGCACTATTTAAAGGCCCGGCCGGAGGAGTCCTGGCCGAACACGGCCCAAAGTCGGTTTCGTATTTTTAATAATTATGCGCAAAAAACAAATAAAACAAATACTAAACGGACTCCAAAAATGTCGAAATAAATTTTACCCGGCTTCTAAAATCAAGCTGAACAGGATGAACATTTATTTGGGGCCTAAATGCAATTTTGAAAAACACGCATTTTTCCTAAATTCAAATAAAATAGCAAATAACTCCAAAATAAAATCTTATTTGATTTTATTATTAAATCCTCAATATTTCTTTATTTTGGGAAAGTCATTTTATTCCCTCTCTCATATTTTAAATAAAATCAAATGATCCTATTTTCAAAATTTGAGAAAACTCAAATATGAAAATCATGAAATCCCAACTCTCTCCGAGGGTCCTTGAGTTGCGTAGAATTTCTAGGATCAAGCCAGAAGCAAAATAAAAATATGATATGCATTGATGATCTAATGTATAACATTCCAAATTGAAAATTTGGGATGTTACAACTTTGCTGCAGATATTAAGTTATCCAGGTGTGGTTGAATTGACAACTCAATTGCTAATACTTGAGAATATTCTTTGGCTCCCCATGTGTCGAATCAATAAATTTGGGTTGAATACTCTACCCTCGAAAACTGTTGCGATCCCCTGTACTTGTGGGTTATCATTCGTCGAGCAATTTATGTACCTGAAACCGAAGTAAATCATTTGTTGGCTCACGAGCTGACAGTGGAGGAGTGAGACGATCTTGAAAGTTTGCGGTAGAGAACCCTTGATCAATATACTCATAGAGTTCTTTGACATTCGAGTTGCTCAATTACTTCTTGGAAAAGAACTTCTGAAGCAATTTCCATAGGTGCTTCTTATTTTCAGCCATGATCATGTGCACAACTTTTGTTCGGTTGTTGATTGCATTTAGTTCAGCAGCCAGATGTTCTTTTTATTAGCGATCCTCAGCCATGTGCTGCAACGACAGCTGTTGAGTACGCAAGCTCACTTCAAGGTGTGAAGGAGGCTAAGTATTTGGTTGTCGATCATGCTGAGGTAGTGGTGGCCCGTCGAATATATTATGATAATTAGGAGGGCTTAACACTGGTGCTTTCCCCGAATAAAAATCTTCCATTACCCGCAGAGTATCACACATAGGAGGAATGAAGCTTTTGTGACTGACTTTTGCCAAATATTCGGTGTGAATTGCATAGTCAACCACTTTCTGAATCCATGGTGCAAATATTTTGATAGTTTTTGGGTGCTGAGTAGAATCCATCAGTATGCACAGAAACATGTCTTCGACATCAAAGAAGTATCCTTGGGAGATGGCATGAATGGTGTTGTGAAGAACATCAGATATAGCATTTTCAACGTTCATCCCAGCCAGAGGACAAATGGTATATGTGAGAATTTGATATAAGGTCTGATTGCCAAAGGTCAAATGCTCAGGCAAGGGAGGACTAGTATAATCAAGAATTTTCTCTTGATCATTGTGCATCGGAAATTGCATCAATGTTGTGAACTCAAATTTTCGTCTTGCCATGCTCGAATCGAGGGAAATGAAAATGAGAGACAAAATCCATTGCAGAGCATTTTATGCATTTCCCTTCGGTCATCCATTCCATGATCCCCTTGGTGCTATCAGATTCTTCACCAGAGATGTACAAAGTGGCATAGAATTGAAGAATTATCTCTCTGTTCCACTCATGCTGAAAAGCAAAGACACGCGTGAGGCCAAAATCCTAGATATCTTGCAAACTTGATTAAAGCCGCCAATGTTCTTCATAGCTGCAAAATCTGGAACTCATGAGGAAATATCTTTCGGCTATCATAAAGGATTCGAGAAAAATATGTAGCATGTTCTTGACTCCAGAACCGAGGGGATTCAGACGTGCGAGACTTTCTGTATGGACTCTCTTGAAAGAAAACAGGGTGAGTGTTCCGATTGAAAAGTGGCCCTTTGACGCCAACGCCTGTTGGGAATAAAGGTAGTTGCTCGAGGATATAGATATTTGAGCTCTCACTATTGCAGGATGCTGCTAACGTGACACTACGATCAGAGACCCTTCGACGAAACCGTGTGCAATGCAATAATCGCAAACAGTGGTGTAAAAATCCGTCAAAAAAGGTGCAAAACATTTGCAATGACGGGTGCATCAAACATGGTTCAGATTGCGTGTATGATGCATGGCATATGGTTCAGTTCAATGAACTATTTGCAATGAGGAGGAACAAAAGAAACGGGCAGCTAGATGAAGGTGTGTGCGATATACGGCATGCGGTTCACTCGGATGAACTGTTTGCGTTGAGACAAGAGAACACAAACGGTTCAATATAACAAGATGTGTGTGATACGCGACAAACATTCTGTAATCAAAAATGTGTGCGGAGACCGATGATAACACAAATGATTGCTACTAATAAGATGTGTGTGTTGTGTGATGGGATTGCATACAGAACAACAATATATATATATATGTATGTATGTATGTATGTATGTATGTATGTATGCACACTTATAAGGACATGGTTGCATAACCAAATTAAACATCCACTTACATAGGTGCCTACTACAACCATGGCATTTGTGCACACCAAAGTAAACTATTACATGCAGAATTACATAGGTGGCTACTACACATATGACATTTCCACACACCAAAGTAAACTATATATTACATGCATGATTAACTAGGATAAACGATCATCTGATCATCATCTACTTCTTGTGACGCTTGCTCTGGTTGTGGCTCGATCCGGCCTCGTCAATCTCCGTAACAAGGCACTTCCTCATGTCAACGATCCGCCTGTGCATCTCGTAGCATGTGTACACGCTCTTGTCCACGAACCTGAGGTGAGGTTCATCCAGTTGCCCCATCCAGGCCCCGTGCCAGGATACGGGGTGTGTCCTGTTGCCATGTTGCTTCATCTTTTCGTAGTATGGGTCGATGATGGTTGAGGCGAGTTCAACCAAGGAGTCCTTCGTGCTGCCCCAGACCTTGTAGTGCACTCGGATTTCAACAAGGTTCTGGCAGGCCAAGCCGGTAACCCTAAGCGCTTTTACATCGTCGGTGGTTTCCACCGTGGCGAACTTCACTACAAAAAAAAGACACATCCGTGACATTTTGGGCCAAACGAAAAAAATTTCTGTCATACATATGACACTTCTATGACGATAATTGTGACAAAACCCGGTATCATCATAGATGTGGTGGGCTCCTACTTCTATGACAAAAAATCATGACAGAAAATGGGATTTTCGTCCTGGGCGGGCCGGAGATGCAGCTGCATGATATTCTTTGGGCCGTCCATGACGGAAAAAACCGTGGTAGAAGCGAGGGCGAGGAAAATTTCGGGGAGTTCCCGTTACGGTGGGAGGTCGGGGGCTGAGCGATGCGCGCTTCTCTTGTACACGTATGCACGTGTGTGCGAGGCGTTGGCTCTAACTGAACCCAAGCGATTGCACTGGAGGCTACGTGTTACTGAACCCGAGCGATCGATCGATGGCTGTTAACTGAACCCGATCGAACGATTCCTTCGCTACTGCTGCTAACTGAAGCCGATCGATGCTGCCTCTGGATGAACAGTGAGCGTTGTGCTGGGGGGGTTGGATGAACAGTTCCCGGTGGGGATGGATGAACAGGACCCCCGTGGTGTTGCCTCTGGATGAACAGGACCCCGATCGATCGAGCCGGTTGGGGCTGGGTGAACAGGATCCCGTGGAGGGCTGGATGAATAGGACCACCCCGTGGAGGGCAGGATGAACAGTAGACGATGGAGGGCAGGATGAACAGTAGCCCGTGGAGGGGTGGTTGAACAGGAGCCCGTGGAGAGGGCTGGTTGAACAGTAGCCGGTGGAGTAGCGCGCGGTTGAGGCTGGATGAACAGGAGCTCGTGGATGAACAGACGCAGGTGGAGGCTGGAGGAGGTCGACGGTGGATGAACAGGAGCCCGTGGAGGCTGGAGGAGGTCGATGGTGGAGATGATCAGTATCCCGTGGAGTCCCGTTTTGCGGTACGCCACACCCCTCCCGATGAACAGGACCCCCGTTTCGACCGTAGCGCTCCAACACAAGTCCGTTTCCTCCGTTTTGCGGTACGCCACACCCCTCCCGATGAACAGGACCCCTGTTTCGACCGTAGGAGGTCCGTTTCCTCCGTTTTGCGGTACGCCAGACCCCTCCTGATCAACAGGACCCCGTTCCGAACGTAGGAGGTCTGTTTCCTCCGTTGTGTGGTACACCAGGCCTCGTTTCCATCGCATGTTCCGTCCAAGCCCTCCGGATGAACACGACCACACATTCCGTTCCGACCCAGCCGGTTGGCTCCCATGCGTTCCGTTGCCTCCCGATGAACACGAGCATTCTGTTGCCTCCCCACGAACACGACGCATTCTGTTGCCTCCCCATGAACACGCCGCATTCCTTTGCCTCCCCACGAACACGACGACGACGCTGTTTCTCCGTTCCGACCCAGCCATGTACACAAGCCCTCGCCGTACATATGCACGAGTAGGCGTTCGAGACCCCGCCCGTATGTACACATACGTGGCCATATTTTCTTTCTTGCACCCTGGCTGCTATACGTACGTGTACATGCTACGTGCGCGCCTCTACTACGACACGTGCGCGCCTCTACTTCGACACGTGCGTGCCTCTACATCGACCAGTATGTACGTACACGTTCGCGACTAGAATGACAACGCTACGTATGCTTCGACCAGGTGGGTCCCGACTGTCAGGCACTTCCTTGCCCACGAAGATGTAGCTGGTGGGTCCCAGCAGTCAGGGGGCGAATCATTTTTTTTTTCGGAAGCACTTCCTTGCGTGCGAAGATGTAGCTGGTGGGTCCCAGTAGTCAGGGGAAACGTTTTTTTCGCGAAATATAGTGGCCCGTCCGGTGGGTCCCAGCTGTCAGGTGGAGGAATCATTTTTTCCGCGTAATAAGGAGGCACTTCCTTGTTGCGGCCGTGGACCCAGCTGTCAGCCTCTCCACGTACAGTCCACGTCCGATGGAAGTCGCTCCTTGACCACGTTGACCACGCCGCGCCGAGAGCACCAGGACGGTGGATGACGGCGAGGCCTAGGAAGGGGACGACACGGAGGCAGGGAAGACTCGGCAGTTGTTTCCCACGCGGATGGGAGTACGACTGTACGAGGGTTTACTGGTTCGTCTGCCGTCGCCGGAGAATAACAGCAGGTGTGGGTGAGTAGAGGGATGGCTAGGCCAGCGATGGGAGTACGGTCGGGCGGTGAGGCCTGCGCGGCAGCACAGCCGGCCGCGAGGAGGAGGGAGCAGGCAGTCCTGCCGGCGCTTGTTTGAGCGGCTGGAGCAGGAAGAGCAGAGATTGAAGAAGCACGGCGGCCGTTGGATGGACATCCAACAGTCAGTGCTTGTGCGTCAACCTGTTTTTAGGAAAGCCTCAAATCTCCGGAAAACAGCATACAACCCATCTACCATTATTTCTAATAATTTACAGCCCATTTGCTATTTCTTAAGGTTTTTTTGGAGCCCATATTCTTTTTGTTAGCATTACAGCCCATATTGTGGCAAGGGTTAAAAAATTATACGAAATTTTGCATATTTCGGTGCGGTCCGAACTGTTTTTAATCCCGAAATTTCGACTCACATTCAAACTAATTTTAAAAATAAATGTATATCAATATAAAATCCAACAAATTCTCCACGCATAAAAATTAATGTAATTTAAAATCTTGAAATGAAAAAAAAGATATTTGAAACTAATTGCCGGTTTGATGTGTTTTAAAAATTTACAACTTATTTCTCATTACTGGTGGGCCATTTTCTCGGCCAGCCGAATGAAAGCTCTCCTCGTCTTGAAAGATTTGCAGCCCAACATGCCTGACAAAGCGACTTACTTGGCAAATCACAAAAAATAGGGCTGTGGCCGTGGACCCAGCTGTCAGCCTCTCCACGTACAATACTCTTCCGATGGAAGTCGTTCCTTGACCACGTTGACCACGCCGCGCGGAGAGCACCACGGCGGTGGACGACGGCGAGGCCTAAGAAGGGGACGACGCGGTAGTGGAAGCCCGCGCGGAGAGGACTACAACGGTTCACTGGTTCAGCTGCGGTGTGAGGCTTCCGTCGCCGCAGGGCCTGGCCAGCGGTGGGAATAGTAGGGGCGGTGATGCCTCCACGGCAGCACAGCCGGCCACGGGAGGCAGGAGCATGTGGCACGACCGGCGCTGCTTTGGGCGGCTGGAGCAAGAAGACCAGAGGTTGAAGAAGCACTACGGCCGTTGGATGGACATCGTACGGTCAGTGGAGCTAGAATCGTTCATATTGACTAAGTTGACAAAGCCCATCGTCCCCCTCAACTTAGTAGGCCCACAAGTCAGCCTCCCAGCAAGGTGGGTCCCAGCTAGCCGGGGGAGTATTCATTTTTTTGTGTGTAATAAGGAGGCACTTCCGGTGGGTATGAGCTGACAGCGGGGGGGGGGGGACTTTTTTTTCATGAAATACGGTGGCCCGTCCGGTGGGTCCCAGCAGTCAGGAGGAAACGATTTTTTTCACAAAATACTGGTGGCCCGTCCGGTGGGTCCCCGCTGTTAGGTGGAGGAATAATTATTTTGCACGTAATAAGGAGGCACTTCCTTGCTGCGGCCATGGACCCAGCTGTCAGCCTCTCCATGTACAGTCCATGTTCGATGGAAGCCGTTCCTTGACCACGTTGACCACGCCGCGCCGAGAGCACCAGGGCGGTGGACGACGGCGAGGCCTAGGAAGGGGACGACGCGGAGCCGGGGAAGACGCGGCAGTGGATGCCCACGCGTAGAGGAGTACGAGGGTTCACTGGTTCGCTGCGGTGTGAGGCTGCCGTCTGTGACGCCCGGATAATTAAGCTACAGTAATTCCCTGCTAATGATGCCACGCCACCATGGTTACTATTGTCGATCTCGCGATGATTCGAAACCGATTCAAATTCAAATTCAAAATCAAGCAAACAATAAAACTTTTCAAATATTAAAACTAAAATGCTCGGGTGGTGCCAAATAATGCGTAGGTAATTATGGTGAAGAAACCACACTTCTGTAAATTATTCAAATACACTAAAATAAATAAAACAACAGCTAAACCTATTATAAATGCCCTTTTGAAATTTATAAAAATGCGAACTAAATATTTTAAAAATACCAAAATATATTATGGAAGTGGGCTAATTTACAACCTCCATTTAGGTACTGGTCTTATAATTTTACAAAACTAAAAATATTAAAAACTATAATAGAAAACAGAAAAGTAAAATAAAATAAAAACAGAAAAGAATATACAAAAAAAGAAAACAAAAGAAGGACCCCCCACTAGGCCTTGGCCCAGTTGGCCATCGGGCCAACCAGGCCGGCCCACTGCGCTTATAACCTCCCCCCACTACCAGAAACCCTAATCCCCTCCCTCACGATCCCCTACCCCCGATCCTCCCCTCTCCGCTCGTTCTGGATCGGGGCACGAACCCGCCTTCACCGACCGCGCCGCTCCGCGCTCAGACGCCGGCGCCCACTCCGGCGCTACCCCTCACCGGACGCCTCGCCCTCCTACCCGGAGCCCCCCTCACCGCGACGCCCTTCCCCGCCTTTGCACCGACCCCCGTGAACGTCGCCAGCGTCGTGCCGTCGCCGTTGTCCTCCTCCCCACGGGTCGCCCCTGAGCCCGCTGCCATGTCCCTCCCTCTCTCCTGTGAGCACCGCACCTACCTGCCTCTTCCTCCTTTCCTCCTCTATGCGCACACGCCGCCGCCACCGCGCGCCCCGGCACCCCTCGCCGTCACCCCGTACGCGCGCCGACCGCGCTCACCGCGCCCTGCCTCACGCATAGGCTGCCTCTAGCCGTGCCCCGGACGCGCCTCGCGCACGCCAGTGTGCGTGCCCGTCCGTCCCGCTGCTCCCCGTGCGACCCACGGCTGCCCGCGCCCGTTGCGCCTGCACACCCCCCCCCCCCGCGTGCTGCACGCTGCCGCTACCGCCTCTGGCCACCCTGCTGGCTGCGGGCGCCCTGCCGCCCGCGCGCCCAGCTCACCTTGCTGGCCTCCTGCTCCTGCCGCCTAGCTGATGCCCCGGCTGCCGCCGCCCCCTAGCGCCTGCGCGTCATCCGCCCTACGCCCGCCTTCGCCTGCTGCGGCCGGCCGGCGAGCCTCGCTGAGGCCACGGCCTCGCCCCGCCATGCCGGGCTTCGGCCCTGACGGGCGCCCATGCTCACCCGCGCCCGCTAACCAGCGTGCCCGTTGCCCGGACCCGATAGGCCCCCAGGGCCAATGACAAGCGGGGCCCGCCCCTGTTAAAAAAAGAGAATTAAGAAAATTAATGATAATAAAAATAATTAACTTAATTAACTTAATTAATTTTGATTCATTAAACTAAACAATTAATTAAACTAATTAATCATAATTAAGATTAACCAAATAACTAACTAAAAAGTTAGAGTAGACTAAAACAGTCAATGACAGGGGGGTCCCACCCCTGTTGACCAGTCAAATGTTCAAATGTTGACTGGTCAACTGGGTCCCTCTGGCCCACCTGTCAGCCACTGGGTACACTTTTGTGTACACTGTGCTGGGTGCACCTAGCAATTTAGCATTTATTTTCGAATTAAAAATAATTTCAGAATAATAATAATAAAATCTTTAGAAAATCATATCTTTTAATCCGTATCTCGGATTAAATTATTTTCAACATGAACGTTGCTTAGAACGACGAGACGAATCCGGATACGCAGCCTGTTCGTCCACCACGCATCCCTAGAATAGCAAACACACAACTTTCCCCCTCCGGTTCTTCTGTCCGAAAACGCAAAACATCGGGAATACTTTCTCGGATGTTTTCCCCCTTCACCGGTACCACCTCGTACCGCGTTAGGGCACACCTAGCATCACGCTTTGTCATGTCATGCATCATCATGCATTTGTTTGCATTATATTTATTGTTTCTTCCCCCTCTTCTCTCGCTACACACCGAGACCGACGCCGCTGCTACCCAGTACGACTAAGGTGTTGACGGACCCTCTCTCTTGCCAGAGCAACTAGGCAAGCCCCCCCTTTGATCACCAGATATCGCCTACTCTTCTCTCTACTTCTTTCATTAGAGTAGTGAAGCATGTTATTACTGCTTTTCGTTAATCCTATCCTGATGCATAGCATGTCCTTGCTACTACTGTTGCTACCTTTACCTGCAATCCTAATGCTTAGTATAGGATGCTAGTTTATCATCAGTGGCCCTACATTCTTGTCCGTCTGCAATGCTATACTATTGGGCCGTGATCACTCGGGAGGTGATCACGGGTATATGCTATATACTTTATACATGATACATGTGATGACTAAAGTTGGGTTGGCTTGAGGAGTACCCGCGGTTGATTCACGAATTGGGGGCTGGAAGGACATACTTTCCCGACGGCCCTCTGTGTGGATCTTTGTGGCAAAGCGACAGGGCAGGTTGAGACCACCTAGGAGAGAGGTGGGCCTGGCCCTGGTCGGCGTTCGCGGTTATTTCAAGATAACACGTTTAACGAGATCTTGGTATTTGATCCAAGTCTGGCCACTGGCCTATACGCACTAACCATCTATGCGGGAACAGTTATGGACACTCGACGTCGTGGTATCAGCCGAAGCCTTCGTGACGTCAGCGACTGAGCGGCGCACGCCGGATTGGACTGGAACGCCTGCTAGGCTAGGTCTGCTTCCGGCCGCCCTCGCAACGTGTAGGTGGCAATGGGCGATGGGCCCATACCCCTGCGCCATAGGATTTAGACCGGCATGTTGACCTCTCTGTTGTGCCTAGGTAGGCTGCGACGTGTTGATCTTCCGAGGTCGGGCATGACCTAGGAAAGTGTGTCCGGCCAAATGGGATCGAGCGTGTTGGGTTATGTGGTGCACCCCTGCAGGGAAGTTGATCTATTCGAACAGCTATGATCTTCAGTAACAGGACGACTTGGAGTTGTACCTTGACCTTATGACAACTAGAACCAGATACTTAATAAAACACACCCTTCTAAGTGCCAGACACAACTGGTGATCGCTCTCTCACAGGGTGACGAGGGGAGGATCATCGGTTAGGATTATGCTACACGATGCTACTTGGTGAACTTACCATCTACTCTCTTCTCCTGCTGCAAGATGGAGGTTACAAGAAGCGTACTCTTCGATAAGGACTAGCTATCCCCCTCTTATTCTGGCATTCTGCAGTTCATTCCACATATGATACCCTCATTCCATTTGATACCAATGCATACATATGTAGTGTAGCTCCTTGCTTGCGAGTACTTTGGATGAGTACTCACGGTTGCTTTGATCCCCCTTTTTCCCCTTTCCTATACCCGATTGCTGTGACCAGGCATTGGAGTCCAGGAGCCAGACGCCACTGCTGATGACGACTGCTACTACTCGGGAAGTGCCTACTACTACGTGCAGGCTGCTCACGACGACCAGGAGTAGTTTAGGAGGATCCCAGGCAGGAGGCATGCGCCTCTTTCGATCTGTATCCCAGTTTGTGCTAGCCTTCTTAAGGCAGACTTGTTTAACTTATGTCTGTACTCAGATATTGTTGCTTCCGCTGACTCGTCTATGATCGATCTCTTGTATTCGAGCCCTCAAGGCCACTGGCTTGTAATATGATGCTTTTATGACTTATTTTATTGTTAGAGTTGTGTTGTGATATCTTCCCATGAGTCCCTGATCTTGATCATACACGTTTGCGTGTATGATTAGTGTATGATTGAATCGGGGGCGTCACACCGTCGCCGCAGAATAACATGGGGTGTGGGTGAGTAGATGGATGGCCTGGCCAGTGGTGGGAGTAGTAGGGGGCGGTGAGGCCTCCGCCGCATCGCAGCCGGCCACGGGAGGCAGGAGCATGAGGCACGACCGGTGCTGGTTTGGGCGGCTGGAGCAAGAAGACCAGAGGTTGAAGAAGCACTACGGCCGTTGGATGGACATCGTACGGTCACTGGAGCTAGAATCGTGCATATTGACTAAGTTGACAAAGCCCTCCGTCCCCGTCAACTTAGTAGGCCCACAAGTCAACCTGCCACTAAGGTGGGTCGCAGCTAGCAGGGGGTATTCATTTTTTGTGCGTAATAAGGAGGCACTTCCGGTGGGTCCGAGCTGACAGCAGGGGGAACATTTTTTCGCGAAATACGGTGGCCCGTCGGGTGGGTCCCAGCGGTCAGGGGCAAACGTTTTTTTTGTGTTATACTGGTGGGCGTCCGGTGGGTCCCTGCTGTGAGGTGGGGGAATAATTATTTTTCGCGTAATAAGGAGGCACTTCCTTGCGGCTACCGTGGACCCAGCTGTCAGCCTCTCCACGCACAGTATTCTTTTGATGGAATTCGGTCGTTGACCAAATTGACCACGCCGCGCCGGCAGCACCACGGCGGTGGACGACGGTGAGGCCTAGGAAGGGGACGACGCAGAGCCGGGGAAGACGCGGCAGTGGATGCCCACGCGAAGAGGAGTACGAGGGTTCACTGGTTCGGCTGCGCTGCCGTCGCCGTAGAATAACAGGGGGTGTGGGTGACTGGAGTGGAGGGATGGCCTGGCCAGCGGTGGGAGTAGTATGGGGGCAGTGAGGCCTCCGTGCAGCACAGCCGGCCAGGGGAGGCAGGAGCAGACGGCACGACCGGCGCTGCTTTGGGCGGTTGGAGCAAGACCAGAGGTTGAAGAAGCACTACGGCCGTTGGATGGACATCATACGGTCAGTCGAGCTAGAATCGTGCATATTGACTAAGTTGACAAAGCCCTTCGTCCCCATCAACTTAGTAGGCCCACTATACTGGGTCCCAGCTAGCAGGGGGAGTATTCATTTTTTTGTGCGTAATAAGGAGGCTCTTCCTTGCGTGCGAAGATATAGCTGGTGGGTCCGAGCTATCAGCGGTGGTAACGTTTTTTCGTGAAATACAGAGGCCGTTTCGGTGGGTCCCAGATGTCAGGTGGAGGAAATCATTATTTTGCGCGTAATAAGGAGGCATTTCCTTGCGTGCGGCCGTGGACCCAGCTGTCAGCCTCTCCATGTACAGTCCACTTCAGATGCATGTCGGTCGTTGACCACGCCTCGCCAAGAGCACCAGGGCGGTGGACGACGGCGAGGCCTAGGAAGGGAACGACACAGAGGCAGGGAAGACTCGGCTGTTGTTTTTGTTTCCCACGCGGAGGGGAGTATGACTGTATGAGGGTTTACTGGTTCGTCTGCCGTCGCCGGAGAATAACAACAGGTGTGGGTGAGTAGAGGGATGGCTAGGCCAGTGATGGGAGTACGGTGTGGCGGTGAGGCCTGCGCGGCAGCACAGCCGGCCGCGGGGAGGAGGGAGCAGGCAGTCCCGCCGACGCTTGTTTGAGCGGCTGGAGCAGGAAGAGCAGAGATTGAAGAAGCACGACGACCGTTGGATGGACATCCAACAGTATACAGGCCATCTGTGGAAAGCCTCAAATCTGTGGAAAACAGCATACAACCCATCTGCCATTATTTCAAATAATTTACAGCCCAATTGCTAATTCTTACGGGGTTTTTTGGAGCCCATATTCTTTATGTTATCATTACAGCCCATATTGTTGCCACGGTGCGGTCTGAACTGTTTTTAATCCCAAAATTTCGAGTCACATTCAGATTGATTTTAAAAATAAATGAATGTCAATATAAAATCCAATAAGTTGTCTACACATAAAAATCAATGCAATTTAAAATCTCGAAATGAAAAAAAGATATTTGAAAATAATTGCCGGTTTGATGTGTTTTAAAAATGTACAGCCCATTTCTCATTATTGATAGGCCATTTTCTCGGCCAGCCGAATGAAGCTCTCCTCGTCTTGAAAGATTTGCAGCCCAGCAGGCCGGATAAAGCGACTTACTTGACAAATCACAAAAGAACTGGGCTAGCCATTTTCAGAAAGAAAAAAACTACTGGGCTGGTTTGTGGTAAACATAAAAGAAAAGGCTGTCTAGACATGCCAGAGTGTCCCGCACAGCCTAGTTGACACCCTGCTTCCGTCTCAAAAACAAATTAGATATATGCCACTCCAATTATGGCGATTCATAAAAATGCCACTGCAATTTTTGCAAACTTTGAAAAACGCAACTGCAGTTTGCAAACTTTGAAAAACGCCACTCCAGACTTCAAAAAATGCCACTAGAAATGCATGAAATGGCATTTTTCAAAGTTTGGAAATTGCAGTGGCATTTCTCGGATACACCAGATTTGGAGTGGCATTTATCAAATTAACCCAAAACAAAAATAACTGGGCGAGCTGCTAGGTCCCTTGTGTCAGCCGCTTGTTGTGCAATTCTCTCGTTTATTGACTACGTTGACAATGGCATGGGACCCAGATGTCAGAAATCCACTAGGAGGAGCCGTTTTTTATTGGCTTGAAATAAGGAGGCACTTGCTTGCATACTGCCATGACCTTGGCGGGTCCCTGCTGTCATCCTCTCCACATACAGTACCAGTTAGTCGTGCTTCAAAACTGATTGGCACGCCATTAAAAAATAAAGGTCGATAACTAATGGGGCACCTCGGGCCAACGCGGCCAGATCGCATTTTGCATGAGAAATAACACACCATGTTTCATTGACATGCGGTCCCGTTCCAACATATCAGTGAGACGACGGCGAGTAGTAGGAGTATTTCGGACGTGTAGGCCGGGGCGCCTCTTCGTGAACAGTGGCAAACTCGCAACCGTCCACCGACTCTTCGCCTTTCCCTCTTGATTTGGAGCTGTTGTCGCACACTCTTCCTCTCCCTCCTCCATTTTCCTTCAGCCCTTCACCCTTTCTTCTGCCATTGTTCGATCGTCTTCTCCATAGAGGGAACAGGCCGGAAACGACCCCGTTATTCTTTCCCCGATCTGAAAGATGACGTGGTGGAGGAACTCATTGATCGGTGCGACATCATCACCTCGGCTAGCATGGCAGGTTCATTCAAGCCCATTCTCGACTCAACTAATAACATCATTACAAAGAACCCAAGAGTCAAGGAGCGGTTTGATATCCCCTATCTTCTTCACCGTGACCCTGATGACTGGCGCCGGCACGGCGGAGGCCTCGCCCTGTGCCAGTTGATGCCGCTTGATAATGATACGTATGATGTTAATATGCCATCGCTTGAGGGCAAGGCTTGGGCGGGCGCAAATGGAGATTGGGTTGTTTACATTGGGTCCAACTGCGAGTGGGAACTTGTGAATGTGTACACTCGTCACCGGGTTCCACTTCCAAAAATCTCAGCACACTGCCCAGAGGTTGAGCACACCGGTAATGTACGTGCGTTCAAATACGATCATGGTGACTGTCTTCTACGGAAGATAGCAATTTGTCGAGTTCCCAACCACTCTTGGAATTACAACAACTATGAAGTTGTTGCTATCTTCGACAAGCTTGTTGCCATCCTTAGTGGTTTGACTCGATGGACATTGCTCAAACATCAGTTTCTGTGCACGAATGAGTACCGTGATGCAATTCAATACGAGGGCCTTGTGTTTGCTGCCACCACTCGTGGCACTCTTTTTGCATGGTATCCTCGTAGTTTCGGTACGTTTGTCTTCCACCATAATTATAATTGTTTCATCCACATGCATGCGGGTTAGCAAGTTTCCCTTTACTAATTAACCTTCCTCCCGTGTTTCCAAGGTCCTGTGAACATCCCACCACCTATACTTGAAAAAATTTATAACCAAGGGGGAGATGCCGATGGTGATGATCACGAGCAGCGCCGATATACTCTGTGGCGCCTGGCAACTAATTCCGATGGATCACCTCTTCTTGTGTGTATACAGCCCACTAATGATGTTACTGCTAAGGAAGCATGTGTCTCCCATGGTCGCACTCTCCGGGCCTATTCCAACACCCGTTGCATGGTATTCGGGATGGATACTAGTGTGCCAGCGCCAACTCCTTCTCCCTGGCACAAAATTGATAGTCTTGGAGAAAACTCGCTCTTCCTTGGACAAAACTATCCGATGATGGTGAAAGGCGATCCAACTGCTGTTGACACATTTATGAGAAGCAACTATGTCTATACCCCGGACATTTGGGTGGTTCCCTACCCTGGTACTGATATAGTAGGCCGCTTCAGCCTGGATGATCAGTCCTGCGTTGGTCTCCAGATCGACAACGGATGGCCCGTCCCAGAGAATCACTTGTGGTTCAAAGCAAGCATTTCCAACACCGTGGAATGGTTGAGTTGAAGTTCATTTCATGGCTTGTTATTTGTTGTGTGGTGAAAACTTTAGTATTTATAATGTATCCTCGTTGTCGATGTGGGTTGATGACCTGTTGTATGTAATAAAATGATATGCCTGTGATAAACTTACTAAATTTATGAATGGCTTTCGAGTCGCTTCTCTAAATTTGTACTACTAGCTTCACATGCTTTGCGCGTCAAGCGGGTGTTTTTACTGTAGCCATATGTTAATGTGTTCGTTGTAGGTAACCAGCACCTCGAATCCTCGATACTAGTATACTATATACTAGTAGGAGTAGTAGGGTGGCATGGGCCAGAACAAGCATTCACATCCAGGAGTACGGCACACGCCACCACCACGACATCCATCTGACACCATATTATTTCTTGGAGTCCGTGCTAGAGCATTCTCTTCAACCTCTTCGTTTCTCTAACTTCAGCCATCGTGCGGTGGGCGAGGTGGGGGTTTGCCGATAGTCGGTTTCCTTAACTACGGTCCCACTTGTAAGGCCAACTCCAACGCACGACCCCAAACGGACCTCCATTTTGCACAAACTCCAACGATAATTTTCACTAGGAAAGCAAGACCAAAGAAAACAAGAACCACAAGAATACATTTTACTACTCCTGTAAGTTGGATTAGTGCCTTCTCGATGCATTCATTGTTGATCTGCGGAGGCTCGATCTTGCATGCTTCTTTCTTCTTCGAGTGTAAAGAAGTAGACGTTGCTTCCTCACATCTAGTCTCATGTCTAGCCTCTATTCTAGTAGGAGTATCAACAAGTGCACTAATCTCATCCGAGAGCTGAACCGAAGATTTGGTCAGGTTCTTCCTCCTTTTGCCGACACGTGGGACATCCAGCATCCAGGTCATGTCATGAAAGAAAATAGAGTGGTAGTTGAAGCCACGAGATGTGCATCTTGGGTTAAACTGTAAGTAGAATCTTACTACTCTTGAGTAACTCCAAAAGCGGCCACCGAAGATCTTTATTGGATTTGTTTTTCATCACCAGCATGTCGAGGTGAAAGATGTGCAGGTTCAGTGGGTCCTCTTGCGTTTTCACTGACATGTGGGGGCGCATGTGAGCAAACAGACGATGGGCTCCGCGCGTCCGCTGGCTGGCTGAGAAGAGAGATAGAGGAGGGCTGAGCATGGACTGTAGGAAATTTGTTCTACGTACCTCGATATAGGCTCGATATAGTAGGGTGGCATGGGCCATAACTCAGTAGCATTCACGTCTAGCAGTACGGCACACGCCACCCACACGAGTCCCATCCGACACCAATTTTCTTGGAGTCCGTGCTACAGCCATCTCTTCTCCCTCCTGTTTTCTCAGCCATCACGCGGTAGGCGGGGTGGGGGTTTGCCGACAGTCGGTTTGCTCAACTGCGGTCCCACTTGTAAGTGAAAATGCAACACCGCACGCATTCCTGCTTGAGCGGCGTGCCGGACCAACCATGTGGGGGTGCGACACAAACACGGCAGGCTTTTCCTTTTGAACTCGTAACTTGTAAAATTCGGTTCTGCTCCATGGCACGACCGATAGATAGAAAATAACGATTTTGCCTAGAGTAATGAGAAGTTTGGTTCTGGCGCCGTTCATGCATGGAGTACGTACGAAAATTATGAATTTGATGCGAAAGGTAAGATAATTACTGTAGTATCATATACTACTACATGGATTTGACGAAAAGATAAAAATACATACGGATCCATCAACGTTCAACAACATCCTCACGCCCTAGTGCGCCGGGTCACCAACCGACGTGTGAGGAGCAGCGGCGTTGGCGGCGAGCTCAACGTGCTTCTGAACAGTGCCGTCCAAGGTTGCCCTACGCTCCAAGAAGGCCAGCGTCCTATCGTCCTCCTCTTGCATGTAGTAGTCCTTGTGGACGATTTGCGCGTAGACGTGGGTGAGTATGTCGATGGTGTCTTGCTGTGCCAGGCACTGCGCGGCGAGCGCGACCTCAAGGTGGACATTCTCCGGCGCGACGGCGGGCAGTCGCAGGGCCACTAGTGCGTCGAAGAGGTTGTTACCATAGTGGCCGTTGAGGATGGCGGGCATCGCAGAGCCTGGGCGCGTCGGCTGGAGGCTTACGTCAAAGTCGTCTGCAAGCTTCTTGACGACGGTGAACTTGTCGAGGAAACTGACGAGGACCTCGTTGAACAAGGAGACGAAGTTGTCGTCCAAGCGGCCCCTCGCCCTGGCGGCCTCAAGCAATACTACCTAGAGACGTTCCTCGGTGCCAGTGGACGTGGTAGTACTCCTAAATCCAGACGGTGGTGCTACTAGTACTATTAGTAGTACTACCAATGTAGTAGTAGGAGTACTAGCATTGTACTACCTGTTGGTCAAATTATTACGTGCAGCTCCTCACAGTGAAGTGACAAGACCCTGCACCGGAGATGACACCTGAGTATAGGCGCCGTGTTCGGCATACCATAGTCAGCCTCACCGTCTGCTGTCACTATCATCATGGCTGTAGAGCTAGCCTGCTTACAACTAGCCCTGTTCGACATAATTTCCCGTGCGTAGATGCCCGTGCATTGCATGGAACACCAAGATTGGGGGTGGACGGCTCCGGCAGCGGCCATCGCGCCAGATTTTTCCACGGCCTTCTACTCCTAGATTGTGAGAGACAAGGAGTTGTTTGTAAATAGGGAACAAGTGCGGGCATCTTTTTGCAAAAATGGAGAAGCTTGGTTTGTATGCGTCAGATCTAGATCCGACGGCTATTGGTGAAAGATGGGAGGCACAACATCATCACCAACTCAGGACCTGTTTGATTCGCAGGATTTTGAAAACGCAGGAATAGGACACGGCAATATTACAAGTTTCAAACTGATATTACAAATGTTAGGAGTAATGCTACACCTACGAAGAGGGAATTACTAGGAAGTTTACGTAAGAACTTTCATTACTTTAGGTGGATGCAACATTATCGTACAAACTAAAATCCACCACCCTGACAAGTCACTAATGGGCAAATAAGTTTTCGAGTCTCTGGCCACTTGATGTTTCAAAAACAAATTCAGATTCTGCAGAGAAATGAGCTCCATCGTGTACTCGCGCGGGTGTGGCTGGGCACGAAGCGTGAGTACGTGCACGGTGCACCTATTCTCTTCTTGTATATGTACAACAACTACGTGGGGTTGTGTGAGAGAGATACAAACCTAGAGAGATATAGTGTGTGGGTTTTTGAGTGTTTTTTTTGGGGGGGGGGGGGCAATCAAAAAATTTAACATATGCAATGTGTGTCAAATAGAGTCCTGGATATAACATATATATAGAGGGGGAGATCCATGAGAAGAGAGTGGAGGTATCATCGGCTTGAGGTGTCCATAGAATCGAAGAGAGGGATGATGTGTGTGTGTGTGCGCGTGCGTGCGATTGATAAAGAGTGCCATCGAATTTGTGTGTGGCCACGTCAAAGATATAGAGTGGCTGGCCTATTGGAACGTGAGATGGGACATGTGTAGTTTGTCTCTGTGGCATGGATACCTACCTGCAGCGCTCGACTATCGGTGTGTGGTGGGGGAAGAGGGAGGCCCAATTAACTATAGAGGTACAATGGCTGGTATATGTGTGGAGGAGGAGAGAGTCCTACCTCATGTATTAAGGAGATCGATCTGACTCATGTATTAAGGGAGATCGATCGGCATCCATGCATATGTGCAAGAGATGAATAAGGTTGGGAGAGAGACAGAGCTAGAGTGTTGGGGGGGGGGTGGTAGTGGAGTTGCTTCTAACAAATGGTGGGATAGGCTTGGTAGACAAACGGAGGGCACGCCCGCAATATCAATAAGAGAGGAGATGGTTGCTTGTTGTCTGTGCACGTGCGTGTGAGAGACGGGTCAGGAGGCATGCACGAATGATGAGGGGGGCAATGTGGTTGTGGTAAGCAGACGTAACTACATAGGAAGATCAACCACCCTTTGTAAGAGAAAGGAGAGACATAACTTGTGAGGTACGTCGATCGATGGGGGGGGGTAGTTAAAGTCGATCTAGGTATATGTTGGGAGATCGATTGGTATACATGCATGTGTGTGTTAGAAGCAAATGAAGCACGAGGAGAAGGATAGAGAGAGAGGGATGCATGTAGGAGGTGGTACGAGAGGCATACTATATCGAGGGGGAGGAGTGTGTGAGTACGAGAACGATGAAAAGAGTGGTGGGAGTGAGGCATGGACGGTGACAAGAAAAGAGGGGAAGCTTGTGTTTGTGCTAGGCACACCTGGCTAGAGAGGCATATCGATCGATGTGTGCCGTAAAGAAGGAGCTGGGGGGCCTACACACACCGTGGGTGAACGACCTAAAGTGAAAAGATGAATTTGCGCGATGGAGCTAGAGAATGTTGAGGGAGGGTGAGAGCGATGCGGGGGTGTGCATGCACAAGAGAAAGTTAGCGCTAGCTACAAAGATAAGAGGGTTGTGTGGGTGTAAAAGACGAATAGAGATCATATATACTTCATTATGAAAAGCGAATTTGGATATTTGAAGAATTTATCAGTGTTTCAAACCGACGGATGTGTGAATATATATAACGGTGATACACATGGTGTGGTTATGAACATGGTATACTACATTTAATATATTTTATCTCTACTCTTATAAAAAACGGAGTTGTTGATGATGGTGTGCCTGCCATCCTGCATTATAGGCCGTCTGATTTATATCTGGCGGATAGCAAGGAAAGTATGATGGTTGAAGTTGGCAACAATCATGATTGTAGATTCTTATTGAAATAGAGAAACGAATTCAAATTTAGTTCGAATTGCAGCGGTAGTATAGACATTTGAAATGCACTAAAATGTTGGTATGAGTAGGTTACATGCATTATACAGCAAGCGAAAAAAATTAATCGGACATAACATGGATTCATACTCCCTCCTTCCATCTATATAGGGCGTAATGATATTTTTAAGACCGCCTGTGACTATTGACAAGATTAATAGTACATGACATGCACAATGTGAAAATTATATCATTGAAAGAACCTTTCACAGACGAATTTAACGGTGTGCTTTGTGTAAGTTGCATATCATATATCATTGCTCTAATATTTGGTCAAATTTAGCATTGAAAAACGCATTAGGCCCTATATAGATGGAAGGAGGGAGTAGCTTTGAATAGCATTTGTATAGTAAAACGGGGCAAGACTCTCTCTTTGTGTGGTGTAAATAGTTTTATTTTTTTCGTTTTCTTTTTGGTTGAGGGAAGTGCGAATTGATTTGGTATGTACAAGTACAATATTACTACACGTTAGGCTTGTCCCTAAAATTCAAGCCACGTCTTGTTATATCCCGAAAATTCAGATATCGTGCTCCCAAAACTAGCGCCTTCACAACCCGCGCCTTGCTATCCCGAAATTACAACGCGCGCACGAAAACTCCCTCCGGCTCCCAAATCCCAACACGCGAAATCCCCCTTCTAACCCTGAGTCGAAAGGGCCGCTAGTTCAAATCGGTGGGGGGTACTTTTGTAACACACCCTACATTTTGGACAAGTGTGTTCCTAAGTCATACTTCACCCCCTCCCATCGCCCCCTTTTCGCCATTCGAAATCCCAGGCCGCCATAACCTCTCCGCTCCAGCCGTGAAACCCCACCCTCCTTCGTCCGCCACGTCACCGCTGCCCAGCCGGAGCCTCTTCCCCGACAACGTCGTCCACCGCAACAGCTCGACGTCCCGCGTCCACCTCCCTGGATGAGGTCCGTCGTCCATCTCGCCATCCTGCCGGTTCAGCCGCCCCGTCCTCCACCTCCAAGGAGCTGCTCCGACGATCGCCTCATCTATCGCGGTTGCTCCATCCCCACAGCACCGCCTTAACCTGCTCCACCGGAACTGCAGCATCCTCACCGACTCCTCGGACGAAGCCGAGGCCTACTCGGCGCCACCAAAGAGGTTGTACACTCATCGCATCGCACCTTCTTCTTAACTCGACCTCCCGGCGCCGACGGTGCTCCATCCCGCGGGCGACATCTCCACGGCGGCTCTCCCTCAGTGCGAGGCCCCTTCGGCGGCGGCGTCAACACCAGCCGGATCTGCTGCTGCTGCTCCGGCTCTTGCTCGATCGCTCTCTCGCCCAGCTCCTACTGTTGCTCTCCCCTCGCTCGTGCTACTACTCTGCTTCGATTAAGCCACACTTCAGTCGACTGAATCGACTTTTGGGTCAGTCGATTTTCAGGGGTTGGGGGGCTCGCCGGAGTTAAGGAAGAACCACCCGCAACGGGGAGGGGGGCTCGCCGGAGAGGTACCCCACTATCTATCTTAGGGTTTAGGGTGGGGGCGGGGGGCCTAGAGGGCTGGCCGGGGCGACGGTTGCGAGTTGTTTCGGGGCAGCGAGGCGGCGTTGGGGCCGGCGGTTCGGCCGGTGGTGGCTGGCGGCTCAGGGGGGTGCAGGTTGAAGATGAACTGCAGGCCCTCCCTAAACTACATGTCAAGTGCCTCTGTGCTACCATTGCGTTCAGTTTCGATAGTAGCATTCAGATTCCACAGTAAATTTCAGTTTCGACAGTTAAGTTCAGTGTCAACGGTTTTTACCTCATCTGTTGTAGTCAGGTGGTTTTTGGTGATGTTAATTTTACATCCATTTTACATCATCTATTGGAGATGCTATTAGAATCCCACTTGAGATTGACGATGTCTGTCTTGTGCTGCTTCAGCCTTGACGTCTTACGGCTCACCGGAGCTGCTCCAACGACAGAACGATCCATCACAACAGAGCAGTGCCCTGGATGCCGTCTACAGATTCCTCAGATCTTCCTCCACACCTCCGACAGCCACCTCTGCCTCAACTGCTTCAGCGGCCAACCCAATGATGCTGAGGTCGACACGGCTACGGCAAAGAGGTTGTACACTTGTTGCATCACTTATTACTATACATTCACGTCGATCCATTAGGGCTATTTTGGTTCAACGGAAAAACATCGATCCACTGGTTGTTACCATCACTCTAAATTTCTGCATGCTCTCCTTACATAATCTCACCATATTTTTTTCGTATGCATGCCAGATATTGTACACAGTCATGCTGAACATGTAGAGAAAAAGAGAAGAGTTTTGCGCGGCAATACAATGTCATGCAGACATCGCTCCATGGTGGGTTCAATGGCAAACCCTCCCCACCCCTCTCCAGATTGTAATCCAGAGGTAGATATCTGTTCTGAGGCGGACTCGGATGCCGCTGACCACTCCTATTTACCCCCAAGGTGTTTGCTCTACCTTGGCATGATGATGTTAGTCATATCATGCATATGTTGCCTTGCAGTGCCTACTTTTGACATCATATATGTCATCTGCTTAGTTTAGACATGTTCTGTAATGCCACCTGTTTAGTTTCTATATCATATATGGGAATTATGCAGTCTCATGTCTTTTAGCCAGCCATAATATATGTGAAATGTGCAATGCCATCCTGTTTAACCAGGCATCATATATTTGCATGATATCTTGCCCATCCTTTTCTTCATTACATTTCCATTTGTCGACAATGTTCGTACATTAAACTACTCTTCCTGTGAATCAGCCATTTGGGTGGGAGATGGAAAAATCTAGAGTGAAAACAAGGCCTTCAAAGCAGACAGTGCTACCTGTCGAAGCAGATCTCTTGTTGGGTCCCGATAGCTCCTGAGAGATGGATTCAGAGACAGATGACCAGTCATATTCCCCCACTGAGGTGTATGCTCTAACTTGGCACAGTTATACTGCTCATATCATGCATACGGTGTCTTGCATTGCATAGTTTAGACATCATATACACAATATTCAACACCATGTTCTTAGTTCAGACATCATATCGAATGCCCTCTGTTTAGCATATAAATCACATATGTGAATTAAATTATGCGATCCTGATTACTTAGATAACATGTAGGTGAATTATGTCATGTGATCCTGTTTAGTTATTCATCATATCTTTGAATTATGTTATGCTATGCTATCCAGTTTAGATAGACATCATATATGGGAAATTATGTCATGCTATCCATTTTAGTTAAACAATATACATGTCAACTATTTCATGCCCTCTTTTTTCCACACTATCTATTGCATCTGCCTCTCATACAATGTCTATACATTCAACTATGTTTCCTGTTTATCAGCCATTTGAATTGGAGCGGGTGATGCCAGTATCTAGCGGACTAAAAACACGGTCTTCAAATAAAACAGTGCTACCTCTTGGTGGAGATAGCACCCCGGTTGTACATGCACAAGAACCAGCCCTACCACACATAACCCAAACTCTCGCAGATTGTACCCCTACTACGACGGACAGAGAACCAGCTTCACCCAATCTAACCCCAACCCCAGCCGATAGTAACCCAGTTCCTGTTGACACAGCACCATCTCCACCACAGAGCTCCCAAACAAGAGCAGTTAGTAAGGCAGCTCCAGTGCCCAAAGGGCCAGTACTATCACGGCGAACCCCAACTCCACCAGTTAGTACACCTATGCCTGTGGAGGAAGCACAACCGGCTAGTCATAGTTTAGCATCTATCGCATTTGATGTTGTTAAATCGTATGTGCGTATCTTCCCATCTTGGAAATATTATACTGAAGATGAAGGAAAATGCCAGTTGCAGGTGTTTGTCCAGGAGTTATGTGCAAGTAATGTTATTCATGGCAATTACTTTGCTTCGTCCCATACATCCTACCTCCATGATGGTTATAATACAGCAAATTTTCCCATTTTTCTCTATAGAGAAGGACCGATTTGGAAACTCAGGATGAGGTAACCTGTGCTAATACCTCAGCTATGTTCAAGAATGCTTGGTGGCAGTATCGTAATTACCTGAAGAAAACGTACTTCACCGGCAAAGAAACTCATCAAATTCCCTTACGTTCTCCCGAGACACATTTACTGGACGATGACTGGGAACGCCTTGTTCTGCACTAGTCCCGAACCAAGAATGTGGTAAGGTCTATGAGCTCATTTTCTATTTTTAAGTATTATATTCTTGCGTCTTACTGTACTTTGTTCATGTAGAACAAGTGCCTAAACCTGAAGCACAACTGTTCTAATTTAAGATTCCATTGCTACCATAGGACATAGATATATGTTTGTTTGATGCTTTTATTATGTACTAGTACTTGGCAATAGAAGACTTGGTAGTTTAATCCTGTCCACCTTACTAATGAACTGGTTCACCGAAATGAGTTTCATATACTAGTACATGCTAAACTTGTTATGTGCCTGCTTATTTCTTCTTTTAGAATGCTGACAGAATATTGGGGAAGAGTACCTTATTAAGCAACGGTAAAGGAAGTAATGCAAATAAGCTTCAGGATAGTGACACATCATGTCTTGGTTTAGTGTTCGAGGTACTGGCCACTACCGCTTGCACAAGCTATTCAAACTCACTGTCTGAATCAGTTCAGTTTCTTGAGTCTCAACTACAAGCTGAAAGACATCGATCAGCTGTGCTGCGACAAGAAGCGGAAGGACTGCGGAAGTCCCTGGAGCATTCAGATGCATACTTTCTGGTGCAACAACAAGCGTTGGAGGATTTTAGCGCCAAACAGGACAAAGCTAATCAACTTGCTAAGCTTATTGCTAGCATGGTGGATACCCAGGATAACGTTTCTTGAGCTCTTCTGAAGTTTTTTCAGTTATGCTCTTGTTTTGCTGCCGCATTTATTTGCACTGGTGGCCAATTTTGACGGCCAGTGTATATGATATGCTGCTTTGTTCCCTATATTTGCACTGGCGGCGAATTTTGATGCCCAGTGGATGTAATATGTGTGATAGCCGTGATAGCCTAGCGTTAGTTGCTTGCTTATTTATTTCCTTGTTGTCTTGTTTATTTGTTTGCTTGTAGTCATTGCAGTTCTTTTTCCGCGGTTAACTAGTGGCTGCAATAACCTATTTTTTAAAACTAGGCCACAATAACCATGGGCTAATATTTACTGTAGTGACACTGGGCCTCCTACGGGTCGTAGAAACTGTGGGCCTTCTATGGGCCGTAGAAACAATAGGCCTTCTACGGGCCGTAGAAACAATGGGCCTTGTACGGGCCGTATCATCAATGGGCCTTATACGAGCCGTATGATCGATTGGCCAAACATGGGCCAATAACAGGCCGCATTATGACCGTAAATGGGCTAGAGTTGGAATCGTCTGTTCATGGGCCGACCATAACAGGCCATCGTTAATAGGCCGTATTTGATGACGCTATGAAAACGGCCCAACGTATTAACGGACCACAAACGGGCCGACTGGAACCACGGGCTGAATTTGGCCCACAAGCAGAAAATGACAGTAATGGGCCGTAAGTAAACGAATGCTGGAAATGAGCCCAAGAATAAATGGGCTCTGAGAAGGTCGAAAGATAACATGGGCTGGAAACGGCCCAACGGAATAATGGGTCGTTAATGGGTATAAAGTGATACACTGTTCATTACGGGCCAGTTTCATCACGGGTCGTTAATGGAAAGTGATGCATTGTTCATTACGGGCCAGTTTCACCACGGGCTGTTAATAGGCCAAGAGTTACATAGGGCCTCATATGGGCCGAAAGACGTCATGGGCCATACATGGGCCAGAAGTGAAAACGGGCTGGAATCATATTGGATGGCCTAGATGACGCTACTGGGCCTAATTCGGATAGGGCGTAACGGGCCTTGGGTTAGCGGGCTGTAAATGGGCTATATGCGAACAGGCCGTTAACAGGCTTTACATGGGCTGGCCCGCCACCTTTTGACCAAGTCAAACGGGCCGGCCTTTTCACAGGAATGGGCCTCTGTTGGGCCATGCCACATGTCGACGTAACATAGGCGCCTATCTGGCCCACTGACGAGCTGACACGTGTTTCGCCCGGCCAATAAGAATTTACACGTGGAAATTTCCCATTGGTCGGGGCTGTTAATGGGTTATCGGATTCAAAACCCGACCCGATAGCTTAACGGCGTTCCGTTACAGTGGATGCCACGTGTCGGTCACCCTTAACGAAAGCACTTCTGTGACGCGTGATTTATCGTCATGGAAGTGGACACTTCCGTGATGATAATTTTGGTAATGTCATGGAACACTTCTACGACAGCACAGGTATGCCTATCTTGATTCTGTCATAAATTTGTCATGGATGTACATGCATGACAAAAAAAGCGACCTACTGTGACAAACACATATCATCACGGAAGTGTATTTTTTATAGTGCTTGTAGTCGTTGCTGTTGACAAACCTGGTGAAACGGTCGCAAGGCTCTGTGGCCATGCAGCAATGGTAGATGAGGACATGATGGCGCACGCACAACTGGGTGACGACAACCTTCTGATCTATGTTGGGACGACCGACGCTGTACCGGAGGTCGATGCCGACCACCTTGTACTTGTCTCGAGCAAGCAACTGCTCAACGGTGTTGATGTGGTCGTCCACCACGGCTGGGTCGATGTTGTACACCACCGAGAGATCTATCTCCCTCGCATGGGTCTCCACTTTATGCTCGCCAAATTCCATTGGAGCGCCACTAAACATCCCCTCTCTATGTGTCATCATGGGTGTGCTTGTTGTGTTGTGGGGCGCGATCGAAAGGTTGAAGAGACTAAGGTTATAATGGCCGCGAGAATTAAAGGGGAAGCTGGACGGCCAGGAATATCGGCACGTCCTGACGGTAGTTCTAATTTGCAGCGCGTAACTCCATCGTGCCGCACGTAACGGCATCATGTGGCAACCCACGCGGTGCAACCACATGCATATGGGGCCCCCGACGTGATCATACGCATGCCCAACCACTGGCAGAGCGCGCGCGAAGGGACGCAAGCAGAGCGCTCCGCGGTCGCCTCAACGGTGAGCAACCATATATATTAGTAGAATGCACATGCGTTGCTACGGGCTACAATACATATAGATGAATTAGACAAATGGTTAAGCTTGTCTTCAAGGTCGAAACTTATTTGTCCCTCATACATCCGGACGTGTTTGGATATCGAACAGGCACACAACAGGCTCCCCAAAATTCAATCATCAGGACAATGCGGGTGCCCCAAATCCAGCTCATATATGAGGAACAAATGTGATTGTCCTGACAATCCGCGATGTTATCTCCAACACATGGTCCCAACACAAAAACCACACCCCACGACGCACCCCTTCCCTTTTTCGGCCGGACACTTCCCTTCCTACTCGGTTTTCCTCCGTAGCCGGACATTTCTAGCAAGAAGCCCATGTGTTGCAATGGGGCATGCATATTCAAATGGTTCAACATAATAGCTAATTGTCGATGTGCCGCAACAAGCCTGGTGGGTGAACAGTAACCCCCCTTCTCTCTTTATCCATTAAAGTGGAGTATGACATTGCCATGCTACATCCGTTCTTTAAATGTACACATCAATAGACCGGCACTCACAGTAATTTCTACTCACACTAATTCATTAATCTATCCCCTTGCAGTTGAATGATGTACGTTCTTTCATTTTTCACAAGCGTAGTTATAAAGTTAAGCCAATTCATTCTGTTAAGATTAAAGTATAATTTGTAATTAAGGGAAATCTCCCCTTGCCCATCGAACGAGCGGTTGCTCCCGCACGGACGCTTGTGTCCGTTGCAACCGTCGCCTCTCTCCCGTCCTTTTGGAACCGATGCATCTCTTCGCGATCGTCGCATCTCTCCAGGGGATATATATACTCTCTGTAACCATCGATCAAGAGAATCAATTACTTTCGATTCAAAACACATTATCACGCACATAGAACAGCCAGCGAGAGCGAAAGGCAACAGAGAAAGGAGAAGAGAGGAAGCACTCGCCTCCGGTGAGATGACAGGACTCGTCTCCTTCTTCCTCCATCTGATCTGCGAGGACGGTCGCCGCTACCGCCTCATTGCCCTTCGCCACCATGGAGTTGGTGGCCACCGCCGTTTCCGTCGCCGGATGCAAGCCATCCGTCGATTCGGCCGCAGCGCCGCTGGACGTGGCGCTCCTGGCCACCACTGCGCTGCTGGACGTGGTGCTCCTGGCCGCCACCGTGCTGCTAGACGCCCCCCCCCCCCCCCCGCGGGTGCTCCCCTCGCTCCTGGACGCAACCACAATGGTGCTCCCTGCGCCCCGTGGCCAGGCGCCCATGGGGTTCGACCCCTGGCTAGTGGCCGGCCCGAGGGCCTCCATGGTGCACAGGGCTGCAGCCGCGCCTGCACCGCCCCCTGGATCTCCGCCTCCACCACCTCCTCCGCCGGCCGCCTGGCTCGCGCCGTCGATGCCAACACCCGCCTCCGAGGCTGCTGGCCCACCCGGATACTGCCCTGTGCCGATGCGCGCCGTCGTGAACGAGGAGGAGGCGCTCGCCTTCGTCTCCGCACCGACCGGTGCCTCCGGACTTGTCCGCCTTGGAGTCGGCATGGAAGGCGCCGCCGTCGCCGGCACGCCTCAACAGGAGACAGCCGCGGGCTCGAGCAGCCGCGTGGAGCGGCGCTTCGGCCGCCTCTTCAGGCGCGCCGCCACAGCCCTCAACCGCCGCCCCGGCCGTCGCCCAGGCTCATGGGCTACGGCGAATCTCGGCTTCACTGCTACTCCACTACGCCAGGCCTCCACCGTCGTCGTCTCCTCTTTAGATGAAGAGGCCTCTTCGGTGTCACGTCGCTGACACCTGAAGATGCGAGGGGAGGCATCGGCGCTCGCCCCGGTCGCCGGCGTCTGGGCTCCCTGCTCCTTGCGAGCGCAGGTGGTGGTGGGGATCGAGCGTGGTGCAGGTCCTTATCCGTAACCGCCCCACCTCTCGCCTCCTCTTATGCGGTGTGGGTGGCTGCAGGCTGGCCTCGGTCGACGGTGGCAGGCCCAGGCCCAGGCGATCGACCTGCTCTCTTCAAGTTTTTTAATCTCTGTTTTTTATTAGTCTAGTACTAATTATTGTATATGGTGTAGTTTTAGACTCTGCTTAGTACTGTTTAGTACCTAGTTTGACTGCTACTTACATACTAGTCCAGTTCTAGATTAAATCTAACTAGGACTTGTGTAATTATTAGTGTGTTTATATTATGTAATGGATTGATAATATAAATAAAGTACCGGATTTCATCTGGGAAGAATGACATGTTCCATGTGTTTACCACATCTCATTTTATCGAACATGTCTTTGCGATTGAGGTCTTCTCTCGCATATCAAACTTGCAAATTTTTTGATGTTTCTCCCTCATCTTATTTGGAATCACAAGGTAATGAGTTGTGATCTACTGCTCATTTGCAGAATATCCTCTCTTACTATGAGGTCTACGCTTTGTCATTCTCGACAAACGATTACCTCCAACGTGCATTCCTTATATCTGAATTGTAGCATACCCAAGGTAATGGCGATGTAGCCTATTACTGTGAGATCTATGTGATCTTCAAAGTGTTATGTTCACACAATTGAGGTTGAGAATTTTTCAAGTTTAGACTTGAGTATCAATTTTTGCATTCTTATTACACAACCATGATGGTTTTTAATTTACCACCCGTAAATTAATTATCTCTGGTTTCCCATGTAGGCAAAGATGACTACCAAAGAGTTTGAGGAGCTTGCCCTCAATGGCCACAACTACCCTACATGGGCTATGGACATCAATATCAGTCTTGCGTCCTGTGGGATAGCGCATGCAATTCAACCCCCGAAGACTCCTCTCCCGGCTGGGGCCACGCCGCTGACAGAACAGCAGAACTATCCTGCCTTATTCATCATAAGGCACCATATTCATCCAGATCTCAAGTCTGAGTATTTACAGGAGGAATCTCCTAGTACTCTGTTTCTGGCCCTCAAAACGAGGTATGAATAGCAGAAGGCAGTAGTCCTGCCAGAAGCACTCCATGATTGGGCTCATCTCTGTCTTCAGGATTTCGAGTCCATCGGTGAGTACAATCATGTTGTTCATAAGATATGTTCCAAACTGCGCTTTTGTGAGAAGAAAACTACTGAGGGGGAGAAGATAGAGAAAACTTTGTCTACTATGCTCCCTTCAGATAGGATCCTCCAACAGCAATACCATGCTCGTAACTACACTGTCTATTCCGAGCTTATTCACATGTTACTTCAGGCTGAAAAGCATGATGAGCTACTCGCTAAGAATGGCTCTCAGCGCCCAATTGGGGCACAACCTTTACCTGAAGTTCATCTGAATGTTGCAAATAGACAAAAGTTTAATGTTACCTCTCGAGGTAAACAATCCAATTCCGAGCATAAGCGAAAGCGCAATGGGAACAGGAGATCTAGATACCCAGGCAAGGGAAAAGGCACTTCAAAGCCCAGGTTTGATAAATCTAAGCTTTGCAACAAGTGTGGATGCTCCACGCATTCTACTGAAAAGTGCACAATGCCCAAGCATCTGGTTATGATGTACCAGCAATCTCAGGGACGCAAAGCACCTCAAGGGAAAAGGTTTGAAGCCAACTTCAACCTTCATCCAGATAGCGCAAAAGGAGCTGGTGGTTCGCACGATGTTCCTCCTGGACTGAGCAATGCCGTGGTTCCTTATCTTCCTGAGGCTATTTCTGAAATGTAGAACACGTTGATTGAGTACACTGCAAACAACGTGTTTGGTGACTTCGACTAGTCCCTCAATCTCCTTAGTGATCTACTTACTTATGTCCATTTGTGATGATTGTAATAAGAACATAGGTTTGTTTTTGTCTTTATATTGTATTGTATCAGCACATTTGATATAATAAAGATTGTATTCTATATATTACTATGAGGTTTTCTTATTGAAAATTCTTTGTTTTATATAGTTTTCTACGGGGACAATCCGATGAAAGAGGAATTATGCCTTGTGGACAGTGATGCCACAATCTCCATACTGAGGGAGATGAAATATTTCCAAACTCTGAAAAAGACAAATGGAGATATTCTAACTATCGCTGGACGCGATACTGTGATTGTTGGTACTGGACGTGCCATATTCACCCTCCCAAGTGGTACATATGTGACAATTGAGGATGCTTTACTGTATCCCGATTCTACACGTACCCTGATCAGTTATCGAGATATCCATAAAAATGGTTTTCATATTTAAACCCATGAAGACAACAAAGAGGAGTATCTACTCTTTACTAAAGATGATGGATATGGCAAAAAGGTACAAGAGAAAATTCCTTCTCTATTGTCTGGTTTGTACTATACGTACATCAAACCCGTGGAACATGTTGCATACAAAGTAATTTTTTAGAATGTTAACGCATTCCAAACCTGGCATGATCGTCTAGGCCATCCTGGAATATGGATGATGAGAAAAATTACTAGCAATTCCATTGGTCATAATTTGCTTGAGTCAAAATTTCATCAATCTTCTGATTTTGTGTGCACATCTTGTGCCACGGGAAAGCTAATTTTGAGGCCCTCACACCTCAAAATACAAGCTGAACCACTCCAGTTCCTTGAAGGTATTCAAGGAGACATTTGTGGTCCCGTTCAGCCATTATCTAGACCTTTCTGGTATTTCATGGTTCTGATTGACGCATCTACACGATGGTCACATATGTGTCTTCTATCCACACGAAACCATGCATTTGCCAAGATAATGAGGCAAGTCATTAAGTTGCAAGCCCATTATCCTGCAAGTCGAATTAAATCAATTCAGATAGACAATGCTGCAGAATTCTCCTCACGTGCTTTCAATGATTATTGCATGGCTTTGGGGATTGAAGTTCAGCACTCTGTTCCATATGTCCATACACAAAATGGTTTGGCTGAAGCACTGATTAAGAGGATCAAACTCATTGCAAGACCTTTGTTGACGAATTGCAACTTGCCAATCTCTTGTTGGGGTCACACTGTTTTACATGTTGCTGACTTGATACAATTGAGGCCAACTGCATATCACAGTTCTTCCCCTCTGGAATTGGTACGTGGAAATCCTCCAAGCATTTCCCATCTGCGTAAGTTCGGATGTGCTGCATACATCCCGATCTCACCACCATAGCGGACATCTATGGGCCCACATAGGAAGTTGGGGATCTATGTGGGGTATAAATCGCCGTCGATTATCAAGTACCTGGAACCCCTGACTCGGGATCTGTTCACAGCCCGTCACGCTGATTGCATATTTAATGAGGAACATTTTCCGGCATTAGGGGGAGATTTCAAGTACCAGAAAGAATGCCCGGAAATTGATTGGAATGCTCATGCCATTTCATCCTCTGATCCACGTACCCAAGAGACCGAACTTAAAGTTCGGAAGATCATTAATTTGCAACATCTTGCAAATAATCTGCCAGATTCATTTACTGATTTGAAAGGCGTTACAAAATCCTTAAACCCGGCCAGAAATGCGCCAGAAAGAGTGGAGGTACCAATAAAAACCACTCAACTCCCTATTCCTAAAAAGAGGGGGAGTAGTACGACCTCTGACCCGGAGCATGCTTCTAGCAAGCAGCAAAGTAAATCGAGGAGAAAAACCTCGGAGTCATTAAATGCAGGTCAACTCAACGTTGACAAACACCTGATGGGTAGTATACACCCAGTGGAAGGGCAACCTCCACAACCCAGTTTCAGTGTGCACAAACTGACTGGGACATCGGAACACCCAGACTCGATCGTATTGGGAAATCACGAAGAGTCACTGGGGGTGCAGGAAATTTCCATCAACTATGTTGATTCTAGAGAATCATTTGACCGTAAGACTACGACTGTCGACATATATTTTGCTGAAAAGATTGCAGATACCCTTCTCACTGATCATGATCCAAGGTCTATCGTTGAGTGCCAAAAGCGCTCTGACTGGCCTAAATGGAAGGATACAATCCAAGCAGAAATTGCCTCGCTTAACAAAAGAAAGGTATTCACTAAAGCAATACCTACACCTCCCAGTGTTTCCCTATCGGATTCAAATGGATTTTTCTCCGGAAACGGAATGAGAACAATGAGGTGGTGAGATATAAAGCAAGGCTCGTAGCACAAGGTTTCACGCAGAAACCCGACATTGATTTCACTGAAACATATTCTACAGTAATGAGTGCAACCACTTTCCGATATCTTATATCTTTGGCAGTACAAAATCGTCTATCTATGCAGTTGATGGACGTCGTGACCGCATATCTCTACGGGTCACTAGATTTGGACATATATATGAAGGTTCCTGATGGAATCTCTGTCCCGAATAAAAATGCGAAACGCAACATGTATTGTGTAAAACTGAATAAGTCACTATATGGCTTAAGGCAGTCGGGACGGATGTGGTACAACCGACTCGGTGAGTTCCTTCTTCAGAAAGGTTACTCCAATAGTGATGATTGCCCATGTGTTTTCATCAAGAAGTCCTCTACAGGATTTTGCATCATCTCTGTGTATGTTGATGATCTCAACATCATCGGCAGCACACCAGACATTGATGAAGCACGCAATCACCTAAAGATGGAATTTGAGATGAAGGATTTGGGTAAAACCAAATTTTTCTTAGGTATTCAACTTGAGCACCTTCCCTCAGGAATCATGGTACACCAATCTGCCTATATCCAGAAAATATTGGAGAAATTCAATATGGACAAATCCTATCCATCTAAAACTCCCATGGTGGTTCGATCTCTAGACGTAGAGAAAGATCCGTTCAGACCAAGGGATGATGGAGAAGAGGTGTTGGGACCTGAAGTTCCATACCTTAGTGCTGTTGGAGCGCTTATGTATCTTGCAAATTGCACAAGACCTGATATTGCATTTGCAGTGAATCTACTTGCTAGACATAGCGCAGCTCCCACCAAACGTCATTGGTCTGGAGTGAAGAATATCTTTCGATATCTCCAAGGCACAAAGGATCTTGGCCTATTTTTCCAGTTCCACACAAATCAGGACTCTGATGTGATTGGATATGCAGATGCCGGCTATTTGTCTGATCCCCATAATGCCAGATCTCAGGCCGACTTCGTGTTCCTACATGGTGGTACTGCTATATCATGGAAGTCTTCGAAACAGACTCTGGTGGCAACATCTACCAATCATTCTGAAATAATTTCGTTATTTGAAGCAACATGCGAATGTGTATGGCTTCGCAGAATGATAAACCACATACAACAGTCATGTGCAATGGGTTCGATAAAATCACCTACCATTATCTATGAAGATAATGCGGCCTGTGTTGCGCAGATGCAAACATGATACATCAAGAATAATATCGCCAAGCATATTTCTCCTAAATGGTTTTCCCCATAATCTTCAGAAAAGCGGGGAAATAAGCATTCTGCAAGTCAAATCATGCGACAAGCTTGCTGATTTATTTACCAAGTCTCTACCAAATTCTACGTTCCAGAAATGTGTTCATGAAATTGGTATGCAAAAACTTAGAGACTTACAGGTTTCAGTGAGAGTGTTAAGATTAAAGTATAATCTATAATTAAGGGAAATCTCCCCTTGCCCATCGAACGAGCGGTTGCTCCCGCATGGACGCCTGTGTCCGTTGCAACCGTCGCCTCTCTCCTGTTCTTCTCGAACCGATGCATCTCTTCGCGATCGTCGCATCTCTCCAGGGGATATATACTCTCTGTACCCATCGATCAAGAGAATCAATTACTTTCGATTCAAAACACATTCCTCTGTGTTAAATTCCATTACGATGCACATCCACAATCTTCTCACGTCAAAACATATTAGATTAGTACAAATGCTTACACGCCATAATTATAAGTTACTACAACCACACGTTAAAATATTGAATATCCCTCATTGTACACATTTTCCTTATAGGACATTCACATCCCTTATTTCAATTATTTTGAGAAATCGCTCTTTAATCTTAAGCAGAAACAGCTTTGTTTCTGCTCCCCCAGTTCCTAAATACAAGTATTTTTCAAGATTTCAATAAGGAACTACATATAAAGCAAAATGAGTGAATCTACACTCTAAAATACATCTATATACATCCTTATGTAGTTTGTATTTAAATCTTTAAAAAGACTTAAATTTAGGAACAGAGGTAGTAGCTTAGTGTGGGTGTCGTCCCATGGATTGGCCGCCTGTACTCAACAAAAACCAACATTTGCCAACCGAATCCACTATGCTTCGATTTTGCTGAATGGTATAATTTCATGGTATTAGTTTAATCTAACTCCTGAAAAGAACGATTCCTAATCATGTAGTTCGGCTTCTAGCTCACAGAACTTGGACGCCATTTATAAAAAAACCTGGACTATTGTGTTTGTTCTTATGAAAAAAACATAGCACCATATGCAACCCTTGACAAAGGCATTATTTCCTTCTTCATCTCACAAAATGAACACTCACAGGGAAGCACAGATGAAAAAGGAAAATCCTTTTACACACAATATGACCAGGCTTCGATCATACGCTCACATCATAATTTCAAAACTAAAAGTACGTTAATATAAACAATCAATCTACTGACGTCTCCTTATTGCACTTTTTGCATCCCACTCATCATACCTACTATATTCCTCAATTTCAGTTCCTAAACGTTAATATATGTTTGGATTACCAGTAACACCTAACAGGGGCCACTCATCCGGCACCAACTTCAGTATCTTGCGGGTCAGCAGAGACGGAACAATCATTCGGCAAATGGATGATACTGCTCTTTTCTGTAGCTTACAAGATACCTAAATTAAAGAACTGCAAGTTTCTTATACCACTTTGAAGTTAAATCAACACAACTTGCTCCATTAATAGGAAAATTCCCAGTTGTAACCGAAGAAGTAGAAACAAAAATAAGTACTTACTTCCGCGATATATTTTAACAGATCACTTATGTCATTAGCTATGTTTAGCTTTTAACTTCACACATAAAGAGTAGGATAAGCGGCCCTCAACTGTATAAGATCATAGGCTATACAATTAGGTAATAAAGGAGCAAGTCCATAAATTTATCCATCCATAAATGTTTCCAAATTTTACCCAAATTAGGAGCATTTTCTAAGATTGGTACTACTCCTAAGGTAAACGAGAAGAGTGATGGCAAAATAAGCAACACAGTAGGTGTACATCTAGAACAACAGTTCTTTGATCAGGAGCGATAGACTCAGAGTTTGTCACGAGGCTGTTGATGGGCTACGCGTTCGACTCCTCATTGAGATTCTCCTTCACTGAATCTGAGTAAAGTTAGATAGAAATCATTTTAGATGTGGTCAAAAACACACTTCACCACACATGTAGCAAGTCACTCATCTACATAGAAATCAATTTAGATGTGGCCGGAACTCAAAACTTGTATAGAGATTTGCAAACCTGTCATTCAAGAAACCAAGAAACGATTCGAATTGGTATCCTAGAAACACATATGTTCATCAAGAATGGACTGTAAGAGCAATTGTGTCTTGTGATAACTCATTTTTATTTCTAATTAAAGAAGCTTGCATGAGTAAACTGTAAATAAGGTAGAACATCCAAACTGTCTTGTGCTCATTGTACACGATACACGACATCACAGTACCTGTACGGTTCTATTTCTACCTCTACTTGAACTTCATATGCTGCAAGAATACGTCAGTTATTGAAGTATCGATTTATCCAAGAACAAACAGAGTAGTGACCATACTGCAGCTTTGTGAGAAATCAAATTAGTTATGAATGTCATATTACCAGTATTTATTTGGTAAAATGGTATATTTCAGTTCATTGATCTACGTAATTTAAGGCCTTGAAATTTTATATGACTCGCGATAAACTTACCACAACCTGCACCTTGTACAGTTGCAGTTGAAACAAAAGCATGCTTAATGGATGAACTTCCTTATAATAAGTTAACAAATTATCACCACGGGAACCAACAATACTCTTTGTTCCCCTTCAATTTCCATATAAGTGCACATCAAGCTTGAAAAAACTTAAGTCCAATTTCATCCAAATACATCGTCTTGGGTAAAGTAATTAGTTACTACTTTGCTGTGTACGATGAAAGAAAATGAATCACATAACCAAAAGGAAGATTTTTAGGCCTGTGAACAAATATCTACCTAAATCGAAAGTAGGCCAGAAGCAAACCTTGAATATTTCAGCAATCCTAAAGTCTAAAAGAAATAATGCAGAATAAACATGGATACCAGTATAGCTTTTGCAAAATAAAGATAGTATTGAATTCACACTCTATAGAACCAGTTAGAAGTTGTACCTCCACATCACAGTAAAAAGTAGCGGTGCTTTCACAATGGCGCATCGACAATAGCCTTCGCCTCTTTGCCTTGGCGGAAGTGAGGAAATCAGGAATGTGTGTCCAAATATGGCAATTGTCCCTAAGTAACATGATCAAGTAAAGAAAATTTAAACACAGTATCACGTAAGTTTAGGAACCATCTACCATTCATTAATAATCACATTGCATGTCATCATAGAACATTTTCTCTTTTCAGAAGCGACTGCTCGGCACAAGGCCTATCACACCATTTTTTTTGTTTTGAGAAATCAAAAGTGTTATTTTTTGTTGCTCAATCGTAATCTTTTCACAACAGCAAGAAACTACTGGATGCCCGGTACATGATCCTCAACCGGCAATATCGCAACCTCAAGCAAGGTGATCTCCCCGTGGCCGAATATGCGCGCCGCACGAAGCTCCTCACCGATGGCCTCGCCGACATCGACCACGCCGTCACTGAGATCGACCTCACCACTCAGTTTCTCCACGGCCTCGACAAGCGCCTCGACACCATCCGCGTCGTCCTCGGTGACCAGGGCCTCCCGTTCGACACCGTCCTCTCACGGATGGTTCTGGCCGAGAAATCTCAAGCGCAGCGCGCCGCCGAAGAGGGCGCTTCGGCCTTCGCTCTTCCTGGCGGTAACCGCGGCCCGGCCAGCGGCTCTGGCTCCGGCTCGCGCGGCTCCGGCGATCGTGCCCCGAGCGGCTCCTCCTCCGACCGGCCTCCCTCCGACCACGCCCCGGCCCCTCCCGCGCAGCCGCACTCTGATCGCGGCCGCGGCCGTGGCCGTGGACGTGGTGACTACTCTGCGCGCGGTCACCAGGCGTCCCTGCCGGCGCCCTTCACCGGGTACTTCGCCCCGTATGGCATGGCCCTCCCGTCCCCGCGCCCCGGTTGGGTTCCTCCCAACACCGCCGGCGTCCTCGGGCCTCGTCCGGGTGCCCATGCTCAGGCCTACCACATGTACCCGCCGACGCCTCCATCGCCGTACTACCCACCTCAACAGCTATCATGGGAGCACCACGCCATGCTGAACGCCGCCTACAGCAACTCCGGCTTCCCCCACAACCCCGCCCCTGAGTGGTACATGGACAGTGGCGCTTCCTCGCACGTGATCGGCACCCAAGGTACCCTGACCATGTCTCGTTCTTCATTAAAGCATGTTCCTTCTTCTATTCTTGTCAGCAATGGGCAACAGCTTCCCGTCATCGCCACTGGAGCCACCACCCTCGCCCCTCATGATTTTCGCCTCACTGACATCCTTATTTCTCCTACTATCGTCACTAGCCTTATTTCCGTTCGCAAATTCACTACTGACAACTCATGTTCTGTTGAATTTTTCCCCTGTGGTTTTCTTGTGAAGGATCTACGCACTCAGAGAGTTCTCATGATCTCCGCTAGCACCGGCGATCTCTACCCCTTCACCGGCACCACTCCATCCAGGGCGTCGGCCTTCCTCACCACTTTATCGGATGTGTGGCATCGCCGCCTTGGTCACCCCGGCGCTCATAGTTTTCCCTCCCTCCCTCATGATTTTCTCGCTGGTTGTAATAAAGAGCCACACACCCCATGTAGCGCTTGTCAATTAGGTCGCCAGCCACGCCTTCCCTTTCCTTCATCCACTAGCAGAACTTTTTCTCCTTTCGATTTAATTCATTGTGATCTATGGGCGTCACCTGTTGTAAGCTTTTCGGGTTATCAATATTATCTTGTGGTGTTGGATGATTACACACACTACTCATGGACTTTTCCACTCCGCAACAAATCCGACACCTCCACCGTCCTCCAGCGCTTCTTTGCTTTCGTGCAAACCCAATTTCATGTGCTCATCAAAAGCATGCAATGCGATAATGGTGGTGAATTCATCAACACCTCTCTCCGTTCTTTCTTCTCCTCCCATGGCATCGCCTACCACTTCTCCTGCCCCCATACCTCTCCCCAAAATGGCAAGGCCAAGCGCCTCATTCGCACGACGAACGACATCATCCGCACGCTACTCATGCAAGCCAATCTCACCCCTCCATTTTGGGTAGAAGCCCTCCACACGGCCACCTACTTGCTCACCCGGCGCCCTTCTCGTGCCATTGCTTCTCACACTCCCTTCTTTCTTCTCCACGGCGTCCACCCGTCCTACGATCATCTCCGTGTTTTTGGGTGCCTAAGCTATCCCAACTTATATGCCACATCCGCTCACAAGCTAGCTCCCCGCTCCGCTCAGTGCATATTCTTAGGTTACCCTCTTGAGCACAAAGGATACAGGTGCTACGACCTTGCCTCACGCCGCGTCATCGTGTCTCGCCACGTCGTTTTTGACGAATCCTCATTTCCATATCAGCCCGCCACATCTTGGCACGAGCAGCCCCTATCCGCAGAAGATCCCCATGCAGAACCTTCCCATCTACTGCCCCCTTGGATCCCGCGCCGATCCCACCTGCCAATCTTCCCTGCCTCCAGATCCGCGCGCGATCCCACCCACCGGGCCCCGCCGCATCCCACCAACACCCACTGGATCGTCGCCTCTCCCCGATTCGCCCGCAGCCACCCGCCTGTCGCTTTCCCCGGGCCCAGCCACGTTCCCCGCACCAACCTCCCACGCGGCTCGCTCGCACTCGCCTCCCACCTCGTCCGGTGGACCCGCCTCGCCTCCCGCGCCTGTCTCCCGCACGACCGCATCTGCCACAACCACTGCATGCGAATCCCCCTCGGATCCAACGCCATGCACTGCAACCGGGCCCAGCGCATCCACCTCTTCTTCCGCGCCGACCACTCCCACCCAGCCACGTCTGCCCCGACATGCCATACCCGTACATCCACCCCAAAATGCACACCGCATGTCCACTCGCGCCAAAACCGGTTATCTCATGCCTAAACGCCTTTTTATCGCTGCCCCCACTTCTCCTCCCATCTTCCCCATCCCATCCACATACAAATCTGCACTCCAAGACCCCCATTGGCGACAAGCCATGCTAGAAGAATACACTGCTTTAATGAACAACTTTACTTGGTCTTTGGTGCCTAAACCTGCAGGTGTCAACGTCGTCACGGGGAAGTGGATTTTTCATCACAAGTTCCACTCGGACGGCTCTTTGGCTCGCTATAAAGCACGATGGGTCGTTCGCGGGTTCACTCAGAAAGAGGGCGTTGATTATGGCGAGACTTTCAGCCCGGTCGTCAAACCGGCCACCATTCGCGTGGTCCTAAGTCTTGCCACCTCTCACTCCTGGCCTATTCATCAGCTCGATGTGAAGAATGCCTTCCTTCATGGCGATCTTCATGAGACGGTCTATTGCTCTCAACCAGCGGGGTTTGTCGACTCCTCTCGACCGGATCATGTTTGCCATCTTCGCAAGTCTCTCTACGGCCTAAAACAAGCTCCACGCACTTGGTTCCTTTGATTCCAGGCTTATCTTCTCTCCCTCGGGTTTCGTGCCACCAAGAGTGACTCCTCACTCTTTGTTCTCCACCATGGCGCATCCATCGCATACTTGTTGGTATACGTAGATGATATCATCCTCACGGCAAACACTACCACCACACTCCATTCCGTCATTACCTCGCTCAAACGCGAGTTCTCCATGACCGATCTCGGTGCTCTCCATCATTTTTTGGGCATCAATGTCACGCCCAACGCATCCGGTATTTTCTTATGCCAACAACAGTATACTCTCGAGATTTTAGACCGGGCCAAGATGCTTAACTGTCAGTCCGTCTCCACGCTCGTCGACACAAGCTCCAAGCTATCCTCTCATGATGGCCAGCCTCTCTCTAACCCCACACTATACCGCAGCCTTGCCGGTGCCTTACAATATCTCACTCTCACGCGTCCAGATATAGCCTATGCCGTTCAACAGGCATGCCTCTTCATGCATGCCCCTCGCGACACTCATATGCAGCTCGTGAAGCGGATCCTTTGCTACTTACGAGGCACATCTCACTACGGACTTCAGTTATACAAGTCCTCCACCACGGATCTCATCGCTTACACTGATGCCGATTGGGCAGGGTGCCCGGACACTCGGAAGTCCACTTCTGGTTTTTGTGTGTTCCTTGGCTCCAACCTTGTCTCATGGTCGTCCAAGAGACAAGCCACCATCTCCTGCTCCAGTGCCGAAGCGGAATATAGAGGCGTTGCAAATTGTGTCGCTGAGTCCTGTTGGCTATGCCAGCTTCTATTTGAGCTCAAACATCCGCCCCGCGGAATATAGAGGCGTTGCAAATTGTGTCGCTGAGTCCTGTTGGCTACGCCAGCTTCTATTTGAGCTCAAACATCCGCCCACCCGAGCCACCATCATGTACTGTGATAACATAAGTGCTTCCTATCTCGCTTGTAACCCCGTTCAGCATCAGCGTACCAAGCATATCGAGATAGATTTGCACTTCGTTCGTGATAGAGTGGCTCTTGGCGAGGCTCGCGTTCTCCACGTTCCCTCAAGCTCGCAGTTTGCGGATGTTTTCACCAAGGGGTTACCTTCACAGGTGTTCTTCGATTTTCGGTCCAGCTTGAACATCCTCCCAAATGGAGTTCCGGCTGAGGGGGGGTGTTAGCGTATGTATTTTGTATCACCATTGTAATCTGTGTGACCGAGTCCAGCCACGCCTGGCCTGCGTGCCACGATTGTAGGGGCGTTTGGCAACTCCTCACTCTCCATATATATTGTACTCTTTAACACCTGTGTCAATCAATGAGAATAGTTTCCAACTTTTGGAGGTGATGAGACGGGGGAGGGCGTGTGTTGGGTGGGCAGGAGATGTTCGTTCGTGGAAAAACCGGTGGGAAGGGGTCAGTGGTGATGAGGCGAGGACGCAAAAAAACCAGCGAAAAAAACCGTGGAGACTATTCACTAACTCAGACATTAGGAGTAGAGATGCATATAGCAGTTGAACACGCAAGGAAAAGTTGTGCACAAGCCTAGCACGCCGACGGACGTGAGCAGAGCGCGCCGAGGCGCCTAGCGGCGAGCAGAGCTTGCCGAGGGACAGGAGCAAAGGCCGGCATAGTTGAAAGCACAAGTGCTCCCTAGGTGATTTTGGTAATTAATGTCAACATATCCCTTGTTGGACTAATATTTTCATCTAGTATATTTCAGATGAGTTCAACAGTGAAGTGGCAGGACAGGAGGATGTGGAACCCTTTCAAGATGCTAAGGACACATATTGGCAAAAGCTCAAGACTACATTTTCATTTTAGTGATCCAAGGTCACATTGAGTCCATAGGAAAAGCCAATACTATTAAAAAGGGATGAGGTGTTGCTTAATGGTCTACTTGCTCAAAGTGCTTAGTGATACTGATATGCTCCAAAGCCCTCAACCACTTTCTCAATTCCAAATATTTCCTAAACCTAAAGTCAAACTCGGCCCACCGATTTGATCTATCCGGCGCCACCGAGTTCACTTGACATAGCCACTGCCAGAAACCCTAATCAGTTCGATCTCACTGAGATGGCCCTGCAAACTCTCTGTTACCTATTGCAGTTACTTCGGCCTCACCGAGATACGCAGTCGGTACCACCGAGTTTGCTTGACCAAGTCTCTGTTAGCTTATTGCTGAAATCGGTCTCACCGAGTTCATGCAATCAGTCTCATCGAGATGAGGTTTGCCCTAACCCTAGCACATCGGTCCCACCGAGTTGACCTTGTCGGTCCCACCGAAAAGCCTAACGTTCACATTTTGAACCAGGTCGGTCTCACCGAGTTTCACTCTTCGGCCCCATTGAGTTTGGTAAATTGTGTGTAATGATTAGATTTTGTGTGGATACTATAAATACCCCTCCACCCCCTTCTCCATTTGTGAGAGAGCCATCAGAACGTGCCTACACTTCCACTACTCATTTCTTGAGAGAGAACCACCTACTCATGTGTTGAGACCAAGACATTCCAATCCAACCACAAGAATCTTGATCTCTAGCCTTCCCCAAGTTGTTTTTCACTCAAATCATCTTTCCACCATATCCAAATCTGTGAGAGAGTTGAGTATTGGGGAGACTATCATTTGAAGCACAAGAGCAAGGAGTTCATCATCAACACACCATCTATTACCTTTTGGAGAGTGGTGTCTCCTAGATTGGTTAGATGTCACTTGGGAGCCTCCGTCAAGATTGTGGAGTTGAACCAAGGAGTTTGTAAGGGTAAGGAGATCGCCTACTTCGTGAAGATCTACCCAAGTGAGGCAAGTCCTTCGTGGGCGATGGCCTTGGTGGAATAGACAAGGTTTCTTCTTCGTGGACCCTTCGTGGGTGGAGCCCTCCGTGGACTCGCGCAACCGTTACCCTTCGTGGGTTGAAGTCTCCATCAACGTGGATGTACGATGGCACCACCTATCAGAACCACGCCAAAAATCTCTCTGTCTCCTATTGCGTTTGCACACTCCAATCCCATTCCTTTACTTTCTTGCAACTTGCATGCTTTATTTTCCGCTGCTCATATACTCTTGCCATGCTTGCTTGAAATGTATTGTGAATGTTTAAACTTGTGCTAAAACTCCACCTTAACCTGAAGAACTTAAAAACTGCTACTTTTCTTTGTTGAGGGTCTAATCACCCCCCTCTAGACACCTCTTCTCGATCCTTTCAATTGGTATCAGAGCATTGGTCCCCATTACTATGGTTTAATCACCATTGGAGGAAGATGGATGAGTCTATGATGGGGAGTTTTAGATGTAGAGTGCCCATACTTGATGGAGAGTTCTTTAATGCTTGGAAAAATGAGATGCTTGAGATTTTCAATGAATATCACTTGAACAAGTACATTACTAGCCCTTGTGCGCCCCTTGTTGATCCTTTGCATCCTACCCCTGATGAGTCTCTTGACATGATCCGCAATCTTAGGACTGTCAATCTTATTACCAGAGGTTTGCCTAGAAATTTGATAGCTTGCTTGCCTACTCTTGAATGTGCTTACACCATATGGAGATTTCTTGAGGAACGCTTTCCAGACTATTCCTTGAAAAATCTAGATGTGATTCTTCAAAAGTCCATTGCTTTAAATAAGATGAATCCTAAAGATCCTTTGTTTGGTGATTGTCTATTTGAGCTTCGTGACCTTATGCGTGGCAAAGGAGATGTTGGAATCATTAGTAATATCATCTCGAAAGTCATTAGAATTCATAAAGATGAACATTGTCATGATCATAAATCTAATGAATCACTCTCTCTAGGTGATGATCAATCACAAGACGATGTTGAACATGGATACTATGATCAGGATAATGATAGTAACTTTGATCTCGATGAGTCTATGAGACACTTTGGTCTTATGCACTACTGCAGGATGCTGCTAAAGTGACACTACGATGAGAGACCCTTCGACGGAACTGTGTGTGATGCAATAATTGCAAACGGTGATGTAAAAAAACCGTCAAAAAAGATGCAAAACGTTTGCGATAACGGATGCATCAAACACGGTTCAGAATTTAGTTGCGTGTGCGACGAGGGGCATATGGTTCAGTTCAATGAACTCTTTGCGACGAGGCAGAAGAACAGAAACGGGCAGCCAGATGAAGGTGTGTGCGATATGCAGCAGATGGTACACTTGGATGAACTCTTTGCGATTGTTGAATTCACCGCTGACAGGTCACCTAGTGCGGTCCGTGTGTGTTGTAATATGGGTCTGTAGAACATCTATGCTATGTGTACACAAGAACAACATATATATACTTGTAACATGACATGATTGCAATACCAAATTAAACATTCAATTACGTTATATAACAGATACCATAAATTTGTAAGGTTCAAATTCAAAGATTACAATGCCCAAATTCAAACATTGCAAACATCGTCATTTCTGCAAAGGGATCACTGATGTCTACTACACAACCTTCTTCTTGTAGACGTTGTTGGGCCTCCAAGTGCAGAGGTTTATAGGACAGTAGCAAATTTTCTTGAAGTGGATGACCTAAGGTTTATCAGTCCGTGGGAGGCGTAGGATGAAGATGGTCTCTCTCAAACAACCCTGCAACCAAATAACAAAGAGTCTCTTGTGTCCCCAACACACCCAATACAATGGTAAATTGTATAGGTGCAGTAGTTCGGCGAAGAGATGGTGATACAAGTGCAATATGGATGGTAGATATAGGTTTTTGTAATTTGAAAATATAAAAACAGCAAGGTAACTAATGATAAAAGTGAGCGTAAACGGTATTGCAATGCTAGGAAACAAGGCCTAGGGTTCATACTTTCACTAGTGCAAGTTCTCTCAACAATAATAACATAATTGGATCATATAACTATCCCTCAACATGCAACAAAGAGTCACTCCAAAGTCACTAATAGCGGAGAACAAACGAAGAGATTATGGTATGGTACGAAACCACCTCAAAGTTATCCTTTCTGATCGATCTATCATAGAGTTCATACTAGAATAACACTTTAAGACACAAATCAACCAAAACCATAATGTCACCTAGATACTCCTATGTCACCTCAAGTATCCGTGGGTATGATTATACGATATGTGTAACATCCCAAAATTCTAAATTTTGGAATGTTATAATAAATAGATAGATTTGATTGATTGTTTGACTGATTTGTCTCAAAGTGAGTGAATTCGAAACTTTTTGAAGTTAAATGAGAGGGAATAAAAGGACTTTCCCAAACTTTCATTTTTTGCTTTTATGATCTCCGTGAATTCAAATTCTTTTCAAATACGAAACCCTCGAGAGAAGATGATATGACTTCTTTCATTTAATTAAATAAAAAGGGTTTTTTGAAAAGATTTGAATTTTATTTGGAAATATTTCAAATTCAGAAACTTTAAGCAACTCAATGATTTTCATGAGAGAAGATAAAATGACTTCTTCAAAATATATGAAATACGAGTTGGAAATTTAAAAGGATCAAATTTAAAGTCTGTTTGAAATTATTTTCAATTTGGAGTTATTTGGGTTTTATTCAAATGATTTTTCTCCAAAAATAAAATAAATGGAAAATAGGGTAAAATGATTCCCTACATCAAAAAATTGGAGAGAAATAATTTTGAAATCATTTTGGTATTTCTAAAATGATTTTATTGGGTTTTATTGTAGAAGTAGCACTGTTTGAATTATTTGAATTTTTGTGAATTATATTTGGCACTAGAGAAATGTTCGTGTTGTAGAAAATCGTTTTCTGGAAATTTTGATATATAATATGCCTATATAAAATTTTATTTTATTATCGTTATCTAGTTTTCTTTTTTTGTTTCTATAAAAAAAAGAAAAAAAATCTACGCGTGCGCCTAGAACTAACCGCCGCCCACATGCGTAGCATAGCAGCAGGCCGGCCCCCTTTTCTTTTGTCTTTTTTTATTTATTTTATTTTCGTTAATGTTTAGTTTTTTTAAACAAATTTCAGAAAAAATAGACTTTGGAAAAAATGTGTACGACTCGCGGCCGGTCGAGGCCTTTAGGCCCGTGCGAGGCGTTAGCTTTTTTTCTTCTCTGTTTCGTATATTTTCGTCTACGTTTAGTCCTACATTGCCTAGTCTTTGACCCTTAAACCTCTTTTCCACCTATAAATATAGGCCCATAGAGCCTCCAAAAATCATCCGATTCGGCTTAAATCAATATTTTGGTTTGACTAGATTCATTTAAGAAAAATATATTTCTCCTCTTCGGCGCGACTTCCGGAAATTGTCTCTTCTCTCCAAAGTCGTCTTTTCTCTGCCTTATAAAGGTATCTTTCTTTGTTTTTTTATACTTCCGTAGTTTATTATTTTTAGACTAATACGATAGAATAATTAGGTTATCAATTAGTCTACGTATTTATACATTAGACCTTAGCCGTAACTATTTTTCTTCTGTAAAACAGCTTGGCCCTGATTTTTCAAATAGCCATGACTTTTTACTCGTTCATCCAAATTAGATGAAACCAATGCCCACTTCTTCGTTACGATCTCCTCTATCCAGTAAAACAACTTAAACATGTTTTTGAAAGTTTTAAAATTTGAATTCAAACAAATTGTATTCAAACTTCTTTTGTTCATAACTTGAGTTTTATAACTCCGATTTAGTTGATTCTTTTTGCAAATCGAAGCTCTTGACTTAAACTTTCTGATAAGGCCAAATTCACATAATTTTGATACTGTTAGAAATTGTTTTATGTTGCAAGAGTTATTTGTTGGTTTTGATGTTTTCCGAACTGTCTTCTTCGTTCTTCCCAATCTTTTGAGTGATTGCTTATGTGTGGTTACTATTGCTTGCTCACGATAGATTGAACGGAGTGTGAAGGGTAGAAATATCAAGAGTTATGTGTGCGAATCATCTTCATCAATAGTACAAAGCAAGTTCACACTTTGATCATATCCTTTTCATACCCAGTTTTTATGCATTAGTTTCAACCCTCAAACATTGCATGGTTAGGACTTCATAACATGTGGGTATCGAGAAGTAGTTGATGAGGTAGGAACCTATTGCCCTGCATTCAAACCCTAGGAGTTACTTTTATGTTATGCTCATATTGCTATGCTATGCTCGTAGACGTGGATTGGTTTGAGAGAATTCATGACAGATGTGAGAGCTATTATTTAATGGTTAACTTAAGGTGGCTACTTTAATACACATCTGGGTGGATTGGTTGGGGCACCCTCGAGCACCCAATGGTTTGCCCGGGCACCTGAGAACCCAGTATTTGCCCAAGGGGATCCCGGAGGACCCGTGTGATCACCCTATGGAATGCCACCCAGGCTCAAAGGGATCATAAGATTATTCATGCTAGAAACTTCTGTGTGCAGCCACAAGCTATTGTGGGCTCTAGCATAGTTGAGTAAGTTGCGTGAAGCTCTTGAAGAGATAGACTAGCAGGTAGTGGGTTGTTTGTGGTATAGTCTATCCGGAGTAGAGAGTTAATGCTTCTGAAAGACTGTGTCTCGGTCATCCGTTTCTCAAACACCCGGCAGTGCGAGAAATTCAACGGAGGAGATCGGGTCTTGTGGGGAAAAGTGTGCAAACCTTTGCAGACTGTACAAACTAATCATGGTTAGCCGTGTCCCCGGTTATGGACATCTTGAGTATCTGGTTCTTGGATTATCATATTGATCTCATCACGTTACTTAAATAATTTGTTGGGTTATTGATGTTAATTTGGGATTGAGTTGGAGGAACCTACTCAATATTTATCAACCAACTTTGTAGTTAAATAAATTATATTCCTTTGCAGTAGGGAAAAATTGGCTTTACGCAAAAACATTATAACCATAGAGCTTTTCCACCAGCCATATATGCATGTAGTGATAGCTATTATTCATCATTATCCTATGGTGTGAATTTGCTAGTACATTCAATGTACTGACCCTCTGTGGCTGCAACGTCTCATGTTGCAGGACTTCTTACGACGAGTAAGTGATACGTTAGGGTTACGATTTCTACACTCAACTTTGCCATTGGTGTTGATGGGAATCCACAACCTTGTTGTTACTTCCGCTATTTGGATTGAGGTAATAGTATTAACGTTACTTTATACATGTGATTTACCTCTGTTATAAATCCTCGAGTACTGTGTGTCAGCATACCGATCCAGGGATGACACTTAAGCACAGAGACTTGACCGTCTGAGGTCGGGTCGCTACAAGATGGTATCAGAGCATATGTTGACTGTAGGATGCGACCCCTAGAAACTGGCAAGCCCATAGGAAATATTTTCTCTACAACTTTCTTTTCAAAAGGATATTTTACCTCATCTTGTGTCCCAGAAGTTGAAGCCTTATGGAAAGGATATGAGGAAACCTTGTGCATGCAAGATTTGTGGAGAAATAGGACACACCCATAAAGAACACAAGGATGAATGCCCTAATTGTGAAGGAAGTCGCCCAGTTGAAGAATGCCCAACTAGGTAGATTACTTGTTTCTTGTGTGAAGGGACTACCCACTATCCTGCTCAGTGTCACATTTACCCCATGGTATGAGGAACCATCCAGCAGAAGAAAGAAGCGATGAAAGGAGCCCTCATGCAAATTTTAGAAGAACCTATGATGAAGGAAGATGTGGAGGACACACCCGAAGAAGATCCAATTAAACCCTGCACCAAGTCATCCTATTCATGTGGAGAAGAAGGACACATCTCCTAGAATTGTCTGAATGGAGACCTAGTAGAATTCCCGACAGAGGAAGTAGAGTATGACCCACAGGAAATAGAAGCCCTGATTGGAACAGAAAAGTCCAGGAAGAGAAGTAGATTGGATACCAAGAAGGACCTGAGTCATATCACCTGTTACAGGTGCAAGGAGTCACGGCACTACCTCAGCAGTTGCCCAAAAAGGAAACCTCAAGACTTGTCAGAAGTAATATGTTTTCGTTGTAATGGAGCAGGGCACTTTGCCAGAGAATGCCCCAAGGAGAAGGAGACTTGTGCTAAATAGTTGAGTCTGTGAGAAGTATAGTAGTAGTAGTAGTGAGAACATTTCTTTTTAATATTGAGGTGTTGAGTTGAGGCATGTAATGGAAAAGCAAGAGATTGTAATCGTTGGAGAATCAATAAAGTTAGCATCGTTGGTACTGATATGGATTTGATGAGTTGTTACTCTATGAAGAAGGATTTTAACCGTTTTCGAGGATATGAGAAATATGGTCTATGGATGAGTTTGTGCATTCAAGGGTGGTAGTAACTGTGAGGACCCTTGACCCCTGGAAAAAGATAATGATATACCACGGAGTGGATTCCGGACAAAATAAGTACGAGTTTTGTCTTGATATGTGGGATACCCCAGGAGTATGAAGAGATGAAGTATTATTGGATATAAAGGAGGTGTAATGTTGGAAATATGGAGCAATGGCAACTCCATGATGAGTTTGAGTAATCACGTTTTAGTCTTGTACAAATAGAAGGAAGGGAGACAATACAATTGGATGGATTTTAAGTATGCTAGGAAGCTGGAAGTTGGATGTTGGAATAACGATCAGTTGCCCAGAGGATGAGTTCAAGGTTTACAAGTGATGAGATGGGCCATAACCCACATGCCCCAGGACCTGCCAAGAAGCAAGCGCACTCTTGCTGAAGGAAAAAAAACCTAGAAGAGAGTACGACCTTACCCACCGACGATTTTATAGGAGTAACGCAAAACCTGAGAGTTGTGAAGGAACGATAGATGTTTGTTTGGCTTGCAGAATCCATGGAATTATCCGAACTTAGTTCGTCGACAAGAGAAATTCTGCAATACTTGTGAGGATGACCGAGTGTTAGAATGCGAGATTCGCTAAACCATGTACAAGGTAATGATTTGGGTGCGGGATGGATCGATCACCATACCGACTTACTCTTATTATTCGCCTTGCTATATGGGATGGTAAATTTGAGTGACTTACCTATAGTAGAGAGACGACGATCAAAACCTTGTTTAAGCCTTAGAATGGTATAGATATTTTTCCCTTGTACAAGGCAGTTTTTGCCAACCGTAGGTTATACGGTGAGGATCAACCCAGACCCATTTCCTGCAGGAGAAACCATAAATTGTTGACCACCATGAGATATCGATAGTTTTTTTAGTATTGGCGCCAGACCCGTCAGCTATGAAGACCCAATCTTGGAATAACCTTACCAAGATGAAAGGACAGAAGAATTGTGGTAAAGGTTATGCCACTACCGGAAGAGCCCAGAGAAGGAATTATCCTGAAGATCTGAGAAGACCGACACTGTTAACAATATGGATGAAGTATATGAGTTTTGATGGAACCGTAGCCATGCTTCTAAGGGTGGTAGCACCCCAGACCCCTTCCTGCGACAATTGATGGATTTTGAGAAGACCCCGACCCTAACCTATTTCTTTCTAGCCTCTCCGAATCTCGAGGACGAGATTCATTTTAAGGGTGGTAGGTTTGTAACATCCCAAAATTCTAAATTTTGGAATGTTATAATAAATAGCTAGATTTGATTGATTGTTCGACTGATTTATCTGAAAGTGAGTGAATTCGAAACTTTTTGAAAGTTAAATGAGAGGGAATAAAAGGACTTTCCCAAACTTTCATTTTTTTGCTTTTATGATCTCCGTGAATTCAAATTCTTTTCAAATACAAAACTCTCGAGAGAAGATGATATGACTTCTTCCATTTAATTAAATGAAAAGGGGTTTTTGAAAAGATTTGAATTTTATTTGGAAATATTTCAAATTCAGAAACTTTAAGCAACTCAATGATTTTCATGAGAGAAGATAAAATGACTTCTTCAAAATATATGAAATACGAGTCGGAAGTTTAAAATGATCAAATTTAAAGTCCGTTTGAAATTATTTTCAATTTGGAGTTATTTGGGTTTTATTCAAATTATTTTTCTCCAAAAATAAAATAAATGGAAATAGGGTAAAATGATTCCCTACATCAAAAAATTGGAGAGAAATAATTTTGAAATCATTTTGGTATTTCTAAAATGATTTTTATTAGGTTTTATTGTAGAAGTAGCACTGTTTGAATTATTTGAATTCTTGTGAATTTTACTTGGCACTAGAGAAATGTTCATGTTGTAGAAAATCTTTTTCTGAAAATTTTGATATATAATATTCCTATATAAAATTTAATTTTATTATCGTTATCCAGTTTTCTTTTTTTGTTTCTATATAAAAAAGAAAAAAAATCTACGCGTGCGCCTGGAACTAACCGCCGCCCACATGCGTAGCATAGCAGCAGGCCAGCCCCTTTTTCTTTTGTTTTTTTGTCTTTTTTTATTTATTTTATTTTCGTTAATTTTTTGTTTTTTGAAACAAATTTCAGAAAAAATAGACTTCAGAAAAAATGCAGCCCGTGTACGGCGCGCGGCCGACCGAGGCCTTTAGGCCCGTGCGAGGCGTTAGCCTTTTTCTTCTCTGTTTCGTATATTTTCGTCTAAGTTTAGTCCCACATTGCTTAGCTTTTAACCCTTAAACCTCTTTTGCACCTATAAATATAGACCCATAGAGCCTCGAAAAATCATCTGATTCGGGTTAAATAAATATTTTGGTTTGACTAGATTCATTTAAGAAAAATATATTTCTCCTCTCCGGCGCAACTTCTAAAAATTGTTTTTTCTCTCCAAAGTCATCTTTTCTCTGCCTTATAAAGGTATCTTTCTTTGTTTTTTTATACTTCTGTAGTTTATTATTTCTAGACTAATACGATAGAATAATTAGATTATCAATTAGTGTACGTATTTATACATTAGACCTTAGCCGTAGCTATTTTTCTTCCGTAAAACAGCTTAGCCCTGATTTTTCAAATAGCCATGACTTTTTACTCGTTCATCCAAATTAGATGAAACCAACGCTCACTTCTTCGATCTCCTCTATCCAGTAAAACAACTTAAACATGTTTTTGAAAGTTTTAAAATTTAAATTCAAACAGATTGTATTCAAACTTCTTTTGTTCATAACTTGAGTTTTATAACTTCGATTTAGTTCATTCTTTTTGCAAATCGAAGTTCTTGACTTAAACTTTCTGATAAGGCCAAATTCACATAATTTTGGTACTGTTAGAAATTGTTTTATGTTGCAAGAGTTATTTGTTAGTTTTGATGTTTTCCGAACTGTCTTCTTCGTTCTTCCCGATCTTTTGAGTGATTGCTTGTGTGTGGTTACTATTGCTTGCTCACGATAGATTGAACGGAGTGTGACGAGTATAAATATCAAGAGTTATGAGTGTGAATCATCTTCATCAATAGTACAAGGCAAGTTCACACTTTGATCATATCCCTGTCATACCCAGTTTTATGCATTAGTTTCAACCCTCAAACATTGCATGGTTAGGACTTGATAACATGTGGGTACCGGGAAGTAGTTGATGAGGTAGGAACCTATTGCCCTGCATTCAAACCCTGAAAGTTACTTTTACGTTATGCTCATATTGCTATGCTATGCTCGTAGACGTGGATTAGTTTGAGAGAATTCATGACAGATGTGAGAGTTATTATTTAATGGTTAACTTAAGGTGGCTACTTTAATATACATTTGAGTGGATTGGTTGGGGCACCCTGGAGCACCTAGTGGTTTGCCCGGGCACCTGGAGAACCCAGTGTTTGCCCAAGGGGATCCCGGAGGACCCATGTGATCACCCTATGAAATGCCACCCAGACTCAAAGGGATCATAAGATTATTCATGCTAGAAACTTCCGTGTGCAGCGACAAGCTATTATGGGCTCTAGCATAGTTGAGTAAGTTGCGTGAAGCTCTTGAAGAGATAGACTAGCAGGTAGTGGGTTGTAGGTGGTATAGTCTATTCGGGGTAGATAGTTAATGCTTCTGAAAGACTGTGTCTTGGTCATCCGTTTCTCAAACACCCGGCAGTGTGAGAAATTCGATGGAGGAGATCGGGTCTTGTGGGGAAAAGTGTGCAAACCTCTGCATAGTGTACAAACTAATCATGGTTAGTCGTGTCCCTGGTCATGGACATCTTGAGTATCTGGTTCTTGGATTATCATATTGATCTCATCACGTTACTTAAATAATTTGTTGGGTTATTGATGTTAATTTGGGATTGAGTTGGAGGAACCTTCTCAATATTTATCAACCAACTTTGTAGTTAAATAAATTAAATTCCTTTGCAGTAGGAAAAAATGGCTTTACGCAAAAACATTATAACCATAGAGCTTTTCCACCAGCCATATATGCTTGTAGTGATAGCTATTATTCATCATATTCCTATGGTGTGAATTTTCCAGTACATTCAATGTACTGACCCTGTGTGGCTGCAACGTCTCATATTGCAGGACTTCTTATGACGAGTAAGTGATACGTTAGGGTTACGATTTCTACACTCAACTTTGCCGTTGGTGTTGATGGGAATCCACAACCTTGTTGTTACTTCCGCTATTTGGATTGAGCTAATAGTATTAACGTTACTTTATACATGTGATTTACCTCTGTTATAAATCCTCGAGTACTGTGTGTGTCAGCATACCGATCCAGGGTTGACACTTAAGCACAGAGACTTGACCGTCTGAGGCCGGGTCGCTACAATATGCATCACACAATCTCAGATTCATCTATTCAACCAACACAAAGAACTTCGAAGAGTGCCCCAAAGTTTTTACCGGAGAATCAAGATGAAAACATGTGCCAACCCCTATGCATAAGTTCACGAGGTCACGGAACTCGCAAGTTGATCACCAAAACATACATCAGGTGGATCACGTGATATCCCATTGTCACCATAGATAAGCACATGCAAGACATACATCAAGTGTTCTCAAATCCTTAAAGGTTCAATCCGATAAGATAACTTCAAAGGGAAAACTCAATTCATCACAAGAGACTAGAGGGGGAGAAACATCATAAGATCGAACTATAATAGCAAAGCTCGTGATACATCAAGATCGTGCCACCTCAAGAACACGAGAGAGAGAGAGAGATCAAACACATAGCTACTGGTACATACCCTCTGCCCCGAGGGAGAACTACTCCCTCCTCGTCATGGAGAGCGCCGGGATGATGAAGATGGCCACCGGAGAGGGATTCCCACCTCCGACAGGGTGCCGGAACGGGTCTAGATTGGTTTTCGATGGCTACAGAGGCTTCTGGCAGCGAAACTCGTGATCTATTCTGTTCCCCGCTGTTTTTAGGGTATATGGACATATATAGGCGAAAGAAGTCGGTCAGGGGAGGCACGAGGGGCCCACGAGGGTGGGGGCGCCCAGGGGGCAGGCGTGCCTCCCTTCCTCATGGCCACCTCGAAGCTTCTCTGACGTATACTTCAAGTCTCCTAGATTGCTTCCGTTCCAAAAATAACTCTCCCAAAGGTTTCATTCTGTTTGGACTCCGTTTGATATTCCTTTTCTTTGAAACACTGAAATAGGCAAGAAAACATCAATTTGGGCTGGGCCTCCGGTTAATAGGTTAGTCCCAAAAACAATATAAAAGTGTATAATAAAGCCCATAAACATCCAAAACAGATAATATAATAGCATGGAACAATCAAAAATTATAGATACGTTGGTGACGTATCAGCATCCCCAAGCTTAATTCCTGCTCACCCTCGATTAGGTAAATGATAAAAACAGAATTTTTGATGTGGAATGCTACCTAACATATTTATCAATGTAATCTTCTCTATTGTGGCAACAATATTCAGATCCATAAGATTCAATACAAAATTTTAATATTGACATAAAAATAATAATACTTCAAGCATACTAACAAAGTAATCATGTCTTCTCAAAATAACATGGCCAAAGAAAGCTATCCCTACAAAATCATATAGTCTTGCTATGCTCTATCTTCATCACACAAAATATTTAAATCATGCATGAACCCGATGACAAGCCAAGCAATTGTTTCATACTTTTGATGTTCTCAAACCTTTTCAATCTTCACACAATACATGAGCGTGAGCCATGGATATAGCACTATAGGTGGAATAGAACGGTGGTTGTGGAGAAGACAAAAACGAGGAAGATAGTCTCACATCAACTAGGCGTATCAATGGGCTATGGAGATGCCCATCAATAGATATCAATGTGAGTGAGTAGGGATTGCCATGCAACGGATGCACTAGAACTATAAGTGTATGAAATCTCAACAAAAGAAACTAAGTGGGCGTGCATCCAACTCTCTTGCTCACGAAGACCTAGGGCATTTTGAGGAAGCCCATCATTGGAATATACAAGCCAAGTTCTATAATGAAAGATTCCCACTAGTATATGAAAGTGACTGATGAGGTTATGTACCTAGGGTAGGGTCACAAGCCTGACTTAGACACCTTCCCCTAGGACATCACCCTAAAGCCAGAATCATTCAAAGGGTATCATTATCCACTCGACCAGAGACGTTCCACTCGGAAGAATCAATGGCACTCGACCGTCGCAGAAGCCACTCGATGAACAGAAGATCTAAAGCCACTCTGCACCAACAACGGTCGAGCATTTACTTATAGGCTTAATTGTCATTTATAGCATTTAATGGCTAGCATTACCAGTAACGTTCCTCTCTTAATGTACATTGAACCCTGCGTAACGGAGGGGAGCAGGGGTCCTGCTGCACTCTATATAAGCCACCCCCTCCTCTGGGACAAGGGTTCGCATCTTTGTAAACACACACACACATAATCCAGTCGACCGCCTCAGGGCACCGAGACATAGGGCTGTTACTTCCTCCGAGAAGGTCCTGGACTCGTAAAACTCATGTGTACAACTACTCCATAGCTAGGATCTTGCCTCTTCATATCTACCCCCATTCCACTGTCAGTCTTAGACCCACGACAGTTGGCGCCCACCGTGGGGCAGGTGTCTTAGCAGTTTATTGGAGAATTTGTGATTCTTCCTATAGCCATCATCATGGTTTCTGGCGGAGGATTGGCTGAAGGCCGCGAGATCCGTCTCGGCGCGCTCGTCTTCATCGCTGACGACTCCGCTTGGCTTCACGAAGCTCCACTCGATGTCGAGCCGCTCCCCGTCCGCGGGGCGACGCACTTCCGCGCGTGCATTCGAGGCATCCTTCTTCGACAACCGTCGACTCCGTATCAGTCGACTCCTGTGGCAACCTCCCTCTCCGTTGTTCGCCGGCGCCAGCGATCCGGTCGGTCGCGACTTCAGTAGTGGGTGAGGCATGCGGTAGGCCGCCAATCGGCCACCCCGCAAATCGCGGCAATCGAGCCCGATGAAACTCTCTACGGCCTATTCGATCTGTCAATTGGCTCCGTCGAGCTGCGTCCGAATGCGACAGCAACGACCCCGCGGCAGAAGTCTTGATGGTCAATGGACCACGCAGTCCTCCTGGCTTCACTCGGGAAGGCGGTGGTGATGGCAACGGTGATCCGTCGCGTGTTGACGAGGAGTACTGTCCCAAACCCCTCTCTTCGCAGCGGAGGGAAGATCTTCATCGCCGTAATATGGATGCGCTCCACACTCCTATCGTTGGAGAAACCCCCGAGGGCAGGCCTTGGAGGAGGCGCGCCTGGCCAACTTGGCTGAGTGCACTCGACTGGAGAACCTCCAGCGCGCACTCGACGAGCGTGCTCGGCAGCGGATCCCCGAGTCCAGTCGACGACAACTTTTTCCGCCTTCGACTCAGGTATATCGAACTCCGATCCAGAATCTCACAGCTGCAGCTCGAATAGCAGAGTCAATTCAACCTTCCCAGTCAGAAGCTGGCCGAGGTTTGATGCAGATCCGGGCTTTACTCCGGGCAGCAGGAGAGCAGAATACAACGGTATCTCAGTCGCGGAATAGGATTCATAGCAGGTCTGTGGTGGCGGATACTGTCCAGTCTGCCCATAGCCCGAGACCGCCTCCGCGGCGTGAGGGACATGGATACCAGCAAGATCAGTACAGGAACCATGAGCAGTATGATCATTGACTCGACCACGACGATCGTCGTAGGGCGCCCACGTCTCCTCTGAGGAGTGGGTCGTACGTGCCTCGGCGGCAAGATGACAGACGCCCCCACAGCGGAGAACGGAGAATTCCAGTCGACCCCGGAGAACCAGGATTTGATGCAAGGTCAATCCTCGTTCAAGGATTGGTTGATAGAAACAGAGCTCACAGAGAAGGCCACGATAGAGATCATCCGACTGGAAGCAGGGTACACGTTTCAGGACCCGAGTGTTTCAGCAGAGCCATCAGAGCAGCAATGATTCCTCCAAACTTCAGGTTGGCGACTGGAGTCAGCAAGTTCACCGGTGAATCCAAGCCAGACACTTGGCTTGAGGATTACCGAGTGGCTTTGCAGATTGGTGGTGGAAATGATGATATTGCCATGAAGCACCTCCCCTTAATGTTGGAGGGCTCTGCCAGAGCGTGGTCGAATCAGTTGGCTCCTGGCAGCATATACAGGTGGGAAGAACTTGCTCGAGTGTTTGTTAGGACCTTTGAAGGCACTTGCAAAAGGCCGCCAAGGTTGACAGAATTGCAGTGTTGTGTCCAGAAACCAAATTAAACTTTGAGGGATTATATCCAGAGATGGATCACGTTGCACCATACAGTGGACAATGTGTGTGACGCCCCCGATTTGACCGTACACTAATCATACATGCAAATGTGTACGATCAAGATCAGGGACTCACGAGAAGATATCACAACACAACTCTACAAATAAATAAGTCATGCAAGCTTTATATTACAAGCCAGGGGCCTCGAGGGCTCGAATACAAGAGCTCGATCATAGACGAGTCAGCGGAAGCAACAATATCTGAGTACAGACATAAGTTAAACAAGTTTGCCTTAAGAAGGCTAGCACAAACTGGGATACAGATCGAAAGAGGCGCAGGCCTCCTGCCTGGGATCCTCCTAAACTACTCCTGGTCATCGTCAGCGGCCTGCACGTAGTAGTAGGCACCTCCCGAGTAGTAGCAGTCATCATCGACAGTGGCGTCTGGCTCCTGAACTCCAACGTCTGGTCGCAGCAATCGGGTATAGGAAGGGGGAAAAGAGGGAGCAAAGCAACCGTGAGTACTCATCCAAAGTACTCGCAAGCAATGAGCTACACTACATATGTATGCAATGGTATCAAATGGAAAAGAGGTATCATATGTGGACTGAACTGTAGAATGCCGGAATAAGAGGGGGATAGCTAGTCCTGTCGAAGACTATGCTTCTGGCCACCCCCATCTTGCAGCAAGTAGAAGAGAGTAGATGGTAAGTTCACCAAGTAGCATCGTGTAGTATAATCCTACCCGGCGATCCTCTCCTCGTCGCCCTGTTAGAGAGCAATCACTGGGCTGTATCTGGCACTTGGAAGGGTGTGTTTTATTAAGTATCCGGTTCTAGTTGTCATAAGGTCAAGGTACAACTCCAAGTCATCCTGTTACCGAAGATCATGGTTATTCGAATAGTTTAACTTCCCTGCAGGGGTGCACCACATTTCCCAACACGCTCGATCCCCTTTGGCTGGACACACTTTCTTGGGTCATACCCGGCCTCAGAAGATCAACACATCACAGCCCTACCTAGGCACAACAAAGAGGTCAGCACGCCGGTCTAAATCCTATGGCGCAGGGGTCTGGGCCCATCGCCCATTGCACACCTGCACATTGCGAGGGCGGACGGAGAGCAGACCTAGCCTCCCTTATACAAGAGCAGGGGTTCCAGTCCAACCCGGCGCGCGCCGCTCAGTCGCTGACGTCACGAAGCCTTCGACTGATACCACGACGTCGAGTGCCCATAACTGTTCCCGCGTAGTTGGTTAGTGCGTATAGGCCAGTGGCCAGACTCAGATCAAATACCAAGATCTCGTTAAGCGTGTTATTTTGAAGTATCCGTGAACGCCGACTAGGGCCAGGACCACCTCTATCCTAGGTGGTCTCAACCTGCCCTGTCGCTCCGCCTCAAAGTAACAGTCGGGGGCCGTTGGGAACTCAGGCTCACCACTACCTGGATGGAGCCACCTGCCCCTTCAGCCCCCACATCAGAATCACTTGCGGGTACTCAACGAGCCGACCCGACTTTAGTCACCACCTGTATAGTATGTATATATGTATGTATTTACCCGTGATCAACACCCGACGTGATCACGGCCCGATAGTATAGCATGGCAGACTGACAAGAATGTAGGGCCACTGATGATAATCTAGCATCCTATACTAAGTATTTAGGATTGCAGGTAAGGTATCAACAGTTGTAGCAACAATGACAGGCTATGCATTAGAATAGGATTAACGGAAAGCAGTAACATGCTACACTACTCTAATGCAAGCAGTATAGAGAAGAGTAGGCGATATCTGGTGATCAAGGGGGGGATTGCCTGGTTGCTCTGGCAAGAAGGAGGGGTCGTCCACACCGTAGTCGAACTAGGGGTCGCCGGCAGTCTCGGGATCTACCGAAAAGAAGTAACAGAGGGGGAATAAAATAAATAATAAAGCAATCAAAGCAACACAAAGCATAACATGGCAATACACGGTGCTAGGTGTGCCCTAACGCGGTACTAGGTGATACCGGCGAAGGGGGGAAACATCCGGGAAAGTATTCCTGGTGTTCGGCATATTCGGACAGATGAATCGAAGGTGGATTATTGCATGTTCACTATGCTAAGGACGTGTGGCGGACGAACGGGCTGCGTATTCGGATTCGTCGTGTCGTTCTGAGCAACTTTCATGTACAAAGTATTTTCATCTGAGGTATGGTTTATTTTATACTAATTTTCAAAGTTTTAATAGATAATTCAAAATTCTGGAATTATTATTAATTCGAAAATAATAGTCAAATGCTATGTGCACACACTGAAGTGTACACAGCAGGTTCTACAGAGGCTGACATGTGGGGCATGTTGACTAGTTGACCCAGTCAACATCTGACTGGTCAAATGGTGAATAGTGTAGGTGGGACCCGGCTGTCACTGACTCAGTTTTTATATGGGTTAAACTAAACAGTGTTTATTTAATCTATTTAGCATAACTACTAAGTAGGGCCATACTGTCGGTGCCACGGGGGTCAATTAAATTAACTACTTTTGTTAATCCTAAACAAGCTAATTAGAGGGAGGGGCCACAAGGTATTGGCTGGAAGCCAGTGGCCACACGCGTACCAGGTCAAAGCCATGGCCGGAGCGCAGCCGGCGCAAGAGCGGGCCAAGTACGGGGCTTGGCCGGCGAGCAGGGTAGGCGGGCGTGGCTCGCCGCCGACGAGCAAGCGGCAGGCGGAGGAGATGGGCGGAGCGGGCGTAGTCGGTTGTCGTGGCTGCGGGGGTGGGCGATGCGGCCGGTGTGGGCTGGAACGATGGGGAATGGGGGCACACGCAGGGGGGCCGAGCAGCGGCAGGGCACAACGGCGCAGGAGGGCACGCCGGCGCGGGTGCATTCGGTGCGGCGGGCACATCGCGGCGCGCAGCGGGCGGCCGCGGGCGCTGGCGCCCCCGAGGCAACAGGTGGCGATGCAGGAGGGGCGCAGCAGAGACGCAGCAAGCGGCAGCGGAGCAGCAACTAGCGGCAAGTGGGGCACCAGCTAGAGCAAGCAGCAGCGCAAGCGGCCAGGAGCAACGGTAGCAGCCGCGTAACAGCATGAGCAGTAGCGGCAATGAGCAGAAAGCAGTTGTAGTAAGGAGTAGCATCAGCATATGTATGTGGAAACTCGGGCACGATGGCAACAGCGGCCTACAGCGTCCAAAACAAAGGGGGCAAGAGGGATCTGAGAGAGGAGCTCACGGTGAGTCCGTTGGCCTGCTCGGGAAGGGTCGGGGTGGACCGAAGCGTCGACATCGACAACGAGTTAGTGGCGGCTGGTTGAAGAAGACGACGATGGTGACAGCTGCGCAGCTCCTCGGCTCAAGCTGGTCCCCGGAACGGACGAAGTCGAGCGCGGAGATCCTCCAGGACGTGCTCCCGAGCGACGATGACGACGGTGTCCACGACAACGATGGTGAGGCAGTGGTCACCGTGTGAGTTTCTGAGATTGATTCCAAGCAGTTGAGGAGGGGGCGCGATGGGGAAGGAGGGGGAAGTGGACGAGGACGAGCTAGGGTTTCTGGGGGACTGGATTATAGTGTTCAGGAGGCGACGTGGACGACATCCACAGCCATGGCGCCTTGGATGGTCGCCACGCACCTTCTCTGTACAGGGGAGGGAGAAAGGCCTTTGGTTGGCTTGGGCTTGTGGGCTGGTGGATTGGATGCCCAGTTGGGCCAAATGGCAGAAGGGGAGGGGGGAAGGCCCGGGGTTTTCTTTCTTTCCTTTTTCTTTGTTTTCTTTTTATTTCAACTTCGGTTTCTATTTAGTTTCTAAACCATTTGTCTTAATAAAAACAAAACTTTCTCCACAATTAATATAGTAATATAGGCTACTGTCACAAAAAGGTTCGGGGGCAAATAAAATAGTTTGGAGATTTCTACCATTTTGAAAATGCATTTTAATAAATAATTGACCCCTGTTTTAATTATTTTAGGCCACTTAATTACTTTACAAAAAGTTGATTTCACCACCATAATTGCCTATGGATTATTTACCACCTTTTGAACATTTTAGTTTGACATTTGAAAACTTTTAACGTTTGACTTTAATTCAAATTTAATTTGAATCTGTTTTAAACTAACGCGATTTTATCGACAGTAACCGAGGTGACGTGGCATCATTGGCAAAGGTTCACTGTAGCTTAATTATCCGAGCGTCACAATGTGTTAGATCACCAAGCAATTTGTGCCTTCAAGGAAGGCGTTAAGTATCGGGAATTGAATCTGAAATTCGGTCGGACAAGAGATATGACTCTGACTCGGATGATGGAGATCACCACCAAATATGCCAATGGTGAAGAGGAAGACCGACTCCGGAGTGGCAAACACAAAACAGTCGTCCAAGAAACCGGAGGAGGGAATTCCAGTCGGAAACAGAAGCAAAAAGCTGAACCAGCTGCTCCTGGTGAAGATTTGGCTGTTGCCCAAGGACAGTTCAAGGGAAAACCCAAAGGGCCCTAGAATCCCAAGAAAGTTAAGGATAAAGATGGGAATGATGTGTTGGATTTACCGTGCCATATTCATACTAAGAAAGACGAAGAGGGGAACATCATTTACCCTAAACACACCACTCGACAGTGTCGTTTCCTGATTCAGCAGTTCCGAGAGAAACAACCCAAGGAAAAGGAAAATAAGTCGGACGGAGGTGAGGATAGGGAAGAAGGTGATGACGGCTTTCCCAATGTCAATTCCACGCTGATGATTTTTGCTGATGTTGAAAGCAAAAGTCGATTGAAGGTTATTAACAAGGAGGTGAACATGGTTGCTCCGGCAACACCCAGTTATCTGAAGTGGTCCCAGACTGCCATCACATTCGACCAGTTAGACCACCCAGCGCATATAGCCACCCCTGGGAGACAAGCACTGGTGGTCGACCCAGTAGTCGAAGGCACCCGACTGACTAAAGTGCTGATGGATGGTGGCAGCGGCTTGAATATTCTTTATGCTGAAACCTTGAAGGGAATGGGCATTCCGATGTCCAAGCTGAGTGAAAGCAACATGAGTTTCCACGGTGTTATACCTGGCAAGAAAGCTCAGTCACTCGGCCAGATCACACTTGATGTGGTTTTTGGTGATTCCAAGAATTACCGCAAGGAAAAATTGATGTTTGAGGTAGTGGATTTCAAGAGTGCTTACCATGCCATCCTGGGGAGACCCGCTTATGCACGTTTTATGGCTCGATCATGTTACATGTATCTCAATTGAAGATGCCTGGTCCCAAAGGAGTAATCACTGTCACTGGCAATTGGCAGAAGGCAGAAGAGTGCTTCCAGAAGGGCTCAAATATTGCCGATGCGCAGATGGCAGTAGTGGAACTGCAAGAGTACTAGAAAAACGCAGATCTGAGTGATTTGCTGCGAGCCAAGAAGCCTACCACAGAGTCTGCATTTTAGTCGCCAGGGGAAACGAAGCCGATTCATATCCACCCGACCGATCCCAATGCTGCTCTGACCCATATCTTGTCAACACTTGACAACAAATAGGAAGAAGCGCTCATCCAGTTCCTCTGTGAGAACTGGGACATCTTTGCATGGAAACCTTCTGACATGCCGGGTGTACCCAGGGGACTGACTAAGCATCATTTGCGAGTCGACCCGAAAGTAAAACCAGTCAAGGAACATCTTCAACGGTCCGCCGTCCAGAAGAGAAAAGCAATTGGCGAAGAAGTGGCTCGGCTCCTGGCAGTTGAGTTCATCCGAGAGATTTACCACTCTGAGTGGCTCGCCAATGTTGTCATGGTCCCTAAGAAGGATGATTCACTTCGCATGTGCATTAACTTCAAGCATATCAATTGGGCCTGCCCGAAAGATCATTTCCCTCTTCCCCGTATCGACCAAATTGTCGATTCAACTGCGGGGTGTGAGCGTTTGTCCTTCTTGGACGCCTATTCCGGGTACCATCAGATCTGACTGTATGGACCCGATGAGATAAAAACGGCTTTCATCACTCCATTCGGATGTTTCTATTATGTCACTATGCCATTCGGCCTGAAGAACGACGGAGCCACATTCATGAGGATGATCTAGAAGTGTCTACTCACTCAAATCAGTCGGAATGTGGAAGCATACATGGATGACATTGTAGTCAAGTCACGTATAGATTCCGACCTGCTGGCTGACCTTGCCGAAACCTTTGCCAACCTCAGAAGGTACAATATCAAGCTTAATCCATCAAAGTGCACATTCGGAGTTCCTGGCGGAAAACTACTCGGTTTCCTCGTTTCTGAACGAGGGATCGACGCTAACCCAGAGAAAGTTGGTGCCATTCTTCGGATGAAACGCCCTGTGCGTGTGCACGATGTCCAAAAGCTTACTGGTTGTTTGGCTGCTTTGAGTCGATTCATTTCTCGTCTCGGTGAAAAGGCACTGCCTCTTTACCGACTGATGAAGAAGTCTGATAAGTTCGAGTGGACTCCCGAAGCTGATGCAACGTTTGTAGAGCTCAAAGCCCTGCTTTCCACCCAGCCGGTGCTTGCTGCACCAATCAGCAAAGAGCCTTTACTGCTTTACATTGTAGCCATAGGACAAGTTGTCAGTACAGTACTCATGGTCGAGCGTGAAGAAGAAGGGAAAACTTATAAAGTTCAGCGCCCAGTATATTACGTTTCTGAAGTCCTGACTTCATCAAAGCAAAGATATCCCCATTATCAGAAGCTTGTTTATGGAATTTACATGACCACAAAGAAGGTTGCACACTATTTCTCTGATCATTCCGTTACAGTCGTCAGCAACGCCCCATTGTCGGAGATTCTGAATAACAGAGATGCAACTAGTCGAGTGGCAAAGTGGGCGATTGAACTCCTTCCCCTGGATATCAAGTTTGAAGCAAAGAAGGCTATTAAGTCCCAAGCAATAGCTGATTTCCTCGCTGCAACAGCAACTTCCAGCCCAAATTCACTCGAAGCATTGGACCATGTTCTTCGATGGGTCCAAGATGTTGAATGGTTCCGGTGCTGGAGTGGTATTGGCCTCCCCCTGTGGTGAAAAACTCAGTTATGTTCTCCAGATTCACTTTGACTCCTCCAACAATGAGGCTGAATACGAGGCACTTGTGTATGGGTTGCGTATGGCCATTTCACTCGGCGTTCGTCGCCTCATGGTCTATGATGACTCAGATTTAGTGGTCAATCAGGTGATGAAGGAGTGGGACGTCAGAAGCCCAGCCATGATTGGTTATTGCAATGCAGTAAGAAAGTTAGAAAAGAGGTTCGAGGGGTTAGAGCTCCATCACATCCCCCGACTGAAAAATCAAGCAGCCGATGATCTTGCAAAGATAGGCTCCAAAATAGAAGCCATTCCCAGTAATGTGTTCCTGGAGCATATTCATGCACCCTCGGTTCAAGAAGATCCCTTCACTGAAGTGCCCCCCCCCCCAGCCGAAGAGTGCCACCGATCTGACTGAAATCGAGATTCCAGCCATGGTCGACTTGATCATGGAAGTTTTGGTCATCACCCCCGATTGGATGGTACCATATATCACATACATTCTTAGAAGAGAACTCCCAGAAGATGAAGAAGAGGCTCGATAGATCGTCTGTCGATCTAAGGGCTTCACCGTGATAAGAGGACAGTTGTTCAGAGAAAGTGTGACTGGAGTCTGCCAGAAATGCATAACACCTGAAGAAGGTCGAGTGATCCTCAATGATATCCACTCGGGGACCTGTGGTCACCATGCATCCTCTCGGACCATTGTGGCCAAAGCATACCGAGCGGGATTTTACTGGCCTCGAGCAAATGAGATGGCACAAGAAATAGTCGACAAATGTGAAGGTTGTCAGTTCTACTCCAACATGTCTCACAAGCCTGCGTCAGCCCTGAAAACCATTCCGCTCGTCTGGCCTTTTGCTGTTTGGGGATTGGATATGGTTGGACCTTTGAGGACTGGCAGGAGTGGATTCACTCATGTGCTTGTAGCAGTCGACAAGTTCACCAAATGGATTGAAGCCGAGCCTACCAAGAACCTTGATGCCAGTACTGCCGTCAGCTTCATCAGAGAGATAATATTCAGATATGGTGTTCCCCACAGCATCATCACTGACAACGGATCAAACTTTGATTCTAATGAGTTCAGGACTTTTTGTGCTTCACAAGGTACTCGAGTCGACTATGCCTCGGTCGCTCACCCCTAGTCGAATGGACAGGCTGAAAGGGCAAATGGATTGATTCTCAAAGGACTGAAACCTCGACTGATGTGTGACCTCAAACACGCAGCAGGAGCCTGGGTTGATGAACTTCCATCGGTATTATGGGGATTGAGGACAACTCCCAATCGGTCGACTAGCAAAACCCCGTTTTTCTTGGTTTATGGAGCCGAAGCTGTACTTCCGAGTGACTTGCTCCACAATGCACCCCGAGTCAAGCTTTTCATAGAGGAAGAAGCAGAACAAGCGACAAGATGCAGTTGACCTCCCTGAAGAAAGAGAGATGGCCTTGATCCGATCAACCATTTATCAGCAAGATCTGCGTCGATTCCATGCCTGAAATGTGAGGGGTCGAGCATTTCAAGAGGGAGACTTAGTTCTCTGAGTGGATCAGCAGAAACCACACAAGCTTGATCCCTCTTGGGAAGGCCCCTTTGTGGTCACCAGAGTGCTCCACAGTGGAGCGTACCACCTTTACGACGTCGAGCACAAGAAAGACGAGCCGCACGCCTGGAATGCGGAGCTGCTCCACCCCTTTTATACTTAAACACTCAGTCTGCTGAGATGTAATAAAAAACACCTTTGTATTTTGTTTATCAAAGACAAGAGTTTTAGAGTCTTCTAAAAAGATTGTCGATTGTTTACATATGTTTCTGAAATCCCCCAGTGGGTGGCTTAGTTGCAGTCCAGCACTTGCCTAAGTTTCAAAACCATCCTACCGAGTGATGAGCAAACCTCACACTCGGAGGCTTAGCTGCAGTCCAGTACTCGCCTAAGTTTCAAAAATCCTACCGAGTGATGAGCAAACCTCACACTCGGGGGCTTAGCTGCAGTCCAGTACTCGCCTAAGTTTCAAAAATCCTACGAGTGATGAGCAAACCTCACACTCGGAGGCTTAGCTGCAGTCCAGTACTCGCCTAAGTTTCAAAAATCCTACCAAGTGATGAGCAAACCACACACTCGGAGGCTTAGCTACAGTCCAATACTCGCCTAAGTTTCAAAAATCCTACCGAGTGATGAGCAAGTCTCTCACTCAGGGGCTTAGCTGTAGTCTAGTACTCGCCTAAGTTTCAAAAATTCTACCGAGTGATGAGCAAACCTCACACTCGGAGGCTTAGTTGCAGTCCGGTACTCGCCTAAGTTCCAAAAATCCTACCGAGTGATGAGCAAGTCTCTCACTCGGGGGCTTAGCTGCAGTCCAGTACTCGCCTAAGTTTCAAAAATCCTACCGAGTGATGAGCAAACCTCACACTCGAAGGCTTAGTTGCAGTCCAATACTCGCCTAAGTTTCGAAAATCCTACCGAGTGATGAGCAAACCTCACACTCGGAGGCTTAGCTGCAGTCCAGTACTCGCCTAAGTTTCAAAAATCCTACTGAGTGATGAGCAAACCTCACACTCGAAGGTTGAGCTGCAGTCCAGTACTCGCCTAAGTTCCAAAACCATCCCTATCCGCAAGGATGACAAGGTGCAGGTCGCCTGCAATCCTCTCACGAAGCTACGCTACAAGTACAATGTCGGCTCCATCCCTATCTGCAAGGATGATGAGGTGCAGGTCGACTACAATCCTTTCACGGAGCTACGCTACAAATACAATGTCCGCTCCATCCCTATCCGCAAGGATGACGAGGTGCAGGTCGACTGCAATCCTCTCACGGAGCTACGCTAAAAGTACACTGTCCACTCCATCCCTATCCGCAAGGATGATGAGGTGCAGGTCGACTTCAATCCTTTCACGGAGCTACGCTACAAGTACAATGTCCGCTCCATCCCTATCCGCAAGGATGACGAGGTGCAGGTCGACTGCAATCCTTTCACAGAGCTACGCTACAAGTACAATGTCCGCTCCATCCCTATTCACAAGGATGATGAGGTGCAGGTCGACGACAATACTCTCACGGAGCTACGCTACAAGTACAATTTCTGCTCCATCCCTATCTGCAAGGATGACGAGGTGCAGGTCGACCGCAACCCTCTCCTTGGAGCTGCGCCACAAATACAATGTGTGCTCCATCCTTCTCCGCAAGGACGGCGAGGTGCAGGTCGGCTGGGATATCCCCTTCAGAGTTGCATTTCGAAGGAGAGTCCGAGCGAAGAACAAGTTCTACTCGAAGATGAACGCCAACATATGCAGAAGATAAACCAAGATCGGATAAAATCTCAAAAGTCTCAAAACGAAGATAAAAGTACTCGAGCATCAGGCCCGAAAGAGTTTAACGGTTATAGAAACCACTCGGCATTCCGAGGCAAATTTAAGGCAAGTTTAAATCTCAAGTTTGTTCATTCGGCAGGAGGAGGGCTCGCAGGCTCGACGAATTCGTCCAAGTCAATTCCATCAGCGATCCGAGTGGCAGCAGCAAGGAAAGTCTCCATGAAGGACTGGAAGTCATGCCTTTTGGTGTTGGCGACCTTGATCGCCGCCAGCTTATCTTCACGGGCCTCCTTGCAATGGACTCTTACCAGCGACAGAGCCACGTCAGCACCGCATCGGGCAGAGGACTTTTCCCATTCCCGCACTCGACCGGGGACCTCGTTGAGTCGAGTCATCAGAGACTCGAGATCATTTTGAAGCGTCGCCCTTGGCCAGAGCGATGAGTCGATGTGTGAAACTGCCACCTTCAGACGATCAAGGTAACTTGTAACACTGGCGACGCGGGATTCCAGTCGAAGCACATTCATGGCAGCCTCGTCGCCGACTGGAGAAACTATAGGGTCCAAACCCGTCTCGACCCGTCCAGTCTCCTCTTCAAAGTTTTGGCAGAATTCTGCAGTCAAGGAGTTAGTGAGTCGACTGGACATGACTAACTTGCAAGCAGTAAAGCAGTCGGATTAAAAGGGGTACCTTCGAGCATAAGAAAGAGCTTCTTGGCGAGAGTTCTCAGATAAGCTTCCAAGTCATTTCTCTTACGAGCCATGGATTACAGCTTCTCGTTTAGAGCCACCTTATCCTTCTTCAGACGAGTCGCCTCTCGGTTGGATTCAGTGAGAGAGGACATCAGCTTGCTTACTTCCTCTTCCAGCGCTTCGACTGAAGCCAGATTTTTGTCAGCAAGAGTAGTCTTCTCTTGAGCCTCCTTCTGCGTAGCTGCAAGGTCCAAGTCCTTCTTCTCCAGAGCCAACCTCATTTTCTCTGCAAAATAAGCATTTAGATCAAATAAAAGATCGAAGGGATAATATAAAAATATGATCGACATGAGCAGTCGACAGGCAGTTACCTTCCATACCGGCAACTTCATCTTGAGCCTTCTTCAAGTTTTGTTAAGCCAGTTTCAGGTCAAGGTTGAGCTGCCTCTGCTTCTCCTCAAATTAGGCGAACTTGGAAATGAGGGTACAAGATTTTTGCAGAGAGTAAAAGACATATCAATCGACAAGACCAAAGATTATTTACTTCCGAGTGAATAAAATTTCAAAGTTTACTCAGACCCCAACCGAGTGCTAGCAGTCGGCTGTGGTCTCGGGGAGTACACCCAGTGGGTGCACTTGGCGTGCCCCCACTGGTTCAGTTTCCACTCGACCGGTCCGCCCAGGTCGAGTAAAAAAAAGTATCCAGACCCTGCCCGACTGCCAGCAGCCAACCGCGGTCTCGGGGACTACACCTAGTGGGTGCACTTGGCGTGCCCCCACTAGTTCAGATCCCACTCGGCATGCTCCTCCCAGGTCGAGTGGAAGAAAGGAAAGAGAAAGAAGCGCTCAGACCCCAACCGACTGCCCGCAATCGACTGCGATCTCAGGGACTACACCCAGTGGGTGCACTTAGCGTGCTCGCACTGATTCAGATCCCATTCAACCAGACCAAGTGGAAGAGTGCAAATACTAAAGACAACAAAACACCAGTGGGTGTACAGATTTGAAGCAGACAACAAGAAATTGTACGAAGGAAAATATTCAGGTAGCATATCCTAATAGAACAAGTTCAGTCGGAAGTCTACTTACCTGGACATTGACTCGAAGAGCCGCGCTGGCTATTGTCTTGGACCGCCTTCATCTGCTCCATCATTACGCCAGCCTGATGGATAGCCTCTGCAGCGACGTCCGATTGGCTTTCTAGAACATGATAGGTGGTGAAGAAGGGGATAGACGGTCCAGATGCAGCAGCTTGGGGCTCCGAGGCATGAGGTTTGATGACTGAAGAAAACACTGGTACAGTCGACTATGCGGGGTGTTCACTCGACACTGGGACAACAAAAGTTATAGAGGCTCTACCTGCATCTTCAGGCTGCTGGACTGTTGGTTCTGTCGCCAGTTCCGACTGGGATATCTTGCCAGCTTCTGCTTTCTTGCTCCTTCTGGGCCTCGGTATCATGTCTTCATCGTCATCCGGAAGCTCGATAACATTGAGTGGGGCTGCAAAGAAATCAGTCAACCCCAAGTGAATCACCAAAATTTAATCGACCAAATAATCAAGAACAAGATCACGAGAATTTTACCTGGGTTGGAGGTAACCGCGCCTTCCATCTCCTCGTCTCGGTACTGGTGGGTGGAAGTTCCAGAAGTGGCAGCACTGCAAATATCAGCATTCAGTCGGTTACGTTCTGTTACCTATGTCAACCAAAGGATCGGGCCAGATTGTTACCCAGAGACTGTGGGAATGACCACTTTGATTTTGGGCAAAGCCTTCGGAGGTTTGGAAGATGTGGCCTTCGGTGGTTTCGGCACTGGAGGCGACGCAGTCTTGGGCTGTTTTGATACCTTCTCGGTCGGCACTGGAGAAGACGTCCGAGGGCGCTTTGAAGACTGCCCAGTTGGTGCGGCCACCAGGTCAGGGGTGCTTGCCAGGTCGTGAGCGTGCTTGGACCTCCTTTCTCTGCGAGGAGGCGAGTCGACCTCTTCTTCATCACTCGGGTCGTTGCTCTCCTCGTCCTCCTCTGCATCCGAGTGCCACTCGCCACTCTCGCCCCCGCTCGCCTCTCCCTCGACATTTTTCTCCTGTACTCCATTGGGCATTGAGTACATATCAACAAGAGCCTGAAAGACAACGAACAAAAGAAAGACAGTCGATCGTCAACAAGATGCTACATAGTAAATCAAGAATACACTCGACAATGCAGAATCGTACCTGTTCCGGCTGGCGCAAATGGTCAAATGGAACCACCCTCCTGGACCCCCGGGGGTTATCCTTGTTGCCGGTAATACCTCTCAGCCACTGCTCCACCATGTCCTCACTGACATCCTCCGGGTGGATCCGAGTGGAATCCTTGAGTCCCGAGTACATCCACATCGGATGGTCACGAGCTTGGAGTGGTTGGATGCGTCAACTGAGGAAGACCTCAAGCAGGTCCATACCGGTCACTCCGTCGCGGATGAGTTGGACAACCCACTCGACCAACACCTTCACCTGCACCTTCTCCTCTGGGATCACTCTCAAGGCGGAGGGCTTCTCCACTCGAGCCATGGAAAAGGGGGGAGGTCCAGTCGACTGGCCCGGAGTCGGCTGGTCCTTGCAGTAGAACCAGGTCGACTGCCAAACCCGGACCGAGTCGGGAAGGATCATAGTTGGGAAATTGCTTTTGTTCCTCATCTGAATTCCAAGACCCCCGTACATCTGTATCACATGCGTCCTCTCGTCACTCGGGTTGGCCTTCTTGACCGTCTGAAAGCGACACGTGAATATGTGCTTGAAGAGACCCCAGTGTGGTCGACAACCCAAGAAGTTCTCGCACATGGACACGAAAGCGGCAAGGTACACGATGGTGTTTGGAGAAAAGTGGTGGAGTTGAGCCCCAAAGAAGTTCAAGAAACCGCGAAAGAAAGGATGGGGAGGCAAAGAAAACCCGCGGTCGACATGAGTGGCAAGGAGAACACACTCACCCTCCTGCGGCTGCGGCTCAGTCTCGTTCCCTGGGAGCCACGCCAATTTGTGGGGGATCAGTCCCCCCTCAACTAGGTCATCGATGTCATCTTGGCTGATTGTCAAGCGTATCCAGTCGTCCCTAGATCCAGCCAGGCGGCAGGCCGGACCTCGACGAAGATCCGCCCCGGCTGGTCCTCTTCCCTTTCGCCTTCGTCGTCGCCTTCTTCACACGCTCCAACGCCACCGCCTTCTCCTTCCCCATGGCAGCGGATCGAGTTCGAGCAGAGCGACGACGCCGAGAGTAGAGGCAGGTGCGGTGAAGAAAATAGAGGAGAAAGGGGAACAATGAGAACGCACTGTGCGAAAATCCCCGTCCAACGCCTTATATGAGGGCATTTCCGAGTGGCTGACTCGTGGGCCGAGGCGATCCGATCAAATCCCGCAACAGTCGCGCGCGCGATACATGGCGAAAAAGGTGGCACGGCGATCGAGGCGGCCTGCCTAATCCGCCTCGATTACTGCGGCCTCCCCCGTCCGGCGCGCTTCCCAAAATTCGAATCCCGTGAAATCCGCAGACAGAAGTGCAACCCATCAGACGGAAGATTTTTTCCCATAACAACACTCGAAGCTCAACAATAAAAGTTCACTCGACAAAACCAAGAATGGATCAAGGCGACTGAACAAGCAGTTGAAGTCATCTTGAATGTTCATTCGGCCTCTGGACAAGACATTCCCGAAGCGCAAAAGCTGAATCGGAGAGGTTGTCAACTCCTTCTCCACTCGAACCCTGAACCATTCGGGGGCTAATGATGAGGTTATGTACCTAGGGTAGGGTCACAAGCCTGACTTAGACACCTTCCCCTAGGACATCACCCTAAAGCCAGAATCATTCAAAGGTTATCATTATCCACTCGACCAGAGACGTTCCACTCGGAAGAATCAATGGCACTCGACTGTCGCAGAAGCCACTCGACGAATAGAAGATCTAAAGCCACTCTGCACCAACAACGGTCGAGCATTTACTTATAGGCTTAATTGTCATTTATAGCATTTAATGGCTAGCGTTACCAGTAACATTCCTCTCTTAATGTACATTGAACCCTGTGTAACGGAGGGGAGCAGGGGTCCTGGCGCACTCTATATAAGCCACCCCCTCCTCTGGGACAAGGGTTCGCATCTTTGTAAACACACACACACACACACACACAATCCAGTCGACCGCCTCAGGGCACCGAGACGTAGGGCTGTTACTTCCTCCGAGAAAGTCCTGAACTCGTAAAACTCGTGTGTACAACTACTCCATAGCTAGGATCTTGCATCTTTATATCTACCCCCCATTCTACTGTCGGTCTTAGACCCACGACAGTGACAACATAGGAGACTCTCTATCATGAAGATCATGGTGCTACTTTGAAGCACAAGTGTGGTAAAAGGATAGTAGCATTGCCCCTTCTCTCTTTTTCTCTCATTTTTTTTGTTTTTTTGGGCCTTCTCTTTTTTATGGCCTCTTTTATCTCTTTTTTATTTTTTATTTTTTTTCGTCCGGAGTCTCATCCCGACTTGTGAGGGAATCATAGTCTCCATCATCCTTTCCTCACTGGGACAATGCTCTAATAATGATGATCATCACACTTTTATTTACTTACAACTCAAGAATTACAACTCAATACTTAGAACAAAATATGACTCTATATGAATGCCTGCAGCAGTGTACCGGGATGAGCGATGAACCAAGAGTGACATGTATGAAACAATTATGAACGGTGGCTTTGCCACAAATATGATGTCAACTACATGATCATGCAAAGCAATATGACAATGATGGAGCGTGTCATAATAAATGGAATGGTGGAATCTTGCATGGAAATATATCTCGGAATGGCTATGGAAATGCCATAATAGGTAGGTATGGTGGCTGTTTTGAGGAAGGTAAATGGTGGGTTTATGGTACCGGCGAAAGTTGCGCGGTACTAGAGAGGCTAGCAATGGTGGAAGGGTGAGAATGCGTATAATCCATGGACTCAACATTAGTCATAAAGAACTCACATACTTATTGCAAAAATCTATTAGTCATCGAAACAAAGTACTACGCGCATGCTCCTAGGGGGGTAGATTGGTAGAAAAAGACCATCGCTCGTCCCCGACCGCCACTCATAAGGAAGGCAATCAATAAATAAATCATGCTCCGACTTCATCACATAACGGTTCACCATACGTGCATGCTACGGGAATCACAAACTTCAACACAAGTATTTCTCAAATTCACAACTACTCAACTAGCATGACTCTAATATCACCATCTCCATATCTCAAAACAATTATCAAGTATCAAACTTCTCATAGTATTCAATGCACTTATATGAAAGTTTTTATTATGCCTAAAAGAAAATTACCATGTTGTTCTAAAGACTCTCAAAATGATATAAGTGAAGCATGAGAGTCCATCTATTTCTTCAAAATAAAACCACCGCCGTGCTCTAAAAACATATAAGTGAAGCGCTAGAGCAAAAGACAAACTACTCCGAAAGATATAAGTGAAGATCAATAAGTAGTTGAATAATTATGCAACTATGTCAAGACTCTCTAACATTTAAGAATTTCAGATCTTGGTATTTTATTCAAACAGAAAGCAAAACAAAATAAAATAAAATTACGCTCCAAGCAAAACACATATCATGTGGTGAATAAAAATATAGCTCCAAGTGAAGTTACCGATGAACGAAGACGAAAGAGGGGATGCCTTCCGGGGCATCCCCAAGCTTAGGCTCTTGGTTGTCCTTTAATATTACCTTGGGGTGCCTTGGGCATCCCCAAGATTAGTCTCTTGCCACTCCTTATTCCATAGTCCATCGAATCTTTACCCAAAACATGAAAACTTCACAACACAAAACTTAACAGAAAACTCGTAAGCTCCGTTAGTATAAGAAAATAAATCACCACTTAGGTACTGTTGTGAACTCATTCTAAATTCATATTGGTGTAATATCTACTATATTCCAACTCATCTATGGTTCATACCTCCCGATACTACTCATAGATTCATCAAAATAAGCAAACAACACATAGAAAACAGAATCTGTCAAAACAGAACAGTCTGTAGTAATCTGGATCAAACGTATACTTCTGGAACCCTAAAAATTCTAAAATAAATTTCTGGACATGAGGAATTTGTCTATTAATCATCTTAAAAAAGAATTAACTAAATATCACTCTCCAATAAAAAATGGCATTAAATCTCGTGGGCGCTAAAGTTTTTGTTTTTTACAGCATGATCGCAAAGACTTTCCCCAAGTCTTCCCAAAGGTTCTACTAGGAACAAACACTAATTAAAACATAAAACCACATCTAAACAGAGGCTAGATGAATTATTTATTACTAAACAGGAGCAAAAAGCAAGGAACAAAAATAAAATTGGGTTGCCTCCCAACAAGCGCTATCGTTTAACGCCCCTAGCTAGGCATGATGATTTCAATGATGCTCACATAAAAGATAAGAATTGTAACATAAAGAGAGCATCATGAAGAATCTGACTAGCACATTTAATTCTAACCCACTTACTATGCATAGGGATTTTGTGAGCAAAAAACTTGTGGGAACAAGAATCAACTTGCATAAGAAGGTAAAACAAGCATAACTTCAAGATTTTCAACACATAGAGAGGAAACTTGATATTATTGCAACTCCTACAAGCATATATTCCTCCCTCATAATAATTTTCAGTAGCATCATGAATGAATTTAACAATATAACTATCACATAAAGCATTCTTTTCATGATCTACAAGCATAGAAATTTTATTACTCTCCACATAAGCAAAATTCTTCCCATTCGGAATAGTGGGAGCATCATAAGAAACTCGAATACTATAAATTGTTTCCACATTAAAAGAGTAATGTTCAGAAAAAGGGTAATCATAATCATGACAAGGTTTATAAATATAATCATCTCTACTTTTTATAGCATAAGTATCATCACAATAATCATCACAAGTAGCAACTTTGTTCTCATCGGAATCAATTGAAACCTCTTACAAGATAGTGGAATCTTTACTAAATAAAGTCATGACCTCTCCAAATCCACTTTCATAATTGTCAAAATAAGATTCAACATCCTCCAAAATAGTGGGATCATTACTTCCTAAAGTTGACACTCTTCCAAACCGACTTTCATCAATATAACCATCATACATAGGAGGCATGCTATCATCATAATAAATTTGCTCATCAAAACTTGGGAGACTAAAGATATCATCTTCATCAAACATAGCATACCCAAGCTTGGGACAAACATTAATTGCAGAAAATACATTCTCAAACATGTCATTCTCATCAAACATAGCATCCCCAAGCTTGGGCCTTTTCATATCATAAGCATAATCACTCTCATCATTAATAGTATGGATAGCACCAATAGTAGTATAGCAATTATCATCATCACAATGAGTAATAGAAGCAACATCATTTGGGTGGGATGCCTTTTTACCTTTGCTTATCCATCTTTTATTTTTCTTCTTCACACCATGTGTGGGTTTATTCCTCTTTTTGGAGCTCTTTATTGATGAGATTGGTTGAATAGAAGGCTCCTCCTCGTTACCTGATTCATCATAAGAAATAATAGGAGGATATTGGAAAGCCTCTTCCCTTTCATTAGTATTCTCTTCATCCTCTATTTGTTTTCTTTTCTTTATGTAATTGGCAATATAAGGATTTTCAATGCAATTCATCGCACAATACATAAAAATTTCTTCTAGATCAATATCGAGGAATTTCTCAAGGTTATATTCTGGAATATGCTTAGTTATACGTTTCATTTCTTCATAACCCAAAAGCAAACTAAGTTCATTATGACGTGCAAGGGAAATCAAATCATCACAATTTTTGGACACGATATGATCATGGAACAATTTGCATCGGAGATTTAAATGACCATGTTCATTGCAAAGTTCCCAAGTGTGGTGAAGAAATTTTAAATTTTCAGCACAAACATCTAGCCTCTCTTGCAACCACTTAGTTTCCAAATACTTATGCCTCTTGCAAAATCTATCTTCCCTATTTGGTGTGTACTTGCAAACTCTATGCACTCCACAAAAGTTGACATGCTTATAAGAGACATTTTCATCATGACTAGTGCAATCCTTATTAGTACTATGGATATTCAAGGAGTTCATACTAACAACATTGCAATCATGCTCATCATTCAAATATTTAGTGCCAAACATTTTAGAGACTTCTTCTTCTAGCATTTGAGCACAATTTTCCTTTCCATCATTCTCACGAAAGATATTAAAAAGATGAAGGGTATGAGGCAAACTCAATTCCATTTTTTTAGTTTTCTTTTATAAACTAAACTAGTGCTAAAACAAGAAACAAAAAGATTCGATTGCAAGATCTAAAGATATACCTTCAAGCGCTAACCTCCCCGGCAACGGCGCTAGAAAAGAGCTTGATGACTACTACACAACCTTCTTCTTGTAGACGTTGTTGGGCCTCGAAGTGCAGAGGTTTGCAGGACAGTAGCAAATTTCCCTCAAGTGGATGACCTAAGGTTTATCAATCCGTGGGAGGCGTAGGATGAAGGTGGTCTCTCTCAAACAACCCTGCAACCAAATAACAAAGAGTCTCTTGTGTCCCCAACACACCCAATACAATGGTAAATTGTATAGGTGCACTAGTTCGGCGAAGAGATGGTGATACAAGTGCAATACGGATGGTAGATATAGGTTTTTGTAATCTGAAAATATAAAAAACAGCAAGGTAACTAATGATAGAAGTGTGCGTAAACGGTATTGCAATGCTAGGAAACAAGGCCTAGGGTTCATACTTTCACTAGTGCAAGTTCTCTCAACAATAATAACATAATTGGATCATATAACTATCCCTCAACATGCAACAAAGAGTCACTCCAAAGTCACTAAGAGCGGAGAACAAACGAAGAGATTATGGTAGGGTACGAAACCACCTCAAAGTTATCCTTTCTGATCAATCTATCATAGAGTTCATACTAGAATAACACCTTAAGACACAAATCAACCAAAACCCTAATGTCACCTAGATACTCCAATGTCACCTCAAGTATCCGTGGGTATGATTATACGATATGCATCACACAATCTCAGATTCATCCATTCAACCAACACAAAGAACTTCAAAGAGTGCCCCAAAGTTTCTACTGGAGAGTCAAGACGAAAACGTGTGCCAACCCCTATGCATAAGTTCACGAGGTCACGTAACTCGCAAGTTGATCACCAAAACATACATCAAGTGGATCACGTGATATCCCGTTGTCACCACAGATAAGCACATGCAAGACATACATCAAGTGTTCTCAAATCCTTAAAGACTCAATCCGATAAGATAACTACAAAGGGAAAACTCAATTCATCACAGGAGAGTAGAGGGGGAGAAACATCATAAGATCCAACTATAATAGCAAAGCTCGCGATACATCAAGATCGTACCACCTCAAGAACACGAGAGAGAGAGAGATCAAACACATAGCTACCGGTACATACCCTCATCCTCGAGGGAGAACTACTACCTCCTCATCATGGAGAGCGCCGGGATGATGAAGATGGCCACCGGAGAGGGATTCCCCCTCCGACAGGGTGCCAGAATGGGTCTAGATTGGTTTTCGGTGGCTATGGAGGCTTCTGGCGGCGGAACTCCTGATCTATTCTGTTCCCCGATGTTTTAGGGTATATGGACATATATAGGCAAAAGAAGTCGATCAGGGGAGCGACGAGGGGCCCATGAGGGTGGGGGCGCACCCAGGGGGGCAGGCATGCCTCCCTGCCTCGTGGCCACCTCGAAGCTTCCCTGACGTATACTCCAAGTCTCCTGGATTGCTTCCGTTCCAAAAATAACTCCCCCGAAGGTTTCATTCCGTTTGGACTCCGTTTGATATTCCATTTCTTCGAAACACTGAAATAGGCAAGAAAACAACAATTTGGGCTGGGCCTCCGGTTAATAGGTTAGTCCCAAAAATAATATAAAAGTGTATAATAAAGCCCATAAACATCCAAAACAGATAATATAATAGCATGGAATAATAAAAAATTATAGGTACGTTGGAGACGTATCAATCAGCCGCTGACAAGTCATGTATGGGTTTGACACAATGACTTCCAATTGCTCTCGCATATGCTCTTCCAAAACGAAGTTTAGCTTTTTTGAGTCTCTTCCATTCTGCAGTACTTTCCTACTCTGATCAACATACCATTCATCTTTCCTAATTAAATGCGTGTTCAACCTCAGTACCCTCAGCACCTTTGCTCTGGCAAGAAAGAACCTGGTGAGTGTAATCTCCGGTAAGGTCCCTTGGTAGGAGTTCAAATTAATATTTGAGAGATGCAGATCCAGACATTCGATGTGATTGTCATTATAAACATTATCCACCTCCGGGCCTATTATTATCTGCAAAAGAAGAGAATGTGTTAGTGCCTACATGTAGTTTTGAACACTACCACACGCCTATTTGGTTTGCAGGATTTGTAAAATCCACCAACGTGCCATCTTTGATCTGACATGATTAACATGGGCATTTGATTACAATCTAGAAACATGTAGCCTTCTTAACAAGAGGTTGGATTGGATGAAAAATTCCCTAAGAAAACTAGTACAGATGAATCCAAAGGAGAAATTCTTATGGATTGCAACCATATGAATCAAGCAACCAATATGTGGTGGTGGGGGTGTATGTCCTGAAATCCTCCAAAATTCCTTCATAAATCGTAGTACATTGTCATTGTAAACTTGGGAAAAGGTGCAAAAAATTGAACTCCCTTATGGTTAACATTTAACAGGAAAGGAACATCACCTTGATATACAGCTTCTTCAAGCATGGAAAGCATCTCAGGCAATTAACAACTTGGTCCAGGTTGGGGCCGACAGATTCTAGTGCCAAGAACTTCACTGTGCCCATAATCTGGGTGAAGCTTTGCTTGATGACAAACGAACATACATCTTCAAAACTAGAAATAATGTTGATATCAAGAAAGAGAGGTATAAGGCGAATGTTGTACCTGAAAGTAGTAGCATTTGACAGATGAGTAGCCCACCACTGTCAATTTCGGCGCAGAATTGACATTGATTCTTGTTGGACCTTGTTGATCAACTACAAGTAATATCTCAAGTGAACGTGTGTCCTCAATGACCATATTGTGGTCCACCTTTTGTGATCTCTTGTTGCAGCACCAGCAACACACATAAATAGTCCGGAGAGTCCTGGAGGTGATGTGGAAGGTACTCAACCAATTCATCGCCTGAAGACAAAGGAACTCAAGTGTAGTACAGCCGTGGAGCAGCCGCTCCATGTCATCCTTTGTGATGCAGACGACGATGAGCTCGTGGTGCTTCAGTCATGGTAGAAAAAGAATGGGCGCGTCATTAAGGGGGTGGGGGGAATGACAGTTCATGACCTTGGCGAGGCGCAGCGTGGGCATGAAGCGGAGCGCAGACGTTGGCAGCGAGCGCATATGCCCATCATTAAAACTGAGCTTCTCGAGCTGATCTATGGTGGGAGATCGAAACCACTCGTCAAGCTTGGCTCGGTCCTTGCCATTGGAATGGAACTTGCCCATGATAAGGCCTCTGATTGGGCCATGGTGACAGCCGAGGATCTAGGAGAATGCATCCAATCTTTTGCGATAGCCATGGCAGAGCTCATGGGCGTCGAGGAGGTCGATAGGGGTGAGGAGCCATAGGGGGCGCCACCGCTGGGAAAGGGCGGCTGTCCTTGCCCCATATTTGATTGGGAGGAGGGATATGATGACTCTCAACATATCATCGGGGAGGTTGCTGATGAAGTCTGGGCCTGCTGGAGTCGCTTGCAGTTCTTTCTCGACCCACCTCCGCTTGTTGGCAGCCTCGTTCTCCACCTCGTCGACAGTGATGGAAACCTCTATCTCCATATTCGTGCCGTGCTCTGGTGCACTCTGAGGACTGAGAGCAGCGTCGAGGATGCGGGCGAAAAGAGAGGATTGTGTGTTTGGCAAGGATGAGGGTGTGGCCGCTCGGGCGCGCCATTAATACAGACTAGTGGGAGCGAGGCGGGCGGCGGTCAAAGGTTGTATCGCTTCCCGGTGAGCCTACGCGGCGGACTTCTAGCATTCCTATACCATCATTTCACGGAGCGAGGTGGACATGCCATTAATATGGAGGAGTGGGAGCGAGGTGGGAGGCGGTAAAAGGGCTGGCTCGCCTCCCGGTGAGCATGCACGGTGGACTGCTGGTATGCCTACCGTCATTTCACACAGCTACTAGCACACCCCATACGGTGAGTGCGTAGCGAACACACACATGAATTAGATAGTGCTAGTGATTTTAGTTGCAAAAATTAGATAGTGCTAGTGATTTTTAGCTGCATATTTTGACAAATCGTAGTGTCTCTTGGCTTAACGCCGAAGTCTGGCTTTAATTTGCATAACATATTCAATTTGAACCGTTTGCGTCGAAGAGATGCACAAATCCTGCGTTGAATAGCTCGCATGCTTCCTCCTGAGCCTCTCGGTGAGCTTGCGCACCAGACTGCGCTTGCACGCCTCCCGTTCAGTCAAGCAGCTGTCCGCACGACACCTCCTATAGCCATTAAAATGAAGACACGTGGCGTCACGTAAATAGTTAATAGAACACATACGATTTGAATTATACAAACGTTTGAGATATTAAAGTGGCAGCTATTTTTTCAAAATGCCTTTGTTGGCTGTTATTCGAGTGCGCCTTCTCTCAAAATGGACACGAAAAATACCACAACATGTCGGGTTCCATTCCATGATAGCAAGCCAAGTTTCATGAATTTCACATGAGTTTTGGATTTACTAGAATTTAAAAAAAAGTATCTCAACATTTTGCCGGCAATCAACGGTGCCCTGGTGTTCGAAATTCATTCCCATTTCTTGCATGGGACCTAAGCATGCACCCAAGGACACATATTTGATTTTCCAACAAATTTATATGCACCGGAGCATGTGCATGTAGTTCAAATTTGAATTATGCACATAAAATGGTTAGAAAAACCCAGTTAATGTATAAAAATGTCCAAATGAACCCCGAAAAAATTCCAAAATTTAACACAACACTCCTATTGTTCTATGTTGACACTAGAATTTTTTCGAAAGCAATAAGAGGCAGTGGATATCGTTTTTTCCCCAAAGGTGGGACGTTCCCAACCGAAACCATCAGGGTTGTTGTGAGAAGCTCTGGTTTGTGAGAAACTTATACCCAAACCTGCCCCAAATGGGACAAAATTTTTACCACAACATGTTGATGCCGCTCCATGATAGCATACCAAGTTTCATGAATTTCAGACGAGTTTTGGATTTACTAGAATTTAAAAATCAGGTATCTCAATGTTTGCGGCCAAGTGACGATGGCAGGGTGTTTGACATTCATTCCCATTTCTTGCATGGGACCTAAGCATGCAACCAAGGACACATATTTGAATTTTCAACCAATTTATATGCATTAGAGCATGTGCATGTAGTTCAAATTTGAATTATGCACATAAATGCATTGAAAACTCAATTAATGCATAAAAATGTCCAAACAAACCCAAAAAATCCCAAAAATTGACACAACACTCTTGTTGTTCTATGTTGACATGACAATTTTTTTGAAAGAAATAAGAGGCAATGGATATCGTTTCGTCCCCAAAGGTGGGACGTTCCCTACCAAAACCATCAAGCTTGTTGTGAGAAGCATATCCCCAAACCTGCTCGAAATGGGACAAAAACTTTATCACGACATGTTGATGCCGCTCCATGATAGCATTCCAAGTTTCATGAACTTCAGACGAGCTTTGGATTTACTAGAATTTTAAAACTAGGTATCTCATTGTTTGCGGCCGAGTGACTGTGGCAGGGTGTTTGATATTCATTCCCATTTCTTGCATGGGACCTAAGCTTGCAATCAAGGGCACATATTTGAATTTTTAGCTAATTTATATGCATTAGAGCATGTGCCTGTAGTTCAAATTTGAATCATGCACATGACTGCATAGAAAACTCAGTTAATGTATAAAAATGTCCAAGCGAACCCCGAAAAATCCCAAAAATTGACACATCACTCTTGTAGTTCTATGTTTACATGAGAAACATTTTGAAAGTAAGAAGAGGCAACATATTGTTTCGTCCTCCAAGGTGGCACGCACCCTACCGAAACCATCAGGCTTGTTGTGAGAGAAGCTCTGGTTCACGAGAAGCTTATACCCACACCTGCCCCAAATGGGACAATATATTTACCATGGCAGGTCACTGCGGTTCCACGATATCATGTCAAGCTTCATGAATTTCAGATGAGTTTTCAATTTACTAGAATTTTAAAACATGTATCTCAATGTTAGGGGCCGAGCGATGATGTCTACTATGCAACTTTATTCTTGTAGACACATGTTGGGCCTCCAAGCGCAGAGTTTTGTAGGACAGTAGCAATTTTCCCTCAAGTTGATGACCTAAGGTTTATCAATCCGTGAGAGGTGTAGGATGAAGATGGTCTCTCTCAAACAACCTTGCAACCAAATACAAGAAATCTCTTGTGTCCCCAACACACCCAATACAATGGCAAATTGTATAGGTGCACTAGTTCGGCGAAGAGATGGTGATAAAAGTGTAATATGGATGGTAGAAATATATTTTTATAATCTGAATAAATAAAAACAACAAGGTAGCAAATAGTAAACGGGCACAAAAACGGTAGTGCAATGCTTGAAAATGAGGCATAGGGTCCGTACTTTCACTAGTGCAGTCTCTCAACAGTGCTAATATAGTTGGATCATATGATTATCCCTCAAAGTGCAATAAAGAATCACTCCCGAGTTCCTATTAGCGGATAAAAAAAGATAGAAATTGTTTGTAGGGTACGAAACCACCTCAAAGCTATTCTTTCCGTTCAATCTATTCAAGAGTTCGTACTAAAATAACACAAAGCTATTTTTTCCGTTCGATGTATCCTAGAGTTCGTACTAGAATAACACCAAAGCATATTCATAATCATAATACTCAATCCACACAAAGAACTACAAAGAGACCCCAAAGTTTCTATCGTAGAAAACATAATAAAAACATGCATCAACCCCTATGCATAGATTACCCCAATATCACCGCGGGAATCCGCAAGTTGAGTGCCATAACATATATCAAGTGAATCAATAAGATACCCCAATGTAGTTCTCATATCTGAATATTCAATCCGACAAGACAAAACTTCAAAGGGTAAAGACTCAATTCATCACAACAGGAGTACAGAGGGGAGAAACATCATATGATCCGACTATATTAACAAAGCCCATGATATAGATCACAAGAGAGAGAGATTAATCACATAGCTACTGGTACAAACCCTCAGCCCCGAGCGTGGACTACTCCCTCCTCATCGTGGTGGCCGCCAGGATGATGAAGATGGCCACCGCAGATGGTTCCCCCCTCTGGTAGGGTGCCGGAACGGATCTAGATTTGTGTTCGATGGCTACGGAGCCCTACGGCGGCGGAACTTCTGATCTAGGTTAACCCTGAAGGGTTTTGGAATATTTGGGAATTTATAGTGCAAAGAAGGGGTACGGGAGGCCACCAAGGTGGGCACAACCCACCTGGGCGTGCCAGGGGGCCCTAGCGCGCCCTGGTGGGTTGGGCCCCCTCGGGGCACCCCCCAGGTGCTTCTTTGGCCCATCGGGAGTCTTCCGGTCCATAAAAAATCTACAAAAAGTTTCATAGTGTTTGGACTCCGTTTGATATTGATTTTCTGCGATGTAAAAAACAAGCAAAAACAACAACTGGCACTTGGCACTGGGTCAATAGGTTAGTGCCGAAAAATGATATAAAGTTGGTATAAATGATTGTAAAACATCCAAGAATGATAATGTATTGGCATGAATACTTCATAAACTATAGATACATTGGAGACGTATCAGCATCCCCAAGCTTAATTCCTACACGTCCTCGAGTAGGTAAATGACAAAAGAAATAATTTATGAAGTGTGAATGCTAGCAAAGTGCACAAGTTTGATCAATGATAATTTCAATCACCCTTTCCTAGCATCATAACAACAATTCTTTGTAATAAAACTTCGCATGTTATAGTAGCAACCAATTCACATGTTAAGGTTCAAACAATGAATTCTCTTGAAACCCAACAACCTATGTTCTTAGTCACCAAGAAATTGCAATTCAACTTATTCAACAGAGTTTAAGTAAGAGCTCCACATACTCAAAAATCATATAGTCTTCTATGATTATTAACACTCACCGCGTACACATGAGCAAAACATTTCAACTGGACACATAGAAAGATAGGGGCATGTAATTCCGCCTCCCAACGTATTCACCTCAAGGGTGATGTCAACAATAATAACTCATGCTACCCATATCCAACTGGATATATGTGCCTAGATCTTTCCTCGCCACATGATGCTTGCCAAAAGAGAAAAATAAAAAGGAATAGAGATAAGAACATTGACTCTTTGCATAAAAGTAAATACATAAAAGTAAAATATAGGCCCTTCGCAGAGGGAAGCAGAGGTTGCCATGTGCTTATTTGTTTGTATGCTCAATCCCTTAGTGCAAAAGAACGTCACGTTTATATTGACCCTTGTGATAGCAACCTTTATTATGCAGTATGTCGCTTTTATTTCTTTACCATCACAAGTTCGTACAACACTCAATTTTCTCTTACACTAGATGATCTTACACTTTTAGAAGCAAGTTTTATTGCCTTATTGCACCGATGACAACATACTTGAAGGATCTTGCTCAATCCTTAGGTAGGTATGGTGGACTCTTGAAAATAAGTTTTGGGTTTAAGGGTTTTTGGATGCACAAGTAGTATCTCTACTTGGTGCGGAATTTTTGGCTAGCAAAGATGGGGGGCAAGCATCACATGTTGAAGGATCTATGACAATATAACTTCTATGTGAATACGAACAAACATAAACCATTACAGTGTCTTCCTTGTCCAACGTCAACAATTTTGGCATATAATATTTTGACGGGGGCTCACAATCACAAAAAAATTCCATGATAGTGTATTTATATGTGAAAGTTCTCTTCCTTATACTAATTATTCGTGAATTGCTCGTATGACCAATATTGTGATTGTCAAGCCTCAAAAGATTTCACTTTCTAAACCCAATGTGAAGCTACCACTAGGCATGATAAACTTCATGACATTCAATTTATTCAACAATTTACTCAAAGGATATAAGTGAAGCACAAGAGTAAATAACATAGAAAAGAGCTTCGTTGACGGGATGTGAATGCCACTTACTTAGCCTCCATAGCAACTATTTGAGGACTCTATTTTATTTAAAAACTTCCAGATCTAAGTACTTTATTAAAATAGCAAGCAAAAAAAAATGACAATCCAAGGATAGCACACATCATGTGAAGAAGCAAAAACCTAGGCTCAACCGATACTAACCGATAATTGTTGAAGAAAAAAGGTGGGATGCCTGTCGAGGCATCCCCAAGCTTAGATGCTTGAGACTTCTTGAAATATTATATTGGGGTGCCTTGGGCATCCCCAAGCTTGAGCTTTTGTGTCTCCTTAATTCCTCTCATATCACGGTTTTCCTAAATCTCAAAAACTTCATCCACACAAAACTCAATAAGAACTTGTGAGATAAGTTAGTATAAACCAATAAAAAACCTTATCATTCTCTACTGTAGAAAATCACTAAAATTATTATTCAGCATTGCATACTAAATGCCTTTGCATATTTAATACTCCTATCCTCAAATAGAATCATTAAACAAGCAAACATAATAGAAATCTGCCAAAACAGTACAGTCTGTAAAGAATGCAAGAGTATCAATAATTCCCTAACACCAAAAATTATTAAAATTTACCACAGTGTAGAAATTTATCAGAGCTCATTTTTCAAAAAGTTTCAACATTTTATAACATTCTAACTTTTCTAGGGAATTTTTGCAACAACGGTAAACTTTCTGTTTTCAAACAGCAACATGTATACTTACAAAATAAGCATGGCAAAGGCTATCATTGCCATTTTTATTGAAATAAAAGATGCAAAACAATATTCTAAATAACAGCAAGCAAATCCTAACAAAATAAATTGACGCTCCAAGCAAAACACATATCATGTGATGAATGAAAACATAGCTCCAAGTGAGGTTACCGATAATGTTGGAGACAAAAGAGGGGATGCCTTCCGGGGCATCCCCAAGCTTAGTTCCTTGGATCTTCCTTGAATATTTCCTTGAGGTTCCTTGGGAATCCCCAAGCTTAGGTTCTTGTCACTCCTTATTCTCCTCATATTTATATCTCACCCAAAACTTGAAAACTTCAATCACACAAAACCCAACGGAGCTTTGTGAGATAGGTTAGTATGATAAAGAGCAAACCATTCCACTTTTGGTACTGCCAAAGACAAGATTCATAATTGTTATCAAAAAATGCCTACTATAGCATATCATTTCTACAATTTATTTTGAGCAATATAAGCCATAGAAACTTGAAAACAAGCAAACTATGCATTGAAAACAGAATCTAGCAAAAACAGAATAGTCTGTAGTAATCTGTACTCCAACCATACTTATGCTACTCCAAACATTCTGAAAAATTAAGAAAACCTAAGAAATTGGTGTATTAATCTTCTGGAAAAAGAATCAGCATTTTATCACGCTTCCGTTAAAAATTAGAATTATTGTCCTGAGCGCAAAAGTTTCTGTTTTTCAGCAAGATCAAATCAACTATCCCCGTAAGCCATCCCAAAGGTCTTACTTGGCACTTCATTGAAACAAAAGCAATAAAACATGATTACTGCAGTAGCATAATCATTTATTATTGTGTGTTCACATGATTACTTGGAGACAACCCAACACTTTTACCTACTATTTTTGTGTGTTCACATGATTAGGCTACTATAGTACTCATTTATTATTGCTTTTGTTTTAATAAAGTGCCAAGTAAGACCTTTGGGATGGCTTACAGTGATAGTTGATTTGATCTTACTGAAAAAATAGAAACTTATGCGCTCAGGAAAATAATTCTCATTTTTAACAGAAGAGCGATAAAAATCTGATTCTTTTGTAAGAAGATTAATAGACAAATTTCTCAGGCTTTCCTAATTTTTCAGAATTTTTGGAGTAGCATAAGTATGGTTTGTGTACAGATTACTACACACTATTCTATTCTTGACAGATTCTGTTTTCAATGCATAGTTTGCTTGTTGTCTTGTTTCGATGGCTTATATTGCTCAATATAAATTGTGTGAGAACAATTATGAATCTTGTCTTTGGCAGTACCAAAAGTGGAATGGTTTGCTCTTTATCATACTAACTTATCTCACAAAGTTCCGTTAAGTTTTGTGTGATTGAAGTTTTCAAGTTTTGGGTGAGATATCGATATGAGGAGAATAAGGAGTGACAAGAACCTAAGATTGGGGATGACCAAGGCACCCCCAAGGAAATATTCAAGGAAGATCCAAACAACTAAGCTTGGGGATGCCCCGGAAGGCATCCCCTTTTTTGTCTCCAACATTATCGGTAACCTCACTTGGAGCTATGTTTTCATTCGTCACATGATATGTGTTTTGCTTGGAGCGTCAATTTATTTTGTTAGGATTTGCTTGCTGATTATTTATAATAATGTTTTGCATCCTTTATTTCAACAAAAGTGGCAATGAGAGCCTTTGCCATGTTTACTTTGTAAGTATACATGTTGCTATTTGAAAACAGAAACTTTATCACTGTTGCAAAAATTCCCTAGAAAAGTCAGAATGTGATAAAATGTTGAAACTTTTTGAAAAATGATTTTGATAAATTTTATACAATGTGTAAAATTTTCATAAATTTTGGAGTTTAATAAGTATTGTAACTCTTGCATTCTTTACAGATTGTACTGTTTTGGCAGATTGCTGTTATGTTTGCATATGTTTGCTTGTTTAATGATTCTATTTGAGGATAGGAGTATTAAATATGAAGAGGCATTTAGTATGCAATGTTGAATAATAATTTTAGTGATTTGCTACAGTAGAGAATGATAAGGTTTTTGCATTGGTTTATACTAACTTATCTCACGAGTTCTTGTTGAGTTTTGTGTGGATGAAGCTTTTGAGATTTAGGAAAACCATGATATGAGAGGAATTAAGGAGACACAAAAGCTCAAGCTTGGGGATGCCCAAGGAATCCCAAGATAATATTCAAGAAGTCTCAAGCATCTAAGCTTGGGGAAGCCCCGGTAGGCATCCCACCTTTTTTCTTCAACAATTATTGGTTAGTATCAGTTGTGCCTAAGTTTTTGCTTCTTCACATGATGTGTGCTATCCTTGGATTGTCATTTTGTTTTGTTTTGCTTGATGTTTTAATAAATTACTTAGATCTGAAAGTTTTTAAATAAAATAGAGTCCTCAAATAGTTGCCAGGGAGGCTAAGTAAGTGCATTCACATCCCGTCCATGAAGCTCTTTTCTATGTCATTTACTCTTATGCTTCACGTATATCCTTTGAGTAAATTGAATGTCATGAAGTTGAAATCATATCATGCCTAGTGGTAGCTTCACATTGGGTTTAGAAAGTGAAATCTTTTGAGGCTTGACAATCACAATATTGGTCATACAAGCAATTCACGAATAATTAGTATCAGGAAGAGAACTTTCACATATAAATACACTATCATCGAAATATTTTGTGATTGTGAGCCCCCATCAAAATATTATATGCCAAAATTGTTGACGTTGGACAAGGAAGACAACATAATGGTTTATGTTTGTTCATATTCACACAGAAGTTATATTGTCATAGATCCTTCAACATGTGGTGCTTGCCCCCCATCTTTGCTAGCCAAAAATTCCGCACCAAGTAGAGATACTACTTGTGCATCCAAAAACCCTTAAACCCAAATCTTATTTTCAAGAGTCCACCATACCTACCTAAGCGACAGAATGCATAATAAAGGTTGCTATCACAAGAGGCAATATAACGTGACGTTCTTTTGCACTAAGGGATTGAGCATACAAACAAATAAGCGCATGGAAACCTCTGCTTCCCTCTGCGAAGGGACTATCTTTTACTTTTCAATATTTACTTGTATGCAAAGAGTCGAAGTATTCCTCTCTATTCCTTCTTATTTTCACTTTTGGTAAGCGTCATGTGGTGAGGAAGGATCTAGGCACATTTGTCCAGTTGAATATGGGTAGCATGAGTTATTATTGTTGACATCACCCTTGAGGTGAATACGTTGGGAGGCAAAACGATAAGCCCCTATCTTTCTATGTGTCCGGTTGAATCGTTTTGCTCATGTCTATAAGGTGAGTGTTAGCAATCATAGAAGACTATATGATAGTTGAGTATGTGGAGCTCTTACTTAAACTCTGTTGAATAAGTTGAATTGCAATTGCTCGGTGACTAAGAACATAGGTTGTTGAGTTTCAAGAGAATTCATTGTTTAAACCTTAACATGTTTCTCCCCTCTATACCCTTGTTGTGATGAATTGAATCTTTACTCTTTGAAGTTTTGTCTTGTCAGATTGAATATTCAGATTTGAGAACACATGATGTATGTCTTGCAGTATGAATACTTGAGGTGACAATGGGGTATCATATTGATTCACCTGATATACGTTATGGCACTCAACTTGCGGATTCCCGTGGTGATATTGGGGTGATCTATGCATAGGGGTTGATGCACATTTTTATTAATGTTTCTCCGATAGAAACTTTGTGGTCTCTTTGTAGTTCTTTGTGTGGATTGAGTATTATGAATATGAATATGCTTTGGTGTTATTCTAGTACGAACTCTAGGATAAATCGAACGGAAAAATAGCTTTGCGTTATTTTAGTACGAACTTTTGAATAGATTGTGCGGAAAGAATAGCTTTGAGGTGGTCTCGTACCCTACAAACAATTTCTATCTTTTGTTCTCCGCTAATAGGAACTCGGGAGTGATTCTTTGTAGCACTTTGAGGGATAATTATATGATCCAAGTATGTTAGCACCGTTGAGAGATTGCACCAGCGAAAGTACGGACCCTAGGCCTTGTTTTTAAGCATTGCAATACCGTTTTTTGTGCCTGTTTACTATTTTCTACCTTGCTGTTTTTATTTATTCAGATTATAAAAATATATTTCTACCATCCATATTACACTTTTATCACCATCTCTTCGCTGAACTAGTGCACCTATAAAATTTGCCATTGTATTGGGTGTCTTGGGGACACAAGAGATTTCTTGTATTTGGTTGCAGGGTCGTTTGAGAGAGACCATCTTCATCCTACACCTCTCATGGATTGATAAACCTTAGGTCATCCACTTGAGGGAAAATTTCTATTATCCTACAAAACTCTGCGCTTGGAGGCCCAACACGTGTCTACAAGAATAAAGTTGCGTAGTAGACATCACTTGCAGCTCCGCCTCCTCACCGATGACCCTCCTTCACGCTGCTCGGCCTCGCCTCTCCAGGCAGGTAATCCACACCCGACCCCCATCCTCCTCCTCCTTCCACATCCCACATGCCTCGACCACTGGTGCGACACCTTCCACCCAAATCACCGACCCCTCCACCAAATAAGCGCCGCCCTAAGCCATGGTGCACGCAGTATAGCCAGTATCTCAAGGAGCATTTGGCAGCGGAGAAGCAAATCACGGCTGCACACGCGGATGAGGTCGCGATGATTGCCATTCGTGCTGACCCCCGGATCTTGGAGGAGTGATACGTCTCGAACGTATCTATAATTTTTGATTGCTCCATGCTATATTATCTACTGTTTTGGACATTATTGGGTTTATTATCCACTTTTATATTATTTTTGGGACTAACCTATTAACCGGAGGCCTAGCCCAGAATTGTTTTTTTTGCCTATTTTAGGGTTTTGAAGAAAAGGAATATCAAACGGAGTCCAAACGGAATGAAACCTTCGGGAACGTGATTTTCTCACCGAACATGATCCAGGAGACTTGGACCCTACGTCAAGCAACCAACAGGGAGGCCACGAGGTAGGGGGCGCGCCTACCCTCCTAGGCGTGCCTTCCACCCTCGTGGGCCCCATGTTGCTCCACCGACGTACTCCTTCCTCCTATATATACCTACGTACCCCCAAACGATCAGATATGGAGCCAAAACCCTAATTCCACCGCCATAACTTTCTGTATCCATGAGATCCCATCTTGGGGCCTGTTCCGGAGCTCCGCCGGAGGGGGCATCCATCATGGAGGGCTTCTACATCAACACCATAGCCTCTCCGATGAAGTGTGAGTAGTTTACCTCAGACCTTCGGGTCCATAGTTATTAGCTAGATGGCTTCTTCTCTCTTTTTGGATCTCAATACAATGTTTCCCCCCTCTCTTGTGCAGATCTATTCGATGTAATCTTCTTTTTGCGGTGTGTTTGTTGAGACCGATGAATTGTGGGTTTATGATCAAGATTATCTATGAACAATATTTGAATCTTCTCTGAATTCTTTTATGTATGATTGGTTATCTTTGCAAGTCTCTTCGAATTATCAGTTTGGTTTAGCCTACTAGATTGATCTTTCTTGCAACGGGAGAAGTGCTTAGCTTTGGGTTTAATCTTGCGGTGTCCTTTCCCAGTGACAGTACGGACAGCAAGGCACATATTATATTGTTGCCATCGAGGATAACAAGATGGGGTTTTCATCATATTGCATGAGTTTATCCCTCTACATCATGTTATCTTGCTTAAGGCGTTACTCTGTTTTCATGAACTTAATACTCTAGATGTGTGCTGGATAGCGGTCGATGAGTGGAGTAATAGTAGTAGATGCAGGCAGGAGTCGGTCTACTTGTCTCGGACGTGATGCCTATATACATGATTGATACGTCTCCAACGTATCTATAATTTTTGATTGCTCCATGCTATATTATCTACTGTTTTGGGCAATATTGGGCTTTAATATCCACTTTTATATTATTTTTGGGACTAACCTATTAACCGGAGGCCCAGCCCAGATTTGTTGTTTTATGCCTATTTCAGTGTTTTGAAGAAAAGGAATATCAGACAGAGTCGAAACAGAACGAAAACAACTAGAGAAGTTATTTTTGGAACGAAAGCCACCCGATGGACTTGGACCCCACGTCAAGGAAGGAACGAGGAAGCCACGAGGGTGGGGGGCACGCCCCCCAGCCTCATGGGGCCCTTGTGGCTCCCCTGACGTACTTCTTCCGCCTATATAACTCCACATACCCTAAAACTTCCAGAACTGAGATTAGATCGGGAGTTCCGGCGCCGCAAGCCTCTGTAGCCACCAAAAGTCAATCAGGACCCTGTTCCGACACCTTGCCGGAGGGGGGATCCCTCACCGGTGGCCATCTTCATCATCCCGGCGCTCTCCATGACGAGGAGAGAGTAGTTCTCCCTCAGGGCTAAGGGTATGTAACAGTAGCTATGTGTTTGATCTCTCTCTCTCTCTCTCTCGTTTTCTTGATTTGGCACGATCTTGATGTATCGCAAGCTTTGCTATTATAGTTGGATCTTATGTTTCTCCTCCCCCTCTTCTCTCTTGTAATGAATTGAGTTTCCCCTTTGAAGTAATCTTATCGGATTGAGTCTTTAAAGATTTGAGAACACTTGATGTATGTCTTGCCGTGCGTATCTGTGGTGACAATGGGATATCACATGATTCACTTGATGTATGTTTTGGTGATCAACTTGCGGGTTCCGCCCATGAACCTATGCATAGGGGTTGGCACATGTTTTCGTCATGATTCTCTGGTAGAAACTTTGGGGCACTCTTTGAGGTCCTTTGTGCTGGTTGAATGGATGAATCTGAGATCGTGTGATGCATATCGTATAATCATACCCACGGATACTTGAGGTGACATTGGAGTATCTAGGTGACATTAGGGTTTTGGTTGATTTGTCTCTTAAGGTGTTATTCTAGTACGAACTCTAGGGCTGTTTGTGACACTTATAGGAATAGCCCAACGGATTGATTGGAAAGAATAACTTTGAGGTGGTTTCGTACCCTACCATAATCTCTTCATTCGTTCTCAGCTATTAGTGACTTTGGAGTGCCTCTTTGTTGCATGTTGAGGGATAGTTATGTGATCCAATTATGTTAGTATTGTTGAGGGAACTTACACTAGCGAGAGTATGAACCCTAGGCCCTATTTCCTATCATTGCAATACCGTTTACGCTCACTTTTATCACTTGCTACCTTGCTGTTTTTATTATTTTAGATTACAAATACCTTTATATACTATCCATATACCACTTGTTTCACCATCTCTTCGCCGAACTACTGCACCTATACAATTTACCATTGTATTGGGTGTGTTGGGGACACAAGAGACTCTTTGTTATTTGGTTGCAGGGTTGCTTGAGAGAGACCATCTTCATCCTACGCCTCCTACGGATTGATAAACCTTAGGTCATCCACTTGAGGGAAATTTGCTACTGTCCTACAAACCTCTGCACTTGGAGGCCCAACAACGTCTACAAGAAGAAGGTTGTGTAGTAGACATCAAGCTCTTTTCTGGCGCCGTTGCCGGGGAGGTTAGCGCTTGAAGGTATATCTTTAGATCTTGCAATCGAATCTTTTTGTTTCTTGTTTTAGCACTAGTTTAGTTTATAAAAGAAAACTACAAAAAAAATGGAATTGAGTTTGCCTCATATGCTTCATCTTTTTAATATCTTTCGTGAGTATGATGGAAAGGATAATTGTGCTCAAGTGCTAGAAGAAGAAATCTATAAAATGTTTGCCACTAAATATTTGAATGATGATCATGATTGAAATGTTGCTAGTATGAATTCCTTGAATATCCATGATGCTAATGATATGCAAAGCCAGAAGCTTGGGGAAGCTATGTTTGATGAAGATGATATTTTTTGTCCCCCAAGTTTTGATGAGAAAATTTATTATGATGAAAGCATGCCTCCTATCTATGATGATTATTGTGATGACACGTATGCTTTAAAGAATAATAATAACAATGAAACTTGTCATCTTGATTTCAATTTTGAATCCCATGATAGTTACTCTTTTGAGTTTACTCCCACTATCCCGAATGAGAAGAATTTTGCTTATGTGGAGAGTAGTAAATTTTGCATGCTTGTAGATCATGAAAATAATGCTTTAGGTGCTGGTTATATTGTTGAATTCATTCATGATGCTACTGAAAATTATTATGAGGTAGGAAAATATGCTTGTAGGAATTGCAATAATATCAAGTTTCCCCTCTATATGCTTAAAATTTTGAAGTTATGCTTGTTTTGCTCTCCTATGCTAGTTGATTATTGTTCCCATAAGTTGTTTTCCCACAAAATTCCTATGCATAGGAAGTGGGTTAGACTTAAATGTGCTAGTCATATTCTTCATGATGATCTCTTTATGTTACAATTCTTATCTTTTATGTGAGCATCATTGAAATCATCATGCCTAGCTAGGGGCGTTAAACGATAGCGCTTGTTGGGAGGCAACCCAATTTTATTTTTGTTCCTTGCTTTTTTCTCCTGCTTAGTAATAAATAATTCATCTAGCCCCTGTTTATATGTGGTTTTATACTTTTAATTAGTGTTTGTGCCTAGTAGAACCTTTGGGAAGACTTGGGGAAAGTCTTTGCGATCATGCTGTAAAAAACAAAAACTTTAGCGCCCATGAGATTTAATGCCACTTTTATTTGGAGAGTGATATTTATTTAATTCTTTTTTAATATGATTAATATATAAATTAGTCTGGTACAGCAATTTATTTGAGAATTTTATGAGTTCCGGAAGTATACGTTTGATCCAGATTACTACAGACTGTTCTGTTTTTGACAGATTCTGTTTTCATTATGTTGTTTGCTTATTTTGATGAATCTATGGCTAGTAAAATAGTTTATAAACCATAGGGAAATTGGAATACAGTAGGTTTAACACCAATATAAATAAATAATGAGTTCATTACAGTACCTTGAAGTGGTGATTTATTTTCTTATACTAACGGAGCTTACGAGTTTTCTGTTAAGTTTTGTGTTGTGAAGTTTTCAAGTTTTGGGTAAGGATTCGATGGACTATGGAATAAGGAGTGGCAAAAGCCTAAGCTTGGGGATGTCTAAGGCATCCCAAGGTAATATTCAAGGAAAGCCAAGAGCCTAAGCTTGGGGATGCCCCGGAAGGCATCCCCTCTTTCGTCTTCGTCCATCGGTAACTTTACTTGGAGCTATATTTTTATTCAACACATGATATGTGTTTTGCTTGGAGCGTCAATTTATTTTGTTAGTATTTGCTTGCTGTTATTTAGAACAATGTTTTGCATCTTTTATTTCAATAAAAGTGGCATTGATAGCCTTTACTATGCCTATTTTAGAAGTCCACATGTTGCTGTTTGAAAACAGAAAGTTTACCGCTGTTGCAACAATTCCCTAGAAAATTCAGAACGTGATAAAATGTTGAAACCTTTTGCATATTAAGGTCTGATAAATTTACTACAGTGGGAATTTTCTTTCATGATTTTTGGAGCTAGGGAAGTATGGATGTTGCTGCATTCTTTCCAGACTATCCTGTTTAGGAAGATTGCTGTTATGTTTACATTGTTTGCATATGTTTGCTTCTTTAATGATTCTATTTGAGGATAGGACTATTAAATATGCAGAGTCATTTCGTATGCAATGTTGAATAATAATTTTTGTGATTTGCTACAGTAGAGTATGATAAGGTTTGTGCAATGGTTTATACTAACCTATCTCACGAGTCCTTGTTGAGTTTTGTGTGGATGAAGCTTTTGAGATTTAGGGAGACCGTGATATGAGAGGAATTAAGGAGACACAAAATCTCAAGCTTGGGGATGCCAAAGGCACCCCAAGATAATATTTCAATAAGTCTCAAGCATCTAAGCTTGGGGATGCCCCGGTTGGCATCCCACCTTTCTTCTTCAACAACTATCGGTTAGTTTCGGTTGATCCTAAGTTTTTGCTTCTTCACATGATGTTTGCTATTCTTAGAATGTCATTTTGTTTTGCTTTCCTTGCTGTTTGAATAAAATACCAAGATCTGAAATTCTTAAATGTTAGAGAGTCTTCACATAGTTGCATAATTATTCGACTACTCATTGATCTTCACTTATATCTTTTGGAGTAGTTTGTCATTTGCTCTAGTGCTTCACTTATATCTTTTAGAGCATGGTGGTAGTTTTATTTTGAAGAAATAGATGAACTCTCATGCTTCACTTAGATTATTTTGAGAGTCTTAAATATCATGGTAATTTGCTTAAAATCCTAATATGCTAGGTATTCAAGAATAATAAAATTCTCTTATGAGTGTGTTGAATACTAAGAGAATTTTGATGCTTGATGATTGTTTTGAGATATGGAGGTAATAATATCAAAGTCGTGCTAGTTGAGTAGTTGTGAATTTGAGAAATGCTTGTGTTGAAGTTTGCAAGTCCCGTAGCATGCACGTATGGTAAACGTTATCTAACAAATTTAAAACACGAGGTGTTATTTGATTGTCCTCCTTATGAGTGGCGGTCGGGGACGAGCGATGGTCTTTTCCTACCAATCTATCCCCCTAGGAGCATGCGCGTAGTGCCGAGGTTTTTGATGACTTGTAGATTTTTGCAATAAGTGTGTGAGTTCCTTATGACTAATGTTGAGTCCATGGATTATACGTGTTGGGGAACGTAGCAGAAATTCAAAATTTTCCTACGTATCACCAAGATCTATCTATGGAGAAACCAGCAACGAGGGGAAGGAGAGTATCTACATACCCTTTTAGATCGCGCGCAGAAGCGTTCAAGAGAACGGGGTTGATGGAGTCGTACTCGTCGTGATCCAAATCACCGATGATCCTAGTGCCGAACGGACGGCACCTCCGCGTTCAACACACGTACAGCCCGGTGACGTCTCCCATGCCTTGATCCAGCAAGGAGAGAGGGAGAGGTTGAGGAAGACTCCATCCAGCAGCAGCACAACGGCGTGGTGGTGATGGAGGAGCATGGCAATCCTGCAGGGCTTCGCCAAGCACCACAGGAGATATGAGGAGAAAGAGAGGGGGGGGGCTGCACCAACAGGGAGAGATCAAATCGTGTGTTGGGCAGCCCCTAGGCCTCATTATTTATAGGAGGAGGGGAGGAGGGTGCGCCCCCTCTAGGGTTCCCACCCCTAGGGGGGGCGGCAGCCCTAGATGGGAAAGGGGAGGCGGCCAAGGGGAGGAATCCCTCCTCCCCAAGGCACCTAGGAGGTGCCTTCCCCTCCTAGGACTCTTCCTTTTAGGGTTTCCCCCACCCTAGGCGCATGGGCCCTAGGGGAAGTGGCGCCCCAGCCCACTTTGGGCTAGATCCCTTCCCACTTCAGCCCATGGTGCCCTCCGGGATAGGTGGCCCCACCCGGTGGACCCCCGGGACCCTTCCGGTGGTCCCGGTACAATACCGATGACCCCGAAACTTGTCCCGATGGCCGAAATAGGACTTCCTATATATAAATCTTTACCTCCGGACCATTCCGGAACTCCTCGTGACGTCCGGGATCTCATCCGGGACTCCGAACAACATTCGGTAACCACATACAAACTTCCTTTATAACCCTGGCGTCATCGAACCTTAAGTGTGTAGACCCTACGGGTTCGGGAGACATGCAGACATGACCGAGATGACTCTCCGGTCAATAACCAACAGCGGGATCTGGATACCCATGTTGGCTCCCACATGTTCCACGATGATCTCATCGGATGAACCACGATGTCGAGGACTTAATCAATCCCGTATACAATTCCCTTTGTCTATCGGTACGATACTTGCCCGAGATTCGATCGTCGGTATCCCGATACCTTGTTCAATCTCGTTACCGGCAAGTCTCTTTACTCGTTCCGTAACACATCATCCCGTGATCAACTCCTTGGTCACATATTATGCACATTATGATGATGTCCTACCGAGTGGGCCCAGAGATACCTCTCCGTCACACGGAGTGACAAATCCCAGTCTCGATTCATGCCAACCCAACAGACACTTTCGAAGATACCCGTAGTGCACCTTTATAGTCACCCAGTTACGTTGTGACGTTTGGTACACCCAAAGCACTCCTACGGTATCCGGGAGTTGCACAATCTCATGGTCTAAGGAAATGATACCTGACATTAGAAAAGCTTCAGCATACGAACTACACGATCCAGTGCTATGCTTAGGATTGGGTCTTGTCCATCACATCATTCTCCTAATGATGTGGTCCCGTTATCAATGACATCCAATGTCCATGGTCAGGAAACCGTAACCATCTATTGATCAACGAGCTAGTCAACTAGAGGCTTACTAGGGACATGGTGTTGTCTATGTATCCACACATGTATCTGAGTTTCCTATCAATACAATTCTAGCATGGATAATAAACGATTATCATGAACAAGGAAATATAATAATAATCAATTTATTATTATCTCTAGGGCATATTTCCAACAGTCTCCCACTTGCACTAGAGTCAATAATCTAGTTCACATCGATATGTGATTAACACTCAAGGTCACATCCCCATGTGACTAACACCCAAAGAGTTTACTAGAGTCAATAATCTAGTTCACATCACTATGTGATTAGCACTCAATGAGTTCAGGGTTTGATCATGTTGCTTGTGAGAGAGGTTTTAGTCAATGGGTCTGAACCTTTCAGATCCGTGTGTGCTTTACAAATCTCTATGTCATCTCCTAGATGTAGCTACCACGTTTCTATTTGGATCTATTCCAAATAACTGTTCTACTTGGAGCTATTCTAAATTGTTGCTCCATTATACGTATCCGGTATCTCTACTCAGAGCTATCCGGATAGGTGTTAAGCTTGCATCGACGTAACCCTTTACGACGAACTCTTTTACCACCTCCATAACCGAGAAACTTCCTTAGTCTACTTGTTACTAAGGATAACTTTGACCGCTGTCCTGTGATCCATTCTTGGATCACTCTTGTACCCCTTGACTGACTCATGGCAAGGCACACTTCAGGTGCGGTACACAGCATAGCATACTGTAGAGCCTACGTCTTAAGCATAGGGGACGACCTTCGTCCTTTCTCTCTATTCTGCCGTGGTCGAGCTTTAAGTCTTAACTTCATACCTTACAACTCAGGCAAGAACTCCTTCTTTGACTGATCCATCTTGAACACCTTCAAGATCATGTCAAGGTATGTGCTCATTTGAAAGTACTATTAAGTGTTTTGATCTATCCTTATAGATCTTGATGCTCAATGCTCAAGTAGCTTAATCCAGGCTTTCCATTGAAAAACACTTTCCAAATAACCCTATATGCTTTCCAGAAATTCTACGTCATTTCTGATCAACAATATGTCAACAACATACATTCATCAGAAATTCTATAGTGCTCCCACTCACTTCTTTGGAAATACAAGTTTCTCATAAACTTTGTATAAACCCAAAATCTTTGATCATCTCATCAAAGCATACATTCCAACTCCGAGATGCTTACTCCAGTCCTCAGAAGGATTGCTGGAGCTTTGCATACTTATTAGCATCTTTCAGGATTGACAAAACCTTCCGGTTTGTATCACATACAACCTTTCCTCAAAAAAAATGTTGAGGAAACAATGTTTTGACATCCTATCTGCAAGATTTCATAAATAATGCAGTAATCGCTAATATAATTCCAACAGACTCTTAGCATCACTACGAGTGAGAAAGTCTCATCGTAGTCAACTCCTTGAACTTGTCGGAAAACATCTTAACGACAAGTCGAGCTTTCTTAATGGTGACATTTACCATCATTGTCTGTCTTCCTTTTAAAATCCATCTGCACTCAACAGCCTTACGACCATCAAGTAGTTCTTCCAAAGTCTACACTTTGTTTTCATACATGGATCATCTCTCGGATTTTATGGCCTCGAGCCATTTATCGGAATCCGGGCCCACCATCGCTTCTCCATAGCTCGTAGGTTCATTGTTGTCTAGCAACATGACTTCCAAGACAGGATTACTGTACCACTCTGAAGCAGTACGCATCCTTGTCACCCTACGAAGTACGGTAGTGACTTGATCCGAAGTTTCATGATCACTATCATAAGCTTCTACTTCAATTGGTGTAGGTGCCACAGGAACAACTTCCTGTGCCCTGCTACACACCAGTTGTAGTGACGGTTCAATAACCTCATCAAGTCTCCACCATCCTCCCACTCAATTCTTTCGAGAGAAACTTTTCCTCGAGAAAGGACCCGATTCTAGAAACAATCCCTTATTGCTTTCGAATCTGAGATAGGAGGTATACCCAACTGTTTTGGGTATTCTATGAAGATGCATTTATCCGCTTTGGGTTTGAGCTTATCACCCTGAAACTTTTTCACATAAGCGTCGCAACCCCAAACTTTTAAGAAACGACAGCTTAGGTTTCTCTAAACCATAGTTCATACGGTGTCATCTCATCGGAATTACGTGGTGCCCCTTTTAAAGTGAATGTGGTTGTCTCTAATGCCTAACCCATAAACTATCGTGGTAATTCGATAAGAGACATCATGGTATGCATCATATCCAATAGGGTGCAGTTATGATGTTCGGCACCATCACACTATGGTGTTCCAGGCTGTATTAGTTGTGAAACAATTTCCACAATGTCTTAATTCTGTGCCAAACTCGTAATTCAGATATTCATCTCTATGATCATATCATAGATATTTTATCCTCTTGTCACGACGATCTTTCAACTTCACCCTGAAATTACTTGAACCTGTCAATAATTCAGACTCATGATTCATCAAGTAAATATACTCAACATCTACTCAAATCATCTGTGAAGTAAGAACATAACGATATCCACTACATGCCTCAGCACTCATTGGACTGCACACATCAAAATGTATTACTTCCAACAAGTTTCTTTCTAGTTCCATTTTACTGAAAACGAGGCTTTCAGTCATCTTGCCCATGTGGTATGATTTGCATGTATCAAGTGATTCAAAATCAAGTGAGTCCAAACGGTCCATTTGCATGGAGTTTCTTCATGCATATACACCAATAGACATGGTTCGCATGTCTCAAACCTTTCAAAAACGAGTGAGCCCAAAGATCCATCAACATGGAGCTTCTTCATGCGTTTTATACCGATATGACTTAAGTGGCAGTGCCACAAGTAGGTGGTACTATCATTACTATCTTTTGGCATGAACATGTGTATCACTACGATCGAGATTTCAATGAACCATTCATTTTAGGTGCAAGACCATTGAAGGTATTATTCAAATAAACAGAGTAACCATTATTCTCTTTAAATGAATAACCGTATTGCGATAGACATAATCCAATCATGTCTATGCTCAACGCAAACACCAAATAACAATTATTTAGGTTTTAATACCAATCTCGATGGTAGAGAGAGCTTGCGATGCTTGATCATATCAACCCTGGAAACACTTCCAACACATATCGTCAGCTCACCTTTAGCTAGTCTCCGTTTATTCCGTAGCCTTTTGTTTTGAGTTACTAACACTTAGTAACCGAATCGGTATCTAATACCCTGGTGCTACCAGGAGTACTAGTAAAGCACACATTAGCACAATGTATATCCAATATACTTCTATCGACCTTGCCAGCCTTCTCATCTACCAAGTATCTAGGGTAATTCTGCTCCAGTGGCTGTTCCCCTTATTACAGAAGCACTTAGTCTCGGGTTTGGGTTCAACCTTGGGTTTCTTCACTAGAGCAGCAGCTGAATTGCCGTTTCATGAAGTATCCCTTCGTGCCCTTGCCCTTCTTGAAACTAGTGGTTTCACCAACCATCAACAATTGATGCTCCTTGATTTCTACTTTTGTGGTGTCAAACATCGCGAATATCTCAAGGATCATCATATATGTCCCTGATATATTATAGTTCATCACGAAGCTCTAGCAGCTTGGTGGTAATGACTTCGGAGAAACATCACTATCTCATCTGGAAGATCAACTCCCACTCGATTCAAATGATTGTTGTACTTAGACAATCTGAGCACAAGCTCAACAATTGAGCTTTTCTCCCTTAGTTTGCAGGCTAAGAAAATCGTCGGAGGTCTTATACCTCCTGACGTGGGCACGAGCCTGAAATCCCAATTTCAGCCCTCAAAACATCTCATATGTTTTGCGACGTTTCAAAACCGTCTTTGGTGCCTCAACTCTAAACCGTTCAACTGAACTATAACGTAGTTATCAAAATGTGTATGTCAGATGTTCGCAACATCCACAGACAACGTTCGAGGTTCAGCACATTGAGCGGTGCATTAAGGACATAAGCCTTCTATGAAGCAATGAGGACAATCCTTAGTTTACGGACCTAGTCCGCATAATTGCTACTATCAACTTTCAACTAAATTTTCTCTAGGAACATATCTAAACAGTAGAACTGAAGCGCGAGCTACGACATAATTTGCGAAGACCTTTTGACTATGTTCAGGATAATTAAGTTCATCTTATGAACTCCCACTCAGATAGACATCCCTCTAGTCATCTAAGTGATTACATGATCCGAGTCAACTAGGCTGTGTCCGATCATCACGTGAGACGGACTAGTCAACATCGGTGAACATCTTCATGTTGATCGTATCTACCATACGACTCATGCTCGACCTTTCGGTCTTCTGTGTTCCGAGGCCATGTCTATACACATGCTAGGCTCGTCAAGTCAACCTAAGTGTTTGCATGTGTAAATCTGTCTTACACCCGTTGTATGTGAACGTAAGAATCTAACACCCGATCATCACGTGGTGCATTGAAACAACGAACTGTCGCAACGGTGCACAATTAGGGGGAACACTTTCTTGAAATTTTTATGAGGGATCATCTTATTTACTACCGTTGTTCTAAGTAAACAAGATGTATAAACATGATAAACATCACATGCAATCAAATAATAGTGACATGATATGGCCAATATCATATAGCTCCTTTGATCTCCATCTTGGGGCTCCATGATCATCTTGTCACCGGCATGACACCATGATCTCCATCATCATGATCTCCATCATCGTGTCTCCATGAAGTTGTCACGTCATCTATTACTTCTACTACTACAGCTAACGGTTAGCAATAAAGTAAAGTAATTACATGACGTTTATGTTGACACGCAGGTCATAAATAAATTAAGACAACTCCTATGTCTCCTGCCGGTTGTCATACTCATCGACATGCAAGTCGTGATTCCTATTACAAGAACATGATCAATCTCATACATCACATATATCATTCATCACATCCTTTTGGCCATATCACATCACATAGCATACCCTGCAAAAACAAGTTAGACGTCCTCTAATTGTTGTTTGCATGTTTTACGTGGCTGCTATGGGTTTCTAGCAAGAACGTTTCTTACCTACGCAAAAACCACAACGTGATATGCCAATTTCTATTTACCCTTCATAAGGACCCTTTTCATCGAATCCGATCCGACTAAAGTGGGAGAGACAGACACCCGCCAGCCACCTAATGCAACTAGTGCATGTCAGTCGGTGGAACCGGTCTCACGTAAGCATACGTGTAAGGTTGGTCCGGGCCGCTTCATCCCACGATGCTGCCGAATCAAGATAAGACTAGTAACGGCAAGCATATTGAACAAAATCAACGCCCACAACTACTTTGTGTTCTACTCGTGCATAGAAACTACGCATAGACCTAGCTCATGATGCCACTGTTGGGGAACGTAGCAGAAATTCAAAATTTTCCTACGTATCACCAAGATCTATCTATGGAGAAACCAGCAACGAGGGGAAGGAGAGTATCTACATACCCTTGTAGATCGCGCGCGGAAGCGTTCAAGAGAACGGGGTTGATGGAGTCGTACTCGTCGTGATCCAAATCACCGATGATCCTAGTGCCGAACGGACGGCACCTCCGCGTTCAACACACGTACAGCCCGGTGACGTCTCCCATGCCTTGATCCAGCAAGGAGAGAGGGAGAGGTTGAGGAAGACTCCATCCAGCAGCAGCACAACGGCGTGGTGGTGATGGAGGAGCATGGCAATCCTGCAGGGCTTCGCCAAGCACCACAGGAGATATGAGGAGAAAGAGAGGGGGGGCTGCACCAACAGGGAGAGATCAAATCATGTGTTGGGCAGCCCCTAGGCCTCATTATTTATAGGAGGAGGGGAGGAGGGTGCGCCCCCTCTAGGGTTCCCACCCCTAGGGGGGCGGCATCCCTAGATGGGAAAGGGGAGGCGGCCAAGGGGAGGAATCCCTCCTCCCCAAGGCACCTAGGAGGTGCCTTCCCCTCCTAGGACTCTTCCTTTTAGGGTTTCCCCCACCCTAGGCGCATGGGCCCTAGGGGAAGTGGTGCCCCAGCCCACTTTGGGCTGGATCCCTTCCCACTTCAGCCCATGGGGCCCTCCGGGATAGGTGGCCCCACCCGGTGGACCCCCGGGACCCTTCCGGTGGTCCCGGTACAATACCGATGACCCCGAAACTTGTCCCGATGGCCGAAATAGGACTTCCTATATATAAATCTTTACCTTCGGACCATTCTGGAACTCCTCGTGACGTCCGGGATCTCATCCGGGACTCCGAACAACATTCGGTAACCACATACAAACTTCCTTTATAACCCTAGCGTCATCAAACCTTAAGTGTGTAGACCCTACGGGTTCGGGAGACATGCAGACATGACCGAGATGACTCTCCGGTCAATAACCAACAGCGGGATCTGGATACCCATGTTGGCTCCCACATGTTCCACGATGATCTCATCGGATGAACCACGATGTCGAGGACTTAATCAATCCCGTATACAATTCCCTTTGTCTATCGGTACGATACTTGCCCGATATTCGATCGTCGGTATCCCGATACCTTGTTCAATCTCGTTACCGGCAAGTCTCTTTACTCGTTCCATAACACATCATCCCGTGATCAACTCCTTGGTCACATATTGTGCACATTATGATGATGTCCTACCGAGTGGGCCCAGAGATACCTCTCCGTCACACGGAGTGACAAATCCCAGTCTCGATTTGTGCCAACCCAACAGACACTTTCAGAGATACCCGTAGTGCACCTTTATAGTCACCCAGTTACGTTGTGACATTTGGTACACCCAAAGCACTCCTATGGTATCCGGGAGTTGCACAATCTCATGGTCTAAGGAAATGATACCTGACATTAGAAAAGCTTCAGCATACGAACTACACGATCCAGTGCTATGCTTAGGATTGGGTCTTGTCCATCACATCATTCTCCTAATGATGTGATCCCGTTATCAATGACATCCAATGTCCATGGTCAGGAAACCGTAACCATCTATTGATCAACGAGCTAGTCAACTAGAGGCTTACTAGGGACATGGTGTTGTCTATGTATCCACACATGTATCTGAGTTTCCTATCAATACAATTCTAGCATGGATAATAAACGATTATCATGAACAAGGAAATATAATAATAATCAATTTATTATTGCCTCTAGGGCATATTTCTAACAATACGCACTCTCACCCTTCCATCATTGCTAGCCTCTTCGGTACCGTGCATTGCCCTTTCTCACATTGAGAGTTGGTGCAAACTTCGCCGGTGCATCCAAACCCCGTGATATGATATGCTCTGTCACACATAAACCTCCTTATATCTTCCTCAAAACAGCCACCATACCTACCTATTATGGCATTTCCATAGACATTCCGAGATATATTGCCATGCAACTTTCCACCATTCCATTCATCATGACACATTCATTATTGTCATATTGTTTGCATGATCATGTAGTTGACATCGTATTTGTGGCAAAGCCACCGTTCATAATTTTTCATACATGTCACACTTGATTCATCGCAATCCCGGTACACCGTCGGAGGCATTCATATAGAGTCATACTTTGTTCTAGTATCGAGTTGTAAATAAATAGAAGTGTGATGATCATCATTCAATAGAGCATTGTCCCAAAAAAAGGCCAAAAAAAAAAAAGAGAAAGGCCAAATAAAAAAAGGAAAGGCCAAATAAAAAAAAATAAAAGGGACAATGCTACTATCCTTTTTCCACACTTGTGCTTCAAAGTAGCACCATGATCTTTATGATAGAGAGTCTCTTGTTCTGTCACTTTTCATATACTAGTGGGAATTTTTCATTATAGAACTTGGCTTGTATATTCCAACAATGGGCCTCCTCAAGTGCCATAGGTCTTCGTGAGCAAGCAAGTTGGATGCACACCCACTAGTTTCTTTTGTTGAGCTTTCATACATTTATAGCTCTAGTGCATCCGTTGCATGGAAATCCCTACTCCTTGCATTAACATCAATCGATGGGCATATCCATAGCCCATTGATTAGCCTCGTTGATGTGAGACTTTCTCCTTTTTGTCTTCTCCACATAACCCCCCTCATTATATTCTATTCCACCCATAGTGCTATATCCATGGCTCGCGCTCATGTATTGCGTGAAAGTTTATGAGTTTGAGATTACTAAAGTATGAAACAATTGCTTGGCTTGTCATCGGGGTTGCATGATGAGAGCATTCTTGTGTGACGAAAATGGAGCATGACTAAACTATATGATTTTGTAGGGATGAACTTTCTTTGGCCATGTTATTTTGAGAAGACATAATTGCTTAGTTAGTATGCTTGAAGTATTATTATTTTTTATGTCAATATGAACTTTTGTCTTGAATCTTTTGGATCTGAATATTCATGTCACAAGTAAGAAGAGTTACATTGAAATTATGCCAACTAGCATTCCACATCAAAAATTATCTTTTTTTATCATTTACCTACTCAAGGACAAGCAGGAATTAAGCTTGGGGATGCTTGATACGTCTCCAACGTATCTATAATTTTTGATTGCTCCATGCTATATTATCTACTATTTTGGGCAATATTGGGCTTTAATATCCACTTTTATATTATTTTTGGGACTAACCTATTAACCGGAGGCCCAACCCAGATTTGCTGTTTTATGCCCATTTCAGTGTTTTGAAGAAAAGGAATATCAGACGGAGTCGAAACGGAACGAAATCAACTATAGAGTTATTTTTGGAACGAAAGCCACCCGATGGACTTGGACCCCACGTCAAGGAAGGAACGAGGAAGCAACGAGGGTGGGGGGCGCGCCCACCCTCCTAGGGCGCGCCCCCTGCCTCGTGGGGCCCTCGTGGCTCCCCTGGCGTACTTCTTCTGCCTATATAACTCCGCGTACCCTAAAACTTCCAGAACGGACATTAGATCGGGAGTTCCGCCGTCGCAAGCCTCTGTAGCCACCAAAAGTCAATCGGGACCCTGTTCCGGCACCCTGCCGGAGGAGGGATCCCTCACCGGTGGCCATCTTCATCATCCCGGCGCTCTCCATGACGAGGAGGGAGTAGTTCTCCCTCGGGGCTGAGGGTATGTACCAGTAGCTATGTGTTTGATCTCTCTCTCTCTCTCGTGTTCTTGATTTGGCACGATCTTGATGTATCGCGATCTTTGCTACTATAGTTGGATCTTATGTTTCTCCTCCCCCTCTTCTCTCTTGTAATGAATTGAGTTTCCCCTTTGAAGTAATCTTATCGGATTGAGTCTTTAAATATTTGAGAACACTTGATGTATGTCTTGTCGTGCGTATCTGTGGTGACAATGGGATATCACGTGATTCACTTGATGTATGTTTTGGTGATCAACTTGCGGGTTCCGCCCATGAACCTATGCATAGGGGTTGGCACACGTTTTCGTCGCGATTCTCCGGTAGAAACTTTGGGGCACTCTTTGAGGTCCTTTGTGTTGGTTGAATAGATGAATCTGAGATTGTGTGACGCATATCGTATAATCATACCCATGGATACTTGAGGTGACATTGGAGTATCTAGGTGACATTAGGGTTTTGGTTGATTTGTCTCTTAAGGTGTTATTCTAGTACGAACTCTAGGGCTGTTTGTGACACTTATAGGAATAGCCCAACGGATTGATTGGAAAGAATAACTTTGAGGTGGTTTCGTACCCTACCATAATCTCTTCGTTCGTTCTCAGCTATTAGTGACTTTGGAGTGCCTCTTTGTTGCATGTTGAGGGATAGTTATGTGATCCAATTATGTTAGTATTGTTGAGGGAACTTACACTAGCGGGAGTATGAACCCTAGGCCCTATTTCCTTTCATTGCAATACCGTTTACGCTCACTTTTATCACTTGCTACCTTGCTGTTTTTATTATTTCAGATTACAAATACCTTTATATACTATCCATATACCACTTGTTTCACCATATCTTCGCCGAACTACTGCACCTATACAATTTACCATTGTATTGGGTGTGTTGGGGACACAAGAGACTCTTTGTTATTTGGCTGCAGGGTTGCTTGAGAGAGACCATCTTCATCCTACGCCTCCTACGGATTGATAAACCTTAGGTCATCCACTTGAGGGAAATTTGCTACTGTCCTACAAACCTCTGCACTTGGAGGCCCAACAACGTCTACAAGAAGAAGGTTGTGTAGTAGACATCGATGATCATACCTAGATATACTCATAACTATGCTCAATTCTGTCAATTGCTCAACAGTTATTCGTTCACCCACCGTAAAATACTTATGCTCTTGAGAGAAGCCACTAGTGAAACCTATGGCCCCCGGGTCTATCTTCATCATATTAATCTTCCAATACTTAATTATTTCCTTTGCTTTTATTTTACTTTGCATTTTTATCACAAAAATACCAAAAATATTATCCTATCATATCTATCAGATCTCACTCTCGTAAGTGACCGTGAAGGGATTGACAATCCCTTATCGCATTGGTTGCAAGGAGTTACTTGTTTTGTGCAGGTATGAGGGACTCGCGCGTGGCATCCTACTGGATTGATACCTCGGTTCTCGAAAACTGAGGCAAATACTTACGCTACTTTGCTGCATCATCCGTTCCTCTTCAAGGAAATCCAACGCCATGCTCAAGAGGTAGCAAGGAGCACCTCGCCGATGAGGCCACCGTCGACGCCTCGCACGCCGACGCCATGACACGGTTGGCTGCTTTAAACGACAATTCACGGCATTTTCTTGAGGCCACCCTTGGTGCCTTCGACGAAGACTACGAGGTGTTTTCTTAGCACGCACGTGCTTACCTCATCTTGAGAGCCAGCAGGTTGGTGCCCGGAGCGGCTCAGGCAACTCACCACTACGACGAGGGCACCCACGATGCGGAGGCCTCGCCCTCTTTTATGTCCAAGGAGCCAATCGTCATCGATATCTCCAACAACGAGGAGTAGCTTGTCTTATTAGCTCACTATAAGGACCCATGTTCAGTTTTCTAGCCACTGCCTTTCCTTAACAAATTCTAGTGAATTATGCTATCTACTTTTACCATGCAATCTTCTGCTCTAGTGTATATGTTCTATATGTCGTGCAATGTGGTGTTCAGTTAACTGTTTGGTTCAATTCTGCAAATGTGATGTTCAATTCTTCAGGGTGCAATTTTCCAAGTTGTCAAGCAGGCTTGGTTTGGTTAACTATCTGATCTTCCATTAGGAGTATGTTATATTGTGCAATGTGGTGCTCAGTTAACGTTTGGTTCATTTGTTGTGGTGTTTAGTTAACTGTTTGGTTCAATTCTGCAATGCGATGCTCAATTATTGTGGGTGCATTCTGTTATTGTATACCAAGTGAGAAATAAATCGAATTTGGTGATACCAAATACATGAGAAACAAATACATTTGCTATATTTCCAGGTTGTTAAGCATGCCTGGTTTGTTTAACTCTCTGATCTTCTATTAGGAGTATGTTATATTGTGCAATATGGTAATTAGTTAACATTTGGTTCATTTGTTGTGGTGTTTAGTTAACTGCTTGGTTCAATTCTGCAATGCGATGTTCAATTGTTCTGGGTGCATTCTGTTATTTTATACCATGTGAGAAATAAATCGAATTTGGCTGTACTAAATACATGAGAAACAAATACAATTGCTATATTTCCAAGTTGTTAAGCATGCTTGGGTTGGTTAACTATCTGATCTTCTATTAGGAGTATGTTATATTGTGAAATGTGGTGCTCAGTTAACATTTGGTTCATTTGTTGTGGTGTTTAGTTAGCTGCTTGGTTCAATTTTGCAATGTGATGTCCAATTGTCATGGGTAGAATTTTGTATTGTTGTGCATCTGAGGAATAAATCGAATTTGGCTGCACTTAATACATGACAAACATATACAAGTGCTATATTTCCTAGTTCTTAATCATGCTTGGTTTGGATAAATGGGTTTTCCATGTGGCTTGAATTAATCTGATGAATATGCAATGTGCTTATTTATCATCAACATATTTTACTAATAGCATGTGAACCCTTACTTAACCTGATGACTAACTACCTTATATGTGTTGCAGGGAAACAATGAGAAGCACTGAGGTTTACAATCGAGGTTAGCATGTGCATGGTCCGTTGTCTAATAGCACATTATTGTGCAATTGCATGAACCATTCTAATATTTAGGTTTTTAACAATTTGGTCTTGCACATGTAGGTCCTGATGCCAGAGGTTTTGACCCACTATTCGACCCTTTTTGCATATGGGGAAATGAGTTGTCCACGAATATCAATCAAGTCAAGAAAATCAAAAAGATTGTTAGTGTAACGCTCTCTATGCGGCTATAGCTCCCACGTGTCAAGGCACGACTTAGAGACATAACCGCATTGAAAGCAATGTTGCAAGTTAGGCAATCTTCACAACATCCCATGTAATATAAATAATAAAGGGGAGATACATAGTTGGATTACACTCGCCACCTCAATCAAAGTACATAAATAGCATTACAACATTCAAACACTCATGGCCCGACTACAGCACCAAAATAAAAGATAACCCAACATGCGACACGGTCCCGATCACCCCCAACCGGGCACCACTACTGATCATCAGGGAAAGACACATAGTATCATTGAGAGTCCTCGTCGAACTCCCACTTGAGCTCAAGCGCGCCATCTGGAGCGGAATCATCAGGCCCTGCATCTGGTTTGGAAGTAATCTGTGAGCCACGGGGACTCAGCAATCTCGCACCCTCGCGATCAAGACTATTTAAGTTTATAGGTAAGGCAAGGAAAAGTATGTGGAGCTGCAGCAAGCGACTAGCATAAAGGGTGGCTAACCTGTTCGCAAAAGAGAGCGAGAAGAGGAGGCAAAGCGCGGGCGAGTAATTAAAGGACAACCTACGCAAGCATTATTCCAACACCGTGTTCACTTCCCGGACTCCGCTGAGAAGAGACCATCACGGTAACTCACACTGTTGATTCATTTTAATTTAAGTTAAGGTTTAAGTTATCTACAACCGGACATTAACAAATTCCCATCTGCCCATAACCGCGGGCACGGCTTTCGAAAGTTCAAATCCCTGCAGGGGAGTCCCAACTTAGCCCATGACAAGCTCTCACGGTCAACGAAGGAATAGACCTTCTCCCGAGACATTCCGATCAGACTCGGTATCCCGTTTCTACAAGACAACTCCGACAATGGTAAAACAAGTCTAGAAACACCACCCGCTATGCCGACAAATCCCTATAGGAGCTACACATATCTCGTTCTCAGGGCACACCGGATAAGCTAAGCGTACGGGAGCCAACGTAACCCAAGTTGCCAAGGGACGGCCCCGCACGGTACTCTAGGTTGGACCAACGCTCAGAGGAGCACTGGCCCGGGGGTTTAAAATAAGATGACCCTTGAGTCGGCGAAACCCAAGGGAAAAGGCTAGGTGGCAAATGGTAAAACCAAGGTTGGGCATTTCTGGAGGAGTTTTATTTAAGGCGGAATGTCAAGGGGTTCCCATTATCACCCAACCGCGTAAGGAACGCAAAATCCGGGAACATAACACCGATATGACGGAAACTAGGGCGGCAAGAGTGGAACAAAACACTAGGCGAGAGGCCGAGCCTTCCACCCTTTACCAAGTATATAGATGCATTACGATAACAAGGTAATATAATGATATCCCAACAAGTAAATAATGTTCCAACAAGGAACGGTCTCCAATCTTCACCTGCAACTAGCAACGCTATAAGAGTGGCTGAGCAAAGCGGTAACATAGCCAATCAACGGTTTGCTAGGACATGGTGGGTTAGAGGTTTGACATGGCAATTTGGGAGGCTTGAAAGCAAGTGGTAGGCATCGTAGCATAGGCATAGCAAAAGAGAGAGCATCTAGCATAGCAAAGATAGTAGTGATTTCGAGGGTATGATCATCTTGCCTGCAAAGTTGTCAGAGTTGACTGGATCCTCGAAAGCAAACTCAATGGGCTCCTAGTTAGCGAACTCGTCTCCCGGCTCTACCCAAACAAGACAAACAAGCAACAAGGACACAATCAACCACGTGCAAAGCTCAAACAATATGATGCAAACATGGTATGCTATGCGGGATGCAGTATGTGATGCATATGCAAGATTTGACAAGCAAAGCATGAACCTGGCCCCAACATGGAAATCCAAGTGTGCCACTGGAAAGATGAGATGAAATCGCCTGAAAACGATATAAAGAACGCCAGAATCGGAGTTACGGTTTGGAAATGGCAAGCAATTCAAATATGACCACGTTCTGCGATTTACAGCAAGTAGCCATCTAAATGCAACAAGATGAACATGCTACAACACCCAAACATGACAACAAAATACATGGCAAGGATCCATTCATGAAGCTTAACAAAAGTCTAGGACTGAGCTACGGCCAATTCATCCATTAACAAGTTCAAACAAGCATGGCAAATATGCATTTGGTAAATAGATTTCAGACTTAGTGAAATTAACACTTGTCTGGAATTTCAGATCAGATAGCACTCTTTGGAGCATGCAAACTTTATGCTAAAGTAAAGCATGGCATGGAGCTACTCAAAGAGCTTAACAAAAGTCCCTTGGTGACCTTGAGCCAAAAGGGATCAGAAAATACATTTGCAAGCATGTGAACATGGCAAAAACATAATCAGTTCTCAGACTTAGTGAAAACTGGAGCATGCTGAAAACAGATATCAAGTAGGCATGTTAACGAGCTCGATGCACTCACTACAGAGCAAGTCATGACAATATAAGCATGCACCCATCAAGAATACACAAAATTCAAGCTAGACATGGCAAGAACAATTACATAGCATGCACGGATCAACTACAACATCCTCGGCAAAATCGCTAACAAGTAGACAATCTTCCCAGATTCACGAAATGACAAAAGTAAAGCTCGATTGACTCAAGTTAGGGTGCTCCGTAATTGCAAACAAATACATGGATGGATAGATCACTACAAGATTAACAAAACATCCTTACTGATCATCCTCAAAAGAGGCACGGATCACTAGGAAACAACATGAACATATGGCATATTGAGATAAACAGATCAAGGACTTAGTGGAAATGCTAAGTCCCTGAAATCAGCATTAACGAATGCTCCACTTTGCAAGCTTGTGCTAGTCACCACACACATCAAAAAAATACATGGGTTGCACCTCTGGATAGATGGCAAAACATATAACAAAACTCATGAAGAGCTCATGGGCATATCATGCACACAATAATCATGGCAAAAATGACAAATATCTAATTGGAGCAGCAGATCTGACAATCATCTCAAATAGCATTCTTCTAACAGAATTTCGGGCATTAAGATGAACTCAAATGAAAATGATGCAATGATATGAAATGATGTGCTCTCTGAGACGAACATTTTGATATGCTATATGTCCAAAGCGGAGCTACGGGTGCAAAGTTACGACATGATGAACATGGGCAAAATAATTAGGGTTTCGGGGTAAAAAGTCAACCGATCCGAGATCCGGATCCAGATCTGGCCGCACGGAATATGAGGTTCGCCGGGGGACTTGAAGCTCGCCGGAGTTGGAGTCGCGGTGGCCGGAGGACGAAGCCGAGGGAGAGGAGGAGGACCGGGGCGTGGAGGAGGAAGCCGGAGGAAGGCGGAGGCGGCGGGACAGCGGCACTCGCCGGCGCGGGCGGTGGCCGGCGAGGAGGCGCGGCGGGCGGCGGAGGAGGCTGGCGGCGGCCGGCGACGAGGAAGGAGGAGGCGGGGCGCGGGAGGGCGCTGGCCCGGCGTGGCGAAGGAGAGGGCCCGCCTTGGGCCCAGCGGGCCGCGGTGGGCACGGGACGGCGATGTGGGCGCGGCGCCACGTGGCGGCACCGGGTTGGTCGGTGGAGGCGGCGGACGTTGTCCGGCGCAGGCCGGACACGTCTAGTGCGGTGGATCTGGGATTTTTAGGGTTTCGAGGAGGGGATCCGAGATTTGGAATGAGGGGTCTATATATAGGCATAGAGGGAGCTAGGAGAGTCCAAATGAGGTGCGGTTTAGGCCACGCGATCGTGATCGAACGCTCTAGATGATGGAGAGGGTTTTGGTGGGTTTTGGGCCAAATTGGAGGGGTGTTGGGCTGCAACACACACGAGGCCTTTTCGGTCCCTCGGTTAACCGTTGGAGCATCAAACGAAGTCCAAATGGTACGAAACTTGACAGGCGGTCTACCGGTAGTAAACCAAGGCCGCTTGGCAAGTCTCGGTCCAATCCAGAAATGTTTAATCCCCACACACGAAAGAAAGGTAGAAATGCTCACCGGAGGAGAATGGAGCGCCGGAATGCAAAACGGACAACGGGGAAAATGCTCGGATGCATGAGACGAACACGTATGCAAATGCAATGCACATGATGACATGATATGAGATGCATGACAACGACAACAACACACGAAGGCAAAAACCCGAACCTGAGAAAATAAAATAACTTAAGGCCGGAAACGGCAAGAGTTGGAGTACATATTGGGTAAATCATATCCGGGGTGTTACAACACTCCACCACTACAAAAGGATCTCGTCCCGAGATCTAGGACTGAAAGAACGCCGGGTATTCAGAACGGAGGTGAACCTCGCGTTCCCAGGTAGCTTCACGGTCGGAATGGTGTGACCACTTGAATTTGAGGAATTTGATTGACTTGTTGCAAGTCTTGCGTTCAGTCTCTTCAAGAATAGCAATTGGGTGCTCACGATAAGAGAGATCTTCTTGGAGCTCAATGTCCTCGAAGTTGACGGTGCAGTCAGGAGTCTTGAAGCACTTTCGGAGCTGAGAGACATGGAACACGTCATGCACATTTGCAAAGTTTGAAGGAAGCTCGAGTTGATAGGCGAGATCGCCTCTCTTGCTGACAATCTTGAAAGGTCCCACGTATCTGGGGGCAAGCTTCCCTTTGATATTGAAGCGACGAGTACCTTTCATAGGAGAGATGCGGAGGTAAACATGATCTCCGATCTCGAAAGCCAAATCACGATGCTTACTAACATAGTAGCTCTTCTGGCGCGATTGCGCCGCTTTGAGGTTATCTCGAATGACTTTGCCCATCTCCTCTGCCTCTGTGATTAAGTCATTACCCAAAAGTTGACGTTCACCGGTTTCAGACCAGTTGACACGGGTACGGCACTTCCTGCCATACAGAATTTCAAATGGGGCCTTGCCCAACTTGCTTGAAAACTGTTGTTGTAGGAGAATTCAGCATATGGAAGACAATCCTCCCACTTCATGCCAAAGGAGATCACACAAGCCCTGAGCATATCTTCAAGAATCTGGTTGACACGCTCGACTTGACCGCTAGTTTGAGGAGGGAAAGCTATGCTGAAGCGGATGTTGTTGCCCATGGCCTTCTGAAAAGAATCCCTAAACTTTGAGGTAAAGATGCTGCCATGGTCTGAAGAGATCACTTGTGGAATACCGTGCAGAGAGACAATTCGAGAGGTATAGAGCTCCGCCAATTGAGCTGCAGTGATAGACTCTTTGATAGGCAGAAAGTGAGCCACTTTAGTGAGTTTGTCGATGACCACGAATATAGCACCATTGACACGTTTGGACTTTGGAAACCCAGTCACGAAGTCCATCTCAATGTGGTCAAACTTCCATTCTGGAATGGCAAGAGGTTGGAGGAGACCAGCTGGCCTTTGGTGTTCTGCCTTCACTCTTCTGCAGACATCACATTCATTCACGAACTGAGCAATCTCGCGCTTCATTCGAGTCCACCAATAAGCCTGCTTGAGGTCCTGATACATCTTCGTGCTCCCAGGGTGGATGGAGAGGAGAGAATTGTGAGCCTCATTCATGATCACTTTACGAAGGTCACCTTTGGGCACAACAATACGATCCTCGAAGAAGAGAGTATCCTTGTCATCAAGGCGGTAGCACTTGTACTTGGGTTGACTCTTGGCAATCCCAATCTTCACCTTCTTCACCATAGCATCAAGAAGCTGGGCTTGGCGAATCTGGTCTTCCAAGGTAGGAGAGACTTGAAGGTTGGCGAGGAAACCTTGAGGAACAAGTTGCAAATTAAGTTTGCGGAAAGCTTCACAAAGCTCGGGTTGATAAGGCTTGAGAATAAGACTGTTGCAGTAAGCCTTCCTGCTCAATGCGTCAGCAATCACATTGGCCTTGCCTGGAGTATACTCGATACTCGGATTATACTCTTGAATCATTTCGACCCATCGAGTTTGCCTGAGGTTGAGATTAGGCTGAGTGAAGATGTACTTGAGACTCTTGTGGTCAGTGAAGATGTCAACTTTTCTTCCCAATAAGAGATGTCTCCAAGTCAAAAGAGCATGCACAACAGCCGCCAACTCGAGGTCATGAGTGGGGTTGTTCTTCTCAATGGGCTTCAACTGGCGAGAAGTATAAGCCACAACTTTCTTCTCTTGCATCAACACTGTGCCAAGACCTTGGAGAGAGGCATCACAAAAGACCTCGTACGGTTTGGATTCATCAGGCGGAGTCAGAACTGGAGCGGTGACCAATTTCTCTTTCGAAGTGTTGAAAGCGATGTCACATTCTAGAGACCAAACGTACTTGACGTGCTTCTGGAGAAGATTTGAGAGAGGCTTCACGATCTTAGAAAAGTTTTCAACGAATCTTCGACAATAGCTTGCGAGACCGAGGAAGCTACGGAGTTGCTTCACGTTCTGAGGTGGTTTCCAATTGAAAATTGCAGACACCTTCTCAGGATTCACCGCAATGCCCTTGGCAGAGATGATATGACCAAGATAAAGAACCTCATCGAGCCAAAATTCGCACTTGGAGAACTTGGCGTAGAACTGGTGTTCTCTGAGCTTATCGAGTACCAAACGCAAGTGCTTGGCATGATCTTCCTTGTTTTTTGAAAAGACCAGAATGTCGTCGAGATAGACCAAAATGAAGTCATTGGTGTAGGCGTTGAAGATGAAGTTCATCATGCGAGAGAACGTCGGAGGAGCGTTGACGAGACCAAAAGACATGACAGTGCACTCATATGAACCATAGCTTGTTCTGAAAGTCGTCTTGGGAATATCTTGTTCACGGATTCGAATATGATGATAACCCATACGGAGATCAAGCTTGGAGAATACTTGGGCGCCTTTGAGTTGTTCGAACAGCTCATTGATGTTGGGAAGTGGATACTTGTTCTTGATGGTCTTCTTGTTCAATGGACGGTAGTCAACACAAAGTCGGTCCGTTCCATCCTTCTTCTTCACAAAAAGAACACCACAACCCCACGGAGAAGAACTAGGCCGGATGAGACCCATTCTCTCTTGAATATCGAGTTTCTTCTTCAGCTCCTTCAACTCTTCAGGTCCGAGCTTGTAAGGACGCTTGCACACAGGTTCCGTGCCAGGCTCAAGATCAATGACGAATTCAACTGGCCGGTGCGGAGGCATTCCTGGAAGCTCTTCTGGAAAGACGTCTTGATATTCGCAAACGACTGGAATTTGCGAGATGGCATCCAGTTCACCCTTCTCATTGAGAGAGAACAAACGGATGGTATCGTCATTCGCGGCAAAGACAATTACATCCTCAGACGAATGAGTCAATTGAATCTGCCTGGCTGCACAATCAAGCTGAGCCTTGTGCTTAGAAAGCCAATCCATCCTGAGAATAAGATCAATATCCGAGTTACCAAGAACCATTGGAGAAGCCAGAAACTTGAAATCACCCATCATGATAGAAACATCCGGAACTATTGAAGTAGCCCTCATAGACTTAGCCGGAGAAACCACTCCCATAGGTTTACCCAACATTTGCGAAATAAAGTCATGCTTGGAAACAAATGATCTTGACATGAAACAATGCGATGCATCAGTGTCAAAAAGAACTTTTGCGGGAAAAGAGTTGACTGGAAAGTTACCCATGATGACATCTGACGAGTCCTCTGCCTGAGCTGCATTTAGCAAGTTGACCTTGGCGTGCTTGGGGTTATGCTTGACCACACCTGTACTTGCCGATCTCACAGGAGGAGGAGGAGGGAGGCACCTCTGGTTGAAGCATTTGTTGGCATAGTGACCCTTCTGTTGGCACTTGTTGCACGTGACCTCTGAAAGCGGACGGTGATACAGAGCACTCGATCTTGGAGCTTGAGACGAAGTCTTGTTCTGAAAGCCGGGTTGGGGGGGGGGGGAAGATCCACTGCCACCTTTGCTCTTCTGCTGATACGGCTGACGGAACGGAGGAGGAGGAAGCCAATACTTCTGCTGCTTGGCCACTTGAGTAGAGGAAGAAGGAGTAGCATCTCTGACTCGCTTCTTGGAAGCATCACACCTCAGTTGAGCAGCCTCTTGCTTCAATGCCATGTTGTAGAACTCATCTTATCTCAAGGGCTCAAAGAGAACAAGAGCTAGCTGAATTTCTTCTCTGAGACCACCCCTGAACTGGTATATCATGCTCTTCTCATCAGGTACGTCCTACTTAGCAGAGCGGGTGAGTTTCTGAAACAACTTGTTGTAGTCATAGACAGACAAAGAGCCTTGCTTCAGGTTGCGGAATTCCTCATGCTTGCTTTCAACCACGCTCTGAGGGATATGATGAGCTTTGAAGTCTTGACGGAATTCATCCCAAGTAATCACATGGCCTCCTCTGGAATCCTTGTACTGCTGGAACCATTCTGCAGCTTGATCTTTGAGTTGAAAGGAAGCGAACTTGACAAAGTCCTCAGGCCTGACGTTACTGCACTCGAAATGCTTGCACAGATCCACGAGCCAATCGTCAGCATCAGTTGCCTCAACACAATTGCTGAAAGTCTTTGGCCCGTTAGCAAGGAACTGGTTGAGTGTAGCAAAGTGATTCTGATTGTTGCCTTGGTTTCCTTGGTTCGCTTGATTGCGCTCTTGAAGAATTTGCATGATCAACTGTGTGTTTGCATTGGTTGCGGCCATCACAACTTGCCATGCCTCCGGAGGAGGAGGAGGTGGTGGCGGATCTTGATTCTGATTCTGATTGGTGCTCTTAGCGGGAGCCATCCTGAAGAGGGTGACATCCATTAGCACATTGACAGATAAAATAAGCTGAATCAAACGGGTTGAAATTGCAACATATAGTCTTCACATCCGAACAAAATGAACGAATGAATTCCACTTGAAATGGTCACATATCCATAAATTGAGAAGCCACTTAGAATTTAGGTAGAGGAATAAATCAACAAGGTACGGATCAAGAACGAATACTCGGTAAGAAATCCCAATCTCAAACCAAATATCCATGGAAGAAGAACTAGAGCTACAAGAATTCCCACCTATGAAACTCCCGAACCTTTCCGGTTATGCAATCAGGTGTTGGGGATACAGGGGAAGCATAAAATCTCACCCAAATCTAGCAAATCCTACATCCAGCTGTATCCATCCTTCAACACATAACCGAGAAAAACTTTGGAAACCATCTACCTCAACCTTCGAAAAGCATCCGTTATACAAGTTATGGCGATACTCCCGAACTCTCGCCCCAGTACTGGGTGGTGTCGAGGTTATCTCACCAACGAACTGCATAAAAGAGATTTTCGATGTCGGCGTACTAAACTCAGGTATTCCAGAACTGCAACAATAAAATTATGACGACAACACCTCGGAGCTCAACTCCCCGGGACACTGCCACAAAACCCCTGACAGGAGGCACCAAGACAATGTTCTCGTCACAAAACCATCGGAACGATTCCAAGATACCCGCGTGATCCTAAAATTTTTTTAGTGAAATTTGAGAAGAGAAGAGTCAAAACTCTACATCAGGATGCCTTACCAGAGCGATGAGGAGACTGGGAAGTAAAAAGAATTCCTCCACTCTCCGATATATAATTCCTAAATGACTCAAAACATTTTTCTAGACTCAACAACGGCTGCTAAAAACGATCAAGCAATGGGGGCTCCTAAGGTCAGGGAAGGCTCTGATTACCAACTTGTAACGCCCTCGATGCGGCTATAGCTCCCACGTGTCGAGGCACGACTTAGAGACATAACCGCATTGAAAGCAATGTCGCAAGTTAGGCAATCTTCACAACATCCCACGTAATATAAATAATAAAGGGGAGATACATAGTTGGATTACACTCGCCACCTCAATCAAAGTACATAAATAGCATTACAACATTCAAACACTCATGGCCCGACTACAGCGCCAAAATAAAAGATAACCCAACATGTGACACGGTCCCGATCACCCCCAACCGGGCACCACTACTGATCATCAGGGAAAGACACGTAGTATCGTTGAGAGTCCTCGTCGAACTCCCACTTGAGCTCAAGCGCGCCATTTGGAGCGGAATCATCAGGCCCTGCATCTAGTTTGGAAGTAATCTGTGAGCCACAGGGACTCAGAAATCTCGCACCCTCGCGATCAAGACTATGTAAGATTATAGGTAAGGCAAGGAAAAGTATGTGGAGCTGCAGCAAGCGACTAGCATAAAGGGTGGCTAACCTGTTCGCAAAAGAGAGCGAGAAGAGGAGGCAAAGCGCGAGCGAGTAACTAAAGGACAACCTATGCAAGCATTATCCCAACACCGTGTTCACTTCCCGGACTCCGCCGAGAAGAGACCATCACGGTAACTCACACTGTTGATTCATTTTAATTTAAGTTAAGGTTTAAGTTATCTACAACCGGACATTAACAAATTCCCATCTGCCCATAACCGCGGGCACGGCTTTCGAAAGTTTAAATCCTTGCAGGGGAGTCCCAACTTAGCCCATGACAAGCTCTCACGGTCAACGAAGGAATAGACCTTCTCCCGAGACATTCCGATCAGACTCGGTATCCCGGTTCTACAAGACAACTCCGACAATGGTAAAACAAGTCCAGCAACACCACCCGCTATGCCGACAAATCCCGATAGGAGCTGCACATATCTCGTTCTCAGGGCACACCAGATAAGCTAAGCGTACGGGAGCCAACGCAACCCAAGTTGCCAAGGGATGGCCCCGCATGGTGCTCTAGGTTGGACCAACGCTCAGAGGAGCACTGGCCCGGGGGTTTAAAATAAGATGACCCTTGAGTCCGCGAAACCCAAGGGAAAAGGCTAGGTGGCAAATGGTAAAACCAAGGTTGTGCATTTCTGGAGGATTTTTATTCAAGGCGGACTGTCAAGGGGTTCCCATTATCACCCAACCGCGTAAGGAACGCAAAATCCATGAACATAACACCGATATGACGGAAACTAGGGCGGCAAGAGTGGAACAAAACACTAGGCGAGAGGCCGAGCCTTCCACCCTTTACTAAGTATATAGATGCATTACGATAACAAGGTAATATAATGATATCCCAACAAGTAAATAATGTTCCAACAAGGAACGGTCTCCAATCTTCACCTGCAACTAGCAACGCTATAAGAGGGGCTGAGCAAAGCGGTAACATAGCCAATCAACGGTTTGCTAGGACATGGTGGGTTAGAGGTTTGACATGGCAATTTGGGAGGCTTGAAAGCAAGTGGTAGGCATCGTAGCATAGGCATAGCAAAAGAGCGAGCATCTAGCATAGCAAAGATAGTAGTGATTTCGAGGGTATGATCATCTTGCCTGCAAAGTTGTCAGAGTTGACTGGATCCTCGAAAGCAAACTCAACGGGCTCCTCGTTAGCGAACTCGTCTCCCGGCTCTACCCAAACAAGACAAACAAGCAACAAGGACACAATCAACCACGTGCAAAGCTCAAACAATATGATGCAAACATGGTATGCTATGCGGGATGCAATATATGATGCATATGCAAGATTTGACAAGGAAAGCATGAACCTGGCCCCAAATTGGAAATCCAAGTGTGCCACTGGAAAGATGAGATGAAATAGCATGAAAACGATATAAATATCGCCGGAATCGGAGTTACGGTTTGGAAATGGCAAGCAATTCAAATATGACCACGTTCTGCGATTTACAGCAAGTAGCCATCTAAATGCAACAAGATGAACATGCTACAGCACCCAAACATGACAACAAAATACATGGCAGGGATCCATTCATGAAGCTTAACAAAAGTCTAGCACTGAGCTATGGCCAATTCATCCATTAACAGGTTCAAACAAGCATGGAAAAAATGCATTTGTTAAACAGATTTCAGACTTAGTGAAATTAACACTTGTTTGGAATTTCAGATCAGATAGCACTCTTTGGAGTATGAAAACTTTATGCTACAGGACCTGAACATGGCAAAGTAAAGCATGGCATGGAGCTACTCAAAGAGCTTAACGAAAGTCCCTTGGTGACCTTGAGCAAAAAGGGATCAGAAAATACATTTGCAAGCATGTGAACATGGCAAAAACATAATCAGTTCTCAGACTTAGTGAAAACTGGAGCATGCTGAAACATATATCAAGTAGGCATGTTAACGAGCTCGATGCACTCACTACAGAGCAAGTCATGACAATCTAAGCATGCACCCATAAAGAATACACAAAATTCAAGCTAGACATGGCAAGAACAATTACATAGCATGCACGGATCAACTACAACATCCTCGGCAAAATCGCTAACAAGTAGACAATCTTCCCAGATTCACGAAATGACAAAAGTAGAGCTCGATTGACTCAAGTTAGGGTGCTCCATAATTGCAAACAAAGGCATGTATGGATGGAGCACTACAAGATTAACAAAACATCCTTACTGATCATCCTCAAAAGAGGCACAGATCACTAGGAAACAACATGAACATATGGCATATTGAGATAAATAGATCAAGGACTTAGTGGAAATGCCAAGTCCCTGAAATCAGCATTAACGAATGCTCCACTTTGCAAGCTTGTGCTAGTCACCACACACATCACAAAAATACATGGGTTGCACCTCTGGATAGATGGCAAAACATATAACAAAACTCATGAAGAGCTCAGGGGCATATCATGCACACAATAATCATGGTAAAAATGACAAATATCTAATTGGAGCAGCAGATTTGACAATCATCTCAAATAGCATTATTCTAACAGCATTTCGGGCATCAAGATGAACTCAAATGAAAATGATGCAATGATATGAAATGATGTGCTCTCTGAGACAAACATTTTGATATGCTATATGTCCAAAACGGAGCTACGGGTGCAAAGTTACGACATGATGAACATGGGAAAAATAATTAGGGTTTCGGGGTAAAAAGTCAACCGATCCGAGATCCGGATCCAGATCTGGCCGCACGTAATACGAGGTTCACCGGGGGACTTGAAGCTCGCCGGAGTTGGAGTCGCGGTGGCCGGAGGACGAAGCCGAGGGAGAGGAGGACCGGGGCGTGGAGGAGGAAGTCGGAGGGAGGTGGAGGCGGCGGGACGGCGGTGCTCGCCGGCGTGGGCGGTGGCCGGCGAGGAGGCGCGGCGGCCGGCGGAGGAGGCTGGCGGCGGCCGGCGACGAGGAAGGAGGAGGCGGGGCGCGGGAGGGCGCTGGCCCGGCGTGGCGAAGGAGAGGGCCCGCCTTGGGCCCGGCGGGCCGCGGCGGGCACGGGACGGCGATGTGGGCGCGGCGCCACGTGGCGGCACCGGGTTGGTTGGTGGAGGTGGCGGACGTTGTCCAGCGCAGGGCGGACACGTTCGGTGTGGCGGATCTGGGATTTTTAGGGTTTCGAGGAGGGGATCCGAGATTTGGAATGAGGGGTCTATATATAGGCATAGAGGGAGCTAGGAGAGTCCAAATGAGGTGCGGTTTTCGGCCACGCGATCGTGATCGAACGCTCTAGATGATGGAGAGGGTTTTGGTGGGTTTTGGGCCAAATTGGAGGGGTGTTGGGCTGCAACACACACGAGGCCTTTTCGGTCCCTCGGTTAACCGTTGGAGCATCAAACGAAGTCCAAATGGTACGAAACTTGACAGGCGGTCTACCGGTAGTAAACCAAGGCCGCTTGGCAAGTCTCGGTCCAATCCGGAAATGTTTAATCCCCACACACGAAAGAAAGGTAGAAATGCTCACCGGAGGAGAACGGAGCGCCGGAATGCAAAACGGACAACGGGGAAAATGCTCGGATGCATGAGATGAACACGTATGCAAATGCAATGCACATGATGACATGATTTGAGATGCATGACAACGACAACAACACACGAAGGCAAAAACCCGAACCCGAGAAAATAAAATAACTTAAGGCCGGAAACGGCAAGAGTTGGAGTACATATTGGGTAAATCATATCCGGGGTGTTACAGTTAGGATAAAGAAATTAGCGGCAAAAACAACAAAATCTTTGTCTGCACAATGACGAAGACATCAGTTCACTACAAGATGGTACTAACTATTATACCTTGCCTTTTTTTATTCTTTGCCCCATTTCCAATATAGAGAAGATATTTATGCACATCCTTGTTTTCAGGCCTTTCCAAAGCAGTTCACTGATGATTACCTCTCAAACCACCTCTATGGTCAGGAGACGAGAAAAGTTTTCATACAACACCACATTTCAATATTGAAGTGTTCCTGAAGAGGATGAAGGATAGACGGTCAATCATCCACAGACACTGGCCTAAAGTTGCAAAGACCTTCAACTTGAATGAAGGCTCAATATGCGCCTCCCGCTTCAGCAGTTTTCCAGATGAGATGCATTTGTCTGTGTACCGTCTATGATGCTAATTTCGAAAGGTTCTAGATGTTGCATGTGAAACTTGGTGCTGGTGCAGTTGTGTAATGGGGTAGCTGAGTGCTGAAGCTATATCATGTTGTACTCGGATGTATTTCAATTATAAAATCCTCCTTCCTTAATATGGAAATGAAATATATTATGTGCTTAATATGAATGTCAATTAGATTAATAAATGGATTATTAATAATAGGGCAACTAGCCTGCTAATTGGGTTTTCCTATTGCAAATGGTTATTGAGAAAACACCATGCGCGATGACCTGAGGCAACGCACACAGTTTCTAGGAATAAACCGTGTTGGATCAATGTACAATCACACATGACATTCTCTTGAAAACTGTTTGTGTTAGGCCACCTTGCGCAAACATTTTCCTTGGGGCGACTGTGCGGGATGTATATACAAACGAAAACATTTAGCGGGGACTGCCTGTGTGGGATGTATGTACGACCGGAAACGATTTCGCCTGTATAATTGTATTTTTTAGCACTACTATACGTATAACCGTATTTGGCCGCTCGCCGGTCGCACACGACCTCATTTTGCCGAGCGTGTGTGCCAGGAGGGCATATCCCCGACGGTTTTTGGTTCGTGTGGGAAGGACCCCCCCTATCGCAGTCACTCACTAGGTGATGGTTCCAAACGCCATCGCGGAAAGGGGTTAAAAACCGTTTGTATAACACCTCATTGTACCAGTGATGGCTAATCTTTGCAGCAACATGGCTGGAGGAAAGGAGTGGGTTCTTGATAGTGGATGTACCGATCACATGACCGGAGACAAGGATATGTCTCCTGAGCTTGCTCAAAATAGTAGCCCTTGAAAATATGTCACTTTGGTGATAACTCAAAGGGTAAGGTGGTTGGCCTTGGTAAGGTGGCCATCTTACATGACGGCTCCATCCAAAATGTTATGCTCGTTGAATCTCTTGGCCATAATTTACTTTTCATATCTAGACTAGCTGACTTTGGATTCAATGTCCTATTTACTAAAGTAGATTGCCAAGTGTTTCGAAGAGATAATCATAAAATGGTGTTTACCGGTATACGTAGAGGTGACCTATTCATTGTTGATTTCACTAAAAAGGCTCAACCTAGAACTTGCTTAATTGCTAAATCTTCTAAAAGTTGGTTGTGGCATAGAAGGTTAGGCCATGTGGGCATGCGAAATCTTGATAAGCTCATTAAAGGTGATCATGTCCTTAGAGGGAAAGACGTTATATTTGACAAGGATAGATTGTGCCGTGCTTGTCAAGCAGGAAAACAGGTTGGAGTAAGCCACCCCATGAAGAACATCATGACCACGAGAAGACCGATTGAGCTGCTTCATATGGATCTCTTTGGTCCAAACGCCTATAAAAGTCTTGGTGGAAATTCGTTTGGTTTAGTCATAGTCGATGATTTTTCAAGATTTATGTGGGTGTTCTTTCTTGGTGATAAATCAGAGGTCCAAAAGATCTTCAAGAACTTTGCTAGGAAGGCCCAAAATCAATTTAAAGTGAAGATCAAGAAGGTTCAGAGCGACAACAGAACGGAGTTCAAGAATGCAAATGTGGACAACTTTCTTGATGAAGAAGGGATTTCACATGAGTTCTTGGCTACGTACACGCCACAACAAAATGGAGTTGTTCAGAGGAAGAACCGGACTCTTATTGAGATGGCAAAAATGATGCTTGATGAGTACAAGACACCAAAACACTTTTGGGCGGAAGTGGTTGAGACAGCTTGTCATGCAACAAATCGTCTATATCTTCACAAGCTACTCGGCAAGATGACATACGAGCTTCTCACCGGTAACAAACCCCAAGTTGGATACTTTCAACTATTTGGCTCAAAGTGCTATATTCTTGATAAGCATCGTCACTCAAAATTTGCTCCTAAATATTATGAAGGTTTCCTACTCTTTTATGGCTCAAACCCTCACACTTACGGTGTCTACAACAATTTCACCCGAAAGGTTGAAGAGACGGTCGATGTGAAGTTTGATGAATCTAACGACTCGCAAGTAGAGCAATTGCCGATTGATGCAGGAGACAAAGACCCTTCGAAAGCAATCCAAGACTTGTCTATTGGCAAGATCCGTCCAACGGAGGTGAAGGAGAGTACCTCGTCCGTCCAAGTGGAAGCTTCTACCTCACGACAAGGTGAACCATGAGTTGACTCGGAGGCATCCACAAGTGGGACACGCCAAGATGAAGAAAGCGAGGAAGTACACCAAGATGAACCTCATGAACCTCCCATTCCACCTCCACAAGAGAACAACAACACCAACAACGAAGAAGGCCAAGAGAAGAACAAGATGATGAAGAAGATGTTCCACCCCAACCCAAAGAAAAGCTCTCACGAATTAGAGCAAGAGTCTCAAGAGACCATCCCGTCGAACAAATCTTTGACACTATCCAAACTGCGAGAATTACTCACTCTAAAACTCGTTTGGCAAATTTGAACATTATTCGTTCATCTCTAGTATTGAACCTATGAAGGTTGAAGAAGCGCTTCATGATCCAGACTAGGTGAATGCTATGCATGAAGATCTACACAACTTTGAAAGGAATCAAAAGTGGACATTGGTAGAAAAGTCGGACAACAACCAAAATGTCATTGGTACCAAATGGGTGTTTCAGAAAAAGCAAGATTGTAACATCCCAAATTTTCAATTTGGAATGTTATACATAGTCATCCATGCATATCATATTTCATTCGCATTTCGTCTCGCGATCCTCAAAATCCTAAGCAACTCAAGGACCTTCGGAGAGAGTTGGGGATTTCCCGGTTTTCAAATTTGATCTTTATCAAATTTTGAAACGAGGATTTTTGGTTTTAAATATTTTCTCTCCAAAAATATTTCATACTAAAATATATGAGAGGAGATAGTATGACTTCTCAAAGAGAATTGAATTATTGGAGGAAAATATTAAAATCAAATATTTGTTTTATTTGGAGTTTTATTGCAATTTTGTTTGCATTAGAAAAATTGCACGTTTTTCAAAATTGCATTTTAGGGCCAAGAAAATGTTCATCTCGTTCTAAATATTTTATTTAGACGGTGAAAATTTATTTTGGCATTTTTAGATTTTTTATTTATTTTTTTCTAGGATTTTATTTCGGTCAGCGAAATTATTTTAAAAAAGGGGGTTCCCATGCCCGACTGGGCCTAAGGCCCAGCCGAGCCAGGCCGCCGCCGCCGCCGCCTTCCCCGCGAGCGCCGCCGCCGCCGACTCGGACTAGGAGTCCGAGCCGGACTCCTCTCCGCCGCCGCGCCTTGCCCCCTCCTCCAAACCGCCCCGCCCCGCCCTTAATATACCGCCGCCCCGCCGCCCCAACACCGCACCGCACCACCGCCGCCCGTGCCGCCTAGCCCCGCTGCCCGCGCCACCTAGCCCCGCCGCCCGCGCCGCCGCCGCTTGCCGCCGCCACTGCCGCAGCCCGCGCCGCCGCCCTGCCGCTGCCTCGCCTCGCCGGACCTCTCGCCGGAGGTAGCCACCGCGCCTCGCTGCCGGTTTTTTTATAAAGACCGTTCGGTTTTTTTAGAAACCCTAGATCCGTTTTTTTCTTTCGCCGGTTTTTCTCGGTTCTTCTAGTTAGCGGACATTCGTCCGAACGTTTGTTTTCACGAACGGTTCTTCGCCCGTTAGATACAGCTAACGAATGCTCGTTCGTTAGTCTGTTAGTCAGTTTTCTTTTATCGGATTTATTCCGCGATTTTCTCTGATCGCGATTTCTGATCCGATCTTAGTTTTTGTTTATCTTTTCGCTCGTTAGTCGGAATCAGGCGATTCAAGCGCCTAGAGGTTCGTCTCCAAACCCTCTTTCCGTTTAACCAACTCAAACAAGTTTTCTCTACTATAAAATTTGGCCTAGTTTCAGATTAGTAAACGAAGCTTCTTTCTTTCGCCGTTTGAGTTTCGGTGCTCCGTTTGTTTTGATTCTTTTTGCGAACCGGAGTTCTAAATTTGAACTTTCTGGTCAACCTCTTTTATTTGAGTTTTGCTTGTGCATCGTTGCTTGTTACTTATGTATGCTATTGTTTGCTTGCGATAGAACACCCGGAGTGCGAAGCGTGCTACTACGAGTCCCTAGGTTTCGCAGATCGTCAGCAAGGCATGTAACACTTTGATCATACCCTTTTATCACCCAGTTTTATGCATTTAGTTCCAATCCTCAAACATTGCATGATTAGGATGTCATTAACTTGTGGGTTGGGAAGAAGTTGATGAGGTAGAACCTATTGCCCTGTTACATTCAAACCCTTGGGAGTTACCCTACGCGTTGCTTATATACTATGCTATGCTATGCTCGTAGACATGGTTTGGGTTTGAGTGAAATACATGACAGATGTGAGCTTGTTAAATTAATGGTTCAACTTAAGGTGGCAACTTAATCAAACAACTGGGTGGATTGAGGCACCTGGAGTACCCAGTGTAGCCTGTATTTTTGGAAATCCCGGAGTACCCGTGTGATCTTCATATGGACCGCCACCCAGGCTCAAAGGGAACTGAGATGATTCATGCTACAAACTTCCGTGTGAAGCCACAAGCTATTATGGGCTCTATCATAGTTGAGTAAGTTACGTGAAGCTCTTGAAGAGGCAGATCAGCAGGTAGTGGGATGTAGGTTTGGTATGGTCTGTCCGGAGTAGAGAGTTAATGTTTCTGAAAGACTGTGTCTCGGTCATCCATTTCTCAAACACCCTGTAGTGAAAGAAATCCAACGGAGGAGATCGAGTCTTGTGGGGAAAAGTGCGCAAACCTCTGCAGAGTGTACAATCTAATCATGGTTAGCCGTGTCCCCGATTATGGACAATTCTTGAGTATCTAGTACTTGGGTTATCAAAAGTATCTCATCATGTTTAACTAATATTGTTGGGTTGTTAATTACTTTAATTGGGATTGAGTTGGAGGAACCTTCTCAATGATGTTTCAACTACCATGATAGTTAAATTAAAATCTATTCCTTTGTTGTAGGGAAAAATTGGCTTTTCGCAAAACTGTAACCGTAGAGCTTTCCACCATCCAAATATGCATGTAGTGATAGCATTATTCTGTTCTTGCTCTACTGTTTTACTTTGCCAGCATATTCCATGTGCTGACCCGTTTTCAGGTTGCAATGTATTATGTTGCAGACTTTTCAGACGAGGAGTAAGGTTCGTTAGGTCGTTGCCGTGCAGCTCAGCTATGCCGTTGGAGTTGATGGACTCACTTTATCTTCCAAGCCTTCCGCTGTTAAGGTATTAGATGGCCTTAAGCCATATTATTGTAATAAGCTCTCTCTTGAGACGTTCGATGTAATAAGTGTGTGATTGCTACTCTGTTATAAATCCTTCGAGTATCGTGTGTGTCAGCATTACCGATCCAGGGATGACAGTGAAGCACAGAGAGTTGACCATCTGAGGTCGGGTCGCTACAAGATGGTATCAGAGCACACGCTGAGTGTAGGACACGACCACTAAGATAAACCCTAGGTCACACTTCTCTTCTCATTTCTGACTCCTCTCCATTTTCTACTCTTTAGGATGACGGAGATGAAGAACAAGTTTGCACAACCGGATGAAGACACACCTTTTGGACGCCACTTGAAGGAAGTCACTAAGTACTTGAACATTGGAATACCAAGCTTCACCGGGACGTACAATGCCACTTTACCTGAAGAGGAGCGCTGGAGGATTCAAGTACTAGTTCCAGGAAGGACGTTCTCGACAACTTCTAAACCCATAGAGTTTTCTTTCGAAGCACCCACCTGGAGTCTAGGAAAGAGCATGGCAGCCCACATTACCATTGGACACATTGGAGAAGTTTACAACAGGGAGCTTAAGGACACTATTTACCAAATATGTGGGCACCGAGACGAGCAATGGGAAGTAATCAGCACCAGGAAGGATAGATCGATTGCAGCTTTGTTCCAGGAGTTAAACCAGCACATCCGACGTCAGGAAAACCAGATGTGCACGGACATGATGGACTTAAAGAAGGCGAAGACTAGAATCCTCGAGCTAGAGGAAGAACTCAAGTTTGTACGCGATGGATATGAGGAGGAAATCAAGACACTACTGGAGAAGAATGACGACCTAGTCAAGAAGATCGGAGTATTCATGGGAGGACCAGCACCAATAGAAGAATAAGAACCCAAGGAGATACGCCCCGAGGACTACATCATCATAGACGACACCGATTCCGATCCTAGTGATGATGACTATGAAGACGAAGCTGGAGCAGACATCATGGAGTCCTCCATCGATCAAAATTTCTAGATGACTACCATATATCACTAGTATTCCCCCATGTATTTAGTAGTAGTTGAGCACTTGTGCGATAGTTCTAGATCGTTTGTATGCCCTTGCTTGATTGATTGAGTGAAATGATTGTGTTTGTCTCATGTGCATATGGGTAGCATTCTCTCATTAGACCCCTTCTCTATTCTAATCTCTTCCATCTAAACCCTTAGATGCCTCCGAGACGTGACACCGGTTTTGCCTTCCAACCGGAACTCACCCAGTTGATCCAACAGTAGAATACGTTGATGTAATTGCTAGTTCAGAATCAGGGCAACAACAACAATAACAACAACAACAACAACAATAACAACAACAACCCGCCGCCCGTGGACAACCTACCCGTTTTCTAAGGTTACAGCCACTGGTGTTTTCCAGTAGCACCGAGCCCATAGTTGTGGATGATTGGCTACGCCATATTGGAAGGGAGTTGACCACCGCAGGTTGCACAGATGCTGAGAGAGTGCACTTTGCCGCACATCAATTGGATGGACCAGAAGCCTCATGGTGGGAGAATTACACAGCCACTTTCCTATAGCCAATGTCACTTGAGACCAGTTTCAGCAAGCTTTCCGCACAGCCCATGTCTCCGCTGGAGCTATGCAAATGAAGAAGTGGGAGTTCCGCAACCTACGCCAGGGGAACCGTACTGTGGCTCAGTACGTGGATGAGTTTAGCAAGTTATCTCGCTACGCCCCTGATGATGTGGCCACAGATGCCGCGAAGCAGGAGAAGTTTATGGAAGGGCTGAATGATGAGATGAGTATGCAGTTGATGGTAGCAACCTTCAACAACTACCAGGAGTTGGTAGATAAGGCTCTTATGATTGAAGGGAAGCAGCAGCAGATTGAGAGCCGCAAGAGGAAGTATGGACAAGGAAAGTATACCTCAGGAGCTCAGCAAAAACCTCGCCTAACCCCGAACTCGGGAGGACTTGTTCATAACCATGGAGGTCACAACCACACTGGAGGAGGATCGCATAACCACAATGGATCTAAGAATGGGAATGGGAACGGAACCAACAATAATCATAACCGCCCCAACCCAACCACACCCGCCAAAAGGGACTTAAGTCATGTTACTTGTTTCAAGTGCGGGAAGACTGGACACTACGCCACGGAGTGCCCTGAAGGAAAGAATGGAAATGGAAATGGGAGCGCTGGGAAGAAGCCAAATCCATTCAACAAAGGACAAGTGAACCACATTAACGTGGAGGAGGTTGAAGAGCAGCCGGACGCGGTAATAGGTAAGTTTTTGGTTAAGTCATTTACCGCTCTTGTTATTTTCGATACTGGTGCATCGCATTCATACATATCAAGGGGATTTGTGGATAAGTTTAAACTACCAACCCAAACCCTTAGGACCCCTCTTTTAGTGAGTTCACCCGGAGAAGAGTATATGGCTAGTCGATGGTGTGACCAGATACCCTTAACCATTGGTACACATGTTTTTCCGTCCGACCTAATTATCTTGGAGTCACAAGGATTGGATGTGATATTGGGTATGGACTGGATGTCAAAATCTGGAGGAAGCATTGACTGTGCTAGTAAGTCGATTTATCTCACCACCCCAGAAGGGAAAAGGATTAAGTATGTATCTAGGCATGTGCCTAGGAGGAGTCAAGTGAATTCCCTTACGGGAGTTGTTCAGGAGGAAGTGCCTGTAGTGAAGGATTACCCGGATGTTTTTCCAGAGGAGTTACCAGGCATGCCACCGGATAGAGACATTGAGTTTTTGATAGAGCTATTGCCAGGTACAGGACCAATATCCAAGAGACCCTATCAGATGGCCGCAAATGATCAGGAAGAAATTAAGAAACAGATCAAGGAGTTATTGGAGAAAGGATACATCCGAAGAAGTTCATCACCTTGGGGAGCCCCGGTACTTTTGGTTGAGAAGAAGGATAAATCCCTGAGGATGGTTGTTGATTATCGGGCATTAAATGAAGTGACGATTAAGAACAAGTACCCACTACCGATGATCAACGATCTGTTTGATCAGTTGCAAGGAGCTAAAGTGTTTTCGAAGATTGATTTGCGATTGGGGTATCATCAGTTGAAGATACGAGAGAAGGATATACCGAAGACAGCGTTCACAACACGATATGGATTATACGAGTACACGGTCATGTCATTTGGACTGACTAACGCCCCTGCCTATTTCATGAGCATGATGAACAAGGTGTTCATGGAGTATTTGGACAAGTTTGTTGTGGTGTTTATTGATGATATTATGGTATACTCGAAGAACGAGGAGGAGCAAAAGGAGCATTTGCGCTTAGTTCTCGAGAAACTTAGGGAACACCAGTTGTATGCTAAGTTTAGCAAATGCGAATTTTGGTTGAAGGAAGTTGGGTTCCTTGGACATGTTATATCAGGAGAAGGTATAGCAGAAGACCCCAGCAAAATTCAGTCAGTCACTGAATGGTTGGCACCCACTTCAGTTAGCGAGATCCGCAGTTTTCTTGGACTCGCAGGATACTACCGGAGATTCATCGAGAATTTTTCCAAGATTGCAAAGTCAATGACTGAACTGTTGAACAAGGATACTAAGTTTAAATGGACAGAAGATTGCGAGGCAAGTTTCCAGGAATTGAAGAAATGTTTGACTACAGCGCCCGTGCTAACACTGCCAGATATACATAAGGAGTTCCAAGTGTACTGCGATGCCTCACGCTTAGGACTTGGATGTGTGCTTATGCAGGACGGGAGAGTTGTTTCGTATGCCTCACAACAACTAAAACCTAATGAGTTAAACTATGCCATGCATGATTTGGAGTTAGCAGCCGTAGTGCATGCATTGAAGACCTGGAGGCATTACCTTATTGGAAACCGTTGTGATGTGTACATGGACCATAAGAGTTTGAAGTACATTTTCACCCAGAATGAGCTGAACCTTCGACAGAGGAGATGGTTGGAACTTATAAAGGATTATTACATGAAGCTACACTATCATCCAGGAAAGGCCAATGTTGTAGCAGACGCTTTGAGTCGGAAGAGTTACGCTAATATCCTTGAAGGCAAGGGACTGCCGAAGGAATTAGCAGAGGACATCATGGAACTTCGATTGGAGATTGTTCCTAGAGGATTTATTGCAACAATGGAGGTCCAGTCGACATTGCTGGACAAAATTCGGGAAGCTCAGAAGGATGACAAAGAGATTGCCGAGATAAAGGAGAAGATGGGCAAAGGAAAGGCCAAAGGTTTTCGTGAGGATGAGCACGATACCCTATGGTTTGAGGACCGATTTTATGTGCCCAATAACCAGGAGATCAGGAAGTTAATACTTCAAGAGGCCCATGACTCACCATACTCGATACACCCCAGAAACACCAAGATTTATTTGGATTCGAAGGAACGTTTCTGGTGGACCGGTATGAAGAAGGATATTGCCGAGTATGTAGCCGTATGTGATGTATGTCAGCGCGTGAAGGTAGAGCATCAGAAGCCAGCATGACTGTTACAGCCTATGCCGATACCCGAATGAAAGTGGGACAAACTGGGCATGGACTTTATCACTGGGTTGCCCAGGACCAAAGCAGGATATGATTCCATATGGGTAGTAGTTGATCGCTTGACCAAAGTAGCTCACTTCATCCCAGTGAAAACCACCTATACAAGTGCAAAGTTGGCCAAGATATATATGTCCAGGATAGTATGTCTGCATGGAGTTCCGAGGACCATTGTATCAGATCGAGGAACATAGTTTACCTCAAAGTTTTGGCACCAGTTACACCAAACCTTGGGAACGAGATTGGAGTTTAGTACAGCATTCCACCCGCAGACGGATCGACAAACAGAGAGAGTCAACCAAATTTTGGAGGACATGTTGAGAGCCAGTGCGCTAGATTATGGATCTAGTTGGGATGACAATTTGTCGTACGTAGAGTTTTCATACAACAATAGCTATCAAACCAGTTTGAAGATGGCACCGTTTGAAGCCCTGTATGGACGAAGGTGCAGAACACCGTTGATGTGGGACGAGGTAGGAGACCGACAGTTGTTTGGACCAGACTTGATCAAGGAGTCTGACGAGAAGGTTAAATTGATTTGCGACAGACTGAAGATTGCTCAGTCCAGGCAGAAGAGTTATGCTGACTCAAAACACAAGGAGGTAACCTATGAAATTGGGGACCGAGCATATCTGCGAGTATCACCCTTGCGAGGAGTGAAACGTTTTGGAGTTAAGGGAAAGTTAGCCCCGAGATTTGTAGGACCGTATCGTATTTTGGAACAGATGGGAGAAGTTGCCTACAAGTTGGAGTTACCCGAGGGATTGTTAGGAGTTCATGACGTGTTTCACGTTTCATAGCTGAAGAAGTGTCATGCTGAGATGGCAGATATACCGCTAAGAGATACAGTACCCCTGGAGGCGATTCAGTTGGACAGTGATTGGACCTACAAGGAAAAACCAGTTAAGATTCTTGAGTTTGCCAGCAGAGTCACCCGCAGTAAAGTTATCAAGTTTTGTAAAGTTCAGTGGAGCCACCATACCGAGGATGAAGCCACATGGGAACGACAGGATGATCTTCGCAAGGACCACCCACACCTATTTTCTAGCCAACCCGAATCTCGAGGGCGAGATTCATCTTAAGTGGGGTAGGTTTGTAACATCCCAAATTTTCAATTTGGAATGTTATACATAGTCATCCATGCATATCATATTTTATTCGCATTTCGTCTCGCGATCCTCAAAATCATAAGCAACTCAAGGACCTTCGGAGAGAGTTGGGGATTTCCCGGTTTTCAAATTTGATCTTTATCAAATTTTGAAACGAGGATTTTTGGTTTTAAATATTTTCTCTCCAAAAATATTTCATACTAAAATATATGAGAGGAGATAGTATGACTGCTCCAAGAGAATTGAATTATTGGAGGAAAATATTAAAAATCAAATATTTGTTTTATTTGGAGTATTATTGCAATTTTGTTTGCATTAGAAAAATTGCACGTTTTTCAAAATTGCATTTTAGGGCCAAGAAAATGTTCATCTCGTTCTAAATATTTTATTTAGATGGTGAAAATTTATTTTGGCATTTTTAGATTTTTTATTTATTTTTTTCTAGGATTTTATTTCGGTCGGCGAAATTATTTAAAAAAAAGGGGTTCCCGTGCCCGACTGGGCCTAAGGCCCAGCCGAGCCAGGCCGTCGCCGCCGCCGCCTTCCCCGCGAGCGCCGTCGCTGCCGACTCGGACTAGGAGTCCAAGCCGGACTCCTCTCCGCCGCCGCGCCTTGCCCCCTCCTCCAAGCCGCCCTGCCCCGCCCTTAATATACCGCCGCCCCAACACCCCACCGCACCACCGCCGCCTGCGCCACCTAGCCCCGCCGCCCGCGCCGCCTAGCCGCCGCCGCCGCTTGCCGTCGCCGCCACCGCCGTAGCCCGCGCCGCCGCCCCGCAAGCCGCCGCCCCGGCGCTGCCTCGCCTCGCCGGACCTCTCGCCGGAGGTAGCCTCCGCGCCCCGCCGCCGGTTGTTTTTATAAAGACCGTTTGGTTTTTTTAGAAACCCTAGATCCATTTTTTTTCTTTCGCCGGTTTTTCTCGGTTCTTCTAGTTAGCAGACGTTCGTCCGAACGTTCGTTTTAACGAACGGTTCTTTGCCCATTAGATACAGCTAACAAACACTCGTTCGTTAGTCTGTTCGTCAGTTTTCTTTTATCGGATTTATTCCGTGATTTTCTCTGATCGCGATTTCTGATCCGATCTTAGATTCTGTTTATCTTTTCATTCGTTAGTCGGAATCAGGCGATTCAAGCACCTAGAGTTTCATCTCGAAACCCTCTTTCCGTTTAACCAACTCAAACAAGTTTTCTCTACTGTAAAATTTGACCTAGTTTCAGATTAGTAAATGAAGCTTCTTTCTTTCGCCGTTTGAGTTTCGTTGCTCCATTTGTTTTGATTCTTTTTGCGAACTGGAGTTCTTAATTTGAACTTTCTGGTCAACCTCTTTTATTTGAGTTTTTCTTGTGCATCGTTGCTTGTTACTTATGTATGCTATTGTTTGCTTGCGATAGAACACCCGGAGTGCGAAGCATGCTACTACGAGTCCCTAGGTTTCACAGATCGTCAGCAAGGCAAGTAACACTTTGATCATACCCTTTTATCACCCAGTTTTATGCATTTAGTTCCAATCCTCAAACATTGCATGATTAGGATGTCATTAACTTGTGGGTTGGGAAGTAGTTAATGAGGTAGAACCTATTGCTCTGTTACATTCAAACCATGGGGAGTTACCCTACGTGTGCTTATATACTATGCTATGCTATGCTCGTAGACGTGGTTTGGGTTTGAGTGAAATACATGACAGATGTGAGCTTGTTGAATTAATGGTTCAACTTAAGGTGGCAACTTAATCAAACAACTGGGTGGATTGAGGCACCTGGAGTACCCAGTGTAGCCTGTATTTTTGGAAATCCCGGAGTACCCGTGTGATCTTCCTATGGACCGCCACCCAGGCTCAAAGGGAACTAAGATGATTCATGCTAGAAACTTCCGTGTGCAGCCACAAGCTATTATGGGCTCTAGCATAGTTGAGTAAGTTACGTGAAGCTCTTGAAGAGGCAGATCAACAGGTAGTGGGATGTAGGTTTGGTATGGTCTGTCTGGAGGAGAGAGTTAATGTTTCTGAAAGACTGTGTCTCAGTCATCTGTTTCTCAAACACCCTATAGTGCGAGAAATCCAACAGAGGAGATCGAGTCTTGTGGGGAAAAGTGTGCAAACCTCTGCAAAGTGTACAATCTAATCATGGTTAGCCGTGTCCCCGGTTATGGACAATTCTTGAGTATCTAGTACTTGGGTTATCAAAAGTATCTCATCATGTTTAACTAATATTGTTGGGTTATTAATCACTTTAATTGGGATTGAGTTGGAGGAACCTTCTCAATGATGTTTCAACTACCATGATAGTTAAATTAAAATCTATTCCTTTGTTGTAGGAAAAAATTGGCTTTTCGCAAAACTGTAACCGTAGAGCTTTCCACTAGCCAAATATGCATGTAGTGATAGCATTATTCTGTTCTTGCTCTACTGTGTTACTTTGCCAGCATATTCCATGTGCTGACCCGTTTTTGGGCTGCAACGTATTATGTTGCAGACTTTTCAGACAAGGAGTAAGGTTCGTTAGGTCGTTGTCGTGCAGCTCAGCTATGCCGTTGGATTTGATGGACTCACTTTATCTTCCAAGCCTTCCGCTGTTAACGTATTAGATGGCCTTAAGCCATATTATTGTAATAAGCTCTCTCGTGAGACGTTCGATGTAATAAGTGTGTGATTGTACTCTGTTATAAATCCTTCGAGTACTGTGTGTGTCAGCATTACCGATCCAGGGATGACACTGAAGCACAGAGACTTGACCATCTGAAGATGGAAAAGTTGTACGCAACAAGGCTCGTCTCGTCGCTCAAGGCTACACTCAAGTCGAAGGTATGGACTATGGTGAGACATATACCCCCGTTGCTAGACTTGAATCCATACGCAACTTACTTGCTTATGCCAATCATCATGATATCACATTGTATCACCTGGACATTAAAAGTGCTTTTATAAATGGTGAAATTGAGGAGGAAGTTCATGTTAAACAACCTCCCGGCTTTGTTAATCCTAAGAAACCCGACCATGTTTACAAACTTTACAAAGCTCTTTATGGTCTTAAACAAGCTCCTAAAGCGTGGTATAAATGCTTGAGCAAGTTCCTTATTGAAAAAGTCTTCAAGATTGGAAAAATTGAACTAGAAAAATATTTTATTTGAACTAGAAAAATATGCATTTCTGAAAATTGCATTATTAGGGCAGAAAAATGTTCACTTTGTTCTAAATATTTTATTTAGATGGTGAAAACTGTTTTTGGAATTTTTCGATTTTTTATATTTTATTAAGATTTTTATTTGGCGGAATTTACTATTATTTTTTAAAAAAAGTTCCGCCAGACTGGGCCAAAGGCCCAACCGAGCCAGGCCGAAGCCCACCAGCGCCGCCGCCTTTCTTCACCGCCACCGTGCGCCGCACGGACGTCGAGGGGGGGTCCAAGCCGGACTCCACCCCGGGCCGGCCCCCTCCCCAAGCCACCGCCCCCCGGCCCTTAAATAGCGCACCCCACCGCCGCCTCTCCCCACCTGGAGCCGCCGCCGCCGCCCCAAGCAGCAGCCGCGGCACCCCGCCACCTGCCGCGCCGCTCGCCGCTGCCGCTAGCGTCGCCCGCTCGCCGATGCTGCCGCCGCCGCCCGCCGAACCCCGCCCATCCCACCGGACCTCGCCACCGTCGTCTCGGTTCTCATCGTGAACCAGTAAAAGCCGCCGCTGGTTTTTTTGGTTTTTTGATCAAGATCAGTTTGATTTTAGGGTTAGGGTTTTCTCGGTTTTTCCGGTCGGATCTGTTTAGCGAACGTTCACCCGAACACCTCTGTTCGCGAACGCGTTCGTCCGTTCGTCCCTGTTAGCGAACGTTCGTTGGTAGTCTTTTCTTTTTATTTTATTTTTGGCCAGGGACCTATCCACGATTATTTTTTAACGCAGATTATCCCCTGATCTTCAAACGCTCACAACTTTTTAACCGTTTGTCCAAATCCAGTGAAACCAATGCCAAAATCTTTGTCTGGAACCCCTCTTTCCAGTTAACCAACTTGAACATGCGTTTGATAAATTAAAATTTGGTTGCAAGCAGATTTGAATTTGAACTTCTTTTGACCGCAGTTTGAATTTCGTAGCTCCAATTCGATTGATTCTTTTTGCAAATCGAAGCTCTTCTCTTGTACATTCGGTTTGGATGTTTTCTCTTGAGTTTTACCCTTGCATCTATTGCTTGAGTGCTTATGTATGTTATTGTTTGATTGCGATAGAGTTTCCAGAGTGCGAAGTGTGCTACTACGAGTCACTAGGGTTTTCAGGTCATCAGCAAGGCAAGTAACACTTTGATCATTCCCCTTATTACCCAGTTTTATGCATTAGTTTCAACCCTCAAACATTGCATGAGTAGGATCTTCTTAACATGTGGGTATTGGGAAGTAGTTGATGAGGTAGAACCTATTGTGCTTTATGCAAACCTTGGGAGTTACTTCTACGTTATGCTTATACTGCTATGCTCGTAGACATGGTTTGGTTGATTGTATCCATGACAGATGTGAGAGTTGTTAAATAATCATTAACTTAAGGTGTCTACTTTAATACACATCTGGGTGGATTGGTTGAGGCACCCTGGAGCACCCAGTGGTTGTCTGGGCACCTGGAGCAATCCAGCGCTGTCCTGGGATATCCCAGAGTACCCGTGTGATCATCCTATGGTTCGCCACCCAGGATCAAAGGGATCATAAGATTATTCATGCTAGAAACTTATGTGTGCAACCACAAGCCATTATGGGCTCTGGCATAGTTGAGTAAGTTGTGGGAAACCTTTCCATGACGGGCTAGCAGATGTAGGGGATTGTAGGTGTACCGGCCTATCTATCGGTTAAGGGGAGCTCTTTGGAAAGACTGTGTCTCGGTCATCTGCTTCTCAAACATCATGCAGTGCGAGAAATACAATGGAGGAGATCGAGTCTTGTGGGGAAAAGTGCGCAAACCTTTACAGAGTGTACAAACTAATCATGGTTAGTCGTGTCCCCGGTTATGGACATCTTGAGTATCTGGTTCTTGAATTATTGGTTTGATCTCATCACTCTTAATTAATTTTGTTGGGTTGTTAATTACTGTTTAATTGGGATTGAGTTGGAGGAACCTTCTCAATATTTTATCAACCAACCTGATAGTTAAATAAAATATATTCCTTTGCAGTAGGGAAAAATTGGCTTTTCGCAAACATAATAACCATAGAGCCTCCATCAGCCAAATATGCATATAGTTATAGCTGCCACTTGTTCATTACTCTACAGTGTTATTTTGCTAGCATATTCCATGTGCTGACCCGTTTCGGGCTGCAACGTACTATGTTGTAGGCTTTTCAGACGAAGAGTAAGGTGCGCTAGGTCGTTGTCTTGCACTCAGCTATGCCGTTGGAGTCGATCGACTCATTTTGCCTTCGAAGCCTTCCGCTATTATCTTCATTTGATGGCCTTCAGCCATATTATTGTAATAAGTTGTCTTTTGAGATATTCGATGTAATAAGTGTGTGATTGAACTCTATTATAAATCCTTCAAGTATTGTGTGTGTCAGCATTACCGATCCAGGGTTGACACTTATGCACAGAGATTTGACCGGTTGAGGTCGGATCGCTACAAGTGCTCTTCCTTGCAAGACTAACCCATGTAGGTAGATGAACTCAAATTACAAGTGGTGCTCCCAACCATTGATGAGCTACGTCAACCTTGATCATCTTACACAAGTTCAACTACATGATCAAGATCAACACCACCACCCAAGGTATGTTATTCCATCTTAGAGAAGCTTTACCCCCAAGACATGGGTCAAAGCAGCTCAACAAGATGTGAATGCATCAAAATGCTTAAACGAAAAATGGCAACCCCATTTTGAGATTAAATGATGAGTATGACCTACGATCAAGTGTTCTCACTTGAATCCTCACTCAATATACTCTAACATAGGTGACTCTGTCGCCGACCAATTCTAGATGAAGTTCTCTAGTGTCTTTCTGTGTTCTTGCATTTATCTCTTGCATGCTTGTTTCCCTTTCAAAAAAACTTCATCTAGATTTGCTTTCTTCTCTCTGTTATGTTCCGCATTCCCTGCATTTAATTCATTACAAATCCTTCTGTTAATTCCCTGCAAATCTTTGTGAGATCTTACTTGCCTAGTGAGCTGAGATGACAAAATTTTCTCTATGTTGAATTTGGCCTCACCGATTTTTTCTTATCGATTAAACTGAAACAACTCGGTGCCACCGAAGAAAAAGATTCGGTGTTACTGATTTCACTACTGAGGAATCATTTTTTGCCATTTGCATCTTGCATATCTGTTCCATCTCCACTCGATGATTCTTGTCCTCTACCAGCGCCTTAAATTACATGTTGCTTTGTAATGTGACTCAAGGACCAAACCTACTTGACTCATGCTCCAGAAGATCCCTTCTTGGAAATTGATGTCAAAGGGGGAGAGAGAGCACATCAAAGCTTAACCACATCAAAGGGAGAGGGAGACTTCTTAGCCATCCCAGATGCCTGGTACTCAAGGAGGAGAGAAGCCACATGTCTTTAAGAGGGGAAAGACATGTTAGTAGATGTTTCTTTGTGTCTTTTGCTCGGATTTTCTTTGCTTTGATTTTCTATTCCCTATTTTCTCCCATTATCAAATATCAGATTCAGGGACAAAGATACTTAAAGGAAGAAAATCTTTGGAATTCCTTGCATATCTTTATCCCTTGGGGACATGTAAATATCCAAATAGAGTACTAAGTACTCACTCACTACATGTCATCCCAGTCTTGGTACTCTTGTGGTTTCCTGTTCTTGCTCTGATTAGTAGATGTTCCTGTGTTATCTAACCCTGTTTTCTTAGGATCATCTCTTCCAAAGTCAGCTCAAGACCACAAGGTAAGTATATGAATCACACTCATGTGCATGAGGATCTCTTGCTGATGTACATATTGTTTGCAAGAAGAACTCATGAACATGTAGGTATACTTTCTGCAGTTCACATCATTTGCTCTGATGCATATAGCCAAGATACATGTAACTCATTGCTTGCCCTGGCATGTTTACGCATTCACATACTCTTATAATCTATCTTCACATGATTGCATACATGTAGGGGGAGCCAATGCATGTTGCATGTTCTTCCAAAGCTTTACTTGTTACACTTCATATCTTCATCTAAAAGCTTTGATGTATGTTGTCATCAATTACCAAAAAGGGGGAGATTGAAAGCACAAGTGCTCCCTGGGTGATTTTGGTAATTAATGTCAACATATCCCTTATTGGACTAATATTTTCATCTAGTATATTTCAGATGAGTTCAACAGTGGAGTGGCAGGGCAGGAGGATGTGGAACCCCTTCAAGATGCTAAGGACACATATTGGCAAAAGCTCAAGACTCTACATTTCCATTTTAGTGATCCAAGATCACATTGAGTCCATAGGAAAAGCCAATACTATTAAAAGGGGATGAGGTGTTGCTTAATGGTCTACTTGCTCAAAGTGCTTAGTGATATGCTCCAAAGCCCTCAACCAATTTCTCAATTCCAAATATGTCCTAAACCTAAAGTCAAACTCGGCCCCATCGATTTGATCTATCCGGCGCCACCGAGTTCACTTGACATAGACACTGCCAGAAACCCTAATCAGTTCGTTCTCACCGATGGGATCTAGGTCTCACCGAGATGGCCCTGCAAACTCTCTGTTACCTATTGTAGTTACTTCAGTCTCACCGAGATACACAGTCGGTACCACCAAGTTTGCTTGACCAAGTCTTTGTTTGCTTATTGCTGAAATCGGTCTCACCGAGTTCATGCAATCGGTCTCACCGAGATGAGGTTTTCCCTAACCCTAGCACATCGGTTCCACCGAGTTGACCTTGTCGGTCCCACCGAAAAGCCTAACATTCACATTTTGAACCAGGTCGGTCCCACCGAGTTTCACTATTCGGTCCCACCGAGTTTGGTAAATTGTGTGTAACGGTTAGATTTTGTGTGGAGGCTATAAATACCCCTCCACCCCCTTCTCCATTTGTGAGAGAGCCATCAGAACGTGCCTACACTTCCACTACTCATTTTCTGAGAGAGAACCACCTACTCATGTGTTGAGACCAAGACATTCCAATCCAACCACAAGAATCTTGATATTTAGCCTTCCCCAAGTTGCTTTTCACTCAAATCATCTTTCCACCATATCCAAATCTGTGAGAGAGTTGAGTGTTGGGGAGACTATCATTTGAAGCACAAGAGCAAGGAGTTCATCATCAACACACTATCTATTACCTTTTGGAGAGTGGTGTCTCCTAGATTGGTTAGGTGTCACATGGGAGCCTTCGTCAAGATTGTGGAGTTGAACCAAGGAGTTTGTAAGGGCAAGGAGATCGCCTACTTCGTGAAGATCTACCCAAGTGAGGCAAGTCCTTCGTGGGCGATGGCCATGGTGGGATAGACAAGGTTGCTTCTTCGCCGACCCTTCATGGGTGGAGCCCTCCGTGGACTCGTGCAACCGTTACCCTTCGTGGGTTGAAGTCTCCATCAACATGGATGTACGATAGCACCACCTATCGGAACCATGCCAAAAATCTCCGTGTCTCCTATTGCGTTTGCACACTCCAATCCCATCCCTTTACTTTCTTGCAACTTGCATGCTTTATTTTTCGCTGCTCATATACTCTTGCCATGCTTGCTTGAAATGTATTGTGAATGTTTAAACTTGCGCTAAAACTCCACCTTAACTTGAAGAACTTAAAAACTGCTACTTTTCTTTGTTGAGGGTCTAATCACCCCCCTCTAGACACCTCTTCTCGATCCTTTCAACAATGATACGTGGGAAATAAGATGAACTATGCAATCGATGTTGGAGACATCAAGCACGAATCAGATTAGAGTTGTGTGTGCGATACGTGGCGTACAGTTGATCCATCCGAGCTGTTTGTGATGGAATAAGCCGTGTGTGTTGCGGGCAAATGCTTGCTAGTATATAACCTTAAATTTAACCAACAAAATGTTAATCATGTTACAAAAATTATATAATTGGAAACTATGTTCTAATATGAATCCAACGATATAACCTTTGGCGACATGCATTCATATTTTATTAGTTAAATCCTACTTATAAACCAGGACGGGGGTATAGTAGGTAATTAAATCACAAACTTTTTTTATTACCCATATGTGTACGTGTCCTTTCGTCCTCCTCTCGCGTGTCTTGTCACCCCGCTGCCGCAGACGGCTTCGAGCGCAAGCTTGAGCAGCGCGCGGGGGCATTCTTTTGGCCAAACGGTTGTGAGCCCGTTCCCGCGCAAGCTTCCCGCCTGACTCGGTGAAACCCCGCAAATCCCAATGCTTACCAGCCTACTATATAAACCCTCACGACCAGCGAGTCCTGTGTCCTATTTTCCCCTCCCTCCCACAATCGCCAGTGGCACCGATCTGTCGTGGTCGCTCAGCCACTCCACCGTCATCAGAGGACAGCTCCAGCTAGGAGGCTACACCACGGCGGCGGCGCAATTCCCAGCGTAGTGTAGTGCGTGTGGCGTCCCTATTGGGTGCGCGCGGAACACCCACCACACGCTCCATCACCGCTGCCCATCGGCAGCTGTTGCCGGCCGCCTTTTCCACCACACCACCGTCGAAAGCTAGGGCCATCGCCCGCTCCGCCGCCGTGGCCCAAAGGCGGGAGGTGGCTGTCGTGGCCGCCACCCCACTGCCGGCCACCGTGGCCATCACCCGCTCCGCCACCGCGGCCCGTAGGTGGGAGGTGGTGGTCGTGGCCGCCACCCCATCGTCGGCCACCAGCCCACCATCGACCGCCGGGATCATCACCCGCTCCACCACCACCGCTTGAAGGAGGGAAGCGGAGGTGGAGGCCCGCATGTGCGTCAGCGACCTTGCACGCTACATCAAGTTCCTGCAGGAGGAGGAGGAGCGCCTCGTCGAGCACGCAAAGAGCCTTACCGCAGCCGTGGCCGCAACACACACCGACGTAGAGGCGAGGAATCAGGAGATCTACGATCAGTCCGGCCGCTTTGAGAGGGGTCGTCTGGAGCGGCAGAGGGCGTTCGAGCTGGTGAGCATCGTTGAACGTGCAACAGCGACAGGCACCGTATTGCAGTTGTCCAGATCATCGGTAGGCTCCTCCTCCTCTTCCTCTTAGTGAGTGCGCTTGGTAGAGGAGAGGCTGCCGGAAGTAGTACAAAGCCCCTCCGTAGTAGTAGTATTTAGGGGCTATTTTGTTCAGTTCATCTGACTATAGATGTGGTGGAACTGTACAACATACTTAAAATTAGCTAGTATATATAGTTGAAATAGATATTTCAGTACGTGGTAGGCAACAATTGGGGAAAAGCTTGGTCGGTTCAGCTGTCGAGTTGAATTATTTGTATAAATTAAGAATGGCTGCTTAATCTATGAATGAAATCTATGCTTAATTACTAAATTTTAGTTGCAAAAAATAGATAGTGCTAGTGACTTTCAGCTGCATATTTTGACAAATCGCAGTGTTACAAGGATTGACAAATGACAATGTTACTAGATCAAGAAATGTCAATCTTTCCAGTTGACAAATGGCAACATACCCAATATGACAGATGCAAATCTTACCAAATTGTTTGTACGTGGTTGCACACAGGTCATCCAAAACAACCGTTTGCGTTGAAGGGATGTACAAATCCTGCTCGGCACATTTTCTCTTGGCTTCCTGGGGAAGCTGTCAGTTTGCATACGGGTGTTATAACTAAATTGTTTGCGATCAAGAGCTGCACAAATCCTACTTGGCACATTTTCCCTTGGCTTCCTGGGGAAGCTGTCGATTTGCATACGAGTGTTCTAACTAAAACGTTTGTGATGAGTGTTTTATATTTAAAAACCGTATTAAACTGCGGCTTGGGCTCCATTAATGGAGAGGATGCGAGCAAGGCGGGTGGCCATGGAAGTCAATGGGCTGGCTTTCCGGTGAGCCTGCGCGGCGTACAGCTCGCACGCTTCCCGGTGAGCCCGTGCATTGGAGTATAGCTAGCACGCCTCCCGTTTAGTCAAGCACCTGTCCGCACGGCACCTCCTAGCCATTAAAAGAGTGAGGCGTGGCGTCACATGAATTGTTAAGAGAACACACACGATTTAAATTATACAAAACGTTTGAGATGTTACAGTGGCAGCTATTTGTTTCAAAATTCCTTTGTTGGTTGTTATTCCAGTGCGCCTTCTCTCAAAATGGACACAAAAATACCACAACATGTCGGGTGCCATTCCATGATAGCATGCCAAGTTTCATGAATTTCACACGAGTTTTGGATTTACCAGAATTAAAAACAAAGTATATCAATGTTTTTCCGGCAACCAATAGTGCCCTGGTGTTTGAAATTCATTCCCATTTCTTGCATGGGACCTAAGCATGCACCCAAGGACACATATTTGATTTTTCAACAAATTTATATGCACTGGAGCATGTGCATGTAGTTCAAATTTGAATTATGCATATAAAATGCCTAGAAAACCCAGTTATTGTATAAAAATGTCCAAACAAACCCTGAAAGTTTCCAAAATTTAACACAACACTCAAGTTATTCTATGTTGACACTAGAAATTTTTTGAAAGCAATAAGAGGTAATGGATATCGTTTCGTCCCCAAAGGTGGGACGTTCCCTACCGAAACCATCAGGCTTATTGTGAGAATCTTATACCTAAACATGCCCCAAATGGGACAAAAATTTAACCACTGCATGTTGATGCCGCTCCATAATAGCATGCCAAATTTCATGAATTTCAGACGAGTTTTGGATTTACTAGAATTTAAAAACCAGGTATCTCAATGTTTGCGGCCGAGTGACGGTGGCAGGGTGTTTGACATTCATTCCCATTTCTTGCATGGGACCTAAGCATGGAACCAAGGAGACATATTTGATTTTTCAACCAATTTATATGCACCGGAGTATGTGCATGTAGTTCAAATTTGAATTATGCACATAAAATGCCTAGAAAAACCGAGTTAATGTATAAAATTGTCCAAACGAACCCCGAAAAATTCCAAAATTTAACACAACAGTCTTGTTGTTCTATGTTGACACTATAAATTTTTTGAAAGCAATAAGAGGCAATGGATATCGTTTCGTCCCCAAAGGTGGCATGTTCCCTACCGAAACCATCAGGCTTGTTGTGAGAAGCTCTGGTTTGTGAGAAGCTTATACCCAAACCTGCCCCAAATGGGACAATTTTTTTACCATGGCATGTTGATGCCGCTCCATGATAGCATGCCAAGTTTCATGAATTTCAGACGAGTTTTGGATTTACTAGAATTTAAAAATCAGGTATCTCAATGCTTGCGGCCGAGTACCGGTGGAAGGGTGTTTGACATTGATTCCCATTTCTTGCTTGGGACCTAGGCATGCAGCCAAGGACACATATTTGATTTTTCAGCCAATTTATATGCACTGGAGCATGTGCATGTAGTTCAAATTTGAATTATGCACATAAAATGCCTAGAAAACCAAATTAATGTATAAAAATGTCCAAGCGAACCCTGAAAAATTCCAAAATTTAACACAATACTCCTGTTGTTCTATGTTGACACTAGAAATTTTTTATAAGCAATAAGAGGCAAAAGATATCGTTTCGTCCCCAAAGGTGGCACGTTCCCTACAGAAACCATCAGGCTTGTTGTGTGAAGCTCTGGTTTGTGAGAAGCTTATACCCAAACCTACCCCAAATGGGACAAATTTTTTACCACGGCATGTTGATGTCGCTCCATGATAGCATGCCAAGTTTCATGAATTTCAGACGGTTTTTGGATTTACTAGAATTTAAAAACCAGGTATCTCAATGTTTGCGGCCGAGTGACATGGCAGGGTGTTTGACATTCATTCCCATTTCTTGCATGGGACCTAAGCATGCACCCAAGGACACATATTTGATTTTTCAACCAATTTATATGCACTGGAGCATGTGCATGTAGTTCAAATTTGAATTATGCACATAAAATACCAAGAAAACCAAGTTAATGTATACAAATGTCCAAACGAACCCCAAAAAATTCCAAAATTTAACACAACAGTCATGTTGTTCTATGTTGACACTAGAAATTTTTCGAAAGCAATAAGAGGCAGCGGATATCGTTTCGTCCCCAAAGGTGGAGAAGCTCTGGTTTATGAGAAGCTTATACCCAAACCTACCCCAAATGGGACAAATGTTTTACCACGGCATGTTGATGCCGCTCCATCATAGCATGACAAGTTTCATGAATTTCAGACGAGTTTTGGATTTACTAGAATTTAAAAACTAGGTATCTCGATGTTTGCGGCCGAGTGACTGTGGCGGGGCATTTGACATTCAATCCCATTTATTACATGGGACCTAAGCATGCAACCAAGGACACATATTCGATTTTTCAAGCCGTTTATATGCACAGTAGCATGGGCATGTAGTTCAAATTTGAATTATGCACTTGAAATGCCTACAAAACCAAGTTAATGTATAAAAATGTCCAAACGAACCCTGAATAATTCCAATTTTTAACGACACACCTATAGGTGCATGTTCACTGCAGATAAAAGTTCTAGCAATTCAAACACCATCCTTTGCAGCTATGACCCCATTATGTAATTCAAATCAAGACGAAAAATCAAGTAGATCGCAGACAGCTTATATGACCAACCATGTGAGATGCAACGCAAAATATCTTGGAGCACCGTCGGAGTATAGTACGCATACGGCTTACGCTAGTAGGTGTGACGGCTACAGTCCACAGCCGGCGTGTCAAGCACACTAGCTCGCTCCCCAAATATTATTTCACTGTTCAATCGTCGCCGGTGAAAGATGGGGATGTGGACCCGTGTCATGAGGGAAACTTCGGCGGCCTATTCCGGTGAGAGCGCGGCCGCAGCCGCCAGGCGCATGCTAACAAGCTTCGTGAGCACGGCCGCAATCTACGACCGGGCGGCCAAGGCAGCCCTAATGGCCGTTGTTGCTTCTCAAGCGGCGGCAGCAACATCTGCCTCTGGGATAGCAACTGGCGAGAGCAGCACAGCAGCTGTCCATTCCACAGCTGTGGCCTTAGCCCTGATGGAGTCCACCCATGACCATGTCGAGGCCGCCCACGCCCAGCTCGTGGCGGTCACCGTAGAAATCGAACGAAGCTTCTCCGACAACGGTCGACAACCCACGATCGAAGAGTTGGTAGTCGCCGAGAGTGCTCGAGCAGTCGTCCGTTCCTGCGCGGCATACCTTGCCAGGACGGAGCCCACCAAAGTCCAGATCGCGGCCGCCCATGCCCAGCTCGTGGCAGCCTATTCCAAAGATATGGCGAGATGCTTGCCGAGTATGGTGTGATGGATGACATGGATCCCCTTCCCCAGGAGATCGTCGGGCGCGAGCTGGACATGGAGGAGGCGGTGGAGACCGACGAGCACCAGCCGTAGTAGTACTCTTCGTTTTGTTTAATTAAGTGCGCCGGTCTTTAATTTGTTAGAGTAATGTTTAGGTCAGCTAGCTCTGTTTAATTGTTGAACTTGCTCGATTAATAAGTTTGGGTGTGATGTAGTCTCCTTTGTGTACCCAAATTATGCAATGACGTGGATGACCACTATAACCAAGGAAATTCAAACCAAATTTTTTGACGTTCAAACTCATCACACACGGGTTAAGCTATCTGAATCATTTGTGATGTTCACATATCGTACACTGTTCTGAATAAGGGACCGTGTCCGATGACACTTTGCGCGCTACTTTTTTCGCGGAACCGATTCCAAATTTTCGGCTTCCGTGGAAATATCTACCTCCCCGCCGCCTCCCCCTTACCAAAATCCACATTTACCCTGTTTCCGCCTTTCTTTCCAAGTTGAAACCTTCACTCCTTGCTTGCAGCACTGCCTCCTCGTCGGCGTCCCTCCTTCACGCTGCTCGGCCTCGCCTATCCAGGCAGGTAATCCACACCCAACCCCCATCCTCCTCCTCCTTCCACATCCCACATGCCCCGACCGTTGGCGCGACACCTTCCACCCAAATCACCGACCCCTCCACCAAATAAGTGCCGCCCTAAGCCATGGTGCACGCAGTATAGCCAGGATCTCAAGGAGCATTTGGCAGCGGAGAAGCAAATCACGGCCGCACATGCGGATGAGGTCGTGATGGCTGCCATTCGTGCTGACCCCCGGATCTTGGAGGAGCACCTCGCCATCAAGGCCACCGTCGACGCCTCACACGCTGACAAGGCGGCGCAGTTGGCTACTTTAAACAACAGTTCATGGAGTTTTCTTGAGCCCACCTTTGGTGCCTTTGATGAAGACTACGAGGTGTTTTCTCAGCATGCACGTGCTTACCTCATCTCTTGAGCCAGCAAGTTGGTGCCAGGAGCGGCTCAGGAAACTCACCACTACGACGAGGGCACCCACGACGCGGAGGCCTTGCCCTCTTCCATGTCCAAGGAGCCCATAGTCATTGATATCTCTGATAATGAGGAGTAGCTTGTCTTATTAGCTCACTATAAGGACCCACGTTCAGTTTGCTAGCTACTGCCTTTCCTTAAGAAATTCTAGTGAATTGTGCTATCTACTTTTACCATGCAATCTGTTGCTCTAGTGTATATGTTCTATATATCGTGCATCGTGGTGCTCACTTATTAACTGTTTGGTTAATTAGTTGTCATGTTCAGTTAACTATTTGGTTCAATTCTGCAAATGTGATGTTCAATTCTTCAGGGTGCAATTTTGTATTGTCTTCCATGTGAGAAATAAATTGAATTTTTCTTTACAAAATACATGAGAAACAAATACAATTGCTATATTTACAAGTTGTCAAGCATGCTTGGTTTGGTTAACTGTCGAATCTTCTAGTATGTTATACATTATGCAATGTGGTGCTGAGTTAACGTTTGGTTCATTTGTTGTGGTGTTTAGTTAACTGTTTGGTTCAATTCTGCAATGTGATGTTCAATTGTTGTGGGTGCATTATGTTATTATATACCATGTGAGAAATAAATCAAATTTGGTTGTACTAAATACATGAGAAACAAATACAATTGCTATATTTCCAAGTTGTTAAGCATGCTTGGTTTGGTTATCTGTCTGATCTTCTATTAGGAGTATGTTATATTGTGCAATGTGGTGCTTAGTTAACATTTGGTTCATTTATTGTGGTGTTTAGTTAACTGTTTGGTTCAATTATGCAATGCGATGTTCAATTGTTGTGGGTGCATTCTGTTATTGTATACCATGTGAGGAATAAATTGAATTTGGCTGTACTAAATACAAGAGAAACAAATACAATTGTTATATTTCCAAGTTGTTAAGCATGCTTGGTTTGGTTAACTATCTGATCTTCTATTAGGAGTATGTTATATTATGCAATGTGGTGCTCAGTTAATGTTTGGTTCATTTGTTGTGGCGTTTAGTTAATTGCTTGGTTCAATTTTGCAATGTGATGTCCAATTGTCATGGGTAGAATTTTGTATTGTTGTGCATGTGAGGAATAAATCGAATTTTGCTGCACTTAATACATGAGAAACATATACAAGTGCTATATTTCCTAGTTCTTAATCATGCTTGGTTTGGATAAATGGGTTTTCAATGTGGCTTGAATTAATCTGATGAATCTGCAATGTGCTTATTTTTCATCAACATATTTTACTGATAGCATGCGAACCCTCACTTAACCTGATGACTAACTACCTTATATGTATTGCAGGGAAACAATGGGAAGCACTGAGGTTTACAATCGAGGTTTGCACATGCATGGTCCTTTGTCTAATAGCACATTATTGTGCAATTGTAGGAACCATTCTAATATTCAGGTTTTTAACAATTTGGTCTTGCACAGGTAGGTCCTGCTGTCAGAGGTTTTGACCCACTGTTCGACCCTTTTTGTATTTGGGGAAATGAGTTGTCCATGAATATCAGTCAAGTCAAGAAACTCAAAAAGATTGTTAGGATAAAGAAATTAGCAACAAAAAACAACAAGATCTTTGTCTGCATAATGAAGAAGACATGAGTTCACTACAGGATGGTACTAACTATTATACCTTGCATTTTTTATTCCTTTGCCCCATTTCCAATATAGAGAAGATATTTACGCACATCCTTGTTTTCAGGCCTTTCCAAAGCAGTTCACTGATGATTAACTCTCAAACCACCTGTATGGTCAGGAGGCGAGGAAGGTATTCATATAACACCCACAGTTCAGGGTCTCTTTGATTCAAAGGATTTTCATAGGATCTTTGATGGATTATAATCCTTAGGATTTTTTTTCTATGTTGGTCGTTTGATTCGTAGGATTGAATCATGTAGGATTTTTTCCAAAGGATTCATTTGTACTACATTTCACAGGAATTCTAACATCCACTCCAACCTCTTGGAAGAAATCCTTTGTTTTTCCCGTGACACAATCAAACAAACTCAAATCCTATAGGGATCCAATGGACATGCCATTCCAATCCTACGTTTTTCCTATTCCCGTGTTTTTGCAATCCTATGAATCAAAGATGCCCTTCAATATTGAAGTGTTCCTGAAGAGGATGAAGGACGGACAGTCAATCATCCACAGCACTGGCCTAAAGTTGCAAAGACCTTCAACATCAATGAAGGCTCAATATTCGCCTTCTGCTTCAGCGGTTTTCCAGATGAGATACATCTGTCTATGTACCATATATGATGCTAATTTTGAAAGGTTATAGATGTTGCATGTGAAACTTGGTGCTCGTGTAGTTGTGCAATGGGGTAGCTGAGTGCTGAAGCTATATGATGTTGTACTCTGATGTATTTCAATTATGAAAATGAAATATATTGTGTGCTTAATATGAAATGTCAATTAGATTAATAAATGGATTATTAATAATAGGATAATTAGCCTGCTAATTGGGTTTTTCTATTGCAAATGGTTATTAATAAAACAACATGGGCGATGACCTCAGGCAACGCACACAGTTTCTAGGAATAAACCGTGTTGGATTAAAGAACAATCACACATGACATCCTCTTGAAAACTGTTTGTGTTAGGCCACCTGGCGCAAATGTTTACCACATAAAAACTGTGAGTGATGGACAGCCTTTGCCACACAGTTTCTTCTACGGACCGTGTGTGATGCATTTAATAACGCAACCGAAAAATTGTTAATACCATGTGCAATGGAAACGCTATCACAAATGATTTAACGGGGAAAATTGTGTGTGATGTACCTGCGAATAGAAACATTTTCCTTGGAGCGATTGTGTGGGATGTATATATGAACGGAAACGTTTAGGGGGGTCTGACTGTGTGGGATGTACTTACGACCGAAAATGATTCCACCTGTATAATTGTATTTTTTAGCACTACTATACATATAACCGTATTTGATCGCTCACCGGTCGCACACGACCTCATTTTGCCAAGCATATGTGCCAGGAGGGCATATCCCCGACAGCTTCTGGGTCATGTGGGAAGGACCTCCCTATCGCCCACACTCACTAGGCGACGGTTCCAAATGCTATTGCGGAAAGGGGTTAAAAACTGTTTGTATAGCACCTCGCTATACTAGTGCCTTCTTCAACGGAAATCACTTCATCGACATAAATTACAGAGTCTGAATGATGAGCAGATACTAACTTTGCTGCAGAAGGACCAACATTTGAAGTTCATTTTGTAGTGCCGAGGGAAATTTGCAATGGAGAGGGAGCAGACATTTTTATCAGGCACTGAAGCTTTCTCAGGCACTTTGGACTGATGAGGATCTTCTTCGACAGACGGTTGAGGTGTAGGAAGAGGAACCGAGTTAGTTGGTTCAGCACGAGCTGGAGAAGCTTTGTGCTTAGACTGTGGAATTTCACCTTCTTCTGATACATTTTGCTGAGAAGGATTTGCTTCACGAACAAGGGAGGCCACATGCACTGTTTTAGTTGGCCTTGGCGAAGTGGGAGCATCTACAACTGGTTTATGAATTGGCGAAGGAATTTCTTGTTCAGGAGAATTTTCTTTCTATGTTTCAACTTTAGGAGGAGGAGGAGGAGCATTCTTCTTTGCTATCTTCTTCTTCTTCTTCTTTTGTTACGGCTGATCAATGTGCCCTTTGACAAAATCATTGTAGCCAGTGGCTTGAGCTTGATGATCAAGGCAGATCTTGCGAACAATTTGCTCTAGGTTAGAATGAAATCCTAATCTTCTGTTCCGAAGGATAGTCAAGGCTCGATTGACATCCGCATATGATTCTGCAAGTTGCTTGATGACAAACTTGGATGTCATTGCCTTCATACGGGTGTCAAGCTCATTGAGCTGGGCGGTGAGATCATTGATCTGAACAGAGTCATCTCTCATGTCTCAAACAAGATCAGATGCGTGAGCAATTACTTCAGAGGGAATGGGCAAAGATGCCACTTCTCCATCAAACATGTCCTCCACAAATCTGCCAAGCTGCTCCATGATGAACACTTGATTGAACTAGTGAGGTGCATCAGAATTGTCATGAGTCTGTGCAACAGGAGCAGCCTATGCTATATTTTGCTCGGACGGGGGCATAGAAGCCAATGGTTGAGTCAACTTTGGAGCAAATTTAGCAGCCTTCTCTTTCACAACCTCAGCTCTTGGAGCATTTTGCTCAGCAAAAGGAGCTGTGATTGGCTTCGCCTTTGGCTTTGGAATTTTCTCTCCTGGCTTAGCTGTGCTTACTGGAGCTTCAACAACTAATTTTTGCAGATCAATCTCCTCAGGATGAGGAGTTGTATTCACATGGTCTACCATAGTGACAGTGGTACGAGGCATTTTTATATTCAAAGAAATCTTCTTTAGAGGTGCTATTGGAACTGCACTTGCTCGAAGATCAGGCAGGATGGTGGATGTAGTGATGTTCACTTTCTCAGAAAGAGTTGCATCAACTTCTTCTCTTGTGAGTGGAGGATCATCTTGATCAGAGGAATCACTTTCATCATTTCTAGCAACTGGTTTGGCTGGCCTTCTCTTCGGCGCACTTTTTTCTTCAAAGCAGAGCTGGGATCATGATTGAGTTTAGAACGGTGTTCTGCTTTTCCTTCAACCTTTTTCTTTTTGATGTCTGATTTGATGAGACGACAATTTTCTTCTTCTCTAGATGTTTCCTTTTCAGCCTTCTTGGCTCTCTTTTCGGCGTTCTTCAGGCGCTTGGCCAATTCATCAGGATAAGATTCGGGAGTCCTCAGAGACGACTCATCAACATCATGTGGAGGTGGCGCTCTTTCCTAGGGATCACTTGCACGGACAAGGCCAATTTCACGACAGTCACCCCATGGAGGATGGAAAGCAAAGCTCTTGGCAAATCGAGGATGAACCATTATATAGTGGAGCCACTTCCACACCCAGTGGCATCGAATCCTTTGCAGACGCTTTCTTCTCTGTGACGAATCTTCTGTAGGAACAGTGTTGTACTTTTCATGAGAGATATACTGAGCTGAATTTGTGAAAGGTTTCCTGCCACCTTTCCTTTTCTTCGGAGCATTTTCTTCTTGCTCGTCTGGATGTTTCTCATGCCTTTTACTTTTGCTGGTGGATGGGCCTACCGTTGGGCCCTTTGCATTTGGTGCCTTATACTCGTCCGCTATACCCATGATTACCTCATCTTCATCGACCATGCTCATTGGTCGAGCAAAATCCTCAACAGAATGCATACACCTAAGAGTTAGAATAGATACGGGGGGAAATGGGGACAGGGTTACAAATGCTCACAACGAATATTTTTTCCGAACAAAAACATTTTGAGCAAGAATTAGATGCAGACTTTGAGGTATGTTTCGAATGAATGTAATGTATAGGACGGGCTAGTAGGTTCGAAGAAAATACTAGTCAGCGTGCTAGGCATTCCATTCCATTCGAGCAAAACATAACACAAACCCTAGATATGAAGGGATTCAGATGCGAGGGACAACTACAAACCACATCCACACTAGTAAGGGTATAGAGCTAGATCTAAGATATATGGTAAAACTGGAAGAAAATAACCATGAACGAACTCGAATCAAGAAGGATGGAGGTCCGAGTTCAAACCAGACGTACCCTAGCTTGGTGACGTGCAGCAGCTACGGCGGCCCGGGGAAGAGGATGTCCCGCGGCAGCGAGGAAGGACTCCGGTGACCACTTTCCGGTAGTGAAGCGATGAAGAGTTCGTCGGCGTCGAGCTCAAGGTGGAGCGCTGCGGTGAGGGTTTCGGTGAGGAGGAGGCAAAGAGAAAGGAAGTGAACTAGAATAAATGGGTGTGCGGTTTTTATATGCGAATGAAAATAACCGCACACAGTGGATTATGATCGAATGGCCCCTATTCAGAGACTATTGCGATTCAATGGACACGACTTTGTGGCAGCTGATGTATTACACGTGGCAACCGTCATAAAGATCGTGGTCCTGACTTGGGCGAGAAATCCCAAATTTTGGACAGCTTTCGCCAAAACAAATTAATGTTCGGACCAAATCTTAATCGTGGTCAAGGACACCAAATAAAGTTTCATTCCAGATAAAATTGAGCATTTGTAATCGAATAGCATAGACTGGAAGAGAGAGAATAGAGACAAAACATGGTCCTAGGCATTTCACTCATGCAGATAAACACAAACACTCGAGCAAATAACTATGAGGGAAATGAATTCAGACAAACACGAAAACTTTCCATGGCAAAGAAACTGAACGAAAGAGAATTGTGGTGGCGTAACCCACCGTATAAGAACTGTATGAACCCGAGCATCGCACAATTATTGTGGCACACGGTTAGTCTAGTTCTTCGTTAATGTATTCACTCTCACAAAGAAAATTTCACTTTGTCGAAATTTCCAAACTCTTCGAGTGTTATGCACCCATTCCTTTTAAGATGTGGAAGTGTTAGCACAGGTGCCGAGTCGAGCTTACTGCACGTTTGCGAAGTCCAGGATATTTAGCTCACACCGTAACACACAGAATCTTTTCTCGTCAAGAGGCTTGGTGAAAATATCAGCGAGATTGTCTTCGGTCTTGACATGATTGATGACAATATCCTCTCGAGCAACATGATCGCGAATAAAATGATGTCTGATGGCAATATGCTTCGTGCGAGAATGCTGCACATGATTATGTGCAATTTTGATGGCACCTTCATTATCGCAATATAGAGGGATATGCTTGACCTTGATGCCATAATCCTTCAGAGTCTGCTTCATCCACAATAATTGAGTGCAACAAGCGCCCGCAGCAATATATTCGGCCTCAGCCGTGGAAAGTTCTGCTTCCTTGATGACCAACAGACCAATGATCTACCAAGGAAATGACATGTCCCCAAAGTAGATTTCCTATCAACCAAGTCACCATCCCAATCCAACAGGATCAAACTATGCTCCCTTAGGATACCATAAACCTAAGGTGGGGGTGTGAGCCAGATATCTCAGAATGCGCTTGACTCCTTGGTGATGCGATTCTTTCGGTGTAGCTGTCACATCCCTAGTTCTGGTATGACCTAGGTTAGCCTTCATGTTTGCATCATGTTTAAATTTCATTGAAATTTGAAATGGGGATTTGTGAAACCCTCAGAATCATTCTGGAAATTACCCAAATAAAAAAAATTGCTCCAAAAGGGTCCAAGAAAATGCTCATGTTGCTCTCTGAAAATCTTGGACAGAGATAAAAGTCAAACCAACATTTTCAGGAGCTCATAAGTATTTATTTTGGACTTTTGGAATTAATGCAATAATTATTTGCTTTGGATATATATTATATATATAATATTGTCCAAAAATTATGCCAGTAGTTGAGGAGCTCTGGAATAATACCACTAGCCCCTGCAAAAATTGGCATAAGAAAATAAAATGGTTTAGTATTTTATTTAAACCAAACAAGTGTCAGAAAAATAGAAAAAAACAAAAAAAGGAAAAAGCCTACCTGTGCTTACCAGCGGCCTGGCACTGTGCAGCCGGCCTGGCCCAGCGGCCCAGCAGGCCGGCCCAGCCGACTGGCACTGCCAGTCGTCCCCTTCCTCGCGCCAGGAGGACAGGGGCACGCGCCCGGCGCGCGCGGCCACGCGCCCGGCCACCTCCTGCCTGCCTGTCTCTCCCCTCGTCGCCTGGATGCCCTGCACGACGCCACGCGCCGCCCCGCACCTCTCCCACTCTCTCTCGTTCCTTCCCCCCTCTCCATCACTCTCTCTCACCGCGCCCGAGCGCTGCCGTCGCCGCAGCTCCTCGCCGTCATAGCTACCGCCTCCCCCTCGCTCTCTCTCTCTGTGTTTGCAAGCTCCGCCACATCTCCGCCTACCTCTCCGTCGAGCCACGCACCTCGGGAGGTCCTGGAGTGCCTCCATCACCGTCGTCTTCATCTCCGGCTGCCGTGGGTCCCCATCGCCGCACCGTCGACCTCAGCGCGTCCCCGAGCTCGCCAACCCCTCTGTTCGATCCGCTGTGAGCTTTTGTGTCAATCTCCCCTCTCTCATGGCTCCTTTCCTCCCGCTAACACCGTTGCCGTCGCGGCCGAGAGCTCGGCTCCGCCGTTCATGTCGCCGCCATGGCCACTGTCACCTAGGGCCACGATCGAGCACACCACCGTGCTCAGTGCAACGCCAGGAGGCCGTCGAGGCACTCCAAACCCCTCTCGAGCTCCGTAGCGCCGAACCCACTGTTCCCGTAGCTCCGGCCACCGCCATGGTTGCCGTGGCCATCGTCTCCGGCCACCCCACGGCCTCCCGCGTGTCCCACTGGGTGCGCGTGAACCTGGGCATCGCGTAGGTGGTCTCCGCCGCGCGTTTGGTCGCCGGAAGGCGAATCCCGTGCCCCTCCGCCGCGTTCTGCCTCGGCGGCGGCTAAACGCCAGCGGGATTGACCAGGTCCAACCCCCCTGCTGACCTAGCTTTGACCCTAGTGGGTCAATGACATGTGGGGCCCGGCCCTGCTAATTTTTAGTTAGGATTAGTTTAATAGCTAACCAACTCTGTTAACTAACTGTGACACTGATGTGTGGACCCCACACGTCAGGTTTGACCTGATCAGCCATGTTTGACTCGCTGACGTCATGCCACTGTCATGCTGACGCAATATATCATTTTCTGGTTTAAAAATAAATCAGGAAATTCCAGAAAATGATATAAACTTCAAAAATTCATAGAAATTCAACCGTAGCTCAGATTTAAATAATTTATATATGAAAAATGATCAGAAAAATTCAATCTATCCATCTGTACCATTTTCATGCATGAAAAACCAACCTATACACGTTGTATATATGAAAACACATGAATGGCATTTATAAAGGCTTATTTTGGAGTTGCATTTGAAACTTTGGTTCAAATGGACTTCATGCAAATGAATGCTAGATGCATTAACTCAAACAAACATCACATACTCATGCCATGATCATGCATCATATTGTTGCATATGCTTGTGTTTGATTGTCGACACCGTTCCTTCTCGATAGGTCCTGCTCCGGAGACCGATCCAGAGTACCTGTCAGAGGAGCAGTGCCCCCCTGTTGATCTACCGGGCAAGCAAACCCCCTTGTTCATTTCGATACAATCCTACTCTCTCGCTCCTGCTCTCATTTATTGCATTAAGACATCAACGATTCAACTGCTATTTTATGTTGTGGAAGTTGAACCCATTCCTCTGCATGACCTGTCATAGCCATAGTAAATAGTTAAAACCCACTAGCATGTGTAGGAGTTGATTGAGCCATGTTGTGTTCCTACCATGCATTGCCTACTATTGCTTAGAGTATGTCGGGTCTGATTCATCGGGAATGAATTGGAGTGTTACGATATGTTCTGGTGCTGAGAGTTAAGCGTGTGAACACGATTTGGTAAAGGTAGTGGTGAGAGGCCATGTAGGAGTACATGGTGGGTTGTCTCACTGGAACCGTCCTTAAGCACTGAGTTCCGTGTATGTTGTCCAATGACTAGCTACTACCATACATTGGAATGCTTAAGTGCCCCTCTCGACTTATTAGCCAACTTGATCTCTGTCCAGGAGTTGCAATTAGTTTCTGGTGTTTGTAGGTAGTGTTAGTAGTCTACCAAGTGGCACCTGGCCAGGTGGGCTTGGGACAGACTAGGCACAGTGGAACGGTGTACCAAGTGGCACCCGGATGGTGGGCTTGGGAACCCTGCTCACATCGTTTGGGGCCTGTGAGCGACACCCCGGCCGGATCTCCTTGCGGATGGAACCCGAATAGGTGATAAACCTGGATGAGAGACTTGTGTGGTTAGTTAGGTCATGGCCGACACCCTCGCTAGGCTTCCGCTTGAAGGTTGCCGAGGTACATGACGTGTACATGGTGATAAGTGGTGAGAGCGTGTGTGAAGAAGTACACCCCTGCAGGGTTATCATGATCTATTCGAATAGCCGTGTCCTCGGTTATGGACTTCTTGGATGCTTACGTGGTACATAGACAACTTGAAGTGGATACTCTAAAATGCTCAAGACAAGTGTGAGTGCTATGGATGGCCTTCTCGTAAGGAGACGGGGATGAATCCATAGTAGTGTATTGATGTGGTGATTAGTGGACTCGTGTGCGCTGCCTCACCTCAAAGAAGTTTCTCGTTGTCGTAGAACAGGATAGCCACTGAGTCAAAGCTGGCTTGCTGCAACTAAACCCCACATTACCTTCTTGATACAAATGCATGTATGATAGGATCTGATGTAAGTCTTGCTGAGTACCTTTGTACTCACGTTTGCTTTATTTATGTTTTGCAGGTGAGACATCTGTCTCACTAGTAGTACCGCTTGGACTTCGACGAGTAGCTTGTTACCTCAGCTACGATCTTGTACCCTTGGGAGGGACTTGTAGATAGTCAGGCTTCCAGCCTTTTTCTTTTGTAGTTGTCTGTACTCAGACATGTAATGCTTCCGTTGCTTGTATGCTCTGAATGATGGGTCATGTGACCCCTGTTTGTATTTAATGCTATGTGGCTCTTCTGGGCCTTTATCTATATGAGTTGCGTTATGTTGTGATGCCATGTTGTACAGCACATACTTGCATGTTATGCGTACGTGTGACGTGTATTGCTATGTGTGGGATCCGACAATCTAGTTGTTTATCCTTGGCAGCCTCTCTTATGGGGAAATGTAGTCTAGTGCTTCCTTGAGCCATAGTAGTCCGCTACAGCCCGGTTCACCGGAGTCCTGCTAGCCCAGCACTACTGCTCAGGACACTTGACTGGCCGGCATGTGTTTCACTTTCGTTCCTGTGTCTGTCCCTTCGGGGAAATGTCACGCGGTGACATCCGGAGTCCTGCCTAGCCTGCTACAGCCCGGGTTCCCCATCGCCGCACCGTCGACCTCAGCACGTCCCCGATCTCGCCAACCCCTCCGTTCGATCCGCTGTGAGCTTCTGCGTCGATCCCCCCCTCTCTCATGGCTCCTTTCCTCCCGCTAACACCGTTGCCGTCGCGGCCGAGAGCTCGGCTCCGCCGTTCATGTCGTCGTCGTGGCCACTGTCACCTAGGGCCGCGACCGAGCACACCACCGTGCTCAGTGCAACGTCAGGAGGCCGTCGAGGCACTCCGCAGCCCCTCTCGAGCTCCGTAGCGCCGAACCCACTGTTCCCGTAGCTCCGGCCACCGCCATGGTTGCCGTGGCCATCGTCTCCGGCCACCCCATGGCCTCCCGCGTGTCTCACTGGGTGTGCGCGAGCCTGGGCATCGCGTAGGTGGTCTCCGCCACGCGTTTGGTCGTTGGAAGGCGAATCTCGTGCCCCTCCGCCGCGTTCTGCCTCGCCGGCGGCTAAACGCCGGCGGGATTGACCGGGTCCAACCCCCCTGCTGACCTAGCTTTGACCCTAGTGGGTCAATAACATGTGGGGCCCAGCCCTGCTAATTTTTAGTTAGGTTTAGTTTAATAGCTAACCAACTCTGTTAACTAACTGTGACACTGACGTGTGGACCCCACACGTCAGGTTTGACCTGATCAGCCACGTTTGACTCGCTGACGTCATGCCACTGTCATGCTGACGCAATATATCATTTTCTGGTTTAAAAATAAATCAGGAAATTCCAGAAAATGATATAAACTTCAAAAATTCATATAAATTCAACCGTAGCTCAGATTTAAATAATTTATATATGAAAAATGATCAAAAAATTCAATCTATCCATCTGTACCATTTTCATGCATGACAAACCAACATATACATGCTGTATATATGAAAACACATGAATGGCATTATAAAGGCTTATTTTGGAGTTGCATTTGAAACTTTGGTTCAAATGGACTTCATGCAAATGAATGCTAGATGCATTAACTCAAACAAACATCACATACTCATGCCATGATCATGCATCATATTGTTGCATATGCTTGTGTTTGATTGTTGATACCGTTCCTTCTCGATAGGTCCTGGTCCGGAGACCGATCCAGAGTACCTGTCAGAGGAGCAGTGCCCCCCTGTTGATCTACCAGGCAAGCAAACCCCCTTGTTCATTTCGATACAATCCTGCTCTCTCACTCCTGCTCTCATTTATTGCATTAGGACAACAATGATTCAACTGCTATTTTATGCTGCGGTAGTTGAACCCATTCATCTGCATGACCTGTCATTGCCACAGTAAATAGTTAAAACCCACTAGCATGTGTAGGAATTGATTGAGCCATGTTGTGTTCCTACCATGCATTGCCTGCTATTTCTTAGAGTATGTCGGGTCTGATTCATCGGGAATGAATTGGAGTGTTACGATATGTTCTGGTGCTGAGAGTTAAGCGTGTGAACACGATTTGGTAAAGGTAGTGGTGAGCGGCCATGTAGGAGTACATGGTGGGTTGTCTCACTGGAACCGTCCTTAAGCACTGAGTTCCGTGTATGTTTTCCAATTACTAGCTACTACCACACATTGGAATGCTTAAGTGCCCCTCTCGACTTATTAGCCAACTTGGTCTCTGTCCAGGAGTTGCAATTAGTTTCTGGTGTTTGTAGGTAGTGTTAGTAGTCTACCAAGTGGCACCTGGCCAGGTGGGCTTGGGACAGACTAGGCACAGTGGCACGGTGTACCAAGTGGCACCCGGATGGTGGGCTTGGGAACCCTGCTCACATCGTTTGGGGCCGTGAGTGACACCCCGGCCGGATCTCCTTGCGGATGGAACCCGAATAGGCGATAAACCTGGATGAGAGACTTGTGTGGTTAGTCAGGTCGTGGCCGACACCCTCGCCGGGCTTCCGCTTTAAGGTTGCCGAGGTACATGACGTGTACATGGTGATAAGTGGTGAGAACGTGTGTGAAGAAGTACACCCCTGCAGGGTTATCATGATCTATTCGAATAGCCGTGTCTTCGGTTATGGACTTCTTGGATGCTTACGTGGTACATAGACAACTTGAAATGGATACTCTAAAATTCTCAAGACAAGTGTGAGTGCTATGGATGGCCTTCTCGTAAGGAGACGAGGATTAATCCATAGTAGTGTATTGATGTGGTGATTAGTGGACTCGTGTGCGCTGCCTCACCTCAAAGAAGTTTCTCGTTATCGTAGAACTGGATAGCCACTGAATCAAAGCTGGCTTGCTGCAACTAAACCCCACATTACCTTCCTGATACAAATGCATGTATGATAGGATCTGATGTAAGTCTTGCTGAGTACCTTTGTACTCACGTTTGCTTTATTTATGTTTTGCAGGTGAGACATCTATCTCACTAGTAGTACCGCTTGGACTTCGACGAGTAGCTTGTTACCTCAGCTACGATCTTGTACCCTTGGGAGGGGCTTGTAGATAGTCAGGCTTCTCAGCCTTTTCCTTTTGCAGTTATCTGTACTCAGACATGTAATGCTTCCATTGCTTGTATGCTCTGAATGATGGGTCATGTGACCCCTGTTTGTATTTAATGCTATGTGGCTCTTCTGGGCCTTTATCTATATGAGTTTGCGTTATGTTGTGATGCCATGTTGTACAGCACATACTTGCATGTTATGCGTACATGTGACGTGTATTGCTATGTGTGGGATCCGACAATCTAGTTGTTTATCCTTGGCAGCCTCTCTTATGGGGAAATGTAGTCTAGTGCTTCCTTGAGCCATAGTAGTCCGCTACAGCCCGGTTCGCCAGAGTCTTGCTAGCCCAGCACTACTGCTCAGGATACTTGACTGGCCGGCATGTGTTTCATTTCGTTCCTGTGTCTGTTCCTTCGGGGAAATGTCACGCGGTGACATCTGGAGTCCTACCTAGCCTGCTATAGCCCGGGTTCCCCGGAGTCCTGTTAGCCCCGTGCTACAGCCTGGCTTCACACGCTGCTGACCGACATGCTCGATGTGAATCATGTATGCCTGTCCCCATAGGTTAGTGCCGCTTTGGGTTCATGACTAGCCATGTCAGCCCGGGTTCTCTGTCATATGGATGCTAGCGACACAATCATATACGTGAGCCAAAAGGCGCAAACGGTCCCGGGCCAGGGTAAGGCGACACCCGTGGGAATACCGTGCGTGAGGCCGCAAAGTGATATGAGGTGTTACCGGCTAGATCGATGTGACTTGGAATCGGGGTCCCGACAGCTTTGGTATCAGAGCCTGACTGCCTATAGGATTACCAAGCCAACCTGGTTGAAGTTGAGTCTAGAAATTCTTTAGCTATATAGGGGAATTGATTGTGGAAGGGAACGTAAGGCTCTTTTTACTCCTTATACCTCATGCCCTTCTGATCCGAGTCATCCTATCCTTCCTACGGGGTTAAGGAACTAGGCTTCCTCTTCTGTCTATCAGGGTCACGTGTTACTACTCCGTAGTCTCTTAGGATGGGTTGATCTGAGGCATATCCCAGTTCGAGTACCTCCAGTGTAGCCTGTTTAGTAATATCTCAGAACCTTGAGTGATGATGTTGAGTATGGTGCTACCCCGTCTTTTGCAGAATGTCTCATTTTGAGCATTTTACTGCCGTTATGCTGCCGGAATTGTCCTAGGAGTTTGAGAGATACTAAATTCTTGTGCTACCTTCTACATCCTTATGATGATGTTGAATCCATCCTTGTTTTCCTTGGTTTCGTTCTTCAGGATGTTGACGGTTAACCGAAGTTCTGTTGCTCGTAGTCGGAACCACGGAGATGGTAGGGATGAGGATCCTCCAGACCAGTCTTCGTTGGCAGAGTTCATGTTAGAGATGGGGAGGAACAAGCGTGAGTCTAACCGCTTGTTAGCACGTATCGAGGAGAACACCGCACCCCAGTGCAAAGAGTCAGCGACCATCTATGATTTCATTGGTTTGAAACCACCTACCTTCCATCATTCCATTGAACCACTCGATGCAGATGACTGGCTCTGTAGTATCACTATCAAGCTGCGTTCTGCGAACATAGCTGAAGGTGACAAGGTCACCTATGCATATCACCTGGAAGGTCCTGCTAGTCTTTGGTGGCAGAACTATGAGGCTATGCTTCCAGCTGGCCAGATAACCACCTGGAGAGATTTCACTGAGGCTTTTCGCCAGCATCACATTCCTCAGGCTCTCATTGACCGCAAGAGAGAAGAGTTCTGTAGTTTCACCCAAAGTAAGATGGCTGTTGATGCTTACAGTAGAGAGTTTGAGAACCTCGCCCGCTATGCTACAGAAGAGGTGTCCACAGACGCCAAGAAGCAGGCTAGGTTCCGGAAGGGTCTCAACCCCAAGTTGCGTCGTGATCTCCACTTGCATCATTGCAATACATTCCAGGCTCTTGTGAACAAGGCCATTAACGCAGAGACAGCTCAGCTCACTTACGAGGATTCTCGTAAGCACACCCGTGATTTGGGTTCTTCCTCCAGTTCTACTTCGCAGAAGCGCTGGATTTGGGTTCCGAACTCCGCTCTTCCACCCGGTTATTCACCGAGGCCCTCATATGTGGCGCCTCACCCAGTTCAGTTACATGCTCCACCCAGGCCTACTGGTAGACCGCTTGTCAATGCGGGTCCACGTCCTACTTCAGGGACTTGCTTCACATGCGGAGAGCCAGGACACTATGCACGTGACTGCTCTCAAACCAATTATGCTCCACCCCAGCCTGAGAAGTCTGTTGGCCGCGGTAAGCCATCACGCAAGATGATCAGTGTCAAGTCAGCTCCCACTGAACGTGGATGTGTGCATCATGTCTCAGCTAAAGACGCTCATGATGATCCGGATATCGTTCTTGGTACACTCCTTGTCAATTGTCATCCAGCATCGGTTTTGTTCGACACTGGAGCATCTCACTCCTTCATTTCTGAAAGCTATGCTAACTTGCACAACATTTCGTTTTGTGATATGCCCTCTCCACTAGTCATTCAAACTCCTGGATCCAAATGGCAAACTTCTACTATAAGCCATGGTAATGAAATCCTTATTGATAGACTTGTATTTCTTGCATCACTTATAGCCCTCAAGACTACAAATATTAACATCATCTTGGGTATGGACTGGATGAAAGCTCATTATGCCAAGATTGATTGTTACACAAGGTTTGTTCAGCTTACACACCCATCTGGCAAGATAGTCCCTGTCTCCACTAGAGTTGCAAAGCGTCAACTCTATTCTCTTAATGCCAGCCCTCTTCCATACCTTGAAGATATCCCGGTAGTCCGTGACTTTCCCGATGTATTCCCTGAGGAACTGCCAGGTATTCCACCTGACAGAGATGTAGAGTCTGTCATAGATCTTATCCCAGGAACCGCCCCAATTTCTAGGAGACCTTACAAGATGGCACCCTTAGAACTAGCTGAGCTTAAGAAACAACTCGATGAATCCTTGCAAAAGGGTTTCATCTGTCCCAGTTCTTCGCCCTGGGTTTACCCTGTCCTCTTCGTCAAGAAGAAGGATGGTACGGACCGGATGGTTGTAGATTATCGTCCCGTTAATTTGGTCACAATAAAGAACAAGTATCCGCTCCCTAGGATCAACGACCTGTATGATCAGCTCGCTGGATCCTCGGTATTTTCAAAGATGGATTTGAGGTTAGGCTACCACCAAATCAAGATTAGAAACGGGGACATTCCTAAGACGGCTTTTGTCACTCGTTATGGCCAGTACGAGTACACCGTCATGTCCTTCGGTCTAACCAACGCTCCAGCTACATTCTCCCGCTTGATGAACTCGATCTTCATGGAGTACTTAGATAAGTTCGTCGCGGTTTACCTCGATGATATCCTTATTTACTCGAAGAACGAGGAAGAGCATGCCGAACATCTTAGACTTGTGTTAGAAAAACTCAGAGAACACCGCCTTTATGCCAAGTTCTCCAAGTGCGAATTTTGGTTGCCAGAAGTGACCTACCTGGGCCACGTGATATCTGGTAAGGGCATTGCTGTCAATCCCGAGAGAGTTCAGGACGTTCTTGATTGGACTCCGCCTGAAACAGTTAAGCAAGTTAGGAGTTTCCTTGGTCTAGCCAGTTACTGTCGCCGCTTTGTTGAGAACTTCTCCAAAGTGGCCAAACCTCTCACGGAACTTCTCAAGAAAGATAAAAACTTTGAGTGGTCCCCACAGTGTGAGCACAGTTTTCAGGAACTGCAAAGGCGCCTGACTTCTGCTCCCATACTTGTGCCACCGGATTTCACTAAAGACTTTGTTATCTACTGCGACGCCTCACGACAGGGACTAGGTTGCATTCTTATGCAAGATCGCCATGTGATTGCCTATGCGTCTCGACAGTTGCATCCACATGAGGAGAATTATCCTACACATGGTCTAGAGCTTGCAGCCGTAGTCTATGCACTTAAGACCTGGCGACATTACCTCCTTGGTAAGAGTTGCGAGATTTACACCGACCACCAGAGTCTCAAGTATATCTTCACCCAACCAGATTTGAACCTTAGACAAAGACGTTGGTTGGAGTTGATTTCAGATTATGACTTAGGGATTACCTACACCCCATGCAAGGGGAATGTCATGGCTGATGCGCTAAGTCGTAAGTCCTATTGCAACAATCTTATGTTGCAGCAGGGCCAACCACTTCTCCATGAGGAATTATGTAAGCTTAACCTTCACATTGCTCCTCACGGATTCCTTTCTACCTTGGTGGTGAAACCTACCCTTGAGGATCAGATCATTTCTGACTTGAAGTTTGATAGGGGTGTTATCCGCATCAAGAGAAACATTAAGAAGGGAGTTGGTGGATGTTTCTCTATGGATGATCGAGGTGTTGTTTTCTTTGAGAATTTCTTGGTGGTTCCCAAGAATCAACATCTGCGACGACTGATTCTTAAGGAGGCTCATGAATCTCCTTTCACGATTCATCCCGGTAGTACTAAAATGTATCAGGACCTACGCCAGAGGTTCTGGTGGACTAGGATGAAGAGAGAAATTGCTCAGTTTATTGCCAACTATGACGTTTGTCATCGCGTTAAGGCAGAGCATCAAAGGCCTGCTGGCACCCTTCAGCCTTTAGCTATTCCTGAGTGGAAATGGGATAAAGTTGGTATGGACTTCATCACCGGCTTTCCCAGGACCAAGAGAGGGAATAATGCTATGTTCGTAGTCATTGATCATCTTTCCAAAGTGGCTCACTTCCTACCTGTTCGAGAGAGTATCACTGCCAGTCAGCTCGCTGACTTATATATTTCTCGAATAGTGTCACTTCATGGTGTCCCACTAGAGATCAATTTAGACCGTGGCAGTCTTTTCACTTCTCATTTCTAGGAGAGTTTCCAAACCGCCATGGGCACCCACCTTTCTTTCAGTACCGCTTTCCACCCTCAGTCAAGTGGTCAGGTGGAAAGGGTCAACCAAATTCTCAAAGACATGCTTAGATCTTGTGTTATCTCATTCGGTATGGATTGGGAGAAGTGTCCTCCCTTCGCCGAGTTTGCTTATAACAATAACTACCAATCCGGCCTCAAGAAAGCTCCTTTTGAGGTTCTGTATGGACGAAGATGTCGAACACCTTTGAACTGGTCAGAAACCGGTGAAAGACAATTCTTTGGACCGGATATGATCCAGGAGATAGAAGAGCAAGTTCGCATCATTCTTGAGAATTTGAAAACAGCCCAATCTCATCAAAAGAGCCAGTATGACCATCGTCATAAGGAAGTGGCTTATTAAGTTGGCGACAAGGCTTATCTTCGGGTTACTCCCTTGAAGGGTACCCATCGTTTCGGTATCAAGGGCAAGTTGGCTCCTCGTTACATTGGTCCTTTTCACATTCTCGCTAAACGAGGAGAGGTTGCCTACCAGTTGGAACTACCCCCACATCTTTCTCGAGTACATGATGTCTTCCACGTCTCTCAACTCAGGCGTTGCTTCTCGGATCCCATCCGTGAAGTGGACCACAAAATGCTTGATCTCCAAGATAACCTTGCATATCGAGAGTACCCTGTTTGCATTCTTGATCAAGCCGAGCGTGTCACTCGACGTCATAACATCAAGTTTCTCAAGGTTCAGTGGTCTCATCATTCCGAGAGAGAAGCTACTTGGGAGCGTGAAGATCGTCTTCGACTTGAGTACCCCGCTTTCTTTCCGCTAACCCCTAAATCTCGGGACAAGATTCTTTAGAGTGGGGTGAGTTGTCAAATCCCTAGTTATGGTATGACCTAGGCTAGCCTTCATGTTTGCATCATGTTTAAATTTCATTGAAATTTGAAATGGGGATTTGTGAAACCCTCAGAATCATTCTGGAAATGACCCAAATAAAAAAATTGCTACAAAAGGGTCCAAGAAAATGCTCATGTTGCTCTCTAAAAATCTTGGACAGAGATAAAATTCAAACCAACATTTTCAGGAGCTCATAAGTATTTATTTTGGAATTTTGGAATTAATGCAATAATTATTTGCTTTGGATATATATTATTATATATATAATATTGTCCAAAAATTATGCCAGTAGTTGAGGAGCTCTGGAATAATACCACTAGCCCCTGCAAAAATTGGCATAAGAAAATAAAATGGTTTAGTATTTTATTTAAACCAAACAAATGTCAGAAAAATAGAAAAGAAAACAAAAAAGGAAAAAAAGCCTACCTGTGCTTACCTGCGGCCTGGCACTGTGCAGGCGGCCTGGCCCAGCGGCCCAGCCGACTGGCACTGCCAGTCGTCCCCTTCCTCGCGCCAGGAGGACAGGGGCAAGCACCCGGTGCGCGCGGCCACGCGCCCGGCCACCTCCTGCCTGCGTGTCTCTCCCCTCGTCACCTGGATGCCCCGCGCAACGCCACGCGCCGCGCCGCACCTCTCCCAATCTCTCCCGTTCCTTCCCCTCCTCTCCCTCGCTCTTTCTCACCGCGCCCGAGTGCTGCCGTCGCCGTAGCTCATCACCGTCATAGCTACCGCCTCCCCTCGCTCTCTCTCTGTGTCTGCAAGCTCCGCCACGTCTCCGCCTACCTCTCCATCGAGCCACGCGCCTCGGGAGGCCCTGGAGTGCCTCCATCGCTGTTGTCTTCATCTCCGGCCGCCGTGGGTCCCCATCGCCGCACCGTCGACCTCAGCACGTCCCCGATCTCGCCAACCCCTCCGTTCGATCCGCTGTGAGCTTCTGCGTCGATCCCCCCCTCTCTCATGGCTCCTTTCCTCCCGCTAACACCGTTGCCGTCGCGGCCGAGAGCTCGGCTCCGCCGTTCATGTCGTCGTCGTGGCCACTGTCACCTAGGGCCGCGACCGAGCACACCACCGTGCTCAGTGCAACGTCAGGAGGCCGTCGAGGCACTCCGCAGCCCCTCTCGAGCTCCGTAGCGCCGAACCCACTGTTCCCGTAGCTCCGGCCACCGCCATGGTTGCCGTGGCCATCGTCTCCGGCCACCCCATGGCCTCCCGCGTGTCTCACTGGGTGTGCGCGAGCCTGGGCATCGCGTAGGTGGTCTCCGCCACGCGTTTGGTCGTTGGAAGGCGAATCTCGTGCCCCTCCGCCGCGTTCTGCCTCGCCGGCGGCTAAACGCCGGCGGGATTGACCGGGTCCAACCCCCCTGCTGACCTAGCTTTGACCCTAGTGGGTCAATAACATGTGGGGCCCAGCCCTGCTAATTTTTAGTTAGGTTTAGTTTAATAGCTAACCAACTCTGTTAACTAACTGTGACACTGACGTGTGGACCCCACACGTCAGGTTTGACCTGATCAGCCACGTTTGACTCGCTGACGTCATGCCACTGTCATGCTGACGCAATATATCATTTTCTGGTTTAAAATAAATCAGAAATTCCAGAAAATGATATAAACTTCAAAAATTCATAGAAATTCAACCGTAGCTCAGATTGAAATAATTTATATATGAAAAATGATCAAAAAATTCAATCTATCCATCTGTACCATTTTCATGCATGACAAACCAACCTATACATGCTATATATGAAAACACATGAATGGCATTTATAAAGGCTTATTTTGGAGTTGCATTTGAAACTTTGGTTCAAATGGACTTCATGCAAATGAATGCTAGATGCATTAACTCAAACAAACATCACATACTCATGCCATGTCATGCATCATATTGTTGCATATGCTTGTGTTTGATTTTCGACACCGTTCCTTCTCGATAGGTCCTGCTCCGGAGACCGATCCAGAGTACCTGTCAGAGGAGCAGTGCCCCCCTGTTGATCTACCAGGCAAGCAAACCCCCTTGTTCATTTCGATACAATCCTACTCTCTCGCTCCTGCTCTCATTTATTGCATTAGGACAACAACGATTCAACTGCTACTTTATGCTGCGGTAGTTGAACCCATTCCTCTGCATGACCTGTCATTGCCACAGTAAATAGTTAAAACCCACTAGCATGTGTAGGAGTTGATTGAGCCATGTTGTGTTCCTACCATGCATTGCCTGCTATTGCTTAGAGTATGTCGGGTCTGATTCATCGGGAATGAATTGGAGTGTTACGATATGTTCTGGTGCTGAGAGTTAAGCGTGTGAACACGATTTGGTAAAGGTAGTGGTGAGAGGCCATGTAGGAGTACATGGTGGGTTGTCTCACTGGAACCGTCCTTAAGCACTGAGTTCCGTGTATGTTGTCCAATGACTAGCTACTACCACACATTGGAATGCTTAAGTGCCCCTCTCGACTTATTAGCCAACTTGATCTCTGTCCAGGAGTTGCAATTAGTTTCTGGTGTTTGTAGGTAGTGTTAGTAGTCTACCAAGTGGCACCCGGCCAGGTGGGCTTGGGACAGACTAGGCACAGTGGCACGGTGTACCAAGTGGCACCCGGATGGTGGGCTTGGGAACCCTGCTCACATCGTTTGGGGCCGTGAGCGACACCCCGGCCGGATCTCCTTGCGGATGGAACCCGAATAGGCGATAAACCTGGATGAGAGACTTGTGTGGTTAGTCAGGTCGTGGCCGACACCCTCGCCAGGCTTCCGCTTGAAGGTTGCCGAGGTACATGACGTGTACATGGTGATAAGTGGTGAGAGCGTGTGTGAAGAAGTACACCCCTGCAGGGTTATCATGATCTATTCGAATAGCCGTGTCTCGGTTATGGACTTCTTGGATGCTTACGTGGTACATAGACAACTTGAAATGGATACTCTAAAATGCTCAAGACAAGTGTGAGTGCTATGGATGGCCTTCTCGTAAGAAGACGAGGATGAATCCATAGTAGTGTATTGATGTGGTGATTAGTGGACTCGTGTGCGCTGCCTCACCTCAAAGAAGTTTCTCGTTGTCGTAGAACAGGATAGCCACTGAGTCAAAGCTGGCTTGCTGCAACTAAACCCCACATTACCTTCTTGATACAAATGCATGTATGATAGGATCTGATGTAAGTCTTGCTGAGTACCTTTGTACTCACGTTTGCTTTATTTATGTTTTGCAGGTGAGACATCTGTCTCACTAGTAGTACCGCTTGGACTTCGACGAGTAGCTTGTTACCTCAGCTACAATCTTGTACCCTTGGGAGGGGCTTGTAGATAGTCAGGCTTCTCAGCCTTTTCCTTTTGTAGTTGTCTGTACTCAGACATGTAATGCTTCCGTTGCTTGTATGCTCTGAATGATGGGTCATGTGACCCCTGTTTGTATTTAATGCTATGTGGCTCTTCTGGGCCTTTATCTATATGAGTTTGCGTTATGTTGTGATGCCATGTTGTACAGCACATACTTGCATGTTATGCGTACGTGTGACGTGTATTGCTATGTGTGGGATCCGACAATCTAGTTGTTTATCCTTGGCAGCCTCTCTTATGGGGAAATGTAGTCTAGTGCTTCCTTGAGCCATAGTAGTCCGCTACAGCCCGGTTCACCGGAGTCCTGCTAGCCCAGCACTACTGCTCAGGACACTTGACTGGCCGGCATGTGTTTCATTTCGTTCCTGTGTCTGTCCCTTTGGGGAAATGTCACGCGGTGACATCCGGAGTCCTGCCTAGCCTGCTACAGCCCGGGTTCCCCGGGGTCCTAGCCCAGTGCTACAGCCCGGCTTCACACGCTGCTGACTGACATGCTCGATGTGAATCATGTATGCCTGTCCCCATAGGTTAGTGCCGTTTTGGGTTCACGACTAGCCATGTCGGCCCGGGTTCTCTGTCATATGGATGCTAGCGACACAATCATATACGTGAGCCAAAAGGCGCAAACGGTCCCGGGCCAGGGTAAGGCCACACCCGTGGGAATACCATGCGTGAGGCCGCAAAGTGATATGAGGTGTTACCGGCTAGATCGATGTGACTTGGAATCGGGGTCCCGACAGCAGCTTGATAGCGGGCAAACATGCAAACACTCAACACCATACCAGGTCTGTATGCACATAGGTAAAGTAGAGAACCAATCATCGAATGATAAGCTTTCTGATCGTAATCCTTACCATACACATCTGCATCCAGCTTACCATTCATGGGCATAGGAGTTCTATAGCCCTTCATTTTGGAATCTTGCATTTTGAACTTCTTCAGACATTCTTTCAGATATTTCTCCTGAAAAATGAAAATGTCATTTGCCTGTTGACGAATTTGCAGTCCGGGAAAGAACTTGAGTTCACCCATCATAGACATTTGATATTTATCAGACATCATTTTCCTAAACTCTAAACTACAAGCATTGTTAATACAGCCAAAGATAATATCATCCACATTGATTTGACATACGAATAGATCATTATCAACAGCTCGAGTGAAAAGTGTGGGACCAGTGGATCCTGGCTTGAACCCTTTGTCGAGCAAAAACTTCTTCAGGGTGTCATACCAAGCTTGAGGGGCTTAGTTTAGCCCATATAAAGCTTTCTTCAACCTAAAAACTTTGTTAGGAAATTCAGGGTGTTCAAAGTGAGGTGGCTGTCTAGCATAAACTTCCTCATCAATTTCACTATTGAGGAAAGCACTTTTCACATCCATTTGATAAAGCAAGATATCATCGTAATTTGCATAAGCAAGAAGAATACAAATTGCCTCAAGGCATGCAACAAGAGCATATGTTTCACCGGAATCAATACCTTCTACCTGTGTGTACCCTTGAGCAACAAGTCATGCTTTGTTTCTCACCACATTGCCATTTTCATCTTGCTTATTGCGGAAGATCCATTTTGTGCCGATGATATTGTACTTCTTGGATTTGGTTTGTCAACCAGTTCCCATACACCATTCAGTTCGAATTGCACCAACTCCTCTTGCATTGCATTCATCCAATCTGGATCATTCATGGCTTCTTCATACTTCGTAGGTTCTGCCAATGAGACAAAGGATAAACTGCCACAGTAATTAGCCAAACGAGTGCATGAACGAGTTGTGGGTCGATAACCAGGATTCTCAATTTCATCAAGAATTAGTGAAGGACCAACTCGATTTGCCACTCGTGGATGAGCATTTTCATCTTTATGATCATTGTCATTTTCATCATCATCATCATTTGTATCGTCATTTCCTTCAGGATTACCATTTTGATCGGCATTTTGATTTTGATAGCCCTTTCCATTCAGAGGAGCATTAGCTTCGGCGGTGGCTTGACGAGTTCTACTTCGAGTCATCCGAGCATCATCATCAGAGGATTTAGATGTGTTTCCTTCAATAGGCTTGACGCTCCCAATAGCCATTTGCCGAATAGCATCTGAAATCAGTGGTTCATCTATCGCATTTGGCAGGTGCTCCTTTTGGGAGCCGTTAGATTCATCAAACCACACATTTACCATTTCCATAACTTTCTTGTGGTGAGAGTTATAGACACGGTATGTATGCGAGTTTGAGCCATAACCGAGAAGAAAACCTTCATATGCCTTAGGTGCAAACTTGGAAGAATGATTCATGTCAAGAATATAGCAAGGTGCACCAAAAACACGTAGATAAGAAACATTCGGTTTCTTGCCAGTGATAAGCTCATATGAAGTTTTCTTAAGGAACTTGTGAAAATAAACACGATTGATGACATGACACAGTGTTAATAGCATCAGCCCGGAAGTGAATGGGAGTTTTGTACTCACTGAGCATTGTTCTCGCCATTTCAATAAAAGTTCTATTCATTCGTTCGACAACTCCATTCTATTGGGGAGTGTATGCAGCACAGAATTCATGAGTAATACTATGTTCATCGAGAAATTCAGCAATATGTGTATTTTTTAACTCAGTTCCATTGTCACTTATGACATGCTTAATCCGCACATCATATTCATTCTGGGTCTTCTTAGCGAAACTTTTGAAGATATCTTGGGTGCAGGTCTTGTCTTCGAGAAAGAATGCCCAAGTGTATCAAGAGAAATCATCAACAATAACTAGACCATAATGACTGCGAACAAAGCTTGCATAAATTTGAGGACCGAATAAATCCATCTGAAGAATTTCCAGTGGTCTTGTTGTGGTCATAATTGTCTTGGATGAGTGATGCTTCTTGGCCAATTTACCAGCATCACTTGGAGCACAAAGACGATCATTGTCAAATTTTACATCAGGGATGCCACGGAGATGATTTTTCTTCACCAGGGTCTACAAATTCCTCATACCTGCATGACCAAGCCTTTGGTGCCACAGCCAACCTTCGGTTGCTTTTGTAAGCAAACAAGTTTGGACTGAGCGACCCTTAGAGAAATCCACAATATAAAGATGACCCTTTCTAATTCCCTCAAATATGAAGGAATTGTCAAAGGCCATGAAGACAATGCATTTGGATATGGAAAATAGAACTATCATGCCTAAATCACATAGCTTGCCAACTGACATAAGATTGAATACAAGAGACTGAACAAGCAAAACATCATCAATGGACTTGTTCTTGGATATGGCAATTTTACCTAATCCAATTACCTTTCTTTTGTTGTTGTCACCAAAAGTAATATACTTTAGAGGGGAAGCAGTTAAGTTGGGGTCGACAAACAACAACTTGTCTCCGGTCATATGACTAGTGCATCCACTATCCATTATCCATTCTGTACACCTGGAGACATAGCCTTGCAGAAGAATATTAGGCTTTCTTAACCACCCACGTCTTTGCAGGTGGCTTTGAAACAAATAAATGAGCCAGATATGAGTTCTTTCGGTAAAAATAGTTGTTGCTCGATGAGGTGTGATCATAGTTGAAAGAATAAGCATTGAAATTCCTTCCAGACAAATGAGCATAGTGATTGTATGCGGTATGCATATACTCATTCTGTCGAACTCTTTCTGCCTGCATGGTTAGTCGAGCAGTAATAGGCAAAGCATCAACAGTTTTCTTAGGCGCCTAAATAGCTTTCTTTGGGGGGGGCATTTATGTTGTCTGGTCCAACATAGCGAGCAACAGCCTCACCATGTTGATTCTTGAACAACTTATAATTGTCTAGAGAATCATCATCAAGATATTCAGGAATAGGAGAGTTATATCCCAAAAGTAATGATGGGTCGATCATTTTGCTCTTAGCAGGTACCCATACAGTGTGAGGATATTGATGGGGTTCCCAGTATGAACCATTCTCATTCATTTTCCTTTCAAAACCGATACCTTCTTTCCTGGGATTTTTGTGAAGAATGGATTTATTCAAAACATCACAGATGGTTTGATGCCCTTTGAGAGATTTGAACATTCCTGTCCGAAGAAGATCCTTCAACCTAGCATTCTCATTAGAAACAGAACCATTTTCCTCGACCGAGGGGTTAGCACTAACAAATGATTCAGCATTTGATTCTGCATTGGTTCGTTCAAGGCATTTTAATCAAGGTGACACAAACACTCCTGGTTTATCCTTGAGTTGTTGGGTGAGAAGAGAATTTTCTCTACTCAAGTCCTCATGAGCCTCTCTCAGCGCCTCGATTTCCTATTTCCTCTTTAGGTAATCATAGGTCAATTTTTTGTGGTCAACTTAGAGAAAATCCTGACGAGTTGATAGTTCATCCATTCGTGACTTGAGAGTGGAATACTCTTCGGTCAACGACTAATTTTTCTCCATCTCCTCAACCAACAACCCTTCAGATTTCCTGAGGGTTTTCTCAATTTTCTCAAGCGAGTTTTGTTGAATATTGGCAATTTTGATGAACTTAGCATGGTCATCCTCATCAGAAGAATATTGATCACTAGAGTGAACCTTGTGATGTTTGGATGGTACCTTTTCTTTTGAGGCCTTGGCCATGAAGCAGTAAGCAGGAGATTCATCATCGCTTGATGGGCACCCGAAGAAATTTTTCCTAGGAGAAGAGGCACATGCTATGCCAACCATGCCCAAGTTGGAATCCTCATCGGATTCATCAGCTTCTTCGGAGGCAGACGATTCTTGTTCTTCTTCAGAATCCATCTCCTTGCCGATGTACGCCTTGGCCTTGTGAGAGGTATTGTTGTGGTTGGAGGAGGACTTGGAAGGGTTCCTTGATGAAGATCTTGATGAAGATTTTGAAGTGGAGTTGTCCTTCTTCTTGAAGAATTTCTTCGTTTTCTTTTCTTCATCGAAGTCATAGTTCTTGCTCTTGCTCTTCCTTTTGCTTCAATAGTTGCCAGAATCATATCTTCCACTAGCACAGATTTCAGCTTCCCAGAGAGGCAAGTCTGAAATGAAGTGTCCAGGCTTTTTGCACTTGAAGCAGGTGTATTCTCCCATAGGTTTTGACGAGGATTTTGAACCGCCAAAGTTGCTTGAACCTTTCTTCTGAAACTGATTTTTCTTATGAAGATGCTGGAATCTTCTCGTGATTAGTGCGAGATCTTTGCTGAGCCTTTCTAGATCATCTGAATCTTCTTCGGCATTTCCATCGGAGGAAGAATCAGCCACAACTTTGAGAGCATGATTCTGCACTGACTTGAGGCATACAGATCTCTCTTCTCTTCCTCTTGTTCCTCGTGAGTGTTCAATCTTTCCATGACATCAGCAGAGTTGAGGGATTTGAAATCAGAACATTCGTGAATCATTAGAACAAGGGTGTCGAATGAACTATCAAGAGATCGGAGCATCTTCTTCACAACTTCATGGTCGGTGATGTATTTGGCACCGAGACCTTGAAGTTCATTTGCTATGTCAATGAGATGGTCAAAGGTTTGCTGATAGCTTTCATTTCCAATGCGCTTGAAGCGGTTGAATTTCGCTCGTAGAGTATCAATTCAAGCTTCTTTCTGAGTTGAAACTCCTTCATTGATCTTCTCGAGGACATCCCACAACTCCTTCACAGTTTCACACTGGAGATACCGAAGGAATTACGCTCGAGAGAGATGGCCACCAATCTCATCTTTGGCTTGAGCATCCAGCTGAATGAGCTTCTTTTCTTCGTTAGTAGGGGCTTGTGGTACATCGATTATGAGCCCGAGTTGCACAACTTTCCACATATCATCATCTATTACTCGGAGACGGATCTTCATATTCCCCTTCAAGAAGGGGTATTCTGTCCCATCGAATATGGGAATCTTGAGATGCGATTTGTAGTTCACTGAAGACATACTTGAACTCCAAAGTCGTTAGACTAAAATGAGTAGAGTCAAGGAGTACCTTGCTCTAATACCAATTGTAGGAACGAAGTATGTCTACTAGAGGGGGTGAATGGGAGCTCTAAATTTTCTTCGAAAAACTCAAAACTCTCAGAACCCAGCAGCAAAAATGAATGAAAAAAACAGAACTACATTGAGGTAAAACCAATTACCGAAAGGAAACTAGACATGCATTGAGACAAATCACATGATGGAAAACATATCAAAAGAAAACAAGGGTAACAGAGGTAACCATTGGTGCTCGATGGCGACAGGGTATTTGTTCCACCAGTTCGTCCTTCTGCACAAAGACTACATCTAGTTGGAGGGGCTGTGACTTAACACGGAAGATAAACTCTCTTCACCCTATTCTCCTCGGCAATCCATTCGTCAACGATGTTGATTACTCGTGGTAGATACTTGAAGGCGATCTTCGAACCTTTACAGACTTCTTCTTCGAGAACCACAATCACTCTTGGTCTCTGAAGAAATTGACACCTAACTGTCTATATAGTTTGAAGCTCTCAAGAGTAATAGGTGGAGCGTACTAGACTTGGATTCGAGTGACGCTAACCACTATCTAGTTCTTCGGCTCTAGGGGTTTTCTCTCAGTGGATTTTAAACTCAAATCGCTCAGAGAGTGGGTTGCTCAACAATCTTCTCAGAATCAAACAGAGTAGCCACCGGACAAAGCCGGCGCGGGGTAGCTATTTATAGTCACAGCCTTCCGAGATGGGAAATGACCATTTTGGACACGGGGTCCATCCAATGGCCAACCGACACGTTCACAATGGTCGGAATTGCTTCTACCTAGGTTCTGCCTCGAGATGGTGGCGCTTCGTCTCGAAAGCTCCCTTATGATTTTTTTTCCAGGTCAAAACCCTCCATATAGCAGAAGATGGGCACCAGAGGCCTGATAGGGGGACCCACAAGCCCTAGGAGCACGCCCCCAGGCTTGTGGCCTCCTGGTGAGTCCCCTCTGGTATTTTCTTCACCCAATATTTTTATATATATTCCAAAATAATTCTCCGTAAATTTTCAGGACTTTTGGAGTTGTACAGAATAGGTCTCTCAAATTTTCTCCTTTCCGGTCCAGAATTCCAGCTGCCGGCATTCTTCCTCTTCATGTAAACCTTGTAAAATAAGAGATAAAAGGCATAAGTATTGTACCATAATGTGTAATAACAGCCCATAATGCAATAAATAATAATATAAAAACATGATACAAAATGGACGTATCAGCGTGCTTAGCCCACTGGGCCAAAGTCTCGTCATCCCTGTCAAGGCCAACATCACAAGATCAGCATAAACTGAAGGAAAAATTTATTGAAATCAGGAGAAGCAAATAATTGTTCCCACTCTGAATCGTCGAACAGGCGTCCAGCTCATATATAGGATGCGAGGGTGATTCCCTGGCCCTCTTAAGTGGTGGAGGAGTCCTGCTTGCTGATGGTGCCGGGCTTGATGATGGAGTAGGGTCGACACCCTTCACCACCCACTGCCGGGGAGGTGGAGTCAAGGCCGGAGCAAGGTGGCCCGAGTGGCGGTGCACCACGTCCTCCTTGTTGTTCTTAGTAGTCGTCTTATTCACCTTGGGCCCAGCCCGAGACGAAGATGACAAAAATGGGTCTTTTCTCCCTCTCATGCGGAGCCGACGGTTCTGCTCACGAGGCCAAAATATATATATATAATTCCGACCACGATGAACCAGATGCATAGGATAAAACTTTTGATGAAATTCCAATTTCAATCGGTTGTAGTTCCAAGCTCCAATATCATCACATAGCCTATAGCATTTCAATGCATTTCCCTTCAAAGACAAAGGGAAGAACTTCTTCTTGACGTCATCCTCGGGCAAACCTGCAAGCTTAAATAATCCACAAACTTCATCCACAAGGATTAGATTCATATTGGGACATAGTGTTCCATCTCCTGCGTAAGGATTAGCTAGTCGTTTCTCTATCATACCCGAAGGAATTCCATAAAAAAATATTTTCAGTAGGTGCAGTAGGTTGAGGAGAAACTTCTTGCTCTAACGGTCGAGGTGAAGATACCCCGAACAAGCCCCTCAAAGGATGATTCTCCATCATAACAAGTGACAGTAAATTTCAGCACATAATATAAATTTTTCCTTACCAAATTCCACTCACCAAAGGCGCTTCACTCCCTGACAACGGCGCCAAAAAATAGTCTTGATGACCCACAAGTATAGGGGATCTATTGTAGTCCTTTCGATAAGTAAGAGTGTCAAACCCAACGAGGTGCAGAAGGAAATGACAAGCAGTTTTCAGCAAGGTATTCTCTGCAAGCGCTGAAATTATCGGTAACAAATAGTTTTGTGATAAGATAATTCATAACGGGTAACAAGTAACAAGTCTAACTTAGGTGCAGCAAGGTGCCCAATCCTTTTTGTAGCAAAGGATAAGCCTGGAAAAACTCTTATATAAAGCAAAGCGCTCCTGAGGGCACATGGGAATTATTGTCAAGTTAGTTTTCATCATGCTCATATGATCTGTGTTCGTTACTTTGATAATTTGATATGTGGGTGGGCAGGTGCTTGGGTGTTGTCCTTACTTGAACAAGCCTCCCACTTATTATTAACCCCTCTCGCAAGCATCCGCAACTATGAAAGAAGAATTAAGACAAATCTAACCATAGCTTGAAACATGTGGATCCAAATCAGCCCCTTATGAAGCAACGCATAAACTAGGGTTTAAGCTTCTGTCACTCTAGCAAGCCATCATCTACTTATTACTTCCCAATGCCTTCCCCTAGGACCAAATCATGGTGAAGTGTCATGTAGTCGACTTTCACATAACACCACTAGAGGAAAGACAACATACATCTCATCAAAATATCAAATGAATACCAAATTCACATGATTACTTATAACAAGACTTCTCCCATGTCCTCAGGAACAAACATAAATACTCACAATTCATATTCATGTTCATAATCAGAGGGGTATTTAATATCATAAAGGATCTAAACATATGATCTTCCACCGAATAAACCAACTAGCATCAGCTACAAGGAGTAATCAACACTACTAGCAACCCACAAGTACCAATCTGAGTTTTGAGACAAAGATCGGATACAAGAGATGAACTAGGGTTTGAGAGGAGATGGTGCTAGTGAAGATGTTGATGGAGATTGACCCCCTCTCGATGAGAGGATCGTTGGTGATGACGATGGCTTCGATTTACCCCTCCCGGAGGGAAGTTTCCCTGGCAGAACAGCTCCGTTGGAGCCCTAGATTGCTTCTGTCCAGGTTCCACCTCGAGACGGCGGTGCTTCATCCTGAAAGCTTCCTTATGATTTTTTCTAGGTCAGAACCCTCCATATAGCAGAATATGGGCACCGAAGACCTGCCAGGGGGCCCACAAGCCCTGGGAGTGCTCCTAGGGTGGTAAGGCACACCCCTAGGCTTGTGGCCACCTGGTGGGTCCCCTCTGGTATTTTCTTCACCCAATATTTTTTATATATTCCAAACTAATTATCCATAAATTTTTAGGACTTTTGGAGTTGTGCGGAATAGGTCTCTCAGATTTGTTCCTTTCCGGTCGAGAATTCCAGCTGTCGGCATTCTCCCTCTTCATGTAAATCTTGTAAAATAAGAGAGAAAAGGCATATGTATTGTACCAGAATGTGTAATAACATCCCATAATGCAATAAGTATCAATATAAAAGCATGATGCAAATTGGGCGTATCAACTCCCCCAAGCTTAGACCTCGCTTGTCCTCAAGTGAAAGCCGAAATCAATAAATATGTCCACATGTTTAGAGATAGAGGTGTCGATAAAATAAAGTACGGACATGAGGGCATCATGATCATCTTAAGAACAACAACATATAATTTCTTATGCTAAAGTGATAATTCATTCACTAGGTAAAGTATGAACCAAAAACTTCATTGAAAACTAGCAAACTTTGATCTCAGTCATTGAAGCAATTGCAATTTATCATAATATCAGAAAGAGTCAATGTAAGAGACTTTGTATAGCAAGTACACATACTCAACCATCTTTTAGTCTTTCATAATTGCTAACACTCACATGATACTTATGAGATCAAAGCCTCGGCAGGACACAGAGAAAGATAGCGGCTTATAGTTTCTCCTCCCAACCTTTTACCTCAAGGGTAATGTCAACAATAATACTTTATGGTAACCTACATTCGAGTGGATATATATATATATGTATGGATCTTTCCCCAACATATAGTGCTTGCCAAAAAGAAAAGGTGTAAAAAGGAAAGGTGAAGTTCACCATGACTCTTGTATAATGGTAGAAAGTAAAAGTAAAAGATAGGCCCTTCGCAGAGGCAAGCACATGTTGTCATGCACTTTTATGGTTGGATACACAAAATCTTAATGCAAAAGAACGTCACTTTATATTGCCGCTTGTGATAAAGAACTTTATTATGCAGTCCGTCGCTTTTATTTCTTCCATATCACAAGTTCGTATAAAGCTTATTTTCTTCACACTAAAAGATCATACATATTTAGAGAGCAATTTTTATTGCTTGCACCGATGACAACTTACATGAAGGATCTTACTCAATCCATAGGTAGATATAGTGGACTCTCATGGCAAAACTGGTTTAAGGGATGTTTGGATGCACAAATAGTATCTCTACTTTGTGCAAAAGATTTGGCTAGCATAGGAGGGGAAACAAGCCCAACATGTTGGAGGATCCATGACAATAGAACTTCTATTCGGATATAAGAAAACATAACCCATTATGTTGTCTTCCTTGCCCAACATCAACTTTTTAGCATGTCATATTTTAATGAGTGCTCACAATCACAAAAGATGTCCACCAAGAGCTCGACCTGCTGAAGGAGGAGAACACCGGCTGGAAGAGGCTGCATGAGAAGAGTAGTTCCTCGGCGAAGATGCTGCACGCCATCGTCATGGAATAGAAGGAGGAGTTGGTGAAGCTCTGCATCGAGCACCCGGCTGCTGTCAAGGTACATAATGCGGCCGTGGAACAGATGATGAACGCTCACCTCAAGAAATCCCGCCTCATGGACAGAATGAAGAAGATGGCGGAGGAGACGAGCGAGGAGATGAAGGTCGTGGAGGTGATGAACAAGCAGTTAGCACTCCGCTGTTAACTCTTCATGAAGTAGAGAGCACCGCCCCAAACTTGTGTCTGCTTCTTCCTTCTTTTTTGGGGGGTAATCTTCCTTCTTCTTTTGCTCCTATGTTTCTTCTTTTGCTTTGGATGCTTCGCCACATGTGTCAAGTTCTCTGCGAGGCACGAATAGAACAATGCTAACGATGAGTGGCGCCGTGGGATCGATGACTAGAAAATTAGATCATTTTTATCACCATATTGCACTGGGCTACCGTGTATCGTGCTCCTCCGTCGTACTACGTCTACTCCAATAGAAAACTTGAGTATACCGCATGGTTCTTTGCTCCTTCTTAGGTCATTGACAACATTTATATGAGCAGTCAAATCACAAGGCCCCACCTTCTAGCAGTAATGAGCCGTCAAATCACAAATGCCCTCGCCTCTCGTGAAACCGACCAAGCGAGACTGCCCCGCCCTCTAGCCTTTTAAATGTACTTTTGTACAGTAGTAGTATAGATGGATTGTGCCATGGAGCAAAACTAACAATATTAAATTAAGGAAAAAATGTGGTACATATAGAGAGCGCTCGTCGCCGAATTATGCATATAGTACTATTAAAAAAGCTAGTACGTGCTTAGATGGGGTGCTAAAGTTCATTAAAGAAATTAGCATACCTATTTAATTCTTTGACAACTAAACTCCTTCATGCTTTGGGTAAACTTCTCTCATTTAAGTTCTTTTTAGAATTACATATCTCATTTAAGTGTTTTGCGTATGTGGCATGCTTAGAGCGTGGTTAATAGTAAAGCCAACTGCTGGCTATATGATGCTGGCCATATATATTGTACGTATATAATGTGAAAAAATGAGTGATATAGTACTACCAACTACAAGATGAACTGTAAGAAATACAAGTATGTACGTACTCAATAGTTAAAGTAACGAGAAAGAACATAACATAGTTCTACTGGGGGCTTAGCACAACACATCCTTGAAACAAAACTAAGCACTCTGAAATTAAACTAAGCAACTAATTCGATAGACACTAAATTAGAACTACCATGAGCAACGACACTGCCACCTTACTTGGACTCCTCATCCGCGTCCTCGACTTCGTCCTTGTCCCTCTTCCTCTTGGCTGATACTTCTTTGCTTGAACCACACACTAGGCTCTCGCTCTTCATCTAACCCTTGTAGATACTGAAACAAAGGTAGGCATCCACTGAAACATACTGGATGTGGTCTTTATCTATTAAATTCCACTCCCATGCAAGATGAAACTTGTGGTAAGGTTTTGTCAGTTTACCGTATGAAGGATCAATCATGACTCCTTCCAGGGTTAGCATTGAAGGATGACGGGAGGACCAGCCTATTATTCTGGAGGTCGAGGGGCTGGCCTACAACGAGGCCTAGCCGACCTAGGACTTCCTCGTTGTTACGAAAGTCGACAGTAACGAAATTGACGCTGTCGTCCATGAGCAAGTTCTTAAAATCCTCGCACTTAACGTCGGCATGGCATATGTGGTAGACCAAGCACAAGTTATGCACGCAAACCTGGATTGCGGTGGGCTTCTTCTTCTCTTCTCCTTTAGATTCTTCTCTTTTCCCAGGACTGTGGTGTACTCGACATCTAGCCCAGTGACCCACTCATCACCATATGACTTTTTGAACATGCGTTTGAAGCGAGCAAGTGATAACCCGCAAGTATAGGGGATCGCAACAGTTTTCGAGGGTAGAGTATTTAACCCAAATTTAGATCGACACAAGGGGAGCCAAAGAATATTTGCAAGTATTAGCAACTGAGTTGTCAATTTAGTCACAGCTGGAGATTAATTATCTGCAACAAAGTGATCAGTAGCATAGTAATATGATAGCCTTGATAGTAGTGGTAGCAACAATAGTAACGGTAACAGTAATAGTAATAGTTTTGTAGCAGTGACAATAGTAACAGCAGTAGTAGTAACTTAGCAAGATCAATATGTAGGAAAATTGTAGGCATTGGATCGGTGATTTGTTGGATGATATTCATCATATAACAGTCATAACCTAGGGCTATATGGCACTAGCTCCAGTTCATAAATATAATGTAGGCATGTATTCTGTAAATAGTCATACGTGCTTATGGAAAGAACTCGCATGACATGTTTTGTCCTACCCTCCCGTGGCAGCGGGGTCCTATTGGAAACTTAGGGATATTAAGGCCTCCTTTTAACAGAGAATCGGAACAAAGCATTAACACACGGTGAATACATGAACTCCTCAAACTACGGTCATCACCGGGAAGTGTCCCGACTATTGTCACTTCAGGGTTGCCGTATCATAACACGTAGTAGGTGACTATAACTTGCAAGATCGGATCTAGAACATGATATAGTGGTGATAACATAAGTTTCGTTCCAATTCGGGAACTTTTATTTCTGCACAAAAACAACACCATGGTAGTTCTGCTGAAAACAGCATCAGTCCGGGTTAGTTTAATTCAAATCATGCAAATTAGAGTCAGCTGCTCCGCCTTCGGGTCAGTCGTCATCTGCTCCAGCAACTGCTCTGCCCGGGGGTCGGTGAGCTTCTCATGAGTCCAGCGGTCTAGCTTCGCCGGGAAGGCGGTCGACAGCTCCAGCCGATCGTGGGAGCACTTGGCGTCCATGAAGATCCACTTGTTCCGGAAGTCCTCCACCTTCTTCCCAGCCCTCGAGATCGCGTTGCTGTCATGAGCCGCGATGAAGTTGGCACATCCAGACCACTGGCCGCTGCTTATCTGGAGGTAGAGGAAGTGGTGGAACAACGCAACAGAGGGCATCGCCCCCACGAATGCCTCGCAGTAGAAGGCGAAGATCGACAGGAGGAGGATGGAGTTGGGATGAAGATGGAGGGCGTGGAGCCCGTAATGGTGGAGGATGGCGTAGAAGAAACTGGAGAAGGGGAGAACCAACTCCGCAAGGACGATGTGCAGGAAGAAGGGGTAAAATGTGTCACCCAAGGTTTCCGGCTTGGCAGAGCCAACCCGGAGTGCCGCCTCTCCCCCCTCGTTGTCATTGCATGCCATCAGCGGGAGCACGGCGGCGTGGTGCTTCTCTTCAGCGATGGTGGACACGCTCAGGGCCGGCTCGAACCAAGAAGCTGGGCACCTAGCCTGAGCCGCAGATTTCGCCTTCTCGGGGGCCATCAGCAACGAGTTCAGGGGAAGGATTTAGCATATTTGGATGCACTAGGAGTAGAGGAAGAAAGGGATCTGGAGCAAGATGAAGGAAAAGGCAATGAAGGCTCCGCACCAAGCACCAGCCTTTTTGTCATCCCGAAACAGTTGCCAAGGCAGTGTGGGGAAGCGAAGACGCCCATGTCCCATCAATCGCCACGTGTCAAACAAGGTCGCGGGCGGTTAGGGCCCGCGGCGCTCCGCACTTGCCCCTTGGCTTCGCCTCGAAGCCAAGTTCGAGCGCGCCTTGGGCCCGGGGGCTACTATCGGCGTTCTGTGAACGGGGGTACCCAGACTTGCCTGCCTGCGGCCCACGGCGTGGCTTCATCGATGGCCTAGTATGGCCTACGTTCAGCATCGACAACTCAAGACCCTCGCGAGACGGACGACAGCAAGACCTCCACGAGGAGCGGCCTCCTTAGGCTGGCTCCCGAGGAGCGGAGATTTCTATGCAGGCTTGACCTCGTGAGGATCGGATGACGTGAGCCATGACGACCAAGGCCAGGCGGGCGCCAGTGGGCGCAGTGTACCAGTTTCCTCTTTTGTGCTAAGAGGCAAGTGCAGATGCAGAGTCCCAATGGGCGCAGTGTACCAGCTTCACCTCTTAGAGAACAAATGTTGATGCACCTAGTTCTTCTAAGAAGAAGAAAAAGAAAAATGATAGGACTTTGCATGCTTCTAGTGAACCTGTTGTAGACACACCTAAGCCCAATGATATTTATATTTCTGATGCTGAAACACAATCTGGTAATGAACATGAACCTAGTGATAATGTTAATGATGATGTTCATGTTGATGCTCAACCTAGCAATGACAATGATGTAGAGATTGAACCTACTGTTGATCTTGATAACCCACAATCAAAGAATCAACGTTATGACAAGAGAGACTTTGTTGCTAGGAAGCACGGTAAAGAAAGAGAACCATGGGTTCAGAAACCCATGCCTTTTCCTCCTAAACCATCCAAGAAAAAGGATGATGAGGATTTTGAGTGCTTTGCTGAAATGATTAGACCTATCTTTTTGTGTATGCGTTTGACTGATATGCTTAAAACGAATCCTTAGGCTAAGTACATGAAAGATATCGTTACAAATAAAAGAAAGATACCAGAAGCTGAAATTTCCACTATGCTTGCTAATTACACTTTTAAAGGTGGAATACCAAAGAAACTAGGAGATCCAGGAGTACCAACTATACCATGCTCCATTAAAAGAAACTGTGTTAAAACTGCTTTATGTGATCTTGGAGTCGGTGTTAGTGTTATGCCTCTCTCTTTATATCGTAGACTTGATTTGAATAAGTTGACACCTACTGAAATATCTTTGCAAATGGCTGATAAATCAATTGCTATACCTATCGGTATTTGTGAGGATGTGCCTGTTGTGGTTGCAAACGTTACTATTTTAATGAACTTTGTTATTCTTGATATTCCCGAGGACGATAGTATGTCTATTATTCTTGGTAGACCCTTTTTGAATACTGCAGGGGCTGTTATTGATTGCAACAAAGGCAATGTCACTTTTCATGTTAATGGTAATGAGCACACGGTACACTTTCCGAGGAAACAACCTCAAGTCCACAGTATCAATTCTATTGGAAAAATTCCAACAATTACTATCGGAGGTTTTGAATTTCCTCTTCCTACTACTAAGAAGAAATATGATATTCTTATTGTTGGGGACATGCATATCCCCATTGAGGTAACTTAGTGTTATTTGGAAATTCTCCAGTTTCATGATATTCGAAAAGAGTTTGTTAACAAGACTTGATCAACCTTGTTAATGGATTCCTTTTGATGAGCATGAGATGGATGAAGTTAGAAAGCACAACTCTCTGTACCCTCCTTTTACTTTCTGTTATTTAGATTAATTAAAGCAAAAATAGTATTTTCTGTTGTTACCTGACTTATCCTTGCAATAAAAAATACCCCGAAAATTAAATCTCCCCAAATGTCCTGAAAATTTTATATGATTTTTTCTAGAATATTTAAGAATTATTAGCACTGAGAACACACCAGGGGGACCCACCATGTGCCCACGAGGGTGGAGGCGCGCCCACCCCCCTGGAGCACACCCCCCTGCCTCATGGACCCCACGTGGGCCCGCTCCACTTATTCTTGCACCCACACACTTCGTCTTCCTCCAGAAAAAATCATCCACCATCTCAAACCCGAGTTCTAGCTCATCTTGCTGCCATTTTCGATCTCCTTGCTCAAAGCTCCATTCACAAAACTGCTTTGGGGGATTGTTCTTTGGTATGTGACTCCTCCAATGGTCCAATTAGTTTTTGGTCTAATGTTTTATTTATTGCAAATTTTTGCTGCTTAGGTGACACTGTTCTTGAGCTTGCATGTAAAATTTATATGGTCCCAAGTAGTTTTAATGCATGATATGGCCTCTAGGCACTTGTAGGAGTAGTTGCTATCAATCTTGTTGAGTTTGATTCACTAAAAATTTCAGAAATTTTTTAGAGAAAGAAAATGATGAAGAGATTGTTGAGGGGCTCTGAGGGAGTCCTCGACTAAGGGGTCCTCGGGCGTCCGACCTATTAGACATGGGTCGGACTGATGGGCTGTGAAGATACAAAGGCCGAAGCTCTACCCGTGTCCGGATGGGACTCTCCTTGGCATGTAAGGCAAGCTTGGCAACCAAATATGAAGATTCCTTTCTCTGTAACCGACCTTATGTAACCCTAGATCCCTCCGGTGTCTATATAAACCAGAGGGCTAGGTCCGTAGACATATATCCTGATAATCATAGTTGGACATGCTAGACTTTTAGGGTTTAGCCATTATGATCTCATGGTAGATCAACTCTTGTAACAGTCATATTCATCAAGATCAATCAAGCAGGAAGTAGGGTATTACCTCCATAGAGAGGGCCCGAACCTGGGTAAACATTGTGTCCCCCGTCTCCTGTTACCATCGACCTTAGACGCACAGTTCGGGACCCCCTACCCGAGATCCGCCGGTTTTGACACCGACATTGGTGTTTTCATTGAGAGTTCCACTGTGACGTGGTCAAAAAGTTTGATGGCTCCTTCAATCATCTACAATGACGCTGTCCAAGGGGAAGTCTTCCTCCCCAGACAGATCTTCGTGTCCGACGGCATCGCACTGCGGGCCAACTCGCTTGGTCATCTAGAGCAGATCGAAAGCTACGCCCTGGCCACCGGGTCAGATTTGGAAGCTTGAACTATGTCGCGGATATCCGTGGAGACTTGACCTTCGATGGATTCGAGACCACGGCAGCCGCTCCCTACCACCATGATGAACATGACGTAAATCTGTCATTGGTCCATACGCAGGAGATAGTACTAGTAGCTGCTCTGGCCCTAGATCTGGAGCAGATCACGCCATCCGAAGACGGGAAGCTCAACCCCGCCGCAGAAGCCGTGGACTCAGCGACGTTGGAGCCGCACACAGACTTAACTTGAAGTGACATCTATATCACCGGAACCATGGACTCGTCTCCGGCTACAAGTTCTGAACCTTGCGCGTCCACGTACATTGAGCTTGATCGGTCATCGATCGTCGAATTCAGCTCCGCGGACATCTTCCGACATTCACCCTTGGGCGACGTGTTAAACTCGTTAAGAGCACTATCCTTAGCGGAGGGCCCACAGCTGAATTGTATTCGGTTCGAACCGGAGGCTGATGACGGAGAATTTTGCTTCCCACCCACCACCCACTTCGTAGCCACTGTCGAACTTAACTGACATGCTCGATTACGGCTCCGACGACATTGATTGTATGGACGAGGATGCCGGAGAAGAGGAGGCTCAAAACCCGCCGTTCACCGGACGCTGGACGGCCACTTCCTCGTATGATGTATACATGGTGGATGCACCAAAAGAGCATAGCGGCGATGACAAGGAAGATCCAGTTGAGGATAAACCTCCTGAGATACAATCACAGCGCCGGCGTCAACGGTGCCGCTCTAAGTCACGCTACAGCAAAAACAGCAACACCGGCACATGAGAGGATAACACTCCGGAAGGTGCCGAAGACAACGAAGACCCCGTTGATGCAACTGATGAACAGGATGAACGGGAAGATGGGCAAGTTAGCCCTGGTAAAAAGGCCACGCACGAAGACTCGGAGGACAGTAATTATCTTTCGCTCTCCGAGGATAAGGCGAGCCTCGGCACTGAGGATTTCATCGTGCCTGAGGAACCTCTGGCGCAAGAGCGCTTCAAGCGCCAGCTAATAGCCACTGCAAGGAGCCTAAAAAAGAAGTAGCAGCAGCTTCAACCTGACCAAGATATGCTCAACGATAAATGGACCGATGTCCTAGCAGCCGAAGAATACGACCTCAAGCGCCCAGCCAAAAGCTACCCGAAGCACAAATTGCTACCTCAGTTTGATGACGAGGCGCTGGAGTACATGCCACTATCACGCAATGCGGCTGACCGACCACCACGTGGTCGGGATAAAACGGCAACTCAAGCCGAACACCAGCCCACCCCGCCTCATCGCAAATACAGAGGTAAAACAGCTCGCGGTCATACATATGAACTTCGACAGGACCTGAACAAAAGAGAAGGACATACCAGATCGATCTACGGATCGCGAGGACGTGCCTTGACACGTGACGACGGCTATCTATTCGGACGTGACAAACCTAGTCCCGCACGGGCCGAAAGCCGCAGACGGACTCCATCGGAGCTACGTTGCGATGCGGCCCGATATAGAGGCGCCACACACCCTCTTTGCTTCAATGACGAAGTCATGGAACATGAATTCCCAGAAGGGTTCAAACCCGTGAATATCGAATCATACGATGGAACCACAGATCCCGCGTATGGATCGAAGACTTCATTATCCATATTCACATTACCCGCGGCGATGACCTTCATGCCATTAAATACCTCCCCCTAAAACTCAAAGGACCAGCCCGGCACTGGCTGAACAGCCTGCCCAAAAATTCCACCGGCAGCTGGGAAGACTTGGAAGAAGCCTTCCTTGACAACTTCCAAGGTACATATGTTCGACCTCCGGACGCTGATGACTTAAGCCATATAGTTAAACATCCCGGAGAGTCATCCAGGAAATTATGGACTAGGTTCCTAACTAAAAAGAACCAGATCATCGACTGTCTGGATACCGAAGCCCTAGCGGCCTTCAAACACAGCATTCACGGCGAATGGCTCGCCCGCCACCTCGGCCAAGAGAAGCCGGAGTCCATGGCAGCCCTCACGGCACTCATGACCCGCTATTGTGCGGGTGAGGATAGTTGGCTGGCCCGTAGCAAAAACAATGCATGCGACGCCGGCACCCCTAAAGCCAGAAACAGCAACGACAATCCCGACGCAACAAACACAAGCGTCGAAACAACAATGACACCAATGATACGGTGGTCAATGCTGGATTCAGTGGCTCTAAGTCCGGTCAGCGGAAGAAGCCGTTCAAAAAGAACAATTCGGACTCATCCAGCTTGGACCGCATACTAGATCATCCGTGCCAAATTCATGGCACCCCGGACAAACCACCCAATCATACCAACAGAGATAGTTGGGTTTTTAAATAGGCCGGCAAGTTAAATGCTGAAAGCAAGGAGAAGGGATCACAGAGCGAGGACGACGACGAGGAGCCCCGGCCATCGAACACAGGGGGACAGAAGAAGTTTCCCCCTCAGGTCAAAATGGTGAACATGATATATGCTACCCACATCCCCAAGAGGGAGCGCAAGCGCGCGCTCAGGGACATCTACGCGATAGAGCCAGTCGCCCCAAAACTTAATCTATGGTCGTCATGCCCCATCACCTTCGATCATCGGGATCACCCGACCAGTATCCATCACGGCGGTTCGGCCGCACTGGTCCTGGACCCAATAATTGATGGGTTCCACCTGATGCGAGTCCTCATGGACGGTGGCAACAGCCCCAACCTGCTCTATCAGGATACAGTGCGCAAAATGGGCATCAATCCATCACGGATCAAGCCCACAAAGAATGCCTTTAAAGGAGTCATACCAGGTCTAGAGTCCCGCTGTACGGGCTCAATCACACTAGAGGTTGTCTTCGGATCTCCGGACAACTTCCGAAGCGAGGAGTTAATCTTCGATATCGTCCCTTTTCGCAGTGGCTATCATGCACTGCTCGGACGAACCGCATTTGCTCGCTTCAACGCGGTGCCACACTACGCTTATCTCAAGCTCAAGATGCTCGGACCACGAGGCATCATTACAGTTAATGGAAACTCGGAGCGCTCCCTCCGCACTGAGGAGCACACCGCTGCCTTAGCAGCAGAAGTACAGAGCGGCCTTTTCAAGCAAACCTTAATTCGGCGGCCGATCCCCCGGACACTGTTAAGAGAGTCCGGACTATTCTGCAGCAGGACAGCTCGGCTCGTCAAGAGCTCGACTAGCAATTCGGCCTCCGTCCCAGTCCCGACCAAGTGGCGGCAATTGTACCACGCGTACATAAATACGCACTCAAAATACCATGGGCATGGATGGAGGCATAACCAGCTTGTCATCCACAATGCGGCTCGACCGCCCCGGACACACATACTTTCATCGCTTCCTTTTTCCCCCTTTTTCAAGTTTCTTTTTCACAGGCCTTCCCTGACGGCTTGACCATTGATTCTTTTCGAAGGATAAATACACCAAGATGACAGGAAGCATGGACGCACTGGGGAAATTTTAGGTGGTTTCTTTAACGATCCCTCTACCTGTTTTCAGGACCCACACGCAGCTCTCCCTTGGTCAAGGCATATTAAATAGCCTTCTGCTTATTACACTACTTGTATAAATGCGCCTTTACGCACCAATGAAATTATAAGGGAAACAGTTTGCGGCCCAAATTTTAAGGCTCTAACTTACTGCCTTTTCTTCTTTTTCTTTTTGGTAACTTTATCAGATAGCACCCGTACACTCTGGTGCGTTCCAATTTGCCAGGGGCTTCATAGCGCCCCACAACATGGCAACAAAAGTTCGAACACTTATACAGTATTGTTAGGCACCCCGAATTTAGCACTATATGCATTGGTTCTGAATCATGTCTTTGGTCAATAGTTGGGTTGCCCGGCTCCTGTGCTTACTACCTTACGTTCCACTGTATCGGCTAGGGTAGTAAAGGGAGAACTACTGCGAGTGTGCCCTAGTTTACCCGAATGAGCACCTCAGTAGAGAAAGCCGAAAACTAACTGCCATGATGCAGCGAGAGCCGGTCAGCTCTTCGGAGGTCTCAAATCCTTAGAGATTTTTCCCGCATTACACGAGGGATTGGTACTTACCCGATCAGGTGTTTACAGCATCCTAGTTCGGATACTAGGGGTTGCGCCTATATTTCTATTGTCAAACTCCTATGTCTAAGTGAGGGTGCTAAAGCCACATAGTCCGATTACCTGGTTCGTCGCGCTAAACACCTCCTTCAAGGACCAAACAATTGGATCAAGAGTGTTTAGATTACATCCCGAACACCCCCGTACTGCCTACGTGGGGGCAGAAGCCGACGACTGGCCAACTCTCAGATTTCACACAACACGGCCGCACAGGAGGAGAAATTCTTTAAATAACAAACATTATATTACATAATGACTTTGTTTCATCATACAAGGCAGAGACAACATAAATGTATTCATTCGAAAATAATGTCTTGTGAACATTGCGTTGCCACAATACGAGACCCCTCCAGGACATCTGCAAAGTATCGCTCGGGTGTGCGGTGCTCCTTTCCCTCTGGCGGTCCCTCGGTCGTAAGCTTGACGGTGTCCATCTTCGCCCACCACACCTTGACGCGGGCGAAGGCCATGTGCGCACCCTCAATGCAGGCCGATTGCTTGACGACGTCCAGCCGAGGACAGGCGTTCACCAGCCGCTTCACGAGCCCGAAGTAGCTGTCGGGCATAGCTTCGGCAGGCCACAGCCGGATTATTAAATCCTTCATGGCCAGTTCGGCCACCCTATGCAACTCGACCAATTATTTTAGCTGGTCGCTAAAGGGCACTGGATGTTCCGGCGCAAGATATTGCGACCAGAACAGCTTCTCCATTGAGCTCCCTTCTTTGGCTTGGAAGAACTCTGCAGTGTCAGACACACTGCGCAGCAGATCTGCAAATTCCCCTGGAGAACTCCGAATCCGGGTTAGTAAGAAATACTTCTTCTTCACATACTTGCTTTCCATACTAAACGCCTTACCCGCCGTGATTTTCTTGGCCTTCTGGATCTCCTGGAGGGCGCCCTGGGCCTCAACCCGGGCCTCCTCCGTGCTTTGGCGGGCCTTAGCGAGTTCGGTCTCTCGAGCCAAAACATCGCGCTCCAAGGATTCACATTTATTAACTACATCCTGGAGCTCTTGTTGGACTTCATCAAGTCTGGCCTCGTGCTGCTCTCGGGCGGCTTTTTCCTTGGTGGCCTTCTCCTCGGCCTCGGCCAGGGTCTGTTTAAGGACCTCGACCTCGGTCGCCGCTCCTATGCATGCCAAGGCACTACGGTCAATACGCATTAATTACTCTTTCCAAAATATATAGCTAGTCAGTACATACCTTGCTGGTCTTCCAGCTGCTTTCTCGCTTGGTCGAGCTCCTGCTCGACCCGCTCTAGTCTCTGCTTTAGTCCGGAGACTTCGGAAGTGTGCGCGGTCACGGCCAGCAACGACGCCTGCTTATTCATATAAGACATCTAGTTAGTTCCCTGCAAAAGTAAATTGATCCTCTGTCCGGCTCTTCTTTCCGAACATCGGATAGTGTCTCAGGGGCTACTGTCTATATTAGGACTTTTTCCTTTTTGGCGACACTTACCTCAAAGCCTGTCAGCAGGCTGCCGTAGGCTTCGTCAGTCCGTTTTTGACAGACTGAACCCTCTCAATCACCGTACCCATAAGGATACGGTGTTCATCCACAATGGAAGCACATCGTAGCGCTTCCAGCAGATTATCTGGTGCCTCTGGTTGGATAGAGGTCACCGGTGGAACAGCACACCCCCTTCTTTCGAAGGAGGTTGCTTGTCGGATTCCGGAGCCGTATAGGTCTCCAGACTTGTATTCGGCTAGGGGCCGAATTGAGGAAGGCCCCCATCCCCAGACGCCATGGGGGTTTGCTCCCCCATGTGTCCGGCGGCTGAGGCTTCGTCCTCTGGCGCCACCCTGGCGGCCTCCTGAACCTCTCCCTGGCCGGGGAAGGTCCTTTGGGACAACACCTCATTGTCGCCCTTGGCCGTGGGAGAGTGAGCGGCTGACGGTGACTCGTTGGCCATCGCCTTCGAATCCAACGAACCTCTTGATGAGGATCGCTGGGAGCTGTCGTGGGCCGGACTGCAACGGCATCATTTAAACATATTAATACATGAAGCAAGAGAGGCCGGATGTATGGACGTATGCGGGTTTTTAGTACTTACAATGCGGCCAGAGGCTTGTTTCGGGGGCGTCGCTCCGGGCTGCTGTCGACGTCCCACGCGGAGTTATCCGCAGGGGGACCCTTCCCCCTCTTGGGAGCCTCAGCCTCCAGATTTTTGGAGGCCGCCCTCTTCTTCCTCCCCCCATCGGGGGGAGAGGTGCTTTCTTCCTCCTCCTCGTCATCGTGTTCGGCGGCGGAGGAGAGAGTTTTGTCTTCAGACAACACGTCCAAAGCCCCCTTGCGGCGGAGGCCACTCCGAACCCCCTTGGCCTTCTTCTCCGGCGCCTTATAAGGCGCTGGCACCAGCATCTTTGCCAGGAGCGGGATGACTGGTTCTTCAGGCAGCAGAGCCGAACAGTGAATCCGCTCCGCCCTCTCCGTCTATACCTGAAAAAACAATAATAATAAAGTTTAGATATCCTCCTTGAAACAAGCAAGTCAAGGATGCGCCTTGGGACATGAAAGACTTACCGCATTGGCATGATGGGTAATATTGTGCCCGCGGTCTGAGTCCATGGCTGGCGGCATCTCGTTGCCTTTGAAGAGCAACTTCCAGGCATCTTCGTGAGTGGTCTAAAAGCCTTTCCAAGGTTTGGTGCTTCTTCGGATCGAATTCCCATAAGGGGCAGGTTCGGCTTTGGCATGGGAGGACTGGCGTACCAGCATCACCTGGATGACATCGATGAGCTTGATGTTTTTATCCACCATGCTTTGGATGCGCGTTTGCAGCACTATCAGTTCGTCCGACGAAGACCAATTTGGGACCTTCCCTATCCAGGAGGTGAGCCGCATTGAAGCTCCGGAGTTGAATTCAGGAGCCATGGCCCAGGTGGCGTCGCGGGGCCCTGTGATGTAAAACCACAGTTTCTGCCACTCCTTGACGGTCTCCACGAAAGTACCCTTGGGCCATGTGACATTGGGCAGCTTGCTCACCATGGCGCCTCCGCACTCCGCGTGCTGGCCATCCACCACCTTCGGCTTCACGTTGAAGATCTTGAGCCACAGTCTGGAGTGGGGTTGGATGCAGAGGAAGGCCTCACACATGACAATGAATGCCGAGATGTTGAGGAAGGAGTTCGGGGCTAGATCATGGAAATCTAGCCCGTAATAGAACATAAGCCCACGGATGAAAGGGTGGAGAGGAAACCCTAACCCGCGGACGAAATGAGGGATGAACACCACCCTCTTGTTGGGCTTCGGGGTGGGGACGATTTGCCCCTTAGCTGGAAGCCCGTGGTCGATTTCTTTCGCCAGATACCCGGCCTCCCAAAGCTTGGTGATGTCCTTCTCCCTAACGGAGGATGCCATCCACTTGCCTTGCCCTCCAGATCCGAACATGGCTGAGGGCTTCCTTGAGGCGGAAAGAATGAGAACTTGGGCGCTGGAGCTCGAGAACGGAAGGGCGGAGAAAGAGAGAATGCGTGGGTGAAGAAAGGGAGTCCTTATCTCCTTATAAAGGCAGTGAATATCAAGCGCCTCCCCACTAGCCTTAAAACTCGCATGTTCCCAAGGGTTGTGTAAACGGCACGGTTATATTACCCACGCTCGTATTGATGAGAATCCCGCAATAAGGGGACACGATCTCTGCTTCGACAAGACGTGCCTATTAAAACCGTGTCTCAAAACATGGAACGGCAGACGGAAAATGGTTCGAAATGATAACCAAGCGGACGTGATGTCACATTACAAAAAGTTGACACCGGATTGGACTCGTGCAGTATTATATTCTCTGTGGTTGTGTGTGGTGCTTGTATTACAGATCCGGACACGTTCATTACGTTCGAAGACTATCTTGGAGTATTCGGAAAGGAGAACTCGCCTTGCAATGTTGAAGACAATCTGCGCGCCGGACACCTCGCCATTGAAGCCTGGTTCAGGGGCTACTGAGGGAGTCCTAGACTAAGGGGTCCTCGGGCGTCTGACCTATTAGACATGGGCCGGACTGATAGGCTATGAAGATACAAAGGCCGAAGACTCTACCCGTGTTCGGATGGGACTCTCCTTGGCGTGGAAGGCAAGCTTGGCGACCAAATATGAAGATTCCTTTCTCTGTAACCGACCTTATGTAACCCTAGATCCCTCCGGTGTCTATATAAACCGGAGGGCTAGGTCCGTAGACATATATCCTAATAATCATAGTTAGAAAGGCTATACTTTTAGGGTTTAGCCATTACGATCTCGTGGTAGATCAACTCTTGTAACACTCATATTCATCAAGATCAATCAAGCAGGAAGTAGGGTATTACCTCCATAGAGAGGGCCCGAACCTGGATAAACATTGTGTCCCCCGTCTCCTGTTACCATCGACCTTAGATGCACAGTTCGGGACCCCCTACCCAAGATCCGCCGGTTTTGACACCGACAGTCTCTTCGAGCCGGAGCTCGAAGGATAAGCAAAGTGAAGAAAATAAGATGCCCAAATATAATCTCCCTTGCACTGCGTAGGCTTCACCGACTTCCTCCACGACCAGCGCGAACGGCACATACCTCATCTTGCCGAAGGCTGTTTATACATACTGGAGCCTGACACTAGCTCCAGAGCCTGAGCCGGAACCACCACTTGACCCTTATCGACACTCTGTTTATCAGTGGAATCCATAGGATATCGCCAACCAGTGGCACCCAGATGACACTCCTCCGCACACCGGAGAGGGTCACTTTGAGCCATGGCCATATACCAACTTAGGCCAAAAGCCTAAGCTTGGTGGGCACGTATTTCTCACCGACATTACATTCATGTTCACACACTCATGCCAGTTGTCGGTGCTCATACTTTTTCATTGTATCATCCATGCTAGTTTATTTTCTTTTTCAGTATTCTTCTTGTGTGTTTGAAAAACCTTAAGAAAACCCAAAAAAATTAGTTGTAGCTTTTAGCTAGTTTACTTTACATGCCTGTAGTAGTAATAATTAAAAGAAAACCCAAAAAGATTTCTCGTTCTTCTTTTGCTTGTTGGGAGATTTCCCGTGTAAATAGTTTTATTTCTTTTCTTGTTCTTTGGGGGTCGAGAGGAGAAGACCATAATGAAAATGTTGAGTGGCTCTTATATGCATTATTGTTGATCTAACCAAGAGCCCATATTACCTTGTCTTCTCCCTTGTATTGAATTCTTGCAGATTCCAGCTTAGTCCAATGCACGTGCACTATTATTATTATCCACACTTTTCGGTTGTGCAAGTGAAAGGCAATAATGACGATATATGATGAACTGATTGAGATGAGAGAAGCTGGTATGAACTCGACCTCTCTTGTTTTTGTAAATATAATTAGTTCATCATTCTTGATTCGGCTTATTATGAATGAAACATGTTTGCAATGACAATTAGAGATTATAGTTGCTCATGACATGCTTAAGTAGCTAGGAGTTTATAATGGTTTACCTTGCGTGCCAACATGCTATTAAAATGGTTGTGATGTGGTATGATAGGGTGGTATCCTCCTTTGAACGATTTGAGTGGCTTGACTTGGCACATGTTCACGCATGTAGTTGAAACAAAATCAACATAGCCTCCAGGATATTTATGTTCATGGTGAATTATATCCAACTCATGCTTGCATTCAGTGTTGATTAATTTTAATGGATGTTCATGATTGTTGTTGCTCTCTAGCTGGTCGCCTCCCAGTCTCTTTCTAGCCTTCACTTGTACTAAGCGGGAATACTGCTTGTGCATCCAACTCCATAAACCCCAAAAGTTATTCCATATGAGTCCACCATACCTTCCTATATGCGGTATCTACCTGTCGTTCCAAGTAAATTTGTATGTGCCAAACTCTAAACCTTCAAATGAAATTATGTTTTATAAACTCGAATAGCTCATGTATCAACTAGGGCTATCTATATCTTCCATGCTAGGCAGGTTATTCTCAAGAGGAGTGGACTCTGCTCCTCATTCACGAGAAAATGGCTGGTAACCGGGATGCCCAGTCCCATGCTCAAATCAAATCAAAATAATTGCAAACAAAACTCCCCCGGGATTGTTGTTAGTTGGAGGCACCCGTTGTTTCGGACAAGCCATGGATTGATATTTGTTGGTGGTAGGGGGAGTATAAACTTTACCATTCTGCTTGGGAACCGCCTATAATGTGTGTAGCATGGAAGATATCGAGGTCTCTCGGTTGTTATATTAACAATGAAAGTATACCACTCAAAATATTATTCATCTCTATTTAAAAAATCAAGCTCTGGCACCTCTACAAATCCCTGCTTCCCTCTGCGAAGGGCCTATCTATTTACTTTTATGTAGAGTCATCATCCTCTTATTAAAAAGCACCAGTTGGAGAGCACCGTTGTCATTTGCATGTATTATTATTAGTTTACTGTGACGCCCGGATAATTAAGCTACAGTAATCCCACACTAATGATGCCACATCACCACTATTACTATTACTAATCTCACGTTGATCCAAATCCGGTTCAAATTCAAATTCAAATAATAAGTGAAATTCTAAAATTCTCAAACATGAAAACTAAAATGTTCATCATGTGGCAAATAATCCCTAACTTATTTTGGTGTTGGAACCAACCTTTTTCAAAATGTTTAAATGCCCTAAATTAAATAAAAACACGGGCTAAAATAACAATTTAATTGCTTTTTAAATTATAAAAATATTAAACTAACTTGTTTTGGTATCAAACTAGGTTTGGCAGTGGCCTATATTAATGATACTAATTTTGGTGCTGACTCGGTATATTATAATACTAAAATATATAGAAGCTAAGTTAGAAAGGAAAAATAGATAAGAGAAAAGGGTCAAACAAAAAAACAAAAAACAAAACCCCCCCCCCCCCTGGCCAACTGGGCCATGACCCAGCCAGCCGGCCCACTGGCCCAACCGCGCCCCTGGCCTATATGGCCTGTCGACACCCGAACCCTAGCCTCTCCCCCCACTACTCCACCACTCGCACCCCCACTCCCCCCACGACCCGCACTCTCTCGTCCTCCTCTGCACCGATCTGGATCGGGGGATCGATCCCGTCGCCGCCCGTGGGCTTCGCCGCCGACGCCACGCCCCGCCATTCACCGCAACGTCGCCGGCCGGAGCCCTACCTCGCCGGCATGCCCGCGCCCGAGGAACCGTCGCCAACCGCCATCGCCCGACGCTGCCCGAAGCTACCTCGCCATCGAGTCGCCGCCCCGTCGCCGGATCTGTCTTCCCCGACTCCTCCCCGAGCCCCGCTGCCCTAGTCCCTACGGCCCCATGGTGAGGAACCCCGGCGTCCTCCCCTGCTCTGACCCCGCATGACTGCGATCAGTCATGCCTCCGCTCACACGTAGCTCGCCCCTCCCCTGCACATCGCTCGAGGCCGCGCCAAGCGCCCCCCTGCACGCGCCTGTGCGCGCCCACTCGCGCCCCGTGGTTGCGCCCTCGACCATCGCTGATGATTGCCCGCGTAGCGCCCCTCTCCTCCCCGTGCTCGCACCGCTGTTGTGCACCCCGTGCCGCGCGCTCCAGCCCGCCCCTACTTCCCCCCGCTCTGCTCCGCCTCTGGCCCCGGCCAAGCCCTACATCGCGCCCGTGCGCGGACGGCCATGCTCGTCCGCCGTCACCGCTGCCGCACCCCCCCCCTCGCACCCCCTGCTTGCGGCGCCATGGTCGGCCCGAACGCGCCGCCCTGGTCCCTGTGCCCAGCTACCCGCGCTGCTCGCCTCCCCTGCTGCGGGCGCCTCGCCACCGCTCATCGCCGGCCCCGCACTCCGTCCCCCCCCCCACGTCGGCCGGCCACCGCGGCCGCCCTGGCTACTGGCCTCGCCGCCGCACTCCCTGCGGGCGAGCGCCCGTCCAGGCGCCCATAGCCCCTTCCCGTGTGGACTCGGGCACACGCCCGCACGCCCGTAACCGCGTGCCCGCTAAGGCCTCCCCAGGCCTATGACATGTGGGGCCCTGCCCCAGAACATTTATATAAAAAAATTAAAAATATATATATATATATAATTAATAATTAATAATATAATTAATTAATTAATTAACTTAATTAATCATGTTTAGTTAAACTAATTAAACATGATTAACCTAAAATATATAATTAACCTAACTAATCTGTTAGTTAGGGTGATGTGTCTATGACAGACGGGACCCACACGTCAGTTTGACCCAGTCAACCCCCTGTTGACTGCTGACATCATGCTGACATCAGCAAACGCTATTCTGGATAATGTTAGTTTAAATTAATTAAATAAATTCTAAAATGATTTAAAACTTTAGAAAATCATATAAAATAAACCATAGCTCAGATGAAAATACTTTCTAGATGAAAGTTGCTCAGAACGATGAGACGAATCCGGATATGCAGCCCGTTCGTCCGCCACGCATCCCTAGCATAGCGAACATGCAACTTTCCTCCTCTGTTTCATCTGACCGAAAACGCGAAACACCGGGGATACTTTCCCGGATGTTTCCCCCCTTCACCGGTATCACCTCATACCGTGTTAGGGCACACCTAGCATCACGCTTTGTCATGTCCTGCATCGTCATGCATCTGTTTGCTTAATATTTATTGTTTCTTCCCCCTCTTCTCTCGCTAGACACCGAGACCGACGCCGCTGCTACCCAGTACGACTACGGTGTTGACGACCCCTCTCTGTTGCCAGAGCAACCAGGCAAGCCCCCCCCCTTGATCACCAGATATCGCCTATTCTTCTCTACTTCTTGCATTAGAGTAGTGTAACATGTTACTGCTTTCCGTTAATCCTATCCTGATGCATAGCCTGTCCTTGCTACTACTGTTGTTACCTTTACCTGCAAACCTAATGCTTAGTATAGGATGCTAGTGTTCCATCTGTGGCCCTACACTCTTGTCCGTCTGCCATGCTATACTACTGGGCCGTGATCACTTCGGGAGGTGGTCACGGGCATATACTATATACTTTTTACTATTGCATTACTTATGATATTGTTCGGAGATGGGAGCTGAAGGGGCAGGTGGCTCCATCCCGGTAGAGGTGGGCCTGGGTTCCCGATGGCCCCCGACTGTTACTTTGTGGCAGAGCGACAGGGCAGGTTGAGACCACCTAGGAGAGAGGTGGGCCTGGCCCTGGTCGGCGTTCGCGGTTACTTCAAGATAACACGTTGAACGAGATCTTGGTATTTGATCTGAGTCTGGCCACTGGCCTATACGCACTAACCATCTACGCGGGGACAGTTATGGGCACTCGACGTCGTGGTATTAGCCGAAGCCTTCGTGACGTCAGCGACTGAGCGGCGCGCGCCGGGTTGGACTAGAACGCCTGCTCTTGTATAAGGGAGGCTAGGTCTGCTCACCGGCCACGTACGCAACGTGCAGGTGTGCAATGGGCGATGGGCCCAGACCCCTGCGCCATAGGATTTAGACCGGCGTGCTGACCTCTCTGTTGTGCCTAGGTAGGGTTGCGACGTGTTGATCTTCCGAGGCCGGGCATGACCCAGACAAGTGTGTCCGGACAAAGGGGATCGAGCGTGTTGGGAAATGTGGTGCACCCCTGCAGGGAAGTTAATCTATTCGAATTGTCGTGATCTTCGGTAATAGGACGACTTGGAGTTGTACCTTGACCTTATGACAACTAGAACTGGATACTTAATAAAACACACCCTTCCAAGTGCCAGATACAACCCGGTGGTCGCTCTCTAACAGGGCGACGAGGAGAGGATCACCGGGTAGGATTATGCTACACGATGCTACTTGGTGAACTTACCATCTATTCTCTTCTTCTGCTGCAAGATGGAGGTTACCAGAAGCGTAGTCTTCAATAGGACTAGCTATCCCCCTCTTATTCCGGCATTATGCAGTTCAGTCCACATATGATACCCTTATTCCATTTGATACCAATGCATACATATGTAGTGTAGCTCCTTGCTTGCGAGTACTTTGGATGAGTACTCATGGTTGCTTTGTTCCCTCTTTTCCCCCTTTCTATACCCAATTGCTGCGACCAGGCGTTGGAGCCCAGGAGCCAGACGCCACCGTCGATGACTACTACTACTACTCGGGAGGTGCCTACTACTACGTGCAACCCGCTGACGACGACCAAGAGTAGTTTAGGAGGATCCCAGGTAGGAGGCCTGCGCCTCTTTCAATCTGTATCCCAGTTTGTGCTAGCCTTCTTAAGGCAAACTTGTTTAACTTATGTCTGTACTTAGATATTGTTGCTTCCGCTGACTCGTCTATGATCGAGCTCTTGTATTCGAGCCCTCGAGGCCCCTGGCTTGTAATATGATGCTTGTATGACTATTTGTAGAGTTGTGTTGTGATATCTTCCTGTGAGCCCCTGATCTTGATCGTACACGTTTGCGTGTATGATTAGTGTATGGTAAAATTGGGGGCGTCACATTTACATTGAGTATGACTATGTCTAGATCTCTTTTAGCATGAATTACAATGTTTAGTCAGTCCTTGATCTTCAGAGGTGCTCTGCATTTATGTTTTGCAGTCTCAGAAAGGGCTAGCGAGATACCATCTTATTATATCATATTATGATTGTTCTGAGAAAGTGTTGTCATCCGAGATTTATTATTATTGCTCGCTAGTTGATTATGCCATTGATATGAGTAAACATGAGACCTAAATGTTATTGTGGATATGGTTAGTTCATAATCTTTGCTGAAAATTTGAATGTTGGCTTTACATATTTACAACAACAAGAGCAAACAGAGTTTGTAAAAGTTTCTCTTTATCACTTTCAGTTTGTCAACTGAATTGCTTGAAGACAAGCAAAGGTTTAAGCTTGGGGGAGTTGATACGTCTCCATCGTATATACTTTTCCAAACACTTTTTCCCTTGTTTTGGGCTCTAACTTGCATGATTTGAATGGAACTAACCCAGACTGACGCTGTTTTCAGCAGAATTGCCATGGTGTTATTTTTGTGCAGAAATAAAAGTTCTCGGAATGACTTGAAAATCAACGGAGAATATTTTTGGAATATATAAAAAATACTGGTGAAAGCATCAAGGCCAGGGGGGCCACACCCTGTCCACAAGGGTGGGGGCGCGCCTACCCCCCTGGGCGCGCCCCCTGCCTCGTGGGCCCCCTGGTGCTCCACCAACCTCAACTCCGACTATATATATTCACGTTCGGGGAGAAAAAATCAGAGAGAAGGATTCGTCGCGTTTTATGATACGGAGCCACCGCCAAGCCCTAATCTCTCTCGGGAGGGCTGATCTGGAGTCCGTTCAGGGCTTCGGAGAGGGGAGGGGAAACCGTCGCCATCGTCATCATCAACCTTCCTCCATCACCAATTTCATGATGCTCACCGCCGTGTGTGAGTAATTCCATCGTAGGCTTGCTGGACGGTGATGGGTTGGATGAGATTTATCATGTAATCGAGTTAGTTTTGTTAGAGTTTGATCCCTAGTATCCATTATGTTCTGAGATTGATGTTGCTATGACTTTGCTATAATTAATGCTTGTCACTAGGGCCCGAGTGCCATGATTTCAGATCTGAACCTATTATGTTTTCATGAATATATGTGAGTTCTTGATCCTATCTTGCAAGTCTATAGTCACCTATTATGTGTTATGATCCGTTAACCCCAAAGTGACAATAATCGGGATACTTACCGGTGATGACCGTAGTTTGAGGAGTTCATGTATTCACTAAGTGCTAATGCTTTGGTCCGGTCTCTATTAAAAGGAGGCCTTAATATCCCTTAGTTTCCAATAGGACCCCGCTGCCACGGGAGGGTAGGACAAAAGATGTCATGCAAGTTCTTTTCCATAAGCACGTATGACTATATTCGGAATAGATGCCTACATTATATTGATGAACTGGAGCTAGTTCTGTGTCACCCTATGTTATAACTGTTGCATGAGGAATCGCATCCGACATAATTATCCATCACTAATCCATTGCCTACGAGCTTTCCACATATTGATCTTTGCTTAGTTACTTTTCCGTTGCTACTGTTACAATCACTACAAAACCAATACTATTACTTTTGCTACCGTTACTGCTACTATCATATTACTTTGCTACTAAATACTTTGCTGCAAATATTAAGTCTTTCATGTGCGGTTGAATTGACAACTCAACTGTTAATACTTGAGAATATTCTTTGGCTCCCCTTGTGTCGAATCAATAAATTTGGGTTGAATACTCTACCCTCGAAAACTGTTGCGATCCCCTACACTTGTGGGTTATCAGTGGCGTACCGCAAAACGGAGGAAACGGACTTCTCTTCGACCTCCTACGATCGAAACGGGGGTCCTGTTCATTGGGAGGGGTGTGGCGTACCGCAAAACGGGACTCCACGGGCTACTGTTCATCCACTGTCGACTTCCTCCAATCTCTACCTGCTACTGTTCATCCACCGTCTCCAGCCTCCACCAGACACTGTTCATGCAAGGGCTACTGTTCATCCAGCCTCCACCGGCTTCAGTTCAACCAGCCTCCATGGGGTCCTGTTCATCCACCCCAACCGACTGGGGTGTGTGGCGGCCTCCTTGGGCTCCTGGTCATCCAGTAGCAACCGCATACTATATACCACGGGGTCATGTTCATCTAGCGTCAACCACCTATACATACGGTCGGGGTCCTGTTCATCCAACCCCCCACCGGGAACTATTCATCCACAGCCAACCCAACAAGCTCGACTCACACCACGTCTTGACTCGTTCTACGTATCGCGCGCGCGGCAGCAATGGGCACTGTTCATCCAGAGGCAACCCAACGGGCTAGCTATGTCTCGCACGGGGGTTCGATCGGCTTCAGTAAGCATGCAGCAGCAACGATCGATCGGGTTCAGCTAGCAGCGTAGGAGTCTTGGTTGGGTTCAGTTAGGAGCGAAGGGATCGATCGATCGGGTTCAGTACGTAGCGGCAGGAGATCGCTCGGGTTCAATTATAGCGACATGGCTCGCACCACGCGCGCGTACGAGAGAAACATGCAAACCCCACTGCATCGCTCGACCTCGACCACCCACCGTAACCGGGAACTCCCCGATATTTTCCTCTCCCTCGCTTCTACAACAATTTTCTCCGTCATGGACGACCCAAAGAATGTCACGCAGGTGCGCCTTCGGCCCGCCCAGGACAAAAGGCACATTTTTCTGTCATGATTGTTTGTCATAGAATTAGGAGCACACCACATCTACGATGATACCGGGTTTTGTCATAATTACTGTCATAGAAGTGTCATAAGCATGACAAAAAAAATCATCCGGCCCAAAATGTCATGGATGTGTCTTTTTTTGTAGTGCCACCAACTCTAGGACAATATCATATCATGCTATGTCTTAACTATGAACAATGCATATTATGTTCATATTATTTAAATCGTGTCTCTTTATTAACCAAACTGAAATGGGATATATTGAAAGTACACTCACCATCGATGCTTATACATTCTTTAGCACTACATGTATGCTTGTGTTCTTCACTTGTAATCATGTGGTGTGGTGAAGCTGGTCACTCCTGAACAATGCCATTTCCTGCCATGTCTTAACTGTGAACAATTTTTATTCTATTTTAATCCAGGTCTCTTTATTTGCCACTAAGAAATGGGACGAATCAACAACATTGTTGCTTATATGTGCAAAGCATGTTATCTGTCTGCTTTTTATGTTTCATGGTGATATCACTAACGCCAAGAACTGCCATTGATGCTATGCAACTAGAGTTGGATACAAGCGTCAAACAAGTGCAGTCACCAGCTTGCTTGGCTGCTTGCGCTGCAGCTCCTAGGCAGGGCTAACCTTTCTTGAATTGTGTTGAAGAGCTATCAGTTTTGTATATTATTTTAGGCGGCGTGTTTATTTGCACTAGTGGAAACCTTTTATGCTCAGTGTATGAATCTGCTATCTGGTTGCGCTTTATTATTGTTGGCAGGGAACTTTTATGCCAAGTGCATGTAATATGCAGTAATTTCTTTGTTGTATAGTATAGGTATATTCTTCGTCATGATCTTGTAATTTAATATCTATATATGTTGTCGTCGCTCCCTAAAAAGGTCGTAAGCTTTGACAAAGCGCAATGGGCCTAAACATTCGGTTTATTATATATAAAAATCATGGTACTAAAACTGGTCGGCCTGCCAATCACTGTGAATGGGACTAAAAGTGGGCCTACAATCATGTCAGCCAATAGCAGGCCTAGATGTAAACTCACCAACTATTAGTTCGGGCCTTTAACAGGCCGAGTAAACTAGTTGTCTAAGTTGGGCCAAAAAATAGAATGGGCTTTAAACAGTCTAAAAAGTAGATGGCCCAACCACAAAACGGGCTGTTAACAGGCCAAAATATGTGTCAGGCCACAACTGGCCCAATAAAATTATGGGTCGTAAGCAGGCCAGTTGCAAAGCGAGCCATCATTAGGCCTAGTTATCTCACAGGCCATTAATGGGCCAATAGTCAGGTTGGGCTAAAATGTATCCACAAAGACTACGGGCCTTTAAGAGGCCAAAAGTTACTTCGGCCCAGAAATACGCCCACATGAAGCACATGTCATTAAATGGCCAAAAGTGCAACCGGGCCGACAATGGCCCATATCTACCAATGGCCATTAACAAGCTGAACTATTACATGGGCCTTTAAGAGGTTGTAGTTAAAATGGGCCCCCAATGGGGCCGAGAGCACCATACTGTTATATATGGGTCGTAATTTGGCCCAAAATATGTCAGGCAATTAATGGGTCGGATCCGATATGGGTCGTCAGTTGGGCCAAAACATGGTAGATTGTTAACGGGCCGGATTTGATGTGGGCTGTCATTCAGCCCAAAATGTGACAGACATCTAATGGTCCGGATCATATGTGGGCCATAATCTCGCCCAAACCATGGCAGGCTTTTAATGGACCGGTCTAGTAGAGTATGACAAAATCTTGTGGGCCCTTTGCTGGGCCGACCTTTTTATCTTAAATGGGCTACTGTTGGGCCATACCACATGCTGGTGCAATGATAGGCCCCTTATGTTTTGGAGTTTGTTGACATAAACAATATGGGACTTATGTGTTTGCTAGAGCACACAGAGTAACAGGTCCCTGAGATGTCCAGGAGTTTGATGCAAACGACGAAGATATTCTCCCTGCGTTGCAGCGAACGTTATCACCGAAGATGATGCCAAACAAGAGTGACCCCTAAAATTGATGAAGTTCAAGCAATTGGTTCGTTTTCTGTTTGAAGAAAGTGACTGCGTTCGAGGAAGAATCAACACAAAGTGAAGATGTAGCATTTGTTTCATTGTTCTTCTTTTTTTCATTGACCTTGATGCCATAATCCTTCAGTGTATGCTTCATCCACAATAACTGAGTGCAACAAGAGCCAGCAGCAATATATTCAGCCTCAGTCGTAGATAGAGAAACACAATTCTGCTTTCTTGAAGACCAACAAACCAAAGATCTACCGAGGAAATGACATGTCCCTGAGGTAGATTTCCTATCAACCAAGTCACCAGCCCAATTTGAGTCTGAATATCCAATAAGATCAAACCGTGCTCCCTTAGGATACCATAAACCTAAGGTGGGGGTGTGAGCCAAATATCAAAATGCTCTTGACCGCTTGGTAATGCGATTCTTTCGGTGCAGCTTGATAGCGGGCACACATGCAAACACTCAACATAATGTCAGGTTTGGATGCACATAGGTAAAGAAGAGATCCAATCATCGAACGATGGGCTTTTGGATCATAATCCTTACCGTACACATATGTAGCTAGCTTACCATTTGTGGGCATTGGAGTTTTATAGCCCTTCATTTTGGAATCTTGCATTTTGAACTTCTTCAGGCACTCCTTCAGATATTTTTCCTGAGAAATGAAGATGGCATTCACTTGTTGACGTATTTGCAGTCCGAGAAAGAATTTGAGTTTACCCATCATGGACATTTGATATTTATCGGACATCATTTTCCTGAATTCTAAGCTGCAAGCATTGTTAGAACAGCTAAGCATAATATCATCCACATAGATTTGACAAACGAATAAATCATTGTCGACAGCACGAGTGAAAAGTGTGGGATCTGTGGATCCTAGTTTGAACCCCTTGTCAAGCAAAAACTTCTTCAGGGTGTCATACCAATCTCTACGGGCCTGCTTTAGCCCATATAAGGCTTTCTTCAACCTGAAAACTTTGTTAGGAAACTCAGGGTGTTCAAAGCCAGGTGGTTGTCTAACATAAACTTCCTCATCTTTCACCATTGAGGAAAACACTTTTCACATCCATTTGATACAGAAGGATATCATTGTAATTTGCATAAGCAAACAAAATGTGAATTGCCTCAAGGCATGCAACAGGAGCATATGTTTCACCAAAATCGATGCCTTCTACCTGTGTGTACCCCTACGCAACAAGTCGTGCTTTGTTTCTTACCACAATACCATTTTCTTCTAGCTTGTTGCGGAAGATTCATTTCGTGTCGATTATATTGTGCCTCTTGGGATCCGGTTTGTCAACCAGTTCCCATACATCATTTAATTCAAATTGCACCAACTCCTCTTGCATGGCATTTATCCAATCTGGATCATTCATGGCTTGTTCATATTTGGTAGGTTCTGCCAACGAAACAAAAGAGAAAGTGCCACAGTAGTTATCCAAACGAGTGTGCGAACGAGTTGTGGGTCAATAACCTGGATTCTCAAGTTCATCGATAATTAGTGAGGGATCAACTCGATTTGCCACTCGAGGATGGGCATTTTCTTCGTGATGGTCATCATAATCAGCATCTGCATTTGTATCATCATTTCCTTCAGGATTGCCATTTTGATCGGCATTTGTGTTCTGATTGCCATTTCCATTTGGAGGAGCATTTGCTTCGGCAGAGGCTTCACGAGTTCTGCTTCGAGTCATAGGAGCATCATCATCGGATGACTCGGGTGCATTTCAACAGGCTTGACACTTCCAATGGCCATTTGTCGAATTGCGTCCGATATCAGGGGTTCATCTAACACATTTGGCAGGTTCTCCTTTTGAGAGTCGTTAGATTCATCAAACTGCACATTTACCATTTCCATAACTTTCATGTGGTGAGAGTTATAGACTCCATCCGTATGCTAGTTTGAGCCATAATCAAGAAGAAAACCTTCATGTGCCTTAGGTGCAAATTTTGAAGAATGATTCATATCAAGAATATAGCAGGGTGCACCAAAAACACAAAGATAAGAAACATTTCTTTTCTTGCCAGTGATAAGCTCATATGAAGTTTTCTTAAGGAACTTGTGAAGATAACATGACAAGCAGTGTTAATGGCATCAGCCCAGAAACAAATGGCGGTTTCATACTCACTGAGCATTCTTCTTGCCATTTCAATGAGAGTTCAGTTCTTCCGTTCAACAACACCATTTTGTTGAGGAGTGTAAGCAGAAGAGAACTCATGAATGATACCATGATCATCGAGAAATTCAACAATGTGAGTATTCTTGAACTCGGTTCCATTGTCACTTCTAACATGCTTAATTCGCACATCATGTTCATTCTTAGCCTTCTTGGCGAAACTTTTGAAGATATCTTGAGTACAAGTCTTGTCTTTGAGGAAGAATACCCATGTGTATCAAGAGAAATCATCAACAATAACCAGACCATAATGATTGCCACCGAAGCTTGCATAATTTTGAGGACCGAATAAATCCATATGAATAATTTCCAGTGGTCTTGTCGTGGTCATGACTGTCTTTGATGAATGATGCTTCTTAGCCAATTTTCCAGCTTCACAAGCAGCACAGACACGATTCTTGTCGAATTTTACATCAGGAATGCCATGGAGATGATTTTTCTTCACCAAAACCCGCAAATTTCTCATACCTGCATGAACAAGTCTACAATGAACTACTCACACATCATCGGAGAAGCACCAATGAGGATGATGAACCCCTCCGTGATGGTGTCTAGATTGGATCTGTGGTTTCTAGAACTTGTGGTGGCTGGGATTGTGTTTCGTCGACTCCCCTAGGGAATATTGGGGTATTTATAGAGCAAAGGGGTTGTGCGGGAGGCCACCAAGGGTTGTGCCCCCCTCGGGGCACCCCTCTGGTATTTATGTGGCCCATCCTGTGTCTTCTGGCCCAAAAAAATTCTCCAAAAAGTTTCGCTACGTTTGGACTCCATTTGGTATTGATTTTCTGCGAAGTAAAAAACAAGCAAAAAATAGCAACTGGCATTGGTCACTATGTCAATAGGTTAGTCCCAAAAAATGATATAAAGTTGCTATAAAATGATTGTAAAACATCCAAGAATGATAATATAACAACATGGAACAATCAAAAATTATAGATACGTTGGAGACGTATCAGCAACTTCTTGCTCTACTGGTCAGGGTGAGGATAACCCGAACAAGCCCCTCAAAGGATTATTCTCCATAGTAACAAGTGATGGTAAATTTCAGCACGTAATATAAATGTTTCCTTACCAAATTCCACTTACCAAAGGCGCTTGACTTCCCGACAACGGCGCTAGAAAAGAGTCTTGATGACCCACATGTATAGGGGATCTATCGTAGTCCTTTCGATAAGTCAGAGTGTCGAACCCAACGAGTAGCAGAAGGAAATGACAAGCGGTTTTACCCCGGTGTTGCCAATAACCTGACAGTCATGAGCCACGCATGGTTGTGCGATCAGCTCTTCCACAAGGCCGGCACCTTCCACTTACCAGCAAGGATTGTACTGCTGCATATAAACTCTGCGTTGGACCAGATCCTCAAGTGGATGCTGGACTGCAATGCCAATGGATTCAAGGTAGACTAGGTGCTGCCCATCTTAGAGGACGAAGTGAACTGGGCTTCAAACTTAGTGGAGAGGGCCACCAGGAAGGAGACTGATACGTCCATTTCGCATGATGCTTTTATATTGATATTTATTGCATTATGGGTTGTTATTACACATTATGGTACAATAATTATGCCTTTTCTCTCTTATTTTACAAGGTTTACATGAAGAGGGAGAATGCCGACAGCTGGAATTCTGGACCAAAAAGAAGCAAATCTGATAGACCTATTCTGCACAACTCCAAAAGTCCTGAAAATTTACAGAGAATTATTTTGGAATATATAAAAAATATATGCAGAAGAAAATACCAGAGGGGATCCACCAGGTAGCCACAAGCCTGGGGGCATGCCCTACCCCCTGGCGCGCCCCCAGCGCTTGTGGGCCCCCTGGCAGGTCTCTGGTGCCCATCTTCTGCTATATGGAGGGTTTTGACCTGGAAAAAATTATAAGGAAGCTTTCGGGATGAAGCGTCGCCGTCTCGAGGCGGAACCTGGGCAGAAGCAATCTAGGGCTCCGACGTAGCTGTTCTGCCGAGGAAACTTCCCTCCGAGAGGGGGAAATCGAAGCCATCATCATCACCAATGACCCTCTCATTGAGATGGGGTCAATCTCCATCAACATCTTCACCAGCACCATCTCCTCTCAAACCCTAGCTCATCTCTTCTATCCGATCTTTGTCTCAAAACCTCAGATTGGTAACTGTGGGTTGCTAGTAGTGTTGATTACTCCTTGTAGTTGATGCTAGTTGGTTTATCTGGTGGAAGATCATATGTCCAGACCCTTACTGATATTCAATACCCCTCTAATTATGAACATGAATATGCTTTGTGAGTATTTATGTTTGTTCCTGAGGACATGGGAGAAGTCTTGTTATAAGTAATCATGTGAATTTGGTATTCATTCGATATTTTGATGAGATGTATGTTGTCTTTCCTCTAGTGGTGTTATGTGAATGTCGACTACATGACACTTCACCATGATTTGTGCCAAGGGGAAGGCATTGGGAAGTAATAAGTAAATGATGGGTTGCTAGAGTGACAGAAGCTTAAACCCTAGTTTATGTGTTGCTTCGTAAGGGGCTAATTTGGATCCACATGTTTCATGCTATGGTTAGATTTATTTTAATTCTTCTTTCGTAGTTGTGGATACTTGCAAGAGGGGTTAATCATAAGTGTGAGGCTTCTCCAAGTAAGGACAACACCCAAGCACCAGTCCACCCACATATCAAATTATCAAAGTAACGAACGCGAATCATATGAGCATGATGAAAACTAACTTGACAATAATTCTCATGTGCCCTCGCGCTTTGCTTTATATAAGAGTTCGTCTAGGCTTATCCTTTGCTACAAAAAGGATTGGGACACCTTGCTGCACCTAAGTTACACTTGTTACTTGTTACCCGTTACGAATTATCTTATCACAAAACTATTTGTTACCGATAATTTCAGTGCTTGCAGTGAATACCTTGTTGAAAACTGCTTGTCATTTCCTTCTGCTCCTCGTTGGGTTCGAAACTCTTACTTATCGAAAGGACTACGATAGATCCCATATACTTGTGGGTCATCAAGACTCTTTTCTTCCACCATTGTCGGGGAGTGAAGCGCCTTTGGTGAGTGGAATTTGGTAAGGAAAAAATTATATTAAGTGCTGAAATTTACTGTCACTTGTTACTATGGAGAATCATCCTTTGAGGGGCTTGTTCGGGGTATCTTCACCTCGACCGGTAGAGCAAGAAGTTGCTCCTCAACCTAATGCACCTGCTGAAAAATAGTTATTATGAAATTTCTTCGTGTATGATAAAGAAACTGCTACTAATCCTTACGAGGAGATGGAACACTACATCCTAATATGCATCTAATCTATGTGGATGAAGTTTATGGATTATTTAAGCTTGCAGGTTTGCCCGAGGATGACATCAAGAAGAAGGTCTTCCCTTTATCTTTGAAGGGAAAGGCATTGAAATGGTATAGGCTATGTGATGATATTGGAGCTTGGAACTACAATCGATTCAAATTGGAATTTCATTAGAAGTTTTATCCTATGCATCTGGTTCATCGTGATCGAAATTATATATATAATTTTTGGCCTCGTCAGGGAGAAAGTACCGCTCAAGCTTGGGGGAGGCTTAAGTCAATGTTATATTCATGCCCCATTGATGATCTCTCAAGAGAAATTTTTATTCAGAATTTTTATGCTCAACTTTCTCGTAATGATCAATCCATTCTAGATACTTCTTTTACTGGTTTCTTTTATAAAGAAGACTATTGAATTCAAATGGGATTTCTTGGAAAGAATTAAACTCGACTCTGAAGATTGGGAGTTTGAGAAGGTAAGGAGCCAGGTATAAACCATAAGTTTGATTGTGTTAAATCTTTTATGGATACCGATGCTTTTCGTGAATTTAGCACTAAATATGGACTTGACTCTGAGTTAGTAGCATCTTTCTGTGAATCATTTGCTACTCATGTTGATCTCCTTAAGGAGAAGTGGTTTAAATATCAATCTCCCATTGAAGTGAAAGTAGTAGAACCTATTAAAGCTGAAGAAACTATTACTTATAATGTTGATCCAGTTTTCCTACTGCCTATATTGAGAAACCACCCTTTCATGTTAGGATAAAAGAACACGCTAAAGCTTCAGTTGTGGTTCCTAGGAGTTATACTAGAACACCTATACCCCCTGAACAAATTAAAGTTGAACCTAGTATTGCTATGGTTAAAGATCTCTTGGTCCATCATATTGATGGGCATGTTATTTATTTCTGTGATGAAGCTGCTAGAATTGCTAGACCCGATAATAAAGATAAACATAGACCTGTTGTTGGCATGCCTGTTGTTTCTGTTAAAGTAGGAGATCATTGTTATCATGTCTTATGCGATTTGGGTGCTAGCGTGAGTGCAATTCCCTTTACTTTATATCAAGAAATTATGAATGATATTGCACCTGCTGAGATAGAAGATATTGATGTTACTATTAAGCTTACCAATAGAGATACTATATCACCAATTGGGATTGTTAGAGATGTCGAAGTCTTGTGTGGGAAATTAAAATACCCTACTGATTTTCTAATTCTTGGTTCCCCACAAGATGATTTTTGTCCCATTATATTTGGTAGACCTTTCTTGAACACCGTTAATGTTAAGATAGATTGTGAGAAAGAAACTGTTAGTGTAAGTTTTGGGGATGTGTCCCATGAGTTTAATTTCTCCAAATTTCGTAGACACCCCCATGAAAACGAATTTCCTAGTAAAGATGAAATTGTTGGTCTTGCTTCTATTGTCGTGCCTCCTACTGATCCTTTAGAACAATATTTGCTAGACCATGAAATTGATATGTTTATGAATGAAAGAAAGGAATTAGACGAGATTTTCTTCAAACAAATGCCTGTTTTGAAACACAATTTGCCTGTTGAGACTCTTGGAGATCCTCTACCACCCAAGAGTGATCCTGTGTTTGATCTTAAACAATTGCCTGATACTTTGAAATATGCTTACCTCAATGAAAAGAAGATATATCCCTTTATTAGTAGTACTAACCTTTCAGAGCATGAGGAAAAGAAATTATTAAAAACTCTGAAGAAGCACCGTGCCGCTATTGGATATACTCTGGATGATCTTAAGGGCATTAGTCCCACTCTATTTCAGCATAAAATTAATATGGAGCATGATGCTAAACCAGTTGTTGATCATCAACGACAGTTAAACCCTAAAATGAAAGAAGTGGTAAGAAATGAAATATTAAAGCTTCTATAAGCAGGTATAATTTATCCTATCGCTGATAGTGGATGGGTAAGTCCTTTTCATTGTGTCCCTAAGAAGGGAGGTATTACTGTTGTTCCCAATGATAAGAATGAATTGATCCCACAAAGAATTGTTACAGGTTATAGAATGGTAATTGATTTTAGAAAATTAAACAAAGCTACTAGGAAAGATCATTACCCTCTACCTTTTATTGATCAAATGCTAAAAAGACTATCAAACATGCACACTTTTTCTTTCTAGATGGTTATTCTGGTTTCTCTCAAATACCTGTGTCACAAGAGGATCAAGAAAAAACTACTTTTACATGCCCTTTTGGTACTTTTGCTTATAAATGATTGCCTTTTGGTTTATGCAATGCACCTGCTACCTTTCAAAGATGTATGGCTGCTATATTCTCTGACTTTTGTGAAAAGATTGTTGAGGTTTTCATGGATGATTTCTCTGTTTACGAAACTTCTTTTGATGATTGTTTAAGCAACCTTGATCGAGTTTTGCAGAGATGTGAAGAAACTAATCTTGTCTTGAATTGGGATAAGTGCCACTTTTTGGTTAATGAAGGCATTGTCTTGGGGCATAAAATCTCCAAAAGAGGTATTGAGGTGGATAAAGCTAAAGTTGATGCTATTGAAAAAATGCCATGACCTAAAGATATTAAAGGTATAAGAAGCTTCCTTGGTCATGCTGGTTTCTATAGGAGATTTATTAAAGACTTCTCTAAAATTTCTAGGCCTCTCACTAATCTCTTACAAAAAGATGTCCCATTTGTTTTTGATGATGATTGTGTAGAAGCACTTGAAATACTTAAGAAAGCCTTGATCTCTGCACCTATTGTTCAACCACCTGATTGGAACTTACCCTTTAAAATTATGTGTGATGCTAGTGATTATGCTACTGGTGTTGTTCTAGGACAAAGAGTCGATAAGAAATTTAATGTTATCCATTATGCTAGTAAAACTCTAGACAATGCTCAATGAAATTATGCTACCACTGAAAAGGAATTTTTAGCGGTTGTGCTTGCTTGTCATAAGTTCAGGTCTTATATTGTTGATTCCAAATAACTGTTCACATAGATCATGCTGCTATTATCAAACTCTTGATGTTATTCTCCCCTTTTGTCAACTAGTGTCAAAAAAGTGATGAAACAACACAAGTGAAAAACTGTGAATATGATTCACTCTGAGGCATCGCCTGAGGAACTGTCTGAAGAAGTTTATGATTCGGAAGTGTGTGGAACATCTTCATATTCAGCGGCGGCAGCATCAGCTAATCCTTCGAGACTGACTTGGTTCTTGGACAAGGAAGGGATATTGGGGCCAGACTCATCACACTTGTGAGACAGAGAATTTTCTTCAAAAGGTTGACAATTGGAGAAGTGGCTTCTGATTCATCAAGAAATTTGCACAGTTGTATTCGAAGTAAATTTGTTGTAGGTTCACGAGCTGGCAAAGGTGGAGTGGAGCGATCGTGAAAATCTTCAACAGTAAAGCCTTGGTCAATATACTGATATAGTTCTTGAAGGTGAGATTTGCTAAGTTTCTTCTTGGAGAAAAATTTCCGAAGCAATTTCCATAAGCGCTTCTTGTTTTCTGCTGTTATCATATGCACAACTTTTGTTCGGTTGTGAATGAAATTAAGTTCGGCAGCCAGATGTTCTTTCCCTTGGTGGCCTTCGGCCATATGCTTCAGTAGCAACTGCTGAGTGCACATGCTCACTTCAAGATGTGAAGGAGGTTGAGTATTCGACAGACGATCACGCTTGGGCAACTTTGGTCCGTTGAAAGTGTTATGATAGTCAGAAGTGCTTGACGCTGGTGCTTTTCCTAAAGAAATATCTTCCATAACTTTCAGTGTATCACGCATAGGAGGAATGAAGCTCTTGTGATTGACTTTAGCCAGATATTCGGTCTTCATTGCATAGTCAACCACTTTCTGAATCCATGGTGCAAAAACTTCGATGGTTTTAGGACATTGAGCTGAGTCCATTAGGATGCGCAAGAGCATGTCTTCGAGATCGAAGATATAACCCTGAGATATGGCATGGATGGTATTCCGAAGAACATCAGATATTACATTGTCAGTATTCATTCCAGCCAGCAGACATATGGTATATGTGAGGATATGGTATAGAGTCTAATTGTCGAAGGTTAAATGTTCCGGCAAAGGAGAGCCATGGTAATCACGAATCTTTTCTTGGTCCATTCTGCATCGGAAATCTTCATCAGTGACTGTGTCAATGTAGTGAACGCGAATCTTAGTTTTGCCATGTTCAAATCAAGGAAAATGAAAATGAGAGACAAGGTCCATACCAAAGAATTTGATTCTTTTTCCTTCTGTCATCCATTCCATTATCCATTGTGTGCTATCTGTTTCATCGCCGGAGATATATAGAGTTGCATAAAACTGAAGAATAATCTCCCTGTTCCATGGATGCTGATAGCCTAAGACACGAGTGAGACCATAGTCTTCGATGTCTTGCAGAATTTGATTGAAGCATCCGATGCTTTTCATTGCTGCAAAGTCTGTAAACTCATGAGGGGAAATCTTCAGGCTGTCATACAGAATGCGAGAGTAATAGATCGCATGTTCCTGAGTCCAAAATCGAGGAGAATCAGATGTCTTGGGTTTTCTGTCGGGACTCTCTCGAAAGAAAAGTGGGTGAGTATTTCTGTTGAACAGCGGCCCTTTGATGCCGACACCAGTGGTAAACATGGGTAGTCACTCACGAGGATAGGGGTACTTTAGTTCTTCTTCAATAGAAAGAACTTCACCGCCATAGATGACAGAGTTCGAATGATGAGTTGATGGTGAGTTTGCTGCAGAGGGGTTCACATCGGAGGGTCTTCAAGCTGCGATGAGTGAAATCCTCAACGGAGAGGGATTTGTCACTGATGCAGGGACAGATTTAGGCACCGAAGCTTTATCATTCAATTGGGGCAGTTAAGGAATTGCTTCTGAAGTTGGTGGTGCAGAGGAAGGAACTGAATCTTTAGGTTCTTCAATGATAGGAGAATCTCGTTGTTCTGACCGAGGAACGGACACTTGATGCTGAGTTGGTTTTTCATCATGAGCGGGATTAACCATAGGCACTGCTTCAGTTGGCCTTGGTGAGGATGGCTCATGTACAACTGGTTCTTGAGGAACCGAAGAATAAATTGTTTGCTATGCTATGCTTGGAATCTTTGTGAAATTTGTGATTTTACTTGTTACTCGAAGAACCCTAAAAAAACCTCCCCTATTTATGTGAGTTTAATGACAATGAAATCTTATCTTCTTATGCCAAGGAGGTTTATATTTACTATGATATCGAACAAATTGAAGAATTTGTTGCTTTTAAGGGTGCTTATAAAGTTGCTTCTTTGATTGAAAAGTATGATATTACTCTCTACAAATCTGAAAAATTTGACATACTTAAATATTGCTATGAAAACTATGCTCATAATGCCTATGTTAAAGATTTTACTGAGAGAATGTCCGCTTCTTTCGAAGAAAATAATGATATGCATGAAGCTATGGATAATTATGATTCCGTTGATTTGATTGAATTATCCCCTCTTTATGAACATGATGCTTGCTATTCTTGTGGCCATGATGCCAATATTAATGATGCTTATGGAAATGAACTTGCTATAGTTCCTTATGTTAAACATGAATTTATTGCTATTGCACCCACACTTGATATCTCCTTGAATGAAAAGCATGATTGCAATGATGTTATTACAAATTTTATTAATGTCAATTGTGTTAGTGATATGCAAAACCCCAAGCTTGGGGATGCTTGTTTTGCTATGTCCACTACTAATTGTAATGATCATGATTGGGTGATTCTTCTTATGATCTTGAAAATGTATTTAAGACTCATGATGAATATGTTATTTGCAATGATATTGAAAATGGGTTTGGAAGAGCGTCAACTTTAGGTAAAAATAATTCCACATATTTGGAGAGTGTTCAATCTTATGAATTTTTTTATGAAAGTGGGTTCAGAGAGGTCATGACTTTAGTTGATGTTAATCCCACTAACTTGGAAGATTATAAGACTTTATGCATGTGGATCATGAAAAGAAAATTTTATATGATTGTTATATTGTTGAATTTGAGTATGATCCTACATTTAATTATTATGAGAGTCTGGGATATGTGCACCACTGGATGGATGGTGTTGGTAGGAGGGAGATCGAGCTTGTAGGCCACCTCGCCGATGCGCGCCGTGATGGAGTTAGGCTCATAGAACTTGTAGGATAATTTGTGGTTTGCCCTCCGAGACACCGAAGACTGCATGTACGGCTGGAGCTTGAGGAAGACGTGGTCGCCGACGAAGAAGGAATGCTCCGACCGGTTCTTGTCCACTTGTCGCTTCATCCACTGTTGTGCTCGAGTAAGTTGTTGTTGCAGCAGCTCTGTCATTAGCTTCCTTTCCTCGAGCCATTCTTGGAGTTCCCCTGATATGCTCACATTCCAGTCCAGCCCCAACTGGGGTGGTTCCTGTCCATAGAGCAATGAGAATGGAGTTTTTCATAGCAAGTATTGTACTAGTACTCCGCAAGGGCGAGCCATCTCGCCCATTTGGTCGGGCATGCGTGGACGTAGCACCGCAGATAAGTCTCGAGGCATTGGTTGACGCGCTCCGTCTGCCCATCGGTCTGCAAATGGTATGATGTGCTCATGTCAAGCTCCGTGCTCGTGGCCTTTGAACAGTTCAGACCGAAAATGACTAGTGAAGACCTTATCTTGAACGGAGAGAATGGTTGATGGCATGCCATGGAGCTTGTAAATGTTGTCCAGGAACTTAGTGGCCACTTGCGTCGCCATGAATGGGCGCGACAGTGGCATGAAGTGTGCGTACTTGGAGAACCGGTCAACCATAACAAGGATGCAGTTATACCTACTGGATCATAGTAGGCCCTTCACAAAGTCCATTGAGATATCCTTCCAGGTGCTCTTCAGCACTGGCAGCTATTGCAGGAGACCTGGGTACTTGGCGCGATCCGACTTGGCTTGCCGGCAAACTTGGCAGCCCTGGATGCACCTCTTAGTGATAGACTTCATCTGAGGCCATGAGAGCAACCCCTTGAGTCTTTGATAAGTCACCGAGAAGCCGAAATGGCCAACCACCGCGCTACTGTGAAGGGCGTGCATGACCTTGGACTGCGTCTATGTGTTATTGCCCAGCCATATACGGTTCTTGTATCGGACAACTTCATCGCGCAGAGTGAATCGCCTGTCTATGTTGGTGCCTACAGCCAGTGTTGCCAGGCACTCACGGTCTGTTGGGTTCATCTGGTACCCCTCTGCCACTTCCTTGAGCCAAACTGGAGTGCACGACAAGATCACCGCCAACTCGCCCCCAATGGTGGGCGGCTTCCGGGACAGGGCGTCGGCCGCCCTGTTTTCCACTCCCTTCCGGTAAGTGAGCTTGTATTGTAGCCCAATCAGCTTGGTAAAGGCTCGTTTTTGCCATGGGGGTGGTAAGGCGTTGTGCATCCAAGTGAATCAGGCTCTTGTGATCCGTACAAATAATGAACTCAACCATTTGGAGATATGCGCGCCAATGGTCTACTGTCGTGAGGATGGCCATGCACTCTTTTCCATATGTTGAAAAACCTTGGCTCCGTGGTCCCAATGCTCGACTCATATATGCGAATGGGTGTCCTTCTTGCTGGAGTATGGCACCAATACCCTTGTCACTTGCAACAATCTCAACAATGAATGTTTTGTGAAAGTGAGGGCTAACACCGGGGCCTCGATGAGAGCCGTCTTGAGAGCTTGAAAAGATGATTCTGTCTCCGAGGTTTGGAGGTCCAAACGTACAATGTGTGCTTCTTCAGGAGATCGGTGAGGGGCCGTGAAATGATGCCGTACCCCTTTGATGAACTTGCGCTAATACCCGGTGAGTCCTAGGTAGCCTCGGAGTTCTTTTGACATTGGTGGGTCTCTCCCAGTTCTTCACATCATCGATCTTGGATGGGTCCGTGGCGACCCCTTGGTCGCTAATGACATACCCCAGCTAATGACATGCCCCAAATAGTTGAGACTTTGCTGTGCAAAAGTGCACTTGGAGTACTTGACTTTCCATTGATGCTGACGCAGAACTTGCAGAGTCTGACGCAAGTATTTCAAGATCAGAATTGATCTCCAATGGAACGCCATGAACTGAGACTATCGAAGAGACATACAATTCCTCATGAACAGGAAGAAAATGAGTAATGTTAGAAAGACGGCCAATGACTAGCAAGATGGTATCATTACCCTTCTTGGAAACCGAGTGACCCACTTTTATCCCATTTTCATAGGTCAAACGTTTAAATAAAATGCCTAGTTTCTACACACAAATAATTGGTTCGCAATGTGTTGACAAGTAGTGGAGAAACAGATATACAAGAACCCAACACATGTCTTTAATTTGTCAGTGCCTCCTTATAAGAAACGGTCATACGACCCTATAATGTATTCATATTAACAAGATGAAGTGTATTTGTGAGTTTCACCACCTACAAACATGAACCTCTGTCAAAAAAACAGTTTCACCACTTAACTGCAGTCAACGAGACAAAACAAGATTGAGAAAATAATATATAAAAAGGCGGCCGGTGTGGTCTTAGAAGAATATCAGCTGTTGCCATTCCATAATATGACCACTTCATCTTCTTTATAATCTCATCACTCAGGCAGACCATTTGTTGCAAGTCATTCCGTTCTCATTGAATCAAAGTATATGTAAGACACAATGTTATCACCTAGTATAAACAAAAGAAAGGTTTACTATGAATGTGCTAACAACATAATGTGAATGCGGAGGATGTAAGTAGGGTACCAACCAGCCAATCAAAATGAGTCTGCACTTCTACCACCTCTCTTGCTAACTAGTTCGCAGAGTCGGCAAGGCAGTGTATCAAGGCTCATTTCACGTGTCCTGCAAAAGTTGCCGAGAACACCACATCGCCTCCATGCATGGTATTCTGCATACGCTACCGGGTCATTCGCAAGTGCTTTCACATATGATGCCAGTTCTTTAAGAGAGCTGAATTTGGAGGCATCAATTGCGGAATTGGGAGGAATGAAATCCCAGACATTGGGTGCACCAAAGTATATTGGCACTGACCCAGCCTCCAACGCATAGAACAGCTTCTCTGTCACATAACTTTCTGCCTTGGTGTTCTCGATTGCAAGAACAAACTTGTAATGTGACATTGCACAGTGTAGGTGATCCCACCAATGTGGTGATCCATTGCCATTGTTTGAGCAAATCGGATACATGGATAGTGCCATGTCAGGACCACCAACATTATTCAAACATTTTCCGAAGGAATGGTGTGGCACCAATGAGAGGAAATCTTCTGCAAGCTTGTCTCTGTGAGGAAGACACCTTGAAGATGACCAATAGATAAGTGCATCCTGATAACAGGAAATCAGAAGTTCAGACAATTATACAAATCGTATTATAGCAGGATGGATAGCATCTTTGTGCAAAACCAATGCAGCAGTGGACATGCAAACTTATATCTTTCTGACAGGTGTAGCACAAACTGCAGAAACAATTTGACATCATGTGCTGTTGTGTTCACTCATTTCCATATATGAGTTGAGACCATTTTTGGTAGCCTCCACTATAGTACTCTTCTGGCTTTTGCCAAGATCTCCAAAAGGACAGAAACACCTCCAACTAAGGTGTACCATGTGAGGCTGTAGATGCCTGTTTAGTGTTAAATGTTCTACAGATAATTATACTAGTAGTGTCAAAAAACGTCTTACATTATGGGACGGAGGAAGTATGTTCTATTTGTACTGTTCCAACTGATGAAGAACAGTGATTTAGCACAGGGAATCATAATGCCAAATGATACATTGTTGGAGATACTAATGTCAAGTAAAACATGGTTGGACATACATAATGCATGGAATGTTAAAAATCACTGCAAAGGCGATACATGTAAGAAAGTGCCTTAGACCATGATATTGTTGTGTTGTGTAATATATACTGTGCAGAATTTGGACGTACAGTTGTCTTTTCTGTGGATACATGGTAACTCCGGCTAGTGTGGAAAGATTTTCCAGCATATGTTACTTGTAAATCATCATTAGCATGGTAACCTATAAAAATGTCCTCAAAACCAGTTGGTTTCCTGCTAGCCTCCAGATCCAAATAAACACGAAGAGGCAGACCTTTCATTCTCTGCAAAATATGTTAAGAATACTTGAAATTGAAGCTCAGAACAAATTACGAATTTAAGTCAAGAACAAAACAAAGTAAACGGTATGTATTGGTTAGTGAAAAGGACAGATGGTGTTTGATTCCACAAAGAGGTTGTTGCAGAATTGCAATTTTATGAATACGAGCATGTGGCACTTATGACCCAACTGAAACCACCAAGGTAACGAAGAGCATTTTGGTAATTTCACGGTGAGGTGAAGGAGCATTGACATGCAACATTTGATAAGAATATAAAAAACTAGCTCCTTGCGGAAATGTTGATTCTTTGATCCATAGTTATAGCTCCCATCTAATACTCAAATGATTCTCTGAAAAAAAAATTGTATTAGTTCACGGAACTAGCTGTTATGACCGGTTTGGTCTATACCCGGAAGAGGCCCACCGGGCATTAGTATTAGGGGCTTGGCCCACAAGTTATCTTAGGCAAAGTTATCTTAGGCTAAAGTTATAAATACTAGTTGTAAGACACCGTTTGAGATTAAGCAATAAAGATATTATAATCTTCTGTTGCCCGGCTCCCCGAGGAGCCGGGGAGCCGGAACCCTAGCCGCCACCGCACCCAACTCTAGCCGCGACGGCGCCCGCCGGGCGCGCCCTCATCCCCCTCCTCCTTGTCCATACAACCTACGCCGAATGCCTAGTAGGAACCCTAGTCCTACCAATTTGGTATCCAGAGACACCAGACCAATCATGTCTGATGCGGAGCATCCCAAGGTCATCCCCATGGACCTACCTACATCTCCCACGACACCACTTGGACCCATGACAAGAGCCCGTGCGAGAACCATCGAGAACGAGGTTAACTCTCTCCTTGTTGAACTTCCCTTTGACCCACGTGAGACATGGCTACTACCTTAATCGGAGTTGCTCTGTGTGCTTAGGTACCATATAAGCAACCAAGGAGATGGAACGGTGCAAGATGGACATCAAGAGCATGGAGACATTTTGCCCAGCCCTGAAGGACCGGAACAACCGCCCGACCACCGCCCGGGCGGAACAACCGGCCGACTACCGCCCAACAACCGGTCTACCTTCTGTGATCGAGCGGTGCAAGGCCGGCACTACACCGGATGTACCGGTAACTACCAAAAGACCGGTACTGCCGCCCCGACAACCGGTACAACCGTTGGCCCCTTCGACGTCCATCTCCGCAAGCCAGCGCCAGACCTCCCAGCGGAACTACCGCCTTCCAGGACCGGTACTTCCACCCTGCATGAGCTCCCAGCGGAACAACCGCCCCCTTGACCGGTACTACCGGCCCTGCCTGCGCGCAGTCACTTGGGCCAAGGCCCGTGTACCCTTTCGTTACCTAGACTATAAATACTCTATCCCGTACAACTTTCTAGGGTTAGCATTGGTTTAGCTCATTTGAGAGATAGAGCATTGCTCATCCATATCGGATCTACTCCACGAGAGAGACCGCGGCCCCTCTACGGAGAAGATCCACTTTTGGATTCAAGACCCCCTTTACGGGAAGATCCCCTTGTGGATTCAAGACCTCCTCTCGGAGAAGAACCGGTTACCCTTTTTGTATCGTCCTTAGTTGACCGTGGATTCGTGTATCGTTCTATGTATCCGAGGATCTAGCACATGTGTGACTTGTTCTTGTTTGGTTTGAGTGATTCTCTTGTGTTTCCCCTCGTCTTCTTTCCCGTGTTCTTCGTGTTCATCGTTGGGACCCGCTCCTTTCGTGAAAGATCGGCCTATAGGGTTCCTACCCTACATCATCTTGGTATCATGAGCAAGGTTGATCACGATTTCGGAGCCTCCCCGTTGTGTTTCTAGCCTAAATTTTGTTGTTTTTCGTCCTAATTCGAAAATCCCCACCAAAAATAGCCCCAAATTTTTTTTGTGATTTGTTGGTGTGTTGATGTTTTGTTGGATCTGATCCGTGGATTTGCTTGGTTTCAAGTGGATCTAGCATCTACCCATTTCCCCTCCACCTTCCATCCTTGAAATCGCTCGAATTTCGACAACGAATTAATCATTTTCCGTCCCAAAAACCCATCCCCAATCCAGATCTTGCGATCTTCCCGACCCCAGCGGTACTACCGCCCCCACGAGCGGAACTACCGCTAAGGCACCAACCGGTACCACCGCCTTCACAAGCGGTACTACCGCCCCACCCGGTTTCAGTTGAAACCGACTGGCACCTTTGCCAACCACTTACACACCATCACCACTTCCGCATACTACCCCCTTTGTGCCCATTTCGCACTCCGACACGTGTTGCCACTTCGAGGTTTGAGAATTTGAATTGCGGTACCGTATCCTTTTGTGTTTCGGCTATTTAGGTACGGTTCGAGATCGACACCACCGCCGCTCATCTTCGCCACGGACGCGTCATCAACAACGACCACCTCGACTAGGACTTGGTATTCGTGCCACCATTTTGACACCATACGGAAGCAAGACCGGTAACCTCATCTTGGTATTAGACACATCACTCTTGCCATTACATTGATAGCCATCATAGCCTTACTCATTTGCGTTGCTTACCCATCGAGACTAGCCATTGAGTATTGCCAGCAACGAGACTTGTGCACATTAGTGATCATACTTCCCATAGCATACATACGTCATTGTTGCCTATATTGGTATCATCTCTTGTGTCACCAAATTGTCATCGCATACTAACTTGCTATCTTGGTTCGTCAAGCTTTGCATGAGAAAAGAGCTCAAACATCAAAGAGCCAAACAAGCTTTTAAGCAAAGAGGAAAGATACGCAAAGAGCTTTTAAGCAAGAACCATAGCATCATACAACATTAAGATTGTCATACTCGATCATCTTGGATCGTATCATCGCCACACCTTGCATACAAAATATTTGGGATAGAAGTCGTTGCATTTTTGCTAAGTAGGTTGTGCACAAGTTCTTGTATCCGCCTATCGTGCAATCGTGCTAGCGTCTCTCTAGTGTTGTGCAACAAGAGCATTTTTTGTGGATTCCACACTTTGGCTCACCCTTGGTTGCACAACCCCACTTATCTTTTTGCGCGTGTGTTTCCGTGTACCTTATATGCTTGGTCTACTTGTTACATTGCATCTTGCAAATCTTTTCCAACATTATTGAAGCTCACTTACAATTACATCAAATTTTTGTGCCACCATCCTAACCAAGCTCCACCAAAAGCTTTTACTTGTGTAGGTGTGAGAAACCGACAAGAACTTGTACCAATTGTGCTATTTCCTTGTCCTACATTGGAGTGATCCTCGATCCACTTTCAACTTCGGTCAAGGTACATTTGGTATTCGTTCTTCTCTTTCTACCACTCACATTTGTCTTGGAATGATGGATAGGCCAAGTACTTCTACCAACCCACTCTTCATGGAGCAAGATGACGACATGAACTCCTTCGTCACCAAGAGTCACCTCTTTGGTGCACAACGTGCTTTACATCAAGAGCAACAAGCTATGAGTGAACGCATCGACAACCTTGCCGCCGACTTACGACTTTCCGAGCAACGTACAAGGGACTACTTTGACAACAAGCTCGACGATCACAAGCAAGAGAATGACGCAAGGATGGACGAGATTCGCGCTTTGTTGCTCAACCGCTCTTCCTCCACTTCAAGGAGCCGTTCAAGTCACCATTCCGACTTTACCCTCTCCGGCTCAAGTACACCGACATCGAACACTCTTCGTCGAGCCGCGCGCACCGACCGTCAAGCAAACCTCAATCCACTTCGAGACACCGACTCTCAAGAGCGCCGACGACGTCAAGCCGAAGAAGCCTTTGCGCTAGCTCGAGAACGGCAACAACAACGCCAACATGAAGAGGAAGAACGTGCGCGTCTACACCAAAATGCACAAGATGTTGAGGCTCAACGTAAAGAACAACAACTCCGTGACGCTCAAGCACTTGAGGCGCAACAAGCTCTACGCGATGCGAGCCGAGCCGTTGCCGACCGAGGCCGTCAAGCCCGTGAAGAAGAGGAAGCACTTCGCGAAGAAATTCTCGAACAACGACTTCCAGCTCTCATGAATCGTCAAATTCCTCCTCGAGCTCGACGCGCTCCTCCACAAGCTCGCCAAGACCATCAAGTTCATCAAGAGCATGACAACAATGGGAATACTCCGCGACAAGAGCAACACGAGGTTGACAACCCTCCGCGACAAGTGCACCATGAGTTGAACAATCATCTACAACATGGGCGTCATCATCCTCAACCCCAACACAATGAAGAGCAACGCTACGGCAAGCTCAAGTTCACCATGCCCAAGTTCAACGGAAGCAACGATCCCGAAGAATACCTTTCATGGGCATTGAAAGTCGACAAGATCTTCCGTTTGCACAATTATGAAGAAGAGAAGAAGATCGCGATGGCATCCCTTGAGTTCCAAGACTATGTCCTCATTTGGTGGGAACAAGTCATTGAACGCCGCGAGACAAGAGGTGATCCACCCATCACTACTTGGGCACAAATGAAGGATGTCATGAGAGCACGCTTCGTGCCTACCTACTACAACCGCGACCTCTTCAAGAAACTCCAACAACTCAAGCAAGGAACAAAGAGCATTGAAGATTACTACAAGGAGATGGAGATTGCAATGATAAGAGCCAATGTGACGGAAGATGATGAGCAAACTATGGCACGTTTCTTGAATGGACTCAATCACCCTATCAAGAAGATCGCCGACTTCCAACCATACTCAAATCTCATCGAGCTCGTGCACCAAGCTACCAAAGCGGAACGCCAAGTGCAAGATGACTTCAAGTACGCCAAGTTCTCATCCAAGTCCTACGGCTTCTCCAATAACCAAGCCTCAACGACTCCAACACCGACTACAAGAACGTCTACTTCCAACACCGACAAGCCGAAATCCAAGAAAGCTTCGTCAACTACAAGTCATCCTCCTACGAGCAACTTCAAGCCGAGAGCTTCATCATCATCAACCCCAACCGATGAGACCGTCAAGACAAGTTCCTTCAAGTGTTTCACTTGCGGAGGCCGAGGCCACAAGTCCTACGAGTGCACCAACAAGCGGACCATGGTCTTCAACGACGATGGCACTTATGACTCCATGAGTGAAGGTGAAATGGAAGCACTTGAGCAAGTCGCCATGCACCGCCAAGTGAACAATGAAGAAGAACAAGTCTTTTGTGATAAAGACTCGAGTCCCGCACTTGTTGTCTCCAAAGTCTTGACTCTCCAACATCACCAAGAAGAAGACCAACGATGCCACATATTCCACACCAAGGTCGGCATCAATGGACGATCCGTCAAGGTCATCATCGATGGAGGGAGTTGTCACAATCTCGCAAGTGAAGAACTTTGTTCCAAGCTCCAATTGTCCAAGACGAAGCATCCACATCCTTACAAAGTGCAATGGCTTAGTGACTCCGGCATCATCCAAGTCGAGCACCGAGTACAAGTCTCCTTCAAGATCGGCGCATACGAAGACACCTTGGAGTGTGACGTTGTTCCAATGACCGTTTGTCATTTTCTCCTTGGATGGCCATGGCAATTCGATAGAGGAGTCGTCCACAACGGTCGAACGAACCACTACATCTTCAAGATGAAGGGCAAGGAGTACGTCCTCCGTCCAATGTCGCCAAGTCAAGTGATCGCCGACAAACATACCACCCATCGTGGAGAGAATGGTGAGAGAGTGAGCCACCAAAAAGAGAGTGAGCGCCACAAGCCCAAATTGAGTGCCTCCACGATGAGCGAAAACAAGAACTTCGTTCTATTTGCAACCAAACGTGAGATGAGAGAAGTGTGTGAGAACCCATCTAGTGTCCTACACTACGTCCTCGTGTGCAAGGACAATGCACCACAAACTAACACCTCTCACACTCTTCCTCTAGTGTTGTCTTCTCTTTTGCAGGAATTTCAAGATGTTTTTTCCGATGAGCTACCTCCGGGACTACCCCCTCTCCGAGGCATTGAGCACCGAATCGACCTCATACCCGGAGCACCGCTTCCGAACAAAGCTCCCTACCGCGTCAACCCCGAAGAAACCAAAGAAATTCAAAGGCAAGTAAAACATCTCATAGACCATGGACATGTGCGTGAAAGTTTGAGCCCTTGTGCCGTACCGGTCATTCTTGTGCCAAAACGTGACGGTAGCTTTCGCATGTGCTCCGATTGTAGACCTATCAATGCTATCACCGTTCGTTATAGATATCCCATTCCACGCCTAGATGATATGTTCGATGAGCTTAGCGGTGCCACTATATTTTCCAAAATTGATCTTAAGAGTGGTTACTATCAAATCCGCATACAAGAGGGCGATGAATGAAAAACCGCCTTCAAAACCAAGTTTGGTTTGTATGAGTGGTTAGTCATGCCTATGGGTCTCTCGGAAGCACCGGGCACTTTTATGCGCCTTATGAATCATGTCTTTCGCCCTTACATTGGTATATTTGTTGTGGTTTACTTCGATGACATTCTTGTCTTTAGCAAATCTATACAAGAGCATGTCACCCATGTCCGCACCGTTTTGCAAACTCTTAGGAAAGAGCGTCTCTATGCTAATATGGAGAAATGCCTTTTTGGTGTTGATAAGCTCATTTTCTTAGGATTTGTTGTCTCTTCTAAGGGTGTTCATGTAGATGAGTCCAAGATCAATGCTATTAAGACTTGGCCGCAACCAACCAACTTGCATCAAGTGCGTAGTTTCCTTGGCCTTGCGGGCTTCTATCGTCGCTTTGTAAAGGATTTTAGCACCATTGCTTCGCCTTTGCATGCTTTGAGCAAGAAGAATGCGCCTTTTGTTTGGGGACCATCCCAAGATACCGCATTCAATGAGCTTAAGAATTTGCTTACTCATGCTCCCGTGCTTGCTTTACCCAACTTCGACAAACCCTTTGAAATTCATTGCGATGCTAGTGGTAACGGTATAGGAGGTGTGTTAACGCAAGAGAAGCGCCCCGTAGCTTACTTTAGTGAGAAACTTTCCAAAGCGCAACTCAATTACCCCATCTATGACAAAGAGCTATATGCTTTAGTCCGCGTTTTGCATGAATGGGAACACTACCTTCGTCCCCATGAGTTTATCATTCATACCGATCATGAGATTCTCAAATATCTTAAGGGATAGACTAAGTTGAACAAGCGTCATGCTAAATGGAGTGAATTTATTGAGTCTTTTCCCTATGTCATCAAGTACATTAAGGGTAAAGAAAACGTTGTGGCGGATGCGCTTTCCCGCATTTGCATGCTTGTCACGCAACTTGAGTTAGATTGTCATTGGCTTCGAGCATATCAAAGACTTATATGAGCATGATACGACTTTTGCCATTCCATATGCCAAGTGTTTATCGAATACATTTTGGGAACGCTATTACATCAAAGATGGCTACCTTATGAGAGCTAACAAACTTTGCATTCCCGAGTCCTCGCTTCGTTTGTTGCTTTTGCAGGAATCTCATGGAGGCGGCTTAATGGGACACTTCGGACGCGACAAGACGTTCGCCACGCTCTCAAAGAGCTACTTTTGGCCAAAAATGTTTCGGGACGTCAATCGCTTCACCAACCGGTGTTCTACATGTCGCAAAGCTAAGTCCAAAGCTCAATCTCATGGTCTCTATATGCCTTTACCAATTCCATACCAACCTTGGGAAGACATTAGCATGGACTTCGTACTTGGTTTGCCTCGGACTCGCAATGAGAAAGATTCCATATTTGTCGTTGTGGACCGTTTCTCAAAAATGGCACACTTTATTCCTTGTAACAAGATAGACGATGCTTCACATGTGGCTAATCTCTTTTGTAGGAAAATATTGCGTCTACATGGTGTGCCAAAGACTATCGTCTCGAACCGCGACGTCAAGTTCCTTAGCTACTTTTGGAAGACCCTATGCGCCAAGCTCGGAATCAAGCTACTCTTCTCCACGGCATACCATCCTCAAACCGACGGCCAAACGGAGGTGACAAACCGCACACTCTCCGCTCTACTTTGAGTACTCATCAAGAAGAACATCAAGGAGTGGGAGGAGTGTCTACCCATCGCCGAGTTCGCCTACAACCGAGCAAGACACTCAACAACCGGCAAGTCCCCTTTCGAGGTCGTCTACGGATTCAACCCTTTGTCACCATTGGACATTCTACATCTACCACTCCAAGAGCGAATCAACTTGGACGCAAGTGCACGAGCGACCCATATCAAGAAGGTGTATGAAGATACAAGAAACACCATCGAGCGCCAAGTACAACGCCTTGCGACCAAGCTCAACGTCAACAAGCAACCTATGGTCTTCAACACTGGTGATCTCGTGTGGCTACACCTTCGCAAGGACCGCTTTCTACAAGAACGCAAGTCCAAGCTTCGACCACGAGCGGATGGACCCTTCAAGGTGCTTGCACGCTACAACGACAACGCTTACAAGATCGACCTCCCGCGCGACAAGTACAACGTGAGCGACATTTTCAACGTCAAAGATCTCTCTCCCTTCCATGGTGATGAAGAATTTGATCCGAGGACGGATCTTCCCCAAAGGAGGGGAGATGATGCGGAGCATCCCAAGGTCATCCCCATGGACCTACCTACATCTCCCACGACACCACTTGGACCCATGACAAGAGCCCGTGCGAGAACCATCGAGAACGAGGTTAACTCTCTCCTTGTTGAACTTCCCTTTGACCCACGTGAGACATGGCTACTACCTCAATCGGAGTTGCTCTGTGTGCTTAGGTACCATATAAGCAACCAAGGAGATGGAACGGTGCAAGATGGACATCAAGAGCATGGAGACATTTTGCCCAGCCCTGAAGGACCGGAACAACCGCCCGACCACCGCCCGGGCGGAACAACCGGCCGACTACCGCCCAACAACCGGTCTACCTTCTGTGATCGAGCGGTGCAAGGCCGGCACTACACCGGATGTACCAGTAACTACCAAAAGACCGGTACTGCCGCCCCGACAACCGGTACAACCGTTGGCCCCTTCGACGTCCATCTCCGCAAGCCGGCGCCAGACCTCCCAGCGGAACTACCGCCTTCCAGGACCGGTACTTCCGCCCTGCATGAGCTCCCAGCGGAACAACCGCCCCCTTGACCGGTACTACCGGCCCTGCCTGCGCGCAGTCACTTGGGCCAAGGCCCGTGTACCCTTTGTTACCTAGACTATAAATACTCTATCCCGTACAACTTTCTAGGGTTAGCATTGGTTTAGCTCATTTGAGAGATAGAGCATTGCTCATCCATATCGGATCTACTCCACGAGAGAGACCGCGGCCCCTCTACGGAGAAGATCCACTTTTGGATACAAGACCCCCTTTACGGGAAGATCCCCTTGTGGATTCAAGACCTCCTCTCGGAGAAGAACCGGCTACCCTTTTTGTATCGTCCTTAGTTGACCGTGGATTCGTGTATCGTTCTATGTATCCGAGGATCTAGCACATGTGTGACTTGTTCTTGTTTGGTTTGAGTGATTCTCTTGTGTTTCCCCTCGTCTTCTTTCCCGTGTTCTTCGTGTTCATCGTTGGGACCCGCTCCTTTCGTGAAAGATCGGCCTATAGGGTTCCTACCCTACATCAATGTCGCTTCCTCCCTCACCGCCGCCGCTGCCAACCACCACCGCCCCACCCTCGCTGCCGCCGGCCACTTCCGTGCCGATGCCAGCGATCACGTCCGGGACCGCCACCTCGCCAGCGCCGACCACCACCGCGGCGGAGCCGCCCCCCATCCTCTCGCCCGAGGAGGTGTCGGGCACCCTTCGGGAGCTCGTCCAGGCGGTCCGGGGCATCAGCCTCTATCTCGCCAGGAACCAGCCCCCGCCGCCGAGCGCCGCCACCACCGCCTACGGGCCGCCGCCGCCGCTCCAGTGGCCCGCCCCGGCCTTCCAGTCGCCCTACAGAGGGGCGCCCCCGCCGCCGCTGATGCTGCAGCACTACCCGTCCGCGGGGACTCCTTGGCCAACGTGGCCGGCCACCACCGCACAGCTGGGGGGCCCTCCCCAGCAGTCTCTACAGGCGCCACCGCCGGCCACCACGACGCTGGCTGCAGCGCCGCAGCACCACCAGGCGCCACCAAAGTCGACAGCACCACCACCCGCGCCCAGGCCCACTGGTCGGCCCCTGCACCAGGTGCAGTTTCCGCCATCGCCATCGCCGCTTCCCGCGTGGGCGGCCGGCTCGTCTCCGGGCCCGGTGTATACCACGGCGCCGGAACACCCGACGCCCTCCATTCGGTTTGATCGTCCCTCCAGCTCGGCATACTACGCCCCGGAGATCCCCGACCCGGCACACGCGCTGCCGTCGACTGCAGCAGCCCCCGGGCACGGCGGTCCGACACCCCCTCGATTCGCCAAACTGGACTTCGCCACTTACGAGGGCACGGAGGACCCCCTCAACTGGCTCAACCAGTGCGAGCAGTTCTTTCGAGGGCAGCGGACGCTCGCTTCGGATCGTACCTGGCTCGCGTCCTATCATCTCCGAAGCGCGGCGCGGACCTGGTACTACGCCCTCGAGCAGGACGAGGGCGGCATGCCACCATGGGAGCGCTTCCGGGAGCTCTGTCTCCTCCGGTTCGGGCCTCCTATCCGCAGGAGCCAACTGGCGGCCCTCGGCCGCTTACCTTTCACATTCACGTTGCAGGACTACGCCGACCGCTTCCAGGCCCTGGCGTGCCACGCGCCGGGCGTCTCCGCGACTCAGGCGCCGAGTTATTTGTGGGCGGTCTGCCGGACCATATTCGCGTGGACGTCGAGCTCCGAGATCCCCCCGACCTCCAGACGGCCATGTACTACGCCCGGGCTTTCGAGCAGTGGGTCCAGGCACTGCAGCAACCGCTCGGACGGGGCGGCCGCCAGCCCAGTCGACCAGCGCCGACTCCACCAGCACCGGGCCGGCCTCCTCCAGCCGCGACGGCCGCACCCCCGGCCACCACACGGACCTTCCGTCGGTTGTCACCGGCCGAGCAGCAGGAGCATCGCCGTCAGGGCCTCTACTTCAACTGCGATGAGCCCTACACGCCGACCCATGTCTGCCCCCGCCTATTTTACTTCGAGACGGTCGACTACACCGAGGTGGACGACTCGACTGATGCACCACCACCACCCGCGGCGACCGCGGACACGCCTGCGGATCCCACGGCGACGGCGTGCGTCGTCTCCCTCCACGCCCTCGCCGGCATCTGTGGCGAGCGGACCATGCTGTTGCCGGTGACGGTCCATGGCGAGCGGCTGGTGGCCCTGCTGGATACTGGCTCCACCCATAACTTTCTGCCCAAGGCGACCATGCGTCGGCTAGCCCTTCCAACGACGGGCGGGGAGCGCCTGCGGATCACGGTGGCGAACGGCGATCGCCTCCGGTGTCATGGGCTCGCCCGCGACATTCCCATCTCCATCGGTGGCGAACACTTCTCCATTACCTGTGCAGGGATCAACCTCGGCTGCTTCGACTTCATCCTCGGGGTGGATTTTCTCCGGACCCTCGGTCCCATCCTGTGGGACTTCGACGCGCTCACGATGACGTTCTGGCGGCTGGGCTGCCGCATCCGGTGGGACGGCCTTGGGGGCGCTGCGCCGGCCGTGCCACACCTCCAGCTGGCCGCCGCGTCCTCGGAGGCCGAGCAACCCCTGCTGGATTCCCTTCTGCAGCAGCACAGCGACCTCTTCGACGAGCCACGGGGTCTTCCGCCCGCCCGGGTGTACGACCATCATATTCACCTCATGCCGGGCTCCACCCCCGTGGCGGTTCGGCCCTACCGCTACCCTCAGCTGCAGAAGGATGAGTTGGAGCGCCCTTATGCTCGCCGCGGGCATCATCCGGATCTCCACGTCACCCTTCTCCTCGCCGCTACTTCTCGTCCGCAAGTCGGACGGCACGTGGCGTTTCTGCATCGACTACCGCGCCCTGAACGCGCTGACGCTCAAGGACAAGTTCCCTACACCGGTGGTCGACGAGCTCTTGGATGAGCTCCATGGGGCGCGCTTCTTCACCAAGCTCGATCTCCGGTCGGGCTATCATCAGGTGCGTATGCATCCAGACGACATCGCCAAGACGGCGTTTCGCACCCACCATGGCCACTTCGAGTTCTTCGTGATGCCCTTCGGCCTCGCCAACGCCCCGGCGACTTTCCAGGCCCTGATGAACGACGTCCTTTGACCCTACTTACGGCGGTTTGTGCTTGTTTTCTTTGATGACATTCTTATCTACAGCGCCACCTGGGCCGAGCACCTCCAGCACGTCGCCATCGTCTTCAACGAGCTTCGGGCACACCACCTCCACCTTAAGCACTCGAAGTGCTCGTTCGGGACACCTACCGTCGCCTACCTCGGCCATGTCATCTCGGCCGACGGGGTGGCTATGGACGCCGACAAGGTGGCGGTCGTCTCCGCATGGCCGACGCCTCACTCGCCGCGGGCTCTCCGTGGGTTCCTCGGCCTCGCCGGCTACTACCGAAAATTTATCCGGGAGTTCGGGCTCATCGCGGAGCCCCTCACGCGGTTGCTTTGCCGCGACGCTTTCGCCTGGGATGACGAGGTGACGACGGCGTTCGAGGCCCTCAAGGGGGCCCTCACGACGGGCCCCGTCCTCCAGATGCTCGACTTCGACCGCCCGTTCGTGGTGGACTGTGACGCCTCGGTCGCAGGTTTCGGCGCCGTGCTTCATCAGGGCGATGGGCCCCTCGCCTTCTTCAGCCAGCCTTTCACTCCGCGCCATCTTAAGCTGGCGGCATACGAGCGGGAGCTCATTGGCCTTGTCCAGGCCGTTCGTCATTGGCGGCCGTACTTGTGGGGACGGTCCTTCCACATTCGCACGGACCACTACAGCCTGAAGTTCTTGCTGGACCAACGGCTGTCGACCGTGCCGCAGCACCAGTGGATCAGCAAGCTCTTCAGCTTCAACTTCTCCGTCGAGTATCGGCCGGGCCGCCTTAACACCGTGGCCCTGTGCATCCGCTCCGGGCCGATGTTCGGTCTCTTCGACGACATTCGCCGTGCAACTGCGATGGCCGACGACGCCGTCCTTCTTCAGCAGCAACTCACGGCCGATGACCTGGAGGAGCCTTGGCGCTTCTCTGACGGACTGCTTCTCCATGGGCGCCGGATCTTTGTTCCGGCGCATGATGATCTCCGTCACCAGGTGTTACAGCTCGCCCACTCGGCGGGTCATGAGGGTGTGCAGAAAACCCTCCATCGTGTTCGCGCCAACTTCTACATCCCTGGCGATCGCGCCCTGGTCCGCGACTGGGTTCGGTCTTGTCAGACATGCCAGCGCAACAAGACGGAGACCCTGAGGCCGGCTGGGTTACTTCAGCCCTTGGAGGTGTCGTCTCAGGTCTGGGCGGATATATCCATGTACTTCATCGAGGGCCTTCCCAAGGTGGGCGGCAAGTCGGTCATCCTCACGGTGGTCGACCGCTTCTCCAAGTACGCCCACTTCATCGCGCTCGGCCATCCGTACACGGCGGCGTCAGTGGCCCGGGCCTTCTTCAACGGCATCGTCCGTCTACACGGGTTCCCTGCTTCGATCGTCAGTGATCGGGACCCAGTGTTCACGGGCCATGTCTGGCGCGACCTCTTCAGGATGGCAGGTGTCCAGCTCCGCCTGAGTACGGCGTTCCATCCTCAGACGGACGGTCAGTCCGAGGTGGTTAACAAGGTCATTGCCATGTATTTGCGTTGTGTGACAGGTGATCGGCCTCGAGCGTGGGTGGACTAGCTCTCTTGGGCGGAGTACTGCTACAACACCTCCTATCACTCCGCCCTGTGCACTACGCCGTTTGAGGTGGTCTATGGTCGACCACCCCCGCCTATACTTCCGGTGGACCCGGAGACGGCTCGGACGGAGGTTGCGGGTGACCTTATCCGCACCCGTGACGAGATGCTTGCTGAGGTCCGTCAGCGTCTCCTTCAGGCACAGCAGCTGGCCAAGCACTACTACGACGATCATCATCGCGAGGCGGAGTTCGCGGTGGGTGACTGGGTGTGGCTGCGTCTTCTCCACCGCTCTACACAGTCACTCGACCCGCGCGCGAAGCGCAAGCTCGGCCCTCGCTACGCCGGGCCCTTCCCTATCTTGGAGCGCATTGGGAAGGTGGCCTATCGTCTTCAGCTTCCAGCCCGCGCTTGCATCCACGACGTCTTCCATGTGGGGCTGCTCAAGCCCTTCCGTGGCGAGCCACCGGCGGCTCCTCCGGCGCTTCCTCCAACCGCCGATGGTCGCCTTCTTCCAGAGCCGGCAAAGGTGTTGCAGGCGCAGCTCCGTCGTGGCGTGTGGTTTGTCCTCGTTCAGTGGGCGGGCCTTCCGGAGGAGGAGGCTACTTGGGAGCAGCGTGAGGAATTCCGCCAACACTATCCAGACTTTCAGCTCGAGGACGAGCTGTTTGCGCAGGCGGGGAGAGATGTTATGACCGGTTTGGTCTATACCCGGAAGAGGCCCACCGGGCATTAGTATTAGGGGCTTGGCCCACAAGTTATCTTAGGCAAAGTTATCTTAGGCTAAAGTTATAAATACTAGTTGTAAGACACCGTTTGAGATTAAGCAATAAAGATATTATAATCTTCTATTGCCCGGCTCCCCAAGGAGCCGGAACCCTAGCCGCCGCCGCACCCAACCCTAGCCGCGACAGCGCCCGCTTGCCGGCGTGCCCGCTCCAGCCCTCGTCCCCCTCCTCCTTGTCCATACAACCTATGCCGAAGGCCTGGTAGGAACCCTAGTCCTACCACTAGCCTACACAAGCATTGAAATGCTGATTGATCTTGAAGATTTATCTTTAGCCTTTAGGACATTTCTAGCCATCACCCTTGCACATACTTATTTATAAAAGGAACTTTATTGATTATCTGGTGACATGGCGCTAGGGTTTTGACAAAAACTTAAATCAAGACAAGACTTTATCACTTCCTCAATTTAGGCCAATACCATCCTCTAAGAACTCGCCAAAAACAATGAATCCCTGTCCTTTCAAAAAGCAAACTTGTGATGCCTGCCCAATTTGCCCCAACAAAAAAATGAATCCATGTCCTTGAGAAGAGCCGAGACAATCAATACAAGTCACAACTCCACAAGGAAGCAAACATTTGCACCTTGTCAATTTGGATGACACTAAGCTTAGAGTTGAGCTATCTATATGCACCAATTCAGCTCAACTTACACGGCCAGCTCCGGACTCATGTAACAAAGAAATGCCACTTTACCTCGTTATCACAGCAAAGACGGAGCGGGCTGCAGTACCTGCAGTGGCGGCGTAGCGCCCTCGAAGAGCAGCGCATCGGGGCGGTCGACGACTGCGGCGGCCTTGCTCCACACGCAGCTCACTCCACAACGGCATGTGTACACGCCGTCGAGCGAGTCGGGGATCCACGTCCACCCCTTGACGAACACCCCCACGTGCCGCGTCTTCATCTCCTCGCACCTCGCGCCTCCCCACCCCGCTCCGCCGGTGATGGAAGCCATGGCAGAGGCTGTTGTAGCGTTAGCGGCGCCGATCTTGGCGCGGATGCGGGGGCACCCGACGGAGGCATCCCAAGCGCTGAAGGCGGCGAGGGTGGACGTAAAAGCCGACCGCTCGCGGGAGCCGACGGAGTCGAGCGCTGTCCCAAAGCGGCGGCTCCCAGTGGCGCCGGCTGCGGGGACGGTGGGGGAGAACTGGGTGGAGAGGGAGGAGGTTATAGAGGGGAGCTCGAAGTAGCCGGAGAGGAGGAGGAGTAGGATGAGGGCGGAGGCGAGCATCGGGGCCACGTAATTGATGCGCTTCGGCACGAGCATCGGGGGAGCGCGCATCCGGAAGCCTTCTCCGAAACTCCGGTCGCCGGAGCAGGGAGAGATCTCGGAGGCGAAGCGGGAAGGAGAAGGAGGGAGTAACGTACTAATGTGGGGTGCTTTCCAGAAAACTATCGATGATGTTTCTTCCGGCGGCTTAGTGGTATTTCTTTCGTTGCAGTAGCTTTGCAGTTTGAGTATTTCTCGTTACGAGGCGCGGTGGTTGGACTGACTGGGTGGCGGTCGCCGGCGGTTGTTTACCATTTCTGCGAGGCTTCCAAGTTCCAATCCATTACGGATGGTTGTTCTTGACTTTGGCTTTCCGACAAGAAATGAAACGAGTGTATGAGCATAATTGGTTTGCATGCCAATGTTTAGCATTGTGACAAATATTAACAACTACTTGGTTGGCTACGAGATGTTTTACCTATCTCACATAAAGTTATCAATAGTTGGCAAGTCTCGGTATTGCCAATAGTTGGCGCCAACATTTGGCAAGCCAAATATTTGTTCGGTCTTGAATTCTACTGTTAGAGCATATCTCTTGCAGGCTCGTAAACCGTAATTAAAATCATTAAGCTATGTGTGGAGGGCCATCAACCAGTTATGTCGCGTGGCGCAAGCTGACTGACCACGGTGAAAAAGCTTTTGAATATTTTTTTTAGATGGAGGTGAGAAATTTTTTAAAATGTTTTATTTAGATGAAGGTGATGACCCCGCATTTTTTTTAAATGAAGGGCTACACAAAGTGGCGTTCGCTGGTAGCCTGTGTTGGTGATTTTTCCTTCTTTTTATTATTTTTTTAGATGAGGGTGAGGATTTTCTTTTAAATATTTTTCTAGATGGGTGAGGATTATATGTATTTTTCTAATTGAAAACGTGCCCACAACTTCTTTTTAAGTGGCGCTACCGGGTGACGCTCCAACCACTAGTACCGTATTAAATTTGCGGTACCGCAGACGACACAAAAGATCAAATTTAATAAATAAATAATACATTGAATTCAACATGGTTCATATGATAAATTTAAACATACCACTAGCTTAAAAACCTAAATATACTCATCATCATCACCGTCCTTCTTGACGCCAAGATGGTACTCCATCAAGGAGTTAGCGAGGACGAAGGCGAGGTCGTACTCCTTCCTCGCCGCCTCTGGCCGTGCCACGGCACCTTTTTCTCTGGCAGCGGACGCCTCCTTTCTCGCGAAGAATGCGTGCTCCGCCGCCTGAACATGCTTGGTCGTCGGCCAGAAAATCTCATGGAGGCGGTTGAAGTTGCGCCATACCCGCCGGCCACCACTACGAGTGAGCGCGCCGCACTCCCGCGCCTGCACTTTGCACCACTCCTCCACCGAGGGGCGGAGGGAGGAGCTCCCCGTCTCATCGTCATGGCGGGCGCCCCTCCCGCGACCAGCTCTCGACATCGGGGCGAGTTTTGGGTGGCTGCGCGAGGCAAACTACAGGCGGAGGGAGAAGCTCCTCGACTCGCCGGAGCTACCGATTTGCAGCAGAGTAGGGAAGAAGAAATAGCGGACGCAGACCCTAAATCACGGTCGCTCTACTATATATATCAAAAATGCGGGCGGTTACGGGCAGCCCGTAAAAAAATTACGGGACGGGCCGTTTTTTCATGTGTCATGTATATCCGTCGGAATTTAACTGGGCGGCGAGCTAGTACTTAATTGTCTTAAAATAAATAAAAATATTTCCGAAAAAATATTGTTACTTTGAAAATCACTTAATGTGGACTTCTAGTTTTTCAAGATGGGGAGGTATTCAACCAAGGAAATGAATGAATCATCTAACGAATGACGCTCGTCTCTGCAACCGGAAAGAAAGAATTGCACAATACTTGCAATAGGACTGTCTTCCATGCCGTCATATGTGCACGTGATAAAGTTATGCTATTTTATACTTTTTCCGCAGATCAAGGCATCTATTGTGGAGGTGTGTGCCTATAGAGAATACCTCCAAACTCAAAGTGATGACATGAACACTTAACTTCAAAATTTTCCTCATTGAAATATACATGGTACATAGTATATATTTTCCATCCCTTTTCCCCATCAATTAGCACATCCTCGATTGTTTCATATGTTTATATTGCCTCTTCTTTTCTATTCACTTTCGAACACAATCCATGATATCTATTAGCTCTTCTTGAAATTCTTTGAACTCCAAACGTTATAGATTAACTAGTTGACTCGTTGCGTCAAATGGCGCAGAGACCTACTGAAGCCATGTTGTCGATGAAAATAGTTTCATTTTGCAAGGACCATCTGTTAAACCATGCTATTTTAGAACATGTTTATCACGCCGCGAAATTTGAGGTTGCAAAAAGAAAACATTTGTGTAATATGTACAGTTTTAGTTTAAAAATATGGTCATCATGATAAGAAACCTAAGCTAAAACAAACATATTTGTATGGGATGTGTAGAGCAGGCATGGTTATATTTTTTTAGCAGTGGTTGCACCAAACTTTTATTGTATATGCACATGAAGGGAAAAAACATCTTTGTGTTGTGCATATATGGAGGTATAGGTATTTGAATGGCCCATATGCTACCTAGCCCAGCCCACGAACAGCGATGACTGCGGCCTGTCAGGAGAAGAATATGAAGCGGTGGCGAATGCATCCACCGAGCCTGTCTATCCCCTCTTCTTCCTTGGTTCGTCAGCTGGGCGATAGAGGCGTTTCCAGAGAGGCGCTCCCACTAAAGACCGTGTTGCAGTGAAGATATGGTAACAAATGGCGCTCAGACCTGCTAAACACCATGTGTGCTTTGAAAAGAACCCATGTCTTGGTAGGTTTAGTTGTAGACAAGCACCTATGGTAACAATTCTAACCCATTTGTATAAAAATGAATGGAGGCTTGTTGTTTACAAATAAATGTACATTAATATTTGAATATGGTAGTAGTGTTAGGTTTGAGTAAGACATATGTTAATTACTTTAACCCCTTTATTATATAAAAAGATCAAGGCAAGATCATGTTTTAAAACCATGAGTGCTTTGAAAACATTTGCGCCTGTTAGTACTTCACGTTTGAGCAAGCACACATGGCATGAATTGTGACCCTTTTTATATGAAAAATTAAGAATCTGTTTTTCAAAATCAATGCCATGGGTGTTTTTAAAAGGTTTATCTTTCTCGGTAAAAGTTCATTTTCGCAGCCACTTAGGCTATGGTTTTTGTAACAACATTTATTGTCTTTGCAGTTTGCATTTTGAGCTCCTTGTTCTAACACAAACATGAGGTAGGTGTCGTTCATTCTTTAAGTGCAACAAAGTTGCATCAATACCATATATATAGCAGTGTTGTTATGTCTGCCATGCCACGACAATTCCCAATTCACACTTGTGGTGTTTTGAAACAGTTTGTCTTCTTCAAACGTTTATTTACAAAGGAAAACTTAGTAGCGTGAATAATACTTTAAACATTTTAGGTAGAAAAAAATGAGGATTTTACTTTGGAACGCGAAGTCCCAATTTAGACTAATAGTTACTTGAAACGCTTTGCATTTCTCGTATACATATAGGTCTTAAATACAATTTAGCTGCACATAAGGATTTTCAAGCTTCAGAACATATGTATATTCCAGAGAAATAACCCACAACTTGACATAATTTGTTATGTTATCTGGGCAACATGGGGACATATTTTTTTTTATTTCATTATAGATGTGTGGCATTTAGGCCCACCTTTTTTCTACCAATACTATTTTTCTCTCATGGTTTGCATTGTTCAGAGGAATACATACAATATAAACCATTAGGGCCATAGAAGAGACTTATTAGGTCCTGCATACTTGGCCTGGGCAAGTCTTTAGTAACAGGTGCAATTAAGATCCGCACTTAGCTTTAACAAAAGGAGCGAGATTCACTGAAAGGAAGTTCTTCGCTTAACCTAAACATAAGGAGTGAAATACATTGCGATTTTGAAAGTTTTTTTCTTCAGAATGAGATATAGAGTAGAAACTACTCGGGAGCCTTGTTTACAATCCGATTTAACTGCTTCACGTAGCTACAGAGACCCCTGCAATCTTATGTAGATCCTTTTTAGTTCTGGCACACACACCAAGGGCATGCGCGATGGTATTCTGGTCCGTGCCGATCGCCAGGAATTGGACAGAATCAAAAGAAGAGCTGCATGGAGAGAGAGTTGATATCGGGTAAAGAGTCTCGGCGTAAAGAGTCTCCGAGAGTTCAACCCAGAATCTTCCAGATAGAAATAATGGATATTTTGCTGAAATGTCAGGAATAATTCACAATCTACCTGAATGGGAAAATTCTTGATTGTAAGAAACATGAATAATCCAGCTATACTCATATATGAAAAAAGAAAGTTAAATGGTCTTGAGTACCAAATACCTAATATCTAAACCTTTATATCAGAAGAAAATGAGCAAACAAAGGAAGGCATTTATTTCATAAAATTAAAGATGCAACATGCTATTGAGTGCTCCCAAATGAGCAATCAGCTAAATACCCCAACACACGGAAGCACTCTATGCCCCGTCAGTCTCCCTATCGCCTTCTCTACACAACATTTACACACAACTTACTACAAAGTATTCTACTAATAGTCATGCATATGTCACCACAAGATTAATAATAAATGACTGCCATATGTTCATTTTTCATGACATCGCTAAAAGGTGACAGCCTGACAAGTTAGCTGGGATAAAACGTACTCACTTCAAATTCTTGGTATGCTTTGTGACATCAAAGGAAATATTTGTCAGGATTGTGGATGAAGCTTTCTGGAACCATTGAAGCATTCAACCCTCAACTGATCCTGGTGTCAAAAATCAGAATAAAAAACTTCAGTTTTGTGTTGATTAGACTTTGGACAAAATTCTGCAAATTCTAGTACAACCAAGACACTTACAAACAGTTAAGTTTACTGGATAATTTCATTCTGCCACCAGAGTTGCTAGATGGAATAGAAAAAAAGAAGTCAAACCTGAATCATGCTGTAATCTTCTCCCCCTTCGTCCCTCCTCCATAATAGGTGGAAGAGGTGGAAGAGCTAGGCGAGGCTCACCGTCCTAGATCTTGGTCCTCCTTGCATTGGTCGCTCTGCTTGGCAAGACATATCAAAAGGAAAACAGTGTATCAAGTTTAGGAGCGATATGAGCGTTTAGCCGTCTGATCAACAAGACTTCTCTTTTTCAGAATGCCTAACTAAACTCCTGAAGATTCTATAGGAAGACTGAACTCTTAACTACTCAATTCAGAAAGAAAAAACTTCAACTGGTACAACTGGTATTGTTGTTCATTTTTTAATTAGGCAACACCGATATCTGAATAGAGGAAAAAGGTGACAATGTGTACGATACATCCTTGAACAGAGGAAAAAGTAAATGATGCAGCAACCAGCTAGAAAGTGAGCAAATCTTGAGTAGGAGAACAAAGAAGCTGCAACCTTCTAGATCTGACAACGTGAGAAATGAAAGCAGAGGAACTTGTTAGAGCATAAGCATGTCAGCAGACAGTTTACAGACAAGGAAAAGATTAGTCCATTTACCCAAGGTTAAAGCCCAAAACTGGTGAGAAAAGCAGCCAAGATTAATGGAACATCTAAAATATAGGCACCAAGCCACCAAGCCAGACATGAGCAGCCACCTGATTTCAACCTCCAAAGCGACCTAATATGAGCCTCCAATAAAATTGGAACAAAAGCAGTGGTGTAAACATATAAATATAAGAGAAACAAAACATTATAACTTATTATGGCATGGGAACTATTTTTAGAATCTTTATCATGCGAATCAAACAACTCTGGAATACAACTATTTGATATGTACTTCAACTGTGCTTGATGTATACTCTGTAAAGCAATGTAAATGCTCTAATAATGAGAAATACCTTGAAACATTAGGAGAATGAGTACCAGGCATTCACTTTAGGTATTAAGAAATATAAGCCAAAAAAGAAGAAAGCAACGGCAACGGCTGGCGGTGAACGTGCTAGAGGCGTCCTTGTGCGTCGCCTCCACCCTGCCTAAATGGCGAAGGTACTAATGTAAAGTAACTGCATCTTTCACTTAAAGATTATTTTTAAGGTGCATAGAGTACTTCACTATTTACAAATATATAAGTCATTGTAGGCTAGTAGCTGAGCAAATCTGTACTCTCTAATAAACTCATAATTACCTTATCAGTTTATAAACTGAAATATCTGTATGGTATCATGCAGTAATATTTCCAATGAGGCATGCAGGCATACACTAACTACCCCACAAAATCAGAGGCATAAGTACTAACAATTCAACCTCCGCTGGGTACCACCAACTGATTGTGCACGCAATAAAGGCGAATATTATGAAAGACAAGACAAGAGCACACCTCCGCCAAAGCCTGGGCACATAACTCTGTTTACAAAGCTATTTGCAGGTTTGAATGCATTGCAGCAAGATATCATGATAATCTATAGTAACCGAGAATGTTTGAAAAACACGACAGAAAAGCATAGTAGAGGAATTGAACAAACCAGTCAAGCGTGATATGTAAGATATGACTGACATGATGGAACAAGATGCATGAATGGCAAGTAAATACTACTACCACATGATGTAGATAAGGAGAGCACGATGTTTTAAGCATATAGTAATATGAATGGAGCTCATGGCACGACGAATGGCCGTCTTCACTTCCTGTAAAACAATTATGATTTCCATCAGATAAAGGAGAAAGCTACTTATAAACCGACAGTAGAGATGCTACACAATGTAAGCTCAAAATAACACATGTTTTCAGATTATGTAATGAACAAGCCAAGACTTTGCACCTATCATAATCACAACTGTGGACATATGATGTGCTATGTATTTTCAGATCTTTCATTCAAATAATTTGTAGCACTGGCAGACATACGAAGGCTGACCCATGATATTTCAGTCTTATGACTTTTTTACTTTAGCAGAACACTCATTTGGTCAATCTTGGTAGAAGAGCACCTAAACAATTTTAGGAGCATCCATTAAGAAAATAATACAATAGAAGCACAGTTAGGCATATAAATTGGTGAGTAAAACATATCTTCTTTTGATTATTCTACCAGGATAGATAATAAAACTTCACCTGCCAGGTCCATTTTCAGCACAATGCCAATATATACTTCAAAACAGCATTGGACTACCATATTGTCTAATATATTCTGGGATCCCAGAGGAACGTGGTGAACAACAACTTTAAAGATCTTTGGGGCAACAGATTAGAGTTCCAGGTCAAACCAAATGTTCCTCAACCAAACAATTTTTCTGATACATTTCGATCAAACCCCATCTGCAGTGGGTACAGCAGTGGTTGCAAACAAAGAGCTCTACCTGAATGTGAAACGATGCTTGGCCTGAGCCACCTAGCAAGAATTCTGCCTTCTAATTGATCTGCAAAGGATCTTCATACCAGAGAACAGATGAGAGAGAGAGAGAGAGAGAGAGAGAGAGGATTAGGCGAAGCTCACCTTGTCGCCGGAAGATGTCGCCGTCTTCCCAGGCATGGACCACCTCGGCGAGCCCCTACTGTCCAGCAGCCCCGGTCGCCGCCATGCTCCCTGCCGCCGAGTGCCCGCATAATAGGAGGAGAGCACACAGAGGTGGACTGAGGTCGAGTCAATCGACGAGGGAGGAGGCCGGCTGCACGGGAGAGAGAGAGAGAGGAGGAGGAGGACGAGGACGGACGGACTACCGGTGCCACTGCAGGCTCAGCCACCGGGGCTCCAGTGCGGCGGTCGGAGGAACAAGCTTGGCGGCCATTCCTCGCCTGTGGACGACCTCGTCCAGCCGCTGCCATCGACCCCACGCTCTGCCGCCCGCCATCTTACTCCCCGATCTGGAAGGAAGGAAGGGAGGAGGCGGATGTGGATTGGGGGCAGGGATAAGGGAGGTAGGAGGAAGGGGAAGAAGCGGTGCGGCGGCCGGCGGCTATTCAGACGAGGAGAAAGGAGGAATAGGGGGTGCGGCGCGCCGGCGCCTGTGATGCTGAGCTAGGGAGGAAGACGGGATGTGGCGGCTAGGGTTCGAGTGAGCTGTGGGCTTTCAGCTTTGGCGCAGCCAACCGCGCGGTGCGCAACGAGAGGGCGCAATCGCACCTGGAAACAGCTGACCCAGCCAATAGGCAAACGAAACGAGCCCACCCGTCATTGGTCCTGGGAATAACCACGCGGTGAAAACTCTCAAGAGAAAGATCCAACGGATGAAGCGAATTTGAAGACCTGTTTCATCACGATCCAACGGCCAAGGAAGGCTGAAATCGGTAGAGTCTTGTGAGAGCGAGTTGGCTAGCTTCTGTTTTGTTTTAAATTGGAAATATTTTTCAATGTCAAATCGTGTGATAGCAGGTGAGGGACTCCTGGACTAGGGGGTCCTCGGGATGCCGGCCTATCTCACATGGGCAGGACAGCTGGGCCTTAGGGCATCTCCAGCCGCGCCCCCAACAGGGCCCCCTAGGCCACTTTTTCGGCACCAGCGCCCAAAAAACGGCCCAGTCGCGCCCCCAGGACGCCGAAAATCGCCGGTTCGGACCCTTTTTCCGCCCGGCGGTCACAGGCCGAACCCGGCGCGCTGGGGAGCAGTTGGGGGCTCCGGCGCTAGGGAAAAGCACGCCTGGCCCACACCGACAGGGGAAAAGTCAAGGTTTTATTCCCCCGACTCGCCTCGCACCCCCCGCGCCCTCGGCCACCACTAGCTATATCCCGGCGACGGCCGCCGCCCCACTCCGCTAGATAGCCATTCCCCGTCGAAAAATAGCAGCGCTTCGCCGCGGCAGCCCCTCCCACAGCAGTTGGGCGTTTCCGGCCGCCGTTTCCGGCCGCGGAGGCGCGGTTTAACCGCGGGTACACGCCCACCGAGCGCAAGGTGTTCGGCGTTTTGCCTGCCTCGACGATGGACTCGGATGAGGAGGAAGAGCTCGCCGCGCTGCTGGAGGAGGAAGCCGCGGCCGACGTCCAGGAAGAAAAGCATCTCATGGTGCTCGCCGCCCTCGCCCAGCTGCTGGCGAGCAATGAAAAGCCGCGGCGAGGTGGCTCGGCGCCGGGGCGGATGAAATCAAAGAACCGGCATCGTCTCTAAGGCTACTGCATGCTCTACTCCGACTACTTCGCTGATGCTCCACTTCATGGCGAGAGAACATTTCGGCGCCGTTATCGGATGAGCCGAAAGCTCTTCCTCAGGATTGTGAATTCCATCCGGGAGTTTGACAACTACTTCAAGTGCAAGATGGATTGCACTGGCGCTCTTGGATTCACCTCCATCCAGAAGTGCACGATAGCGATGAGGATGCTTGCATATGGAGCTCCCAGTGATTCACTCGACGACTATGGATGCATGGCCGAGTCCACCAGCATAGAGTGTTTCTACAAGTTCTGTCGGGCAGTGGTGGCAGTGTTTGGGCCACGATACTTGAGAACACCCAATGCGGAAGACACTGCTCGGATCCTAGCCCAGAATGCAGCAAGAGGATTTCCTGGGATGCTTGGAAGCATCGACTGCATGCATTGGAAATGGAAGAATTGCCCATTTGGTTGGCAGGGGATGTACAAAGGCGCCAAAGGCGGTTGCAGTGTGGTGCTTGAGGCGGTAGCCACACAGGACCTCTGAATTTGGCACTCCTTCTTGGGTATGCCAGGAACTCACAATGACATCAACGTGCTGCAGTGCTCTCCTATTTTTGCCAAGCTCGTTGAGGGCCATTCTCCTCCGGTGAACTTCGAGATCAACGGGCACCAATACAACAAGGGGTACTGTCTAGCTGACAGCATCTATCCGAGATGGTCGACATTTGTGAAGACGATCTCAAACCCTGTGGCAGGAGGCAAGAACGCCTGGTTTGCGAAGCTTCAGGAGGCTTGCAGGAAGGATGTCGAGCGGGCATTTGGTGTGCTCCAATCTCGATTTGCTGTTGTTCGGTACCCCGCTCAGACCTGGTCCAAAGATCAAATGTGGGAGATTATGACTTGCTGTGTCATCTTGCACAACATGATCATCGAGAGCGAGCAAGAAGACCCAGTGTTTGACACTGAACCATACTACAGGCAGGGTCCTCTAGCCGAAATTGATCACCAGCTACCGGCAACTTGGACTGCCTATCTCAGTATGTGTCAGGAGATCCGAGACCCACAGGTGCATCATCAACTGTAGAAAGATCTGATTGAGCACCTATGGAGGCTCAAGGGGGGCGCCGTGTGATGAAATACGAGTTTTTATTTGTTGAACTATATAATTTGTATCGAACTATTTGTTGTTGTACTATTTTGTTGAAGTATTTGATTTTTCTGTGATGAAATATGTGATAAGAAATAATTGTGTTGATAATTGAACGCCGAGACACGGCGAAACCACGCCGAATATGGGCCTATTCTCGCCCATATGGGCCCTTTATTCGCCGAAATTGGGCTGCAAAGTGGGCCAATTTCGGCGCCTGGGGGCGAGCCGGGGGCGACGACTGGGCGCAAAACCGCCCCCAGCGCCGATTGTATCGCCGGCTCGCCCCCAGGGGGCGATTTTTATGCGTCCTGGGGGGGCCAACGGCTGGAGATGCCCTTACTATGATTGCTGGTGGACCGAACTATGGGGCGACATTGTATCCGGATGGGTGACGTTTTTGTGTCTTGGTGTGTACTCCAAGTCAAGATAGAAGATTATGCATGCTTGTTCCCCTGTTGTAACCGACTATGTGTAACCCTAATACCCCTCGTGTCTATATAAACCAGGGGACTTAGTCCATAGAGGCGAGAGAACAATCACCGTCCTACTAGCTTAGGGTTTAGTTCATCCGATCGCGTGGTAGATCAACTCTGTAATCCCCATATACACAAGCAATATAATTAAGCAAGATGTAGGGTATTACCTCTTATAGAGGGCCCAAACCTGGGTAAATATCGTGTCCCACGTCCCTTGTTCCCCATCGATCCAAGGTCCATAGTTCGGGCCCCCTACCCGAGATCCATAGGTTTTGACACCGACATTGGTGATTTCATTTAGAGTTCCCTTGTTGGATTGTCGAGGGATCGATGGCTCGCCCGATCATCGAAGATGGCATCAACACTGGGGACGTCTTCGTCCTCGAGCAACTATTCGCGTTCGGCAACATTGTCCTGCATGCTACTCAACCGGTCGTCTCATCCAGGTCGACAGTTTCGCCCCTGAGCATCAGATCAGGTTTGGTAACTTCGAGTACGTCATCGACGCTCGGGGCGATCTAATCTTCACTGGCTTCTCAACCTCACCTGGAACAACCATGGCTTCCAAAGCATTAACTTCGGGGCCTCTCCCCGATCTGATCTCCAGATCGACCCTTACCGCACTATCGGCTTTGAGCTCAGGAGCAGCTCTTACGTCCGAAGACCAGGAATCAACTTTGTCCAAACCTTTCCTCCTTACTATGGATCCGGCTTTGAGCCCTAACGGGAGTTCGGCGTCCGAAAACGAGGAGTCAACCCCAGCCGAACTCGCCCTCCTCACTACAGACTCGGTTTTGAGCCTTGACACGAGTACGGCGTCCAAAGACCAGGATCTCACCCTGGCCGGACTCATGCCCCACCCCACCGTGATGGCAGACGTCAGCTCCGAAGAAAACTCATACGTCCATCAGGCCAGCCTTGCCTTGTTAAATGAGGCGCTTGATCATATCTAGATGATGACTATTGTTGATGGCTCGTCCTCGGTTCACGCTCAACAGAACCTTGAGGCAAGCCACAGAGAATTTTACGTCCCACCCACCACCCACCTAATAGCCACTGTCGAAGACTTAACCGACATGCTAGACTACGCCTCTGAGGAGGCCGACGACATGGACGACTACAGCGAGGCCACGACCCGCACGGACGCCGACCCTCCCGTCTCTGGTCGATGGACGGCCACATCTACCTGTAATGTCTACATGGTGGACACCCCAAGGACGACGGCGATGGAGCTAATGGGGTCGGCACCCCCAGAAGGGACAGTAATAAGACTGGAAAGGAGCCCCCCAAACGCCGAAGACAACGTCGACAATCCAAGGGGCGACGAGGCAGGGAAAGCCACACGGGCACCAGAGAAGGCGACACCCCGGGCAATGGAGAAGACCTCGGCGACCCCGCCACTGAGCACTAGTCTGATGGCTTAGAGGGGCAGGAGGGTCAGTATAACCCCGAGGACCCCAACGATTCCGAAGATAGCAACTACATGCCTTTCTCCGAAGAGGAGGTCAACCTTGGAGATGAAGATTCCATCGTCCCAAAAGATGCATTGGAACAAGAGCGATTCAAGCAATAGCTCATAGCCACCGCGCGAAGATTGAAGAAGACGCAACAAAAAATAAAAGCCAAACAAGACACCCTCAACGATAGATGGACGAAAGTCCTAGCAGCCGAAGAAGGGTACGGTGAACAGCAAACAAGGAGCTACCCCAAGCGCAAACTATTGCCGCAATTCGATGACGAGGCCTTCAAGCCTGCACCACCCAGCCGAACTCAAGGTGACCAGCCCGACCGCCCCCCTCAAGGAAGGGATGGGCCGGCTGGAGAGGCCGAATACCCACCTGCCCCCTCCCTCGCCACAAAGGCAAGGAGGCGGCACAACCAGCATATCAATACGATCTGCGACACGACCTGGCCGCTAGAGCAGGTCAGTCAAGGTCCATTTACGGATCAAGAGGTTACCCTCCCGAAAGAAGAGATGGATACCAATCATGGCTCGACTGATACGATAGAGTTCGGGATCAATGTCCGGCACTGATGGAATCCGAGGCTCGACGCGATGTGGCCCGAATAAGGGGTGTCGCTCACCCAATGTGCTTCACCGATGAGGTGATGCAGCACCAATTCCCAGAAAGGGTTTAAACTCATAAACATTGAGCCATACGACGGAACCACAGACTCGGCCGTATGGATTGAGGATTTTCTTCTCCACATTAGTATGGCATGAGGAGATGACCTCCACGCCAGCAAATATTTGCCATCATAGCTCAAAGGACCAGCCCGATATTGGTTGAACATCCTCCTCGAAGACTCGCATAGGGAGCTGGGAAGAGCTCGAGGATGCTTTCCGAGCCAACTTTCAAGGCACCTATGTCCGGCCTCCGGATGCCAACGATCTAAGCCACATGGTCCAATAGCCTGGTGAGTGATGTCTCCTAGACTACGTCGGTATTTCCCCAAAGAGGAAGGAATGATGCAGCACATCGATGGTAGGTATTTCCCTCAGTGATGAGACCGAGGTTATCGAACTAGTAGGAGAACCAAGCAACACTACATAAACAACACCTGCACACAAATAACAAATACTCGCAACCCGACGTGTTAAAGGGGTTGTCAATCCCTTTCGGGTAACGGCATCAGAAATTGGCAAACGGATGTGAGAAAGTTGTAATAGATTGATAGATCGAATGCCAAATAAAACAAAGTGCAGCAAGGTATTTTTGTATTTTTGGTTTAATAGATCGGAAAATAAAAGCAAATAAAATAGATCGCAAAGGCAAATATATTAAAGAAGAGACCCGGGGGCCGTAGGTTTCACTAGTGGCTTCTCTCGACAAAAATAGAAACCGTGGGTGAACAAATTACTGTTGGGCAATTGATAGAACTTCAAATAATCATGACGATATCCAGGCAATGATCATTATATAGGCATCACGTCCAAGATTAGTAGACCGACTCCTGCCTGCATCTACTACTATTACTCCATACATCGACTGCTATCCATCATGCATGTAGTGTATTAAGTTCATGGAGAAACAGAGTAATGCAATAAGAACGATGACATGATGTAGACAAGATCTATTTATGTAGAAATGGACCCCATCTTGTTATCCTTAATAGCAACGATACATACGTGTCGGTTCCCCTTCTGTCACTGGGATCAAGCACCGTAAGATCGAACCCATCACAAAGCACCTCTTCCCATAATCCCATTGCAAGATAAATAGATCAAGTTGGTCAAACAAAACCCAAATGTCGGAGAAGAAATACGAGGCTATAAGCAATCATGCTTATAACACATCAAAGAAGACTCAAATAACTTTCATAGATAAAAAGGTAGATCTGATCATAAACTCAAAGTTCATTCGATCCCAACAAACACACCGCAAAAAGAGTTACATCATATGGATCTCCAAGAGACCATTGTATTGAGAATCAAACGAGAGAGAGGAAGCCATCTAGCTACTAACTACGGACCCAAAGGTCTACAAAGAACTACTCATGCATCATCGGAGAGGCACCAATGGAAGTGGTGAACCCCTCCGTGATGGTGTCTAGATTGGATCTGGTGGTTCCGGACTCTGCGGCGGCTGGAATTGATTTTCATCGACTCCCTTAGGGTTTTTGGAATATTGGGGTATTTATAGAGTAAAGAGGCGGTCCGGGGGGCACCCTGTTGGAAATATGCCCTAGAGGCAATAATAAATTGGTTATTATTATATTATATTTCATTTTTCATGATAATTGTTTATTATCCATGCTAGAATTGTATTGATAGGAAACTCAGATACAAGTGTGGATACATAGACAACACCATGTCCCTAGTAAGCCTCTAGTTGACTAGCTCGTTGATCAATAGATGGTTACGGTTTCCTGACCATGGACATTGGATGTCGTTGATAACGGGATCACATCATTAGGAGAATGATGTGATGGACAAGACCCAATCCTAAGCCTAGCACAAAGATCGTGTAGTTCGTATGCTAAAGCTTTTCTAATGTCAAGTATCATTTCCTTAGACCACGAGATTGTGCAACTCCCGGATACCATAGGAGTGCTTTGGGTGTGCCAAACATCACAACGTAACTGGGTGGCTATAAAGGTACACTACAGGTATCTCCGAAAGTGTCTGTTGGGTTGGCACGAATCGAGACTGGGATTTGTCACTCAGTGTAAATGGAGAGGTATCTCTGGGCCCACTCGGTAGGACATCATCATAATGTGCACAATGTGATCAGGTAGTTGATCACGGCATGATGTGTTATGGAACGAGTAAAGAGACTTGCCGGTAACGAGATTGAACAAGGTATCGGGATACCGACGATCGAATCTCGGGCAAGTATCGTACCGATAGACAAAGGGAATTGTATACGGGATTGATTGAATCCTTGACATCGTGGTTCATCCGATGAGATCATCGTGGAGCATGTGGGAGCCAACATGGGTATCCAGATCCCGCTATTGGTTATTGACCGGAGAGTTGTCTCGGCCATGTCTGCATGATTCCCGAACCTGTAGGGTCTACACACTTAAGGTTCGATGACGCTAGGGTTATAGGGAATAGATATATGTAGTTACCGAATGTTGTTCGGAGTCCCGGATGAGATCCCGGACGTCACGAGGAGTTCCGGAATGGTCCGGAGGTAAAGATTTATATATGGGAAGTCATCATACAGTCACCGGAATAATTCGGGGGTTACCGGTATTGTACCAGGACCACTGGAGGGGTTCCGGGGGTCCACCGGGAGGGTCCACCTGCCCCGAAGGGCCCTATGGGCTGTGTGTGGAGAGGGACCAGCCCCTTAGTGGGCTGGGAGCCTCCCTCCTAGGGCCCATGCGCCTAGGGTTTGGGGGAACCCTAAAGGGGGGGGGCGCCCCCCTTGCCTTGAGGGGCAAGGCAACCCCCCTTGGCCGCCGCCCCCTCCTCGGATTGGATCTGAGGGGGCCGGCTCCCCTCTCCCTTGCCCCTATATATATGTGGGGATTGGGAGGGCAGCTGCACCCAAGTTCTGGCGCAGCCCTCCCCCTCTCCCAAGTCCTCATCCTCTCCCGTGGTGCTTGGCGAAGCCCTGCAGGATTGCCATGCTCCTCCTTCACCACCACGCCGTCATGCTGCTGCTGGATGGAGTCTTCCCCAACCTCTCCTTCTCCCCTTGCTGGATCAAGGCGTAGGAGACGTCACCGGGCTGCACGTGTGTTGAACGCAGAGGCGCCGTGGTTCGGCGCTTAGATCGGAATCAACCACGATCTGAATCGCTTCGAGTACAACTCCTTCATCCGCCTTCTTGCAACGCTTCCGCTTAGCGATCTACAAGGGTATGTAGATGCACTCTCCTTCCTCTCGTTGCTAGATTACTCCATAGATTGATCTTGGTGATGCGTAGAAAATTTTAAATTTCTGCTACGATCCCCAAAAGTGGCATCATGAGCTAGGTCTATGCGTAGTTTCTATGCACGAGTAGAACACAAAGTAGTTGTGGGCGTCGATATTGTCAATTTACTTGCCGTTACTAGTCTTATCTTGATTCGGCGGCATCTTGGGATGAAGCAGCCCGGACCGACCTTACACGTACGCTTACGTGAGACTGGTTCCACCGACTGACATGCACTAGTTGCATAAGGTGGCTAGCGGGTGTCTGTCTCTCCCACTTTAGTCGGATCGGATTCGATGAAAAGGGTCCTTATGAAGGGTAAATAGAAATTGGCATATCACGTTGTGGTTTTCGCGTAGGTAAGAAACGTTCTTGCTAGAAACCTATAGCAGCCACGTAAAAACTTGCAACAACAATTAGAGGACGTCTAACTTGTTTTTGCAGCATATGCCTTGTGATGTGATATGGCCAAAAGGATGTGATGTATGAGATTGATCATGTTCTTGTAATAGGAATCACGACTTGCATGTCAATGAGTATGACAACCGGCAGGAGCCATAGGAGTTGTCTTAATTTATTTATGACCTGCATGTCAACATAAACGTCATGTAATTACTTTACTTTATTGCTAAAGCGTAGCCATAGTAGTAGAAGTAATAGATGACGAGACAACTTCAAGAAGACACGATGATGGAGATCATGGTGTCATGCCGGTGACAACGATGATCATGGAGCCCCGAAGATGGAGATCAAAAGGAGCAAAATGATATTGGCCATATCATGTCACTATTTGATTGCATGTGATGTTTATCATGTTTTACATCTTATTTGCTTAGAATGACGGTAGCTTAAATAAGATGATCCCTCGTAATAATTTCAAGAAAGTGTTCCCCCTAACTATGCACCGTTGCGAAGGTTCATTGTTTCGAAGCACCATGTGATGATCGGGTGTGATAGATTCTAACGTTCGAATACAACGGGTGTAAGCCAGATTTACACACGAGCAATACACTTAGGTTGACTTGACGAGCCTAGCATGTACAGACATGGCCTCGGAACACGGAAGACCGAAAGGTCGAGCATGAGTCGTATAGAAGATACGATCAACATGAAGATGTTCACCGATGTTGACTAGTCCGTCTCACGTGATGATCGGACACGGCCTAGTTGACTCGGATCATGTTTCACTTAGATGACTAGAGGGATGTCTATCTGAGTGGGAGTTCATTAAATAATTTGATTAGATGAACTCAATTATCATGAACATAGTCTAAATTGTCTTTGCAAATATGTTGTAGATAAATAGCTCACGTTGTAGCTCCCTGTTTCAATACGTTCCTAGAGAAATATTAAGTTGAAAGATATTGTAAGCAATGATGCGGACTAGGTCCGTAGTCCGAGGAGTGTCCTCACTGCTACACAGAAGGCTTACGTCTTTGATGCACCGCTCGATGTGCAAACCCCTACAACGTCGTCTGTGGATGTTGTGAACACCTGACAGACACATCCTGATGACTACTTGATAGTTTAGTGCACCATACTTTACGGCTTAGAATCGGGATTCCAATGACGTTTTGAACGCCATAGAACATATGAGATGTTCCAAGAGCTGAAATTGGGATTTCAGGCTCATGCCCGTGTTGAGAGGTGTGAGACCTCTGACAAGTTCTTTTGCCAACAAGATGATGTGCTCAGAATGTCTGGGGTGCTACAATCACTTAAATCAAGTGGGAGTTAAACTTCCAGATAAGATAGTGATTGATAGAGTTCTCTAGCCACTATCACTAAGCTACTAGATCTTCGTGATGAACTATGACATGCAAGGGATGGAGTTGATCCTGGAGCTGTTCGCGGTGCTTAAGACCGCAAAAGGTAGAAATCAAGAAGGAGCATCAAGTGTTGATGGTTTAACAAGACCACTGGTTTCAAGAAGGGCAAGGGCTAGAAGGGAAACTTCATGGATGGCAAACCAGTTGCCGCTCCAGTGAAGGAACCCAAGGTTGAACCCAAACCCGAGACTAAGTGCTTCTATTGTAAGGGGAACGGTCACTGGTAGCGGAATTACCCCAAATGCATGGTAGATAAGAAGGCTGGCAACTTCAACAAAGTATATACGTGTTATTAATGTGTACCTCACTAGTACTCCTGGTAGCACCTGGGTATTGGATACCGGTTCAGTTGCTATTATTGTGACTTGAAGCAAAAGCTACGGACTAAACGGAGACTGGCTAAGGAGGTGACGATGTGTGTTGGAAGTGTTTCCAAAGTTGATGAGATCACCATCGCATGCTCCATCTGCCTTCGGGATTAGTATTGAACCTAGATAAATGTTATCAGGTGTCTACGTTTGAGCATGAATATGATTAGATCATGTTCATTGCAATACGGTTATTCATTTAAATTAGAGAATAATGGTTATTCTGTTTACATGAATAATACCTTTCATGGTCATGCACCCTATGTGAATGGTTCATTGAATCTCGGTCATGGTAATACACATGTTCATGCCAAAAGATGTAGAGTTAATAATGATAGTACCACTTTCTTGTGGCACTGCCGCTTAGGTCATATTGGCGTAAGATGCATGAAGAAACTCCATATCGATGGATGTTTGGAGTCACTTGATTTTGAATCGCTTGACACATGCGAGCCATGCCTCATGGGCAGGATGACTAAGACCCCGTTTTCAGGTACAATGAAACGGGCAAGTGACTTGTTGGAAATCATACATGCTGATGTGTGTGATCCAATGAGAATTGAAGCGTGCGGTGGAGGAGCCCCGAAGATGGAGATCAAAAGGAGCAAAATGATATTGGCCATATCATGTCACTATTTGATTGCATGTGATGTTTATCATGTTTTACATCTTATTTGCTTAGAATGACGGTAGCTTAAATAAGATGATCCCTCGTAATAATTTCAAGAAAGTGTTCCCCCTAACTGTGCACCGTTGCGAAGGTTCATTGTTTCGAAGCACCATGTGATGATCGGGTGTGATAGATTCTAACGTTCGAATACAACGGGTGTAAGCCAGATTTACACACGCAATACACTTAGGTTGACTTGACGAGCCTAGTATGTACAGACATGGCCTCGGAACACGGAAGACCGAAAGGTCGAGCATGAGTCGTATAGAAGATACGATCAACATGAAGATGTTCACCGACGTTGACTAGTCCGTCTCACGTGATGATCGGACACGGCCTAGTTGACTCGGATCATGTTTCACTTAGATGACTAGAGGGATGTCTATCTGAGTGGGAGTTCATTAAATAATTTGACTAGATGAACTTAATTATCATGAACATGGTCTAAATTGTCTTTGCAAATATGTTGTAGATAAATAGCTCATGTTGTAGCTCCCTGTTTCAATACGTTCCTAGAGAAATATTAAGTTGAAAGATATTGTAAGAAATGATGCGGACTAGGTCCGTAGTCCGAGGAGTGTCCTCACTTCTACACAGAAGGCTTACGTCTTTGATGCACCGCTCGATGTGCAAACCCCTACAACATCGTCTGTGGATGTTGTGAACACCTGACAGACACATCCTAATGACTACTTGATACTTTAGTGCACCATACTTTACGGCTTAGAATCGGGATTCCAATGACGTTTTGAACGCCATAAGACATATGAGATGTTCCAAGAGCTGAAATTGGGATTTCAGGCTCATGCCCGTGTTGAGAGGTGTGAGACCTCTGACAAGTTCTTTAGCCAACAAGATGGAGGAGAATAGCTCAACTAGTAAGCATGTGCTCAGAATGTCTGGGTGCTACAATCACTTAAATCAAGTGGGAGTTAAACTTCCAGATAAGATAGTGATTGATAGAGTTCTCTAGCCACTATCACTAAGCTACTAGATCTTCGTGATGAACTATGACATGCAAGGGATGGAGTTGATCCCGGAGCTGTTCGCGGTGCTTAAGACCGCAAAAGGCAGAAATCAAGAAGGAGCATCAAGTGTTGATGGTTTAACAAGACCACTGGTTTCAAGAAGGGCAAGGGCTAGAAGGGAAACTTCATATGGATGGCAAACCAGTTGCCGCTCAAGTGAAGGAACCCAAGGTTGAACCCAAACCCGAGACTAAGTGCTTCCATTGTAAGGGGAACGGTCATTGGTAGCGGAATTACCCCAAATGCATGGTAGATAAGAAGGTTGGCAACTTCAACAAAGTATATACGTGTTATTAATGTGTACCTCACTAGTACTCCTGGTAGCACCTGGGTATTGGATACCGGTTCAGTTGCTATTATTGGTGACTTGAAGCAAAAGCTACGGACTAAACGGAGACTGGCTAAGGGCGAGGTGACGATGTGTGTTGGAAGTGTTTCCAAAGATTGATGAGATCACCATCGCACGCTCCATCTGCCTTCGGGATTAGTAATGAACCTAGATAAATGTTATCAGGTGTCTACGTTGAGCATGAATATGATTAGATCATGTTCATTGCAATACGGTTATTCATTTAAATTAGAGAATAATGGTTATTCTGTTTACATGAATAATACCTTTCATGGTCATGCACCCTATGTGAATGGTTCATTGAATCTCGGTCATGGTAATACACATGTTCATGCCAAAAGATGTAGAGTTAATAATGATAGTACCACTTTCTTGTGGCACTGCCGCTTAGGTCATATTGGCGTAAGATGCATGAAGAAACTCCATATCGATGGATGTTTGGAGTCACTTGATTTTGAATCGCTTGACACATGCGAGCCATGCCTCATGGGCAGGATGACTAAGACCCCGTTTTCAGGTACAATGAAACAGGCAAGTGACTTGTTGGAAATCATACATGCTGATGTGTGTGATCCAATGAGAATTGAAGCGTGCGGTGGATATCGCTATTTTCTCGTCTTCACTGAAGACTTGAGTAGATATAGGTATATTTACTTAATGAAGCACAAGTCTGAAACGTTTGAAAAGTTCAAGCGATTTCAGAGTGAAGTTAAGAATCATCATAACAAGAAGATCAAATTCCTACGATCTGATTAATGAGAATTTCCGAGTTATGAGTTTGGTAAACATTTAAGACATTGTGGAATTGTTTCACAGTTGAAGCCACCTAGAACACCACAGGGTAATGGTGTGTCCGGGCGTCGTAATCGAACCTTATGAGATATGGTGCGATCTATGATGTCTCTTACCGATTTACTGCTATTATTTTGAGGTTATGCATAAGAGACAACTGCACTCACTTTAGATAGGACACCATATAAGTCCGTTGAGATGACGCCGTGTGAACATTGGTTTGGCAAGAAACCAAAGTTGTCGTTTCCTAATGTTTGGGGCTGCGATGCTTAAGGCTTCAGCCGGAGAAGTTCGAACCCAAAGCGGACAAACACATCTTCATAAGATACGCAAAGGTGACAGTTGGGTATACCTTCTATCTCAGACCCGAGGGCAAATTGTTTGTCACTAAGAACGGGTCCTTTCTCGAGAAGGAGTTTCTCTCGAAAGAATTGAGTGGGCGGAAGATAGAACTTGATGAGGTTGTCGAACCTTTATTTCAACCAGAAAGTGATGCAACACAGAAAGATGTTTTCTGTGGCGCCTACGTCTGTTGAATAGGAAGTTAATGATAGTGATCATGAAGCTTCGGATCAAGTTGCTATCGAACCTCGTAGGTCGACAAGGATATGTGCTACTCCTGAGTGGTACGGTAATCCTGTCTCAGATATCATGTTGTTGGACAACAATGAACCTATGAGCTATGGAGAAGAGATGGTGGGCCCGTATTCTGACAAATGGTTAGAAGCCATGAAATCCGAGATAGGATCCATGTATCAGAATAGAGTATGGACTTTGGTGGACTTGCCCGATGATCAGTGAGCCATTGAGATAAATGGATCTTTAAGAAGAAGACGGACGTGGGTGGTAATGTTACCGTCTATGAAGCTCGACTTGTGGGAAAGAGTCTTTTCACAAGTTCAAGGAGTTGACTACGATGAGAATTTCTCACCCGTAGCGATGCTTAAGTCCGTCGGAATCATGTTAGCATTAGCTGTATTTTTCGATTATGAAATCTAACAGATGAATGTCAAAGCAAGTTTTCTTACCAGTTTTCGTAAGAAAAAATTGTATGTGATACAATAAAAGGTTTTGTCGATCCTAAGGATGCTAAAAGGTATGCTGGCTCCAGCGATCCTTCTATGGACTAGAGCAAGCATCTCGGAGTCGGAATATATGCTTTGATGGAGTGATCAAAGCTTTTAGGTTTATACAATGTTTGCTAGAAACTTATATTTACAAGAAAGTGAGTGGGAGCACTACAACATTTCTGATAAGTATATGTGGATGACATATTGTTGATCCGAAATAATGTAGAATTTCTGGAAAGCATAAATGGTTGTTTGAAGAGTATTTTTTAAAGGAAGACCTGGATAAAGCTGCTTACATATTGGGCATCAAGATCTATAGAGATAGATCAAAACGCCTGATGATACTTTCAAAGAACGCACACCTTGACATGTTTTTTAAGGAGTTCAAAATAGATCAGTCAAAGAAGGGGTTCTTACCTGAGTTGTAAGGTGTGAAGTTGAGTAAGACTCAAAGCTTGACCACGACAGAAGAAAGAGTAAGGACGAAGGTCGTCCCCTATGCTCTTGTCATAGGCTCTATACGGTATGCCATGCTGAGTACCGCACCTGATGTGTGCCTTGCCACATGTCTGGCAAGAGGGTACAAAGGTGATCTAGGACTGGATCACCAGATAGCGGTCGAAATTATCCTTAGAGGGATAAGGAAATGTTTCTCGGTTATGGAGGTGATAAAGAGTTCGACATAAAGAGTTACGTCGATGCAAGCTTAACACCTATCCGGATAGCTCTGAGTAGAGATACCGGATACGTATAATGGAGCAATAATTTGGAATAGCTCCAAGTGGAACGTGGTAGCAACATCTACGATATAAAGTTTTGCGAAATACATAGGGATCTGAATATGGCAAGACCCGTTGACTACAACCTCTCTCACAAGCATAACATGATCAAACCCAGAACTCTTTGAGTGTTTATCACATAGTGATGTGAACTAGATCATTGAGTCTAGTAGACTCTTGGATGTTGTTTACATGGTGATGTGACCTGTGAGTGTTAATCACATGGCGATGTGAACTAGATTATTGACTCTAGTGCAAGTGGGAGACTGTTGGAAATATGCCCTAGAGGCAATAATAAATTGGTTATTATTATATTATATTTCATTGTTCATGATAATCGTTTATTATCCATGCTAGAATTGTATTGATAGGAAACTCAGATACATGTGTGGATACATAGACAACACCATGTCCCTTGTAAGCCTCTAGTTGACTAGCTCGTTGATCAATAGATGGTTACGGTTTCCTGACCATGGACATTGGATGTCGTTGATAACGGGATCACATCATTAGGAGAATGATGTGATGGACAAGACCCAATCCTAAGCCTAGCACAAAGATCGTGTAGTTCGTATGATAAAGCTTTTCTAATGTCAAGTATCATTTCCTTAGACCATGAGATTGTGCAACTCCCGGATACCGTAGGAGTGCTTTGGGTGTGCCAAACGTCACAACGTAACTGGGTGGCTATAAAGGTACACTAAGGTATCTCCGAAAGTGTCTGTTGGGTTGGCGCGAATCGAGACTGGGATTTGTCACTCCGTGTAAACGGAGAGGTATCTTTGGGCCCACTCGGTAGGACATCATCATAATGTGCACAATGTGATCAAGGAGTTGATCACGGGATGATGTGTTACGGAACGAGTAAAGAGACTTGCCAGTAACGAGATTGAATAAGGTATAGGGATACCGACGATCGAATCTCGGGCAAGTATCGTACCGATAAACATAGGGAATTGTATACGGGATTGATTGAATCCTTGACATCATGGTTCATCCGATGAGATCATCGTGGAGCATGTGGGAGCCAACATGGGTATCCAGATCCCGCTGTTGGTTATTGACCGGAGAGTTGTCTCGGCCATGTCTGCATGACTCCCGAACCCGTAGGGTCTACACACTTAAGGTTCGATGACGCTAGGGTTATAGGGAATAGATATATGTGGTTACCGAATGTTGTTCGGAGTCCAGGATGAGATCCCGGACGTCACGAGGAGTTCCGGAATGGTCCGGAGGTAAAGATTTATATATGGGAAGTCATCATACGGTCACCGGAATAATTCGGGGGTTACCGGTATTGTACTGGGACCACTGGAGGGGTTCCGGGGGTCCACCGGGAGGATCCACCTGCCCCGGAGGGCCCTATGGGCTGTGTGTGGAGAGGGACCAGCCCCTTAGTGGGCTGGGCGCCTCCCCCTAGGGCCCATGCGCCTAGGGTTTGGGGGAACCCTAAAGGGGGGGCGTCCCCCTTGCCTTGAGGGGCAAGGCAACCCCCCTTGGCCGCCGCCCCCTCCTCAGATTGGATCTGAGGGGGCCGGCCCCCCTCTCCCTTGCCCCTATATATATGTGGGGGTTGGGAGGGCAGCCGCACCCAAGTTCTGGCGCAGCCCTCCCCCTCTCCCAAGTCCTCCTCCTCTCCTGTGGTGCTTGGCGAAGCCCTGCAGGATTGCCACGCTCCTCCTTCACCACCACGCCGTCGTGCTGCTGCTGGATGGAGTCTTTCCCAACCTCTCCTTCTCCCCTTGCTGGATCAAGGCGTAGGAGACGTCACCGGGCTGCACGTGTGTTGAACGCGGAGGCGCCGTGGTTCGGCGCTTAGATCGGAATCAACCGCGATCTGAATCGCTTCGAGTACGACTCCTTCATCCGCGTTCTTGCAACGCTTCCGCTTAGCGATCTACAAGGGTATGTAGATGCACTCTCCTTCCCCTCGTTGCTAGATTACTCCATAGATTGATCTTGGTGATGCGTAGAAAATTTTAAATTTCTGCTACGATCCCCAACACACCCGAGGTGGGCACAACCCACCAGGACGCGCCTGGGCCTGCAGGCGCGCCCTTTTGGGTTGTGGTCCCCTCGGAGCAGCCCCCAGGTGCTTCTTCGGACCATGGGATGTCTTCTGGTCCAAAAAATTCCACAAAAAGTTTCGCTGCGTTTGTACTCCGTTAGGTATTGATTTCCTGCGATGTAAAAAATATGCAAAAACAGCAACTGGCACTTGGCACTATGTCAATAGATTAGTACCAAAAAATGATATAAAATGATTGTAAAACTTCCAAGAATGATAATATAACAGCCATGAACAATCAAAAATTATAGATACGTTGGAGACGTATCAGCATCCCCAAGCTTAATTCCTGCTCGTCCTTGAGTTGGTAAATGATAAAAACAGTTTTTTTTTGACGTGGAATGTTGCCTAACATGTCATCTCATATTCTTTTCTTTGTAGCATGGACAATTGGACTTTTATATTGTTGAAAGCAATAGTCTAGTTTTGACATGAGACTTAAATACTCAAGCATATCAACAAGCAACCATGTCTTTCAAAATATCAATGCTAAAATAAGTTATCCCTAGCCCATCATGCTCAATCATTGATCCATTCATAAGACTCACTCTCATATTAGCTACACCCAATGCTCAAGTATGATCATAGTGCCCCTAGTTGGTGCTTTATAAGAGAAGATGGAGACTCAAATTAAAAATAAAAATTGCATAAAGTAAAAGAAAGGCCCTTCACGGGGGAAGTAGGAATTTGTAGAGGTGCCAGAGCTCAAAGCAAAAATTGAGAGATAAAAACATTTTTAGAGGCATACATTTCCCACCAATGAAAACGACTTAGAGCTCCCAACACTTTCCATGCTAGATATATCATAGGCGGTTCCCAAACAGAAAATAAAGTTTATTCCTTTTTCCACCATACTTTCACTTTCCATGGCTAACCGTATCCACGGGTGCCTTCCATACTAACACTTTCCAAGGAATTTATTATTTGACAACATAAAGTAAATTCATTTTTCATTTCGGGACTAGGCATCCCTAATACCTTTGCCTTACTCTCGTGCAATGACAAGTGAATAAACACCCATCGTGAGAATAACACATCTAGCATAGAAAATATTGGTCACCCCTCACCACCTCGCAAGCGGTACGAGCACACAAAAGAGAAATTTATTTTGAAAATTAGAGATGGCCCATACAAATTTGCTTAGAACGACAAAGGAATACCGCATATAGGTAGGTAGTGGACTCATGTGGCAAAACTGGTTTAAAGAATTTTGGATGCACAAGTAGTGATCACACTTAGTGCAAAATGAAGGCTAGCAAAAGATTGAGAAGCGACCAACCAAGAAACGAATAATCTCATAAGAGAGCATTAAGCATAATTAACACCGAATAATGCACCACAAGTAGGATATAATTTCATTGCACAACTATTGACTTTCGTGCTTGCATAGGGAATCACAAACCTTAGCACCAATATTGTTACTAAAGCATAATTACTCATCAACATGACTCACATATCACATCATCATATCTCAAAACTATTACAAGGAATCAAGTTTATTTTGTCCAATGATCTTCATGAAAGTTTTTATTATATCCTCCTTGGATATCAATCACTTTGGAACTAATTTTCATATGTTGCTTTTGATAAGCTCAAACAAATATAAGTGAAGATCATGAGCATAATATTTCTTTCTCTCAAATTAATTTAAGTGAGGCAAGAGAGAATTTCTTGAAAATTTTACTAACTCTCAAATAAATCTAAGTGAAGCAAGAGAGCATTTCTTCAAAAATACTAAAGTGCACTGTGCTCAAAAAGATATAAGTGAAGCACTAGAGCAATTCCATAGCTCATAAAAAATTAAGTGAAGCATAGAGAGCAATTCTAACAATTCATGGCATAATTTTGGCTCTCTCAAATAGGTGTGTCCAGAAAGGAATCAAGACTTAAAACAAAAAATAAAAACAAGCAAAGACTCATATCATACAAGACGCTCCAAGAAAAACTCATAGTATGTGACGAATAAAAATATAGCTTCGAGTAAAATACTGATGGTCGTTAGAATAAAGAGGGGATGCCACTCGGGGCATCCCGAAGCTTAGTTGCTTGCTTCTCCTTGGATAATAGCTTGGGATTCCATGGGCATCCCCAAGCTTAGGCTCTTCTTACTCCTTATTCCTTCATCCATCGTAACATCACCCAAAACTTGAAAACTTCAATCACACAAAACTCAACAAAACCTTTCGTGAGATTCGTTAGTATAAAAAGCAAATCACTACTATAAGTGTTGTTGCAACCCATTAATATTTTATTCTTGCATTATATCTACTCTATTCCAACTTTTCTATGGCAAAAACTCTTCAAAGAAAACCATAGAATCATCAAAACAAGCACACAACACAAAGAAAACAGAATCTGTCAAAAAACAGAATAGTCTGTAGCAATCTGGATATTTTGAATACTTCTGTGACTCCAAAAATCTTGAAATTTAAGAAAACCTGTTAAATTTTCATATTAATCTTCTTCAAAAAGAACTGGTATTTTATCGCACTCTGGTTTAAAAATTAAAATTATTTTCGTGAGCATGAAAGTTTCTATTTTTTTAGCAAGATCAAACAACTATCACCCAAGAAGATCCTAAAGGCTTTACTTGGCATAAACACTAATTAAAACACAAAAAACACAATCATAACAATAGCATTATTGTGCAAACACTCAAGAACAGAAAACAAAAAGCAAAAATAAATTCTATTCATTGGGTTGCCTCCCAACAAGTGCTATCGTTTTACGCCCTTAGCTAGGCATAAAGCAAAGGATCTAAGATTTGTCATCTTTGTTTCGAGATCCATAAGATGCCCTCATGATTGATTCATATGGTGCCCTAATTATTGTTCTAGGTAAGTGTTCCATACCCTTCCTTAGTGGAAATTGAAACTTAATATTGCCTTCTTTCATATCAATCATGGCACCAATAGTGCGTAAAAACGATCTACCAAGAATAATTGGACAAGACGGATTGCAACCAATATCAAGAACAATAAAATCTATGGGCACATAATTCCTATTTGCAAGAATAAGAACATCATTAATTCTCCCCATAGGATTTTTAATAGTAGAATCCGCCAAGTGCAAATTTAAAGAGCATTCTTCAATATCGGTAAGACCAAGCACATCACATGAAGATTTCGGAATTGTAGAAACACTAGCACCCAAGTCACACAAAGCAAAACATTCATAATTTTTAATCTTGACTTTGATAGTAGGTTCCCATTCATCATGTAATTTTCTAGGAATTGAAACTTCTAATTACAACTTTTCTTCTAAAGCTTTCATCATAGCATCAACAATATGTTTAGTAAAAGCTTTATTTTGTTCATAAGCATGAGGTGTATCATGGATTGGAACAAAGAAATACGATCAATCAAAGAGCAACTATCATAATTAAAGTCTTTGTAATCCAAAAGAGTGGGCACATCACTAGTTAAAGTTTTGACCTCTTCAAACCCACTTTTATCAATTTTCTCAGCAAGATTTTCACCCTCCGGATTACCGGGACGCCTTCTAGCTAAAGTTGACTCTTCTCCGGTCCCTTTTTCATCAATCTTAATTTTACTAAACAAGGAATCAATAGAAGAAGCACAAATCATTTTAAGATCATCATTTTTTCTTCTAGCAAGATTGGTTTTGCGGCCATTTGATTTACTAGGGTACCTTGTGCATCGGATATATTTTTCCTAGAAAACTTTCAGCAAAAGCATACTTAGATTGGAGATTGCAAACTTCTCTACTGATATCATCAAGTTGTTTTGTTATAGCATAAAGCACAACGGAGTGTTCCTTATGTTCTTCGGTAAAATACTTAGTATGCTCAAATTGTGTAGTCATATATTCCTTAGTACTTTTCTCAATTTCAAGAAAAATATTGGGGTAAGGAACATCATAATATTTTCTTTGAGGCATCATGACTACGCAAACAAGAGTGCACGCAAAAACAGATCCGGCAAGAAAATGGCGAACGAAAAAGAGGGCGAATAAAACAACAAAATTTTGTTAAGTGGGGGAGAGGAAAATGAGAGGAAAATGGAAAATAATGTAAATTGCGAGAGGATGAGATTGTGATTAGGAACCTGGTAGATGTTGATGATGTCCCCCAGCAACAGTGCTAGAAATTCCTTTTGATGTCTGCTAGACTACGTCAGTATTTCCCCAAAGAGGAAGGGATGCTGCAGCACAGCGATGATAGGTATTTCCCTTAGTGATGAGACCAAGGTTATCGAACCGGTAGGAGAACCAAGCAACACTACGTAAACAAACACCTGCACACAAAAAACAAATACTCGCAACCCGACGTATTCAAGGGGTTGTCAATCCCTTTCGGGTAACGACGCGAGAAATTGGCAAACAGACGTGAGAAAGTTGTAATAGACTGATAGATCAAACGCCAAATAAAATAAAATGCAGCAAGGTATTTTTGGTTTACTAGATCTGAAAATAAAAGCAAATAAAATAGATCGCAAAGGCAAATATTTTAAAGAAGATACCCAGGGGCCGTAGGTTTCACTAGCGGCTTCTCTCGAGAAAAATAGCAAATGGTGGGTGAACAAATTACTATTGGGTAATTGATAGAACTTCAAATAATCATGACGATATCCAGGCAATGATCATTATATAGGCATAACGTCCAAGATTAGTAGACTGACTCCTGTCTGCATCTACTACTATTACACCACACATCAACCGCTATCCAACATGCATCTAGTGTATTAAGTTCATGGAGAAACGGAGTAATGTAATAAGAACGATGACATGATGTAGACAAGATCTATTTATGTAGAAATAGACCCCATCTTGTTATCCTTAATAGCAACGATACATACGTGTCGGTTCCCCTTTTGTCACTGGGATCAAGCACTGTAAGATCGAACCCATCACAAAGCACCTCTTCCCATTGCAATATAAATAGATCAAGTTGGCCAAACAAAACCAAATATCGGAGAAGAAATACAAGCCTATAAGCAATCATGCATATAAGAGATCAAAGAAGACTCATATAACTTTCATGGATAAAAAGATAGATCTGATCATAAACTCAAAGTTCATCGGATCCCAACAAACACACCGCAAAAAGAGTTACATCATCTGGATCTCCAAGAGACCATTGTATTGAGAATCAAACGAGAGAGCGGAAGCCATCTAGCTACTAACTACGGACCCGAAGGTCTACAAAGAACTACGCACGCATCATCGGAGAGGCACCAATGGAAGTAGTGAACCCCTCCGTGATGGTGTCTAGATTGGATTTGGTGGTTCTAGACTCTGCGGCGGTTGGAATTGATTTTTGTCAACTCCCTTAGGGTTTTTGGAATATTGGGGTATTTATAGAGTAAAGAGGCGGCCCGGGGGGCACCCGAGGTGTGCATAACCCACCAGGGCGCACCCCTGGTGGGTTGTGCTCCCCTCGGAGCAGCCCCCAGGTGCTTCTTCTGCCCATTGGATGTCTTCTGGTCCAAAAAAATCCACAAAAAGTTTTGCTGCGTTTGGACTTAGTTTAGTATTGATTTCCTGCGATGTAAAAAACATGCAAAAAACAACAACTGACACTTGGCACTATGTCAATAGGTTAGTACCGAAAAATGATATAAAATGACTATAAAATGATTATTAAACATCCAAGAACGATAATATAACAACATGGAACAATAAAAAATTATAGATATGTTGGAGACGTATCAGTTAGTCGGCCCAACAATTTTGGAATAGCTTTTTTTACCAAAAAGAATCAAATAGTCGATTGCCCAGACGCCGAAGCCATAGCCGCGTTCAAACATAGTATCCGGGACGAATTGCTCGCACACCAGCTCAGCCAAGATAAGCCGAGGACAATGGCGGCCCTTTGATAACCCACAAGTATAGGGGATCAATTGTAGTCTCTTTCGATAAGTAAGAGTGTCGAACCCAACGAGGAGCTAAAGGTAGAACAAATATTCCCTCAAGTTCTATCGACCACCGATACAACTCTACGCACGCTTGACGTTCGCTTTACCTAGAACAAGTATGAAACTAGAAGTACTTTGTAGGTGTTGTTGGATAGGTTTGCAAGAAAGTAAAGAGCACGAAAATAAAACTAGGGGCTGTTAAGGTAAAGAAGCAACTAAAGTAAATATAGCGAGTGTGGAAAAGTGGTGGTAGCAGTTGGGAAATTGTCCCTAAGCAATTGACTACGTTACTAGACCGATAGCAAGTTTTTTATGGGAGAGGCCAGTACTAGCATGTCATCCCTGACTTGGAATTCTATGCACTTATGATTGGAACTATTAGCAAGCATCTGCAACTACTAACGTTCATTAAGGTAAAACCCAACCATAACATTAAGATATATCGGTCCCCCTTCAATCCCGCATGCATCAATTTCTATGCTAGGTTGAAGCTTCTGTCACTCTTGCCCTCCAATACATAGTCATATCAACATACAACTAACCCTATGGTGTGATCCACACGCGCGCTCATATGATGGGCACCAAAGGACAGCAACATAACCACAAGCAAATTAAACCTATCATAGCAATTCACCAATTACCGATAGGACAACGAAAATCTACTCAGACATCATAGGATGGCAACACATCATTGGATAATAATATGAAGTATAAAGCACCATGTTCAAGTAGAGGGTACAGCGGGTTGCGCAAGAGTGGACTGCTGTAGATAGATGGGGGAAGGTGATGAATATGTTGGTGAAGATGATGGAGGTGTTGGTGTAGATCGCCGTCACACGATGATGGCCCCGGCGGCGTTCCGGCACCACCGGGAGAGAGGGGGAGAGGGCCCCCTTCTTCTTCTTCTTCTTCTTCTTCTTCTTCTTCTTCTTCTTCTTCTTCTTCTTCTTCTTCTTCTTCTTCTTCTTCTTCTTCTTACTCGACCTTATCCCTAGATGGGAGAAGGGTTTCCCCTCAGGTCCATGGCCTCCATGGTGGCGGAGGGGTGAGAGCCCCTCCGAGATTGGATATGTCTCTCTGTCTCTCTCTCTGTTTCTGCGTTCCAGATTCTGGCCTTTCACCGTTTCTTATATTCCCAGAGATCCGTAACTCCGATTGGGCTAAAAGTTTAACACGATTTCTATCCGGATATTGGCTTTCTTGTGGCGAAATAAGGGCACCAACCGCCTTACGAGGTGGCCACGAGGGTCAGGGGCGTGCCCCCCTGCCTCATGGCCCCCTCGGGCATCGTCTCGTGTTGATTCTTCTTCCCAAAAATCACATATATTCCAAAAAATCGCTGTAAGTTTTTATCCCGTTTGGACTCCGTTTGATATGGATTTTCTATGAAACAAAAAACATGCAACAAACAGGAACTAGCACTGGGCACTGGATCAATATGTTAGTCCCAAAAATAGTATGAAAAGTTGCCAAAAGTATATGAACATTGTATAATATTGGCATGGAACAATCAAAAATTATAGATACGACAGAGACGTATCACCCTTACCTCCCTCATGACCCACTTTTGCGCTGGTGAGGATAGCTGGTTGGCTTGTAGAAGCACCAACCCCAAAGACCCCGGCACTTCGGAAGCCAGGCGCAATAAAAACAAGCGTCGGCACAATGGCACCGATGTCGATGACATGATAGTAAATGTCGGATTCCGTAACCCCAAATCAGGGCCGCGGAAAAAGCCTTCTAAAGGAAACCAAGATGGACCCACCAAGTTGGACATCATCCTGGATAGGCCTTGCCAGACCCATGGCACCTCAAACAAGCCCGCTAACCACACCAACAGTAATTGTTGGATAATCAAGCAGGCCGACAAACTCACAGCCCAGGACACGAGCAAAAGCCCCCGTAGCGAGGACGATGAGGAACCCCGCATGATGAACAACGGAGGCCAGAAACAATTCCCTCATGAGGTCAAAACGGTAAATATGATCTATGCCACTCATATACCCAAGAAGGAGAGGAAGCACGCACTTCGGGACATCTATGTGATAGAGTCTGTAGCCCTGAAATTTAATCCATGGTCGGCATGTCTGATCACCTTCGACCGCAAGGACCACCTAACCAGTATTCGTCATGGAGGGTCAGCTGCTTTGGTCCTAGACCCCATTATCGATGGATACCACCTTACGAGAGTCCTCATGGATGGTGACAGCAGCCTCAACCTGATCTATGAAGATACAGTAAGGAAAATGGGAATTGGCCCGTCAAGGATCAAACCCAGCAGCACCACCTTCAAGGGGGTCATCCCCGGCACTAAAGCCCGTTGTTCGGGCACTATCACTTTGGAAGTGGTATTCGGCTCTCCGGATAACTTCTAGAGCGAAGACTTGATCTTTGACATCGCCCCCTTTCGAAGTGGCTATCACGCCCTCCTAGGCCGAATGGCGTTCGCTCATTTCAACGCCGTCCCACATTATGCCTACCTCAAATTAAAAATGCCCAGACCAAGAGGCGTCATCACAGTTAATGGCAACGTGGAGCGCTCTCTCCGGACCGAGGAACACACTACGACCTTGGCGGCCGAATATGGGGCCGAAGTGCCAGCTCACCGTCAAGGCGCAAGAGGCAAGTAAGCGAGCACGGGCCCTATCTCCAGCCAAGGAGCCTCCCTGCATTCGTCGCACATAGGAATACGACCCTGATACGTCTCCATTGTATCTACTTTTCCAAACTCTTTTGCCCTTGTTTTAGACTCTAATTTGCATGATTTGAATGGAACTAACCCGGACCGACGCTGATTTCAGCAGAGTTGCCATGGTGTTATTTTTGTGCAGAAATAAAAGTTCTCAGAATGACCTGAAACTTCATGGAGATTATTTTTGGAATAAATAAAAAATATTGGTGAAAGAATCAACCGAAGGGGACGCACACCCTGTCCACAAGGGTGGGGGCGCGCCCTCTGTCCTTGTGGGTCCTACGAGGCTCCACCGACTTCAACTCAAACTCCATATATTCACCTTCAGGGAGAAAAAAATCAGAGAGAAGGATTCATCGCGTCTTATTATACGGAGTCGCCGTCACCCCCTGTTCTTCATCGGGAGGCCAAATCTGGAGTCTGTTCGGGGCTCCGGAGTGGGGAAATCATCGCCATCATCATCACCAACCTTCCTCCACCATCAATTTCATGACGCTCACCGCCGTGCGTGATTAATCCCACCATAGGCTCGCTGGACGGTGATGGCTTGGATGAGATTTACCATGTAATCAAGTTAGTTTTGTTAGGGTTTGATCCCTAGTATCCACTATGTTCTAAGATTGATGTTGCTATGACTTTGCTATGCCTAATGCTTGTCACTAGGGCCCGGGTGCCATGATTTCAGATCTAAACCTATTATGTTTTCATGAATATATTTGTGTTCTTGATCCTATCTTGCAAGTTATAGTCACCTATTACGTGTTATGATCCGGCAACCCCGGAGTGACAATAGTTGGGACACTTCCCGTTGATGGCCATAGTTTGAGGAGTTCCTATATTCACCAAGTGCTAATGCTTTGGTCTGGTACTATTAAAAGGAGGCCTTAATATCCCTTAGTTCCCAATAGGACCCCTCTACCACGGGAGGGTAGGAAAAAAGATGTCATGCAAGTTCTTTTCCATAAGCACGTATGACTATATTCGGAATACATGTGTTGACACACGAACACGTCACGTGTACCCTCGACGCCGGGGGTGATGCACCGCAGCTCACGTCGAAGGAGACCTGACCGACAGCGCGATACGCAAGACAGTCGACGGGCGCTTTTGTAGACCCGAAAACCCCACACCCCCGGGAGGGACCCCGTCAGGGAGTGCGGCGGCTATGGGCTGCTCTAGGTCGATTCGCTCGCCCCTAGAGCCTCGGAATTCGCAGCTCTCAAACACGAAGAACAGCGAAGAACGAGATAGAAAAACGGTGGAGAGATAAAACGTATATGAAAAAGTAGTGTATTGATTTGTTCGATTGTGTCTTGTTCAATCGGCCGTCACCCCCAACATATATAAGAGGCGGCTGGACCTCCCGTACAAGCAAAGGATTTATCTAGGCTTTCCTTACAAGAAAATTACATCAATTCACGTCCTAGAATCCTAGTTCTGGTCCCACTCGGATTCAGCCCGAATCTGGTCCAATCTTCTGTCTTGCTCCTTGCGTGGGCTGTGGAATCTGCATATGACTTCCGATGGAGACGGTTCAAATATCAATTATGTGTGCTTCGACGAGGCCAACAATCCGTATGTTGATCACTTTTCCAAATAAGGCCATCTTGAATACTCCACGGGGTCATCTCTAATTTCGAGTTGGACTCGTTCATGTAGCTGACTGGACCGCCCGACTCTTACAGCGTCTCTGCAGGTCGTATACTACGTCGGATGATGATGACTCCAAAAGCAAAGTTGACCGTTTCGACGTTACGAACAACTCCCGTGTTGAACACTTCTTCATCCGAAGCCATCTAGATAAGTATTTGAGCCCATCTTCAGCATCTGGTCGGATTGGCCTCGACAGTTTCTACTGTTCATGGCAGCAAGCTTTCCCGGCAAGGTTACTGTTCACGGCGGCAAGCTTTCCCCGGCAAGGTTACTGTTTACGGCGGCAAGCTTTCCCCGGCAGGTTACTGTTCACGGCGGCAAGCTCTACCCCGGCAAGGTTACTGTTCACGGCGGCAAGCTTTCCCCGGCAAGGTTACTGTTCACGGCGGCAAGTTTTCCCCGGCAAGGTTTTTGAGGCAGTAAACGACCTCGGATGAAAATGTGTCCAAAAGCAAAGTTGACCGTTTTGACGAGACGAAAAACTATCGTGTTGAATGTTTTCCGATTCGAGGCCATCTTCTGGGCCAAAACTTTCGTGTTGAACGTTTTCCGATTCGAGGCCATCTTCTGGGCCAAAACACTCATGCATTACATCAGACACTTGCCAAGACATGTCTGGTCTTCCGCGTCATATTTCGCCTCTTGACAGGGCTGCATCCAGATAGCTCTAACTTTTGCATACGAACTCGGATTGAGATGATTTTTATATCAAAATCGACCGATTCGACGAGACGAAGACAATTCATGTAGAGCATTCCTTCATCCGAGATTGTCCTGGAGGCGTACTTGACCAAAAAGCACTCAGAACACCTAAACATGACAATCTGAGTGTAGTTTTGGTCTTTGATATGATGCTGAATGATTATGGTCCAAACATCAAAGTTGTTCCACTCGGCAATGTGAAATTTCTCATTTAGAATATTTTGTCATTTGAGGCCATCTCCATTGCATTCTGCATTGTGTCAAAATCAGGTGTCAACAACATGCCTACATTATATTGATGAATTGGAGCTAGTTCTGTGTCACCCTATGTTATAATTGTTGCATGATGAATGCCATCCGACATAATTATCCATCATTGATCAATTGCCTTTGAGTTCGTTTCATATTAATCTTTGCTAATTTACTTTTTTTGATTCTACCATTACAATTGGTACAAAACTGCTACTGCTACTTTTGCCACCGTTACCGTTACTTCCATACTACTTTGCTACTAAAAACTTTGTTGCAAATATTAAGTCTTTCAGGTGTGGTTGAATTGACAACTCAACTGCTGATACTTGAGAATATTCTTTGGCTCCCCTTGTGTCGAATCAATAAATTTGGGTTGAATACTCTACCCTCAAAAACTGTTGTGATCCCCTATACTTGTGGGTTATCAAGACCTTTTTATGGCGCCGTTGCTGGGGAGCATAGCTCTATTCTCTAAGTCACTTGGGATTTATATCTGTTGATCACTATGAGGAATCTGAAAGATCAAAGAACCAATATTTGTCCCTCGACTACGAGGGGAGGTAAGGAACTGACATCTAGCTCCGCACTTGATTCACCTTCTATTTTGAGTAAACTTGTGACACCTACACCTGCTATTGATTCTGATATGTCACATGTTATTGATGATGCCACTTCTGCTATGCATGATGCTTATGATGAAACTACTTCTCTGCTTGATAATACTATGCCACTAGGTGAATTTCTTGATGAATAACTTGCTAGGGTTAGAGAGAATGAAATTATTGAAACTGGTGATATTATTGAAACTGAAGATTATGATTCTACCCCTAGATATGAATTGCTTGTTGTACTTGAGGGTTATATTATGGATAAGGAAACTGCTAGAGACTTTCTTGCTTGTAATGATAGAGATGATCTTAAGAAAATGTTAGCTAAGCTGAAAGAGAAGTCTTTGAATGCTAGAATTCAATATGACCCTATGTTTTCTACTTCACCTATCTTTGTTACTGATAAGGATTATGAATTCTTCGTCGATCCTGAGTTAATTACTTTGGTTGAATCTGATCCTTTCTATGGTTATGAATCTGAAACTGTTATGGCACATCTTACTAAATTGAATGATATAGCCACCCTATTTGCTCATGAGGAAAAAATTGCTATTACTATATTCTTAAATTGTTTCCTTTCTCATTAAAGGGTGATGCTAAGTTATGGTTTAATTCTCTTGCTCCTGGTTGTGTGTGTAGTCCCCAGGATATGATTTACTACTTCTTTGAAAAATATTTCCCTGCTCATAAGAAACAAGCTGCCTTACGAGAAATATTTAACTTTGTGCAAATTGAAGAAGAGAGTCTCCCACAAGCTTGGGGGAGGCTTCTCCAATTACTTAATGTTTTGCCTGACCATCCTCTCAAGAAAAATGAAATACTTGATATCTTTTATAATGGACTAACCGATGCTTCCAGAGACCACCTGGATAGTTGTGCTGGTTGTGTTTTCAGGGAACGAACTATCGAGCAAGCTGAATTGCTATTGAATAACATATTGAGTAATGATAATGATTGGACACTTCCTGAACCAACTCCTAAGCCAACTCCGAAGAAAATGGGTATTCTATTTCTCAGTCTTGGAGATATGCAAGAGGCAAAGAAATCTATGAAAGAAAAAGGTATTAAAGCTGAAGATGTTAAGAATTTACCACCTATTGAAGAAATACATGGTCTTGATAACCCGACACAGGTAGTAGAGGTAAACTCTCTCCATAGATTTGATGAAGGTGGTATTCCTCATAATAAGTCTGCTAGTCAATGCTTGGATGAGTTCGATAATTTTATTGTTAAAAAAGAGATCTTCAATGCTTATGTTAGTAGACAATTGAAACATAATGCTTACATGCTTGACCACTTGGGTGATTATATGAGCAGAACTGTTAATGATCTTAAGCTTATTAGTAAACATGCTTCCATGGTTACAACTCAAGTAGAACAAGTACTTAAAGCTCATGATGATTTGCTCAATGAGTTGAATAGTAAGAATAATGATAATGTTGTTAGGGTTATGACTAGAGGTGGTAAATTGACCCAGGAACCTTCATATCCTGAGGGCCATCCTAAGAGAATTGAGCAAGATTCTCAGAGAATTAATACTGATGCACCTAGTCCTAGTAATAAAAATAAAAATAAAACTGATAGGACTTTGCATGCTTCTAGTGAACCCGTTGTAGACACACCTGAGAATCCCAATGATGTTTCTATTTCTGATGCTGAGACACAATTTGATGATGAACATGAACCTAGTGATAATGTTAATAATGATGCTCATGTTCATGCCCAACCTAGTAATGATAATGATGTTGAGATAGAACCTGCTGTTTATCTTGATAACCCACAATCAAAGAATCAACGTTATGATAAGAGAGACTTCATTGGTAGGAAACATGGTAAAGAAAGAGAACCATGGGTTCAGAAACCCATGTCCTTTCCCCCTAAACCATCCAAGAAAAAGGATGACGAAGATTTTGAGCACTTTTCTGAAATGATTAGACCTATCTTTTTGCGTATGCGTTTGACCGATATGCTTAAAATGCCTCCTTATGTTAAGTATATTAAAGATATTGTTACTAATAAAAGAAAGATACCGGAAGCTGAAATTTCCACCATGCTTGCTAATTATACTTTAAGGGTGGAATACCAAAGAAACTTGGAGATCCGGGAGTACCAACTATACCATCTCCATTAAAAGAAACTATGTTAAAACTGCTTTATGTGATCTTGGAGCTAGTGTTAGTGTTATGCCTTTCTCTTTATATTGTAGACTTGAATTGAATAAGTTGACACCTAATGAAATTTCTTTGCAAATGGCTGATAAATCAACTGCTATACCCATCGGTATTTGTGAGGATGTGCCTGTTGTGGTAGCAAATGTTACTATTTTAACGGACTTCGTTATTCTTGATATTTCCGAGGATGACAGTATGTCGATCATCCTTGGTAGACCCTTTTTGAATACTGCAGGGGCTGCTATTAATTGCAACAAAAGCAGTGTCACTTCTCATGTTAATGGTAATGAGCATACGGTACACTTTCGGAAGAAATAACCTCAAGTCCATAGTATCAATTCTATTGGAAAAATTTCAACTCTTACTATTGGAGGTTTTGAATTTCCTCTTCCTACTGTCAAAAGGAAATATGATATTCTTATTGTTGGGGACATGCATATCCCCATTGAGGTAACCTAGTGTTATTAAAAAATTCTCCGGTTTCATGTCATTCAGAAGAAGTTTGTTAATAAGACTTGATCAACCTTGTTAATAGATTCCTTTTGACGGGCATGAGATGGATGAATTTAGAAAGCACAACTTTCTATACCACCTTTTACTTCTTGTTATTTAGTTTAAATAAAGTAAAAATAGTAATTTCTATCTGTTTTCTGAATTATCCGTGCAATAAGAAATGTCCCGAAAATAGAAGTTCTCCAAATGCCCTGAAAATTTAGTATGATTTTTTATAGAATATTTGAGAATTTCTGGCTCTGAGAACACACTAGGGGGCCTCACGAGTGGGCCACAAGGGTGGAGGGCGCGCCCTACCCCGCTGGGCACGCCCCCTACCTTATGGGTCCCACGTGGGTCCCCTCCACTTATTCCAGCACCCATCAACTTCGTATTCCTCCAGAAAAAAAATCATCCCATAGCTCAAACCCGTGTTCTTGCTCATTTTGCTGCCATTTTTTATCTCCTTGCTCAAAGCTTCATTCACAAAACTACTTTGGGGGATTGTTCTTCGGTATATGATTCCTCCAATGGTCCAATCAGTTTTTGTTCTAGTGCTTTATTTATTGCAAAATTTTGCTATTGTGGTGACCTTTTTCTTGAGCTTGCATGTCAAATTTATATGGTCCAAAGTAGTTTTGATGCATGATATAGCCTCTAGACACTTGTAGGAGTAGTTTCTATCAATCTTGTTGAGTTTGGTTCACTTTTATTTTGAGTCACTAAAAGATTCAGAAATTTACAGAGGAAGAAAATGATGAGGAGATTGTTGGCTCTTCGAGCCGGGGTTCGAAGGAAAAAGAAAATGAGGAGAAGGAGAAACCCAAGTACAATCTTCCTCGCACCATGGATATTCGGCCGTGTGAATGACCATGTGATGCATTCTTGGAGGCGGACGAAATTTATGAGGATTTCTATTATTTGGTTGAGAATGCAGGCGTCACCGACTTCCTCCACGACCAATGTGATCAGTATCTCCTACTCACTAATACTTTCGTGCAAAATTTTCATTTTCATGCTAGGAGATCACCACCCATGGTAGAGTTTTATTATATGATGAGCATAAGGAGATGATGCTTTATGACTTTTGTGAGGTTTGTAAATTACCTTATGAGGGTAGCATTGAGGAACCACATCCCAGAGATGTGGAAGATTTTATTGCTAAAATTACCGTAGGGGAAAGGAGAAAGGTGTCGGAGGCGAGAGTGGCTAGTGATGTCTACAAGAACCATGTCGGTATTTCCCCAAAGAGGAAGGGATGATGCAGCACAGCGACGATGGGTATTTACCTCAGTGATGAGACCAAGGTTATTCAACCAGTAGGAGAACCAAGCAACACTAAATAAACAGCACCTGCACACAAATAACAAATACTCGCAATACGACGTATTTAAGGGGTTGTCAATCGCTTTCGGGCAACGACGCCAGAAATTGGCAAACGGACGTGAGAAAGTTGTGATAAGTTGATAGATTGAACGCCAAATAAAATAAAGTGCAGCATGGTATTTTTGTATTTTTGGTTTAATAGATATAAACATAAAAGAAAATAAAAATAGTTTGCAAAGGCAAATATAATAAAGAAGAGACCCGGGGGCCGTAGGTTTCACTAGTGGCTTCTCTCGAGAAAAATAGGAAACGGCGGGTAAACGAATTACTGTTGGGCAATTGATAGAACTTTAAATAATCATGACGATATCCAGGCAATGATCATTATATAGGCATCACGTCCAAGATTAGTAGACCGACTCATGCCTGCATCTACTACTAGTACTCCACACATCGACCGCTATCCAGCATGCATCTAGTGTATTAAGTTCATGGAGAAATGGAGTAATGCAATAAGAACGATGACATGATGTAGACAAGGTCTATTTATGTAGAAATAGAGCCCATGTTGTTATCCTTAATAGCAACGATACATACGTATCGGTTCCCCTTCTGTCACTGGGATCAAGCACCGTAAGATCGAACCCATCACAAAGCAGCTCTTCCCATTGCAAGATAAACAGATCAAGTTGGCCAAACAAAACCTAAATATCGGAGAAGAAATACGAGGCTATAAGAAATCATGCACATAAGAGATCAAAGAAGACTCAAATAACTTTCATGGATAAAAAGATAGATCTGATCATAAACTCAAAGTTCATCAGATCCCAACAAACACATCGCAAAAAGAGTTACATCATACGGATCTCTAAGAAACCATTCTATTGATAATCAAACGAGATAGAGGAAGGCATCTAACTACTAACTACGGGCCCGTAGGTCTACAAAGAACTACTCACGCATCATCGGAGAGGCACCAATGGACATTATGAACCCCTCCGTGATGGTGTCTAGATTGGATCTGGTGGTTCTAGAACTTGCGGCGGCTGGAATTGGTTTTCGTCGACTCCCCTAGGTTTTTTGGAATATTGGGGTATTTATAGAGTAAATAGGCGGTTCAGGAGGCAACCGAGGTGGGCACAACCCACCAGGGCTCACCTGGTCCTCCAGGTGCGCCCCAGTGGGTTGTGCTCCCCTCGGAGCACCCCCAGGTGCTTCTTCGGGCCACTCGATGTTTTCTTGTCTAAACAAAATCCACAAAAAGTTTCGCTACGTTTGGACTCCGTTTGGTATTGATTTCCTGCGATGTAAAAAACATGCAAAAAATAGCAACTGGCACTTGGCACTATGTCAATAGGTTAGTACCAAAAAATGTTATAAAATGACTATAAAATGATTGTAAAACATCCAAGAATGATAATATAACAACATGGAGCAATATAAAATTATAGATAATTTGGAGACGTATCAACATCCCCAATCTTAATTCCTGCTCGTCCTCGAGTAGGTAAATTATAAAGACAGTTTTATGTGGAATGATGCCTAACATGTTCATCTCATATTGTTTTCTTTATAGCATGGACATTTGGACTTTTATATGGTTCAAAGCAATAGTCTAGTTTTGACATGAGACTTAAATACTCAAGCATATCAACAAGCAACCATGTCTTTCAAAATATCAATGCTAAAATAAGTTATCCCTAGCCCATCATGCTCAATCATTGATCCATTCATGAAACACATTTGCATATCAGCTGCACCCAATGCTCAAGTACGATCATAGTGCCCCTTAGTTGGTGCTTTATAAGAGGAGATGGAGACTCAAATTTAAAAATAAAAATTGCATAAAGTAAAAGAAAGTCCCTTCGCAGAGGGAAGTAGGGATTTGTAGAGGTGCCAGAGCTCAAAGTGAAAAAACATAGAGATAAAAACATTTTGGCAGGCATGCTTTTTCTGTCAATGAGAACGATCGAGAAGTTACCAATACTTTCCATGCTAGATATATCATAGGCGGTTCCCAAACATAAATTAAAGTTTATTCCTTTTTAAACCATACTTTCAGTTTCCATGGCTAGCCATATCCACGGGTGCCTTCCATATATACCAACACTTTCCAAGGAATTAATTATTTGACAACATAAAGTAAATTCATTTTTCATTTCGGTACTGGGCATCCCTAATACCTTTGCCTTACTCTCGTGCAATGACAAGTGAATAAACACTCATCGTGAGAATAACATATCTAGCATGGAAATATATTAGCCACCCCCTACTGCTTCATGAGCGATACGAGCACACAAAAGAGAAGTTTATTTTGAAAATTAGAGATGGTACATATAAATTTGCTCATAGCGGCAAAGGAATATTGCATATAGGTAGGTATGGTGGACTCATGTGGCAAAACTGGTTTAAAGGATTTTGGATGCACAAGTAGTGATCATACTTTGTGCAAAATGAAGGCTAATAAAAGATTGAGAAGCGACCAACCAAGAAACAAATAATCTCATAAGCGAGCATTAATCATAATTAACACCGAATAATGCACCGCAAGTAGGATGTAATTTCATTGTATGACTATTGACTTCCGTGCTTGCACAGGGAATCACAAACCTTAACACCAATATTCTTACTAAAGCATAATTACTCATCAACATGACTCACATATCACATCATCATATCTCAAAACTATTACAAGAAATCAAGTTTATTTTGTCCAGTGATCTTCATGAATGTTTTTATTATATCCTTCTTGGATATCTATCACTTTGGAACTAATTTTCATGTGTTGCTTTTGATAAGCTCAAACAAATATAAGTGAAGATCATGGGCATAATATTTCTTTCTCTAAAATTAATTTAAGTGAAGCAAGACAGAATTTCTTAAAAAATTTACTAACTCCCAAATAAATCTAAGTGAAGCATGAGAGAATTTCTTCAAAAATACTAAAGCACACCATGCTCAAAAAGATATAACTGAAGTACTAGAGCAATTCCGTAGCTCATAAAGATTTAAGTGGAGCATAGAGAGCAATTCTAACAAGTCATGGCATAATTTCGGCTCTCTTAAATAGGTGTGTCCAGCAAGGATTCAAGACTTAAAACAAAAGGCAAAACAAGCAAATACTCATATCATACAAGACGCTCCAAGCAAAACTCATAGTATGTGACGAATAAAAATATAGTTCCGAGTAAAATACCGATGGTCGTTAGAAGAATGAGGGGATGCCACTCGGGGCATCCCCAATCTTAGTTGCTTGCTTCTCTTTGGATAATAGCTTTGGGTGCCATGGGTATCCCCAAGCTTAGGCTCTTCTTACTCCTTATTGATGTAGGGTGGAACCCTAAATGGTCGATCTTTCACGAAAGGAGCGGATCCCATGAGGAACACGAAGAACACGAGGGGAAATACGAGGGAAAATGCAAGAGAATCACTCAAACCAACAAGAACGATCACACATATGCTAGATCCTCGAACACAAAAGAGATACAAGATCCATAGTCAACTAGGGACGATACAAGTAGCACGATCTTCTCCGTGAGGAGGTCTTGAGTTCTTCCTGTGAAGGGGTCTTGAATCCGCTTGGGGGATCTTCTCCGAGGAGGCGCGATCTCTGAGGAGAAGGTAACCAAGTGGATGAGCAAAGCTCTCACACAAAATGAGTTAATCCTCTGCCAACCCTAAAATGCAGGTGGATGGAAAGTATATATAGTCTAAGGGGCGAAAGGGTACATGGGACTCGGCCTAGAAGCACTGCACGCAGGCAGGGAGGGCCAGATGTCCGGGCGTCGGGACGGATGTCTGGGGCTTCAAGAGGAGCCGGATGTCCGGGCTGGAGGAGCTGGCCTTGACGCTCTCTGGCTGGAGGGTTCTAGATTTCTAGGGGCGAGGCCAGATATCCGGGTGTTGCCGAGGCGCCGGATGTCCGGGGCTTGTAGCATTTCGGTTGCAGGGCTGCTGCTGTTGTTGACATCTTCAGGGGCCGGATGTCCGGGATCATGGCCGGATGTCCGGGGCCTGGGAGTTTTCCTTGACTCCTTTTGTTGGTTCTCTTCATCCATGAACTTGGGGACTTATCCGTCTTCACATGCATCTTCGGGAGGGTCCTCTTGGTACCTAATCATGCACAACATCTCTGACTTAGGTAGTAGCCATGTCTTGAGTGGATCATATGTGATATCACTAAGGAAGGAAGTCACCTCGGTCTCGAGAGCTCTAGCTCTAGCTCGTGTCATAGGTCCTCTTGACACTTTGTGAGACGATGGTAGGTCCATGGGGATGACCGTAGGATGCTCCGCATCATCTCCCCTCCCTTGGGAAAGATCCGACCTTGGATCGAAATCTTCATCACCATGGTAGGGCGAGATATCTTTGACGTTGAAGATGTCGCTCATGGAGTACTTGTCGCGTGGAATTTCTATCTTGTAGGTGTTGTTGTTGTAGCATTCAAGAACCTTGAAGGGTCCATCCGCTCGTGGTTGAAGTTTGGACTTGCGTTCGTGGGGGAAGCGGTCCTTGCGAAGGTGTAGCCACACAAGATCTCTGATATTGAACACCGTGGGGTGCTTGTTGAGGTTGAGCTTGGTCGCGAGTCGTTGTACTTGGCGCTCAATGGTGTGCCTTGTATCTTCATGCATCTTCTTGAGATAGTTGACTCATGCACTCGCGTCCATATTTGTGCGCTCTTGTAGTGGTAGAGGGAGAATGTGCAATGGGGACAATGGGTTGAAACCGTAGACGACCTCGAAGGGGGACTTGTCGGTAGTTGAGTGTCTTGCTCGGTTGTAGGTGTACTCGGCGATAGGTAGACACTCCTCCCACTCCTTGATGTTCTTCTTGATTAGCACGCGAAGTAGAGCAAAGAGTGTGTCATTGGTCACCTCCGTTTGGTCGTCGGTTTGTGGATGGTATGTTGTGGAGAAGAGTAGCTTGATTCCGAGCTTGGCGCATAAGGTTTTCCAAAAGTAGCTTAGGAACTTGACGTCGTAGTCCGAGACTATTGTCTTTGGTACTCCATGGAGGCGCAATATTTCCCTACAAAAGAGATTGGTAACATGTGAAGTAAGGATGGCAATTTTATCCATGGAAATGGATACCCATGGATATCCAACCCGAATGGATAGGGTTTGGATATGCTTTTGCGCCCATGGGCAGTGCCCAAACCCGACCCGGTTACTCGTGGATAGGGCATGGACATAATCTTGTACCCATGGATATATCCAAACCCGACCCGACAGTCTGACATAACGGGCAATATTCTGCTACCCCTACCCCATAGTCACATGCCCCACTATAATTTTATCCTTTATCTAAAACATCCAAAAGAAATTACACAATCCCCACCATAACATACTCCAACGCACCTTCTCATCCTATTATCTACACTAATTAAATGACTAGTCGTTGAGAATCGGTGCCATCTCCTTGAGTTACTCCTCTCATGGACCTAGAGGTGGCCGCCGCTGCCAGCCGCTACCCCCACGTAAGGTGGATCGCTGCTGCAGCCACTACTGGCCTGCGACAGCCCAGCTCCATATCTCCTTGACCCCTCCGTCTTCACTTTTCCACACATGCATTGATGCATGGCCGCAGCAGTGGGACAACGCAAGGGCTATGACTGCACGGCGGGGAGTAAGCATGCCAATGCGGAGTGCACATTGTGCAATGAGTTATGTCTTATGTATAGGTCTTGAGAGGACCCGATGGATATCCAATGGGTATGGATATCCATCGGATTTGGACATGGTCACAATTTTTCGCCCATGGATTTTTTTATGGATGGGCTGGGACTGCCTCCATGGATATGGATATGGATTTGATATTGGTCAACCCGATCCAAACCCGACCCATTGCCATCCTTAATGTGAAGCATCGTCTATCTTGTTGCAAGGAATGAAATGAGCCATCTTAGAGAATCGGTCCACAACAACAAATACCGAATCCTTTCCATTTCTAGTTCTAGGCAAACCAAGCACAAAATCCATGCTAATATCTTCCCATGGTTGATACAGAATTGGAAGAGGCATATAGAGACCATGGGATTGAGCTTTAGACTTAGCTTTGCGACATGTAGAGCATCGGTTGGTGAAGCGGTTGACGTCGCGGAACATCTTGGGCCCATAATTCTTGGAGAGCGTAGCAAATGTCTTGTCGGGTCCAAAGTGTCCCGTTAGTCCTCCGCCATGAGATTCTTGCAAAAGTAGCAAATGAAGAGAAGACTCGGGGATGCAAAGTTTGTTAGCTCTCATAAGATAATCATCTTTGATGTAATAGCGTTCCCAAGATGTATGCGTCAAACATTTGGCATAAGGAATATCAAAAGTAGGATCATGCGCATACAAGTCTTTTATGTGCTCAAAGCCAATGACATCGAATTCAAGTTTAGTAATAAGCATGCATATGCAGGAAAGTGCATCCGCCACAACATTTTCCTTACCTTTAATGTACTTGATGACATAAGGAAAAGACTCAATGAACTCACTCCATTTGCATGACACTTGTTAAACTTAGTTTGACCCTTAAGGTATTTAAGTGTTTCATGGTCGTCACGGATGATAAATTCATGAGGGCGAAGATAATGTTCCCATTCATGCAAAACTCGCACTAAAGCATATAGCTCTTTGTCATAGATGGGGTAATTGAGTTGCGCTCTGGAAAGTTTCTCACTAAAGTAAGCTATGGGGCGCTTCTATTATGTTAACACACCTCCTATGCCATTACCACTAGCATCGCAATGAATCTTAAAGGGTTTGTCAAAGTTGGGTAATGCAAGCACGGGATCATGAGTAAGCAAATTCTTAAGCTCATTGAATGCGGTATCTTGGGATGGTCCCCAAACAAAAGGCACATTTTTCTTGCTCAAAGCATGCAAAGGTGAAGCAATTGTGCTAAAGTCCTTCACAAATCTACGGTAGAAACCGGCTAAACCAAGGAAGCTACACACTTGTTGCAAGTTGGTTGGTTGTGGCCAAGTTTTAATAGCATTGATCTTAGATTCATCAACATGAACACCCTTAGAATATACAACAAAACCCAAGAAAACAAGCTTGTCAACACCGAAAAGGCATTTGTCCATATTAGCAAAAAGGTGCTCTTTTCTAAGAGTTTGAAGCACGGTCCTAAGGTGTGTGATATGATCTTTGAGAGATTTGCTAAACACAATAATATCATCAAAGTAGACCACAACAAATACTCCAATATAGGGTCGAAAATCAAAATGCATGAGGCGCATGAAGGTACCGGGTGCTTCGGATAAACCCATTGGCATAACAAGCCATTCATATAAGCCAAACTTGGTCTTAAATGCGGTTTTCCACTAATCACCTTCTTGGATGCGTATTTGATAGTAGCCACTTTTAAGGTCAATTTTAGAGAAAATTGTGGCTCCGCTAAGCTCATCAAGCATATCATCTAGGCGTGGAATAGGGTAACGATAACGCACGGTAATAGAATTGATAGGACGACAATCGGAATACATGCGAAATGTACGATCTTCCTTGGGAACAAGGATTACCGGTGTGGCACAAGGGCTCAAACTTTCTCATACATGGCCATTGTCGATTAGTTGTTGTACTTGCTGTTGGATCTCCTTAGTTTCCTCGGGGTTGACGCGATAGGGAGCCTTGTTAGGAAGGGGTGCTCTAGGGATGATGTCGATTCGATGCTCGATGCCTCGTAGAGGAGGTAGACCCGGAGGTAGCTCGTCGGGGTAAACATCTTGGAATTCCTGCAAAAGAGAAGATAACACTAAAGGAAGATTGTGAGAGGTGTTAGATTTTGGTGCCTCATCCTTGCACAAAAGGACATAGTGCATGATACTAGATGGGTTCTCACACACTTCTCTTATCTCACTTTTGGTGGCAAATAGAACTAAGTTCTTCTTGTCGCTCATCGTGGAGGCACTCATTGTGGGCTTGTGGCGCTCACTCTCCTTTTGGTGGTTCGCTCTCTCGCTATTCTCTCCATGGTGGGTGGCTTGCTTGTCGGCGATCACTTGGCTTGGAGACATAGGGCGAAGTACGTACTCCTTCCCTTTCATCTTGAAGATATAGTGATTCGTTTGGCCGTTGTCGATGACACATCTATCAAATCGCCATGGTCGCCCGAGAAGAAGGTGGCAAACGGTCATTGGAACGACATCACACTCCAAAGTGTCTTCGTAAGCTCCAATTTTGCAGGAGACTTGCACTCTATGCTCTACTTGGATAGTGCCGGAGTCGCTTAGCCATTGAATTTTGTAGGGATGTGGGTGCTTTGTCTTGGACAATTGGATCTTGGAGCAAAGTTCTTCACTTGCTCAGTTATGGCAACTCCCTCCATCGATGATGACCTTGACGGACCTTCCATTGATGTCGGCCTTGGTATGAGAGATATGACATCTTTGGTCTTTTTCTTGTTGATGTTGAAGAGTCAATACCTTGGAGACAACGAGAGCGGGGCTTGAATCTTCATCACAAAAGACCTAATCCTCTTGATACATTTCTCCTTCACTCATGGAGTCGTATGTACCATCGTCGTTGAGGATCATGGTGCGCTTGTTTGTACACTCAAAGGACTTGTGGCCTCGACCTCCGCATGTGAATCATTTGAAGGAACTTGTCTTGATAGTCTCATCAGTTGGGGTACATGATGATGAAGCTCTCGGCTTGAAGTTTATTGTTGTAGGAGGATGACTTGAGGTTGTCGAAGTTTTCTTGTAACTCGACTTGTCGGCGTTGCTTATAGATGGCTTGGTTAAGGTAGAAGGTGTTGGAGTCGTTGAAGCTTGGGTGTTGGAGAAACCAAAGGGCTTGGATGAGAATTTGGCATACTTGAAGTCATCTTGCACTTGACGTTCCGCTTTGGTAGCTTGATGCACTAGCTCGATGAGGTTCGAGTATGGTTGGAAGTCGGCGATCTTCTTGATAGGATGATTGAGTCCATTCAAGAAACGTGCCATAGGTTGCTCATCATTGTAGCGACCAGACCTCAAACGGTCCAATCTCTGTGCTCAGGTGTCATCCCTGGATCAGTAATGCTGACACCACACAATACTTGAAGCATTTATAACAGCGTAGCAATCACAAACTTATTACATCGAGTGTCTCAAAAGAGAACTTAATACAATAAATATGGCTTAAGGCCATCAAATAATGATAACATCGGAAGGCTTGGAAGATAAGTGAGTCCATCAACTCCAACGGCATCACTGAGTATAGAACCACGACCTAAAAGCACCTTAATCGTCATCTGAAAAATCTGCAACATTAACGTTGCAGCCCGAAACGGGTCAGCACATGGAATATGCTGGCAAAGTAACACACAGAGAGTAATGGAATGAAATAGGCTATACTATAACGGGTCAGCACATGGAATATGCTGGCAAAGTAACACACAGAGAGTAATGGAATGAAATAGGCTATACTATATGCATATTTGGCTGGTGGAAAGCTCTATGGTTACAGTTTTGCGTAAAGCCAATTTTTCCCTACTACAAAGGAATAGATTTTATTTAACTATCATGGTAGTTGTTAAACATTGAGAATGGTTAACAGCATTCTCAATCCCTATTAAGCATCATCATTAAACAAAACCCAACAAAATTAATTTTTAGAGTAACATGTTGAGATTCACATGATAATCCAGGTGCTAGATACTCAAGATGTCCATAACTGGGGACACAGCTAACCATGATTAGTCTATACACTCTGCAGAGGTTTGCGCACTTTTCCCCACAAGACTCGATCACCTCCGTTTGGTTTCTCGCACTACATGGTGTTTGAGAAACGGATGACCGAGACATAGTCTTTCAGAAGCGCTAGCACCTTACGATCGGGTAGACCGTTACACCTACTTTCCCCTACATCTGCTAGTCTACCACTGTAAGAGCTCGCACAACTTAGTTAACTATGCTAGAGCCCATAGTAGCTTGTGGCTGCACAAGGAAGTTTCTAGCATGAATAATCTCATGATCCCTTTGGGCCTGGGTGGCGGTCCAAAAGAAAACATGCAATCGCTGGAATACCCAGGTGCCTCAATCCACTCAGATGTGTGTTTAGGTTGCCACCTTAAATAAACCATTAATTAACAATCTCACATCTGTCATGGATACACTCACCCAATCCACGTCTACTAGCATAGCATGGGATAATAAGGAAACATAGAAGTAACTCCCAAAGATTTGATAATAAACAGGTAATAGGTACTACCTCAACTACTTCCCAAACCCACAATTTAATTAGATCCTAAACAATGCAATGTGTGAGGATTGATCTAATGCAATAAAACTGGGTAGTATGAGGTATGATCAAAGTGTTACTTGCCTTGCTGATGATCCGGGAAACCTAGCGATTCGAAGTAGCAAGCAGCGCACTCCAGGTACTCTATCGCAAACAAACAAGCATACAATAAGTACTCAACTAATGCACAAGTAAAACTCAAATAAGAGATCTAACCAGAAAGTTCAACTTAAAAACTCCGGTTGGCAAAAGAAAATCAAATCGAATGAAACAACGAAAGACAAACGGCAAAAGAAACAGGCTTCGATTACTATTCTGGATCTAGGGCAATTTTTACAGTGGCAAAAACTTGTTTGAGTTGGTTAAACGGAAAGAGGGTTTCAAGACGAAACTCCAGGCGCTTGAATCGCCTGATTCCGATAAGCGAGCGAAAAGTTAGACTAAAACGAAAATCGGATCAGGAATCGCGATCAGAAAAATCGCGGATTTAATCCGAGAAAAAGAAAAACGATGAACGTTCGTTAAAATGAATGTATGGGCGAACGCTCGCTAATTAAATAAACCGGAAAAACCGATCTATTTAAACAAACCGAAACTAAAACAAAAACCAAACAAAACCGATGGAAAAACCGATCGGTTTTTCTAAAAAAAACGGCGGCGGGTTCTACCTCCGCGGCGGCGGCGGCATGGTCCGGTGGCGGCGAGGCGGCGCGGCGAGCGGCGCGGCGGGCAGCGCAGGTGGCGGGGCGGCGCGGGGCGGCGGCTAGGGTTAGGGTTTGGGCGGTTGGGCTGTCCCAGGCCTCGGGCGACGCTATAAAAGGCCTCGGCCAGGGAGTCCTGGCCGGATACGGCCCGTAGGTCGGTTCAGACTTTTTTTAAATAATTACGCTCAGAAAAAGAAACAAAAGGAATACTAAACGGACTCCAAAAATCCCGAAATAAATTTTCCCCGGCTTCTAAAATCAGGCCGCACAGGATGAACATTTATTTGGGGCCTAAATGCAATTTTGAAAAACACGCATTTTTCCCTAATACAAATAAAATAGCAAATAAAACCAAAATAAAATCTTATTTGATTTTTTATTAAATCCTCAATATTTCTTTATTTTGGGAAAGTCATTTTATTCCCTCTCTCATATTTTTGTAATAGAAATAATTGAAGATAAAATAAATAAAATCAAATGATCCTATTTTCAAAATTTGAGAAAACTCAAATATGAAAATAACAAAATCCCCAACTCTCTCCAAGGGTCCTTGAGTTGTGTAGAATTTCTAGGATCAACCAGAATGCAAATAAAATATGATATGCAATGATGGTCTAGTGTATAACATTCCAAATTGAAAATTTGGGATGTTACAAACCTACCCCCTTAAGATGAATCTCACCCTTGAGATTCGGGTTGGCTAGAAAATAGGTGAAGGTGGTCCTTCAGCAATTCCTCCTCTCTCTCCCAGGTGGCTTCATCCTCTGTGTGGTGGCTCCACTGAACCTTGCAAAATTTGATAACCTTGCTGCGGGTGACTCGACTGGCATACTCTAAAATCTTGACTGGTTTCTCCTCATAGGTCAAATCACTGTCCAACTGAATTGCTTCCAGTGGCACTGTATCTCTTAGCGGTATATCAGCCATCTCTGCGTGGCACTTCTTCAACTGGGAAACATGGAACACGTCGTGAACTCCTGACAATCCTTCGGGCAATTCCAACTTATAGGCTACTTCTCCCACATGCTCCAAAACTTTGTATGGGCCTACAAAACGTGGCGCTAAATTTCTCTTAACTCCAAAGCGCTTAACTCCTCAAAGTGGTGATACTCGAAGATAAACTCGGTCTCCGACTTCGTAAACTTTCTCCTTGCGTTTAGAATCTGCGTAACTCTTGTGCCTGGATTGAGCTACCTTGAGCCTATCGCGAATCAATTTCACTTTCTGTTCAGACTCCTTTATCAGATCCGGTCCAAACAACTGGCGGTCTCCAACTTCATCCCAAGACAATGGGGTCCTGCACCTCCTTCCGTATAAGGCTTCAAAAGGGGCCATCTTCAAACTGGATTGATAATTGTTCTTGTAAGAGAACTCTGCATATGGCAAATTCTTGTCCCAACTAGATCCGTAATCTAGCGCACAAGCTCTTAGCATATCCTCCAAAATCTGATTGACTCTCTCGGTCTGTCCATCTGTCTATGGGTGGAAAGCTGTGCTAAACTCCAGTCTGGTACCCAAAGTTTCATGCAACTAATTCCAGAACTTTGAGGTAAATTGGGTTCCTCTATCTGATACTATGCTCCTTGGAACTCCATGCAGACAAACGATTCTTGTCATGTATATCTTTGCCAACTTTGCACTGGTATAGGTAGTCTTCACTGGAATGAAATGAGCTACCTTTGTCAAACGATCGACTACAACCCATATCGAGTCATAGCCTGAACGTGTTCTGGGAAATCCTGTAATAAAATCCATGCCTAGCTTATCCCACTTCCATTTGGGTATCGACAATGGTTGTAGCAATCCTGCTGGCTTCTGATGCTCTGCCTTTACTCTCTGACATACATCACAAACTGCTACATACTCCGCAATATCCTTCTTCATTCCGGTCCACCAAAAAATATCCTTCAAATCCAAATACATCTTGGTATTTCCTGGGTGAATCGAATACGGTGAATCATGGGCCTCTTGTAAAATTAACTTCCTGATCTCCGAATCATTTGGTACATAGACACGGTCTTCAAACCATAAGGTATCGTGCTCATCCTCACGAAATCCCTTAGCTTTTCCTTTTCTCATTTTCTCCTTAATATAGGCAATCTCCTTGTCAGTCCTTTGGGCTTTTCTGGTCTTATCCATCAAAGTAGACTGAATCTCCAATGCTGCTACATAGCCTCTCGGGACTATCTCCAAACATAGGTCATGAAGATTTTCGGCTAACTCCCTTGGTAAATCTCCTGTCATTAGGGTGTTGACATGGCTCTTACGGCTCAACGCGTCAGCTACTATGTTAGCCTTTCCGGGGTGATAATGCAATTTCATATCATAATCTTTGATGAGCTCCAACCATCTCCTTTGTCTGAGGTTCAACTCCTTCTGTGTGAAAATATACTTCAAACTCTTGTGATCCGTGTACACCTCACAATGGTTTCCAATGAGAAAATGTCTCCAAGTCTTCAATTCATGCACTATGGCTGCTAACTCCAAATCATGCGTAGCATAATTCAACTCATGGGGCTTAAGCTGTCGTGAGGCATAGGAAACCACTCTTCCTTCCTGCATAAGCACTGCTCCAAGTTCTCGACGTGAAGCGTCGCAATACACCTCATAATACTTGGTCTGATCTGGCAAAATCAATACTGGTGAGGTAACCAAACGTTTCTTTAACTCCTGGAAACTAGCCTCACATTCCTCAGTCCATATGAACTTGGTATCCTTTTTCAACAACTCCGTCATAGGCTTCGCAATCTTTGAGAAATTCTCAATAAACCTCCGGTAGTATCCTGCGAGTCCAAGAAAACTCTGGATCTCTCCAACTGTTGTTGGGGCTTCCCAATTTGTCACAGTATCAACTTTAGTGGGATCTACTGCTATACCTTCTCCGCATATAACGTGTCCGAGAAATCCAACTTCTTTCAACCAAAACTCACATTTGCTAAATTTGCCATATAATTGATGTTCTCTGAGCTTTCCAAGTACCAAACGCAAATGCTCCTTATGCTCCTCTTCATTCTTCGAGTAAACCAGGATATCATCGATGAACACTACGACGAACTTATCCAAAAACTCCATAAACACTTTGTTCATCATGTTCATAAAATATGCAGGTGCGTTAGTCAGACCAAATGACATAACAGTATACTCGTACATCCCATACCTGGTGGTAAAAGCCGTCTTAGGTGTATCCTATTCTCGAATCTTCAGCTGGTGGTATCCTGACCGCAGATCGATCTTGGAAAATACCTTAGCTCCTTGCAATCGATCAAACAGATCATTGATCATCGGTAGTGGGTATATGTTCTTGATGGTTACTTCATTCAATCCTCGATAATCAACAACCATCCTTAACGATACATCCTTCTTCTCCACTAGAAGTACTGGCGATCCCCAAGGTGAAGAACTTGGGCGGATATATCCTTTATCTAGTAACTCCTTAATCTGCTTCTTAATCTCCACCAAATCCTTTGCGGGCATCCTATATGGTCTCTTTGATATTGGCCCTGTGCCTGGCAAAAGCTCAATCAAAAACTCAATATCTCTATCCGGTGGCATGCCTGGCAACTCTTCTGGAAATACATCAGGGAAATCCTTCACTACTGGTACTTCCTCCTGCACAACTCCTGTTAAACAATTTACTTGAGTCCTTTTCGGCACATGCCGGGATACATACTTGATCCTTCTTCCTTCTGGGGTGGTAAGCAAGATCGACTTACTGGCGCAATCGATGTTTCCTCCATACATCGACAACCAATCCATACCCAGAATTACATCCAAACCTTGTGATTCCAAAATGATTAAATCTGACACATGCCTACCTATACTCAATGGCACTTGAAAACATCCTTGGCTAGCCATATATTCCGCTCCTGGTGAGCTTACTAACATAGGTGTTCTAAGAACTTTGGTGGGCAGGTTATACTTATCCACAAATCCCCTTGATATGTATGAATGTGATGCACCAGTATCGAAAAGAACGAGTGCAGTAAATGACTTAACCAAAAACTTACCGATTACTGCATCCGGCTGCTCTTCAACCTCCTCCACGTTAACGTGGTTCACCTGTCCCCTGTTGAAAGGGTTCGGCTTCTTCCCAGAGCTTCCATTGCCATTACCATTCTGTGATTTAGGACATTCATTGGCATAATGTCCGGTCTTCTGGCACTTAAACAAGTGACTTGGCTCAGGTCTCTCTTGGTTGGGGTCGATGGGTTGGTGCGGTTCTGGCCATTGCTTCCTCCATTTTCATTACCATTCTTGGTGCCATTGTGATTGTGTGAGCTACCTCCTCCATGGGTATGCTGAAAATGTCCTCCCGGTCTAGGGGTAAAACGTAGCTTCTGCTGAGCTCCTGAATTGTACTTCCCTTGTCCATACTTCCTCTTGCGATTCTCAATCTGCTGCTGCTTCCCTTCAATCATGAGAGCACGATCTACCAACTCCTGGTAATTGTTGAAGGTTGCTACCATCAACTGCATGCTCAACTCATCATTCAGTCCTTCCAGAAACTTCTCCTGCTTAGCTGCATCCGTAGCAACGTCATCTGGGGCATAACGTGCTAATTTACTAAAGTCCTCCACCAACTGGCCAACTGTCCGTCCTCCTTGGTGCAAGTTGCGAAACTCTCGCTTCTTCATGGCCATAGCTCCCGCTGAAACATGGGTAGTACGAAAAACCTGCTGAAACTGGTCCCACGTGACAGTGTCGACAGGGAAAGTGGCTGTGAAATTCTCCCACCATGATGTTGCGGGTCCTTCAAGATGATGTGCGGCAAACTTCACCTTTTCTGCATCCGTGCATCCCGCCGTGGTCAACTCCCTTGCTATCTTGTGGAGGCAATCATCTGCTACTATCGGCTCGGTGCTACTAGAAAACACCGGCGGATTCAGCCTAAGAAAATGGGCTAAGTGATCAACAGGTGGTGGTGGTGGTGGGTTGTTGTTGTTGTTCCCTTGATTCTGATTCTGGACTAGCAACTACATCAATGTGTTCTGCTACTGGATCAACTGAGTGAGCTCCGGTGGGAAGGTAAATCCGGGGTCACGTCTCGGAGGCATCTGAGGGTTTAGAAAAGATGAGATTTAAGAATAGAGGGGTCTAAGGAGAAAACACTACCCATATGCACATGAGGCAAAAGCAAACAATTCACTTCATTCAATCAATCAAACAAGGGCATACAATCGATCTAACTATCACAAAAGTGCTCGAACTACTATATTTACATGGTGGACTACTACTACTATTGGGGTGGTCTACTAGAAATATTCTTCGGTTGTAGACTCCATGATATCTGGTCCAGCTTCATCAACATAGTCATCATCGCTATCGTCTGGATCCGAGTCGGTGTCGTCGATGATGATGTAGTCTTCTGGGCGAATCTCCTTGGGTTCTTCGTCTTCTTCTACTGGTGTAGGGCCTCCCATGAATATTCCAATCTTCTTGATCAGATCGTCATTCTTCTCCACTAATACTTCGATTTCCTCTTCATAATCTTCACGTGTAGCCTTGAGTTCTTCCTCCAGTTCCTTGACTCTTGTCCTTGCCTTCTTCAGATCTATCATGTCGGCGCACATCTGGTTCTCCTGACGTCGTATGTGCTGGTTTAACTCCTGGATAAAAGCTGCAATTGATCTATCCTTCCCGGTGCTGATCATCTCCCAGTGCTCATCTCGGCGCCCACAAATCTGGTAGATAGTATCTTTGAGATCATTGCGGTAAACTTCTCCAATGCATCCCATGGCGATGTGAGCTGCCATGCTCTTTCCTAGATTCCAAGTTGGTGCATCAAAAGAAAACTCTATGGGCTCAGTGACTGGCATGAACGTCCTTCCTGGAACTTGAACTTGAATCATCCAATGCTCTTCTTCAGGTAAAGTGGTGTTGTAGGTTCCGGTGAAGCTTGGTACTCCTATGTTCAGGTATCTAGTGACTTCCTTCAAGTGACGTCCGAAGGGTGTATCTTCATCCGGTTGCGTGAACTTGTTCCTTGCATCCGCCATCCTAAAAGAGTAGAAAAGATGAGAAGTCAGAAAGAGAAGAGAGTGAGTAGTGATCTAGGTCTTTAGCTTAGTGGTCGTGTCCTACAGTCAGCGTGTGCTCTGATACCATCTTGTAGCGACCAGACCTCAAACGGTCCAATCTCTGTGCTCAGGTGTCATCCCTGGATCAGTAATGCTGACACCACACAGTACTTGAAGGATTTATAACAGAGTAGCAATCACACACTTATTACATCGAGTGTCTCAAAAGAGAACTTATTACAATAAATATGGCTTAAGGACATCTAATAACGATAACAGCGGAAGGCTTGGAAGATAAGTGAGTCCATCAACTCCAACGACATCATTGAGTATAGAACCACGACCTAAAAGCACCTTAATCGTCGTCTGGAAAATCTGCAACATTAACGTTGCAGCCCGAAACGGGTCAGCACATGGAATATGCTGGCAAAGTAACACATAGAGAGTAATGGAATGAAATAGGCTATACTATATGCATATTTGGCTGGTGGAAATCTCTATGGTTACAGTTTTGCGTAAAGCCAATTTTTCCCTACTACAAAGGAATATATTTTAATTAATTATCATGGTAGTTGTTAAACATTAAGAATGGTTGACAGCATTCTCAATCCCAATTAAGCATCATCATTAAACAAAACCCAACAAAATTAATTTTTAGAGTAACATGTTGAGATTCACATGATAATCTAGGTACTAGATACTCAAGATGTCCATAACAGGGGACACGGCTAACCATGATTATTTTATACACTCTGCAGAGGTTTGCGCACTTTTCCCCACAAGACTTGATCGCCTCCGTTTGGTTTCTCGCACTACATGGTGTTTGAGAAACGGATGACCGAGACATAGTCTTTCAGAAGCGCTAGCGCCTTACGATCGGTTAGACCGTTACACCTACTTTCCCCTACATCTGCTAGTCTACCACTGTAAGAGCTCGCACAACTTAGTCAACTATGCTAGAGCCCATAGTTGCTTGTGGCTGCACACGGAAGTTTCTAGCATGAATAATCTCATGATCCCTTTGGGCCTGGGTGGCGGTCCAAAAGAAAACAGGCAATCGCTGGAATACCCAGGTGCCTCAATCCACTCAGATGTGTGTTTAGGATGCCACCTTAAATAAACCATTAATTAACAATCTCACATCTGTCATGGATACACTCACCCAATCCACGTCTACTAGCATAGCATGGCATAATAAGCAAACGTAGAAGTAACTCCCAAAGGTTTGATAATAAACAGGTAATAGGTACTACCTCAACTACTTCCCAAACCCACAATTTAATTAGATCCTAAACAATGCAATGTGTGAGGATTGATCTAATGCAATAAAACTGGGTAGTAGGAGGTATGATCAAAGTGTTACTTGCCTTGCTGATGATCCGGGAAACCTAGCGATTCGAAGTAGCAAGCGGCGCACTCCGGGTACTCTATCGCAAACAAACAAGCATACAATAAGTACTCAATTAATGCACAAGTAAAACTCAAATAATAGATCTAACCAGAAAGTTCAACTTAAGAACTCCAGTTGGCAAAAGAAAATCAAATCGAACGAAACAACAAAAGACAAACGGCAAAAGAAACAGGCTTCGATTACTATTCTGGATCTAGGGAAATTTTTACAGTGGAAAAAACTTGTTCGAGTTGGTCAAACGAAAATAGGGTTTCGAGATGAAACTCCAGGCGCTTGAATCGCCTGATTCCGATAAACGAGCGAAAAGTTAGACTAAAACGAAAATCGGATCAGGAATCGCGATCAGAAAAATCGCGGATTTAATCCGAGAAAAAGAAAAACGACAAACGTTCGTCAAAACAAACGTACGAGCGAACGCTCGCTAATTAAATAAACTGGAAAAACCAATCTATTTAAACAAACTGAAACTAGAACAAAACCGACGGAAAAACCGATCGGTTTTTCTAAAAAAATGGCGGCGGGTTCTACCTCCGCGGCGGCGGCGGCATGGTCCGGTGGCGGCGAGGCGGCGCGGCGAGCGGCGCGGCGGGCAGCGCAGGTGGCGGGGCGGCGCGGGGCGGCGGCTAGGGTTAGGGTTTGGGCGGTTGGGCTGTCCCGGGCCTTGGGCGGCGCTATAAAAAGGCCTCGGCCAGGGAGTCCTGGCCGGATACGGCCCGTAGGTCGGTTCGGACTTTTTTTAAATAGTTATGCTCAGAAAAAAACCAAAAGGAATACTAAACGGACTCCAAAATCCCGAAATAAATTTTCCCCGGCTTCTAAAATCAAGCCGCACAGGATGAACATTTATTTGGGGCCTAAATACAATTTTGAAAAATGCGCATTTTTCCCTAATACAAATAAAATAGCAAATAAAACCAAAATAAAATCTTATTTGATTTTTTATTAAATCCTCAATATTTCTTTATTTTGGGAAAGTCATTTTATTCCCTCTCTCATATTTTTGTAATAGAAATAATTGAAGATAAAATAAATAAAATCAAATGATCCTATTTTCAAAATTTGAGAAAACTCAAATATGAAAATAACGAAATCCCCAACTCTCTCCAAGGGTCCTTGAGTTGCGTAGAATTTCTAGGATCAACCAGAATGCAATAAAATATGATATGCAATGATGATCTAGTGTATAACATTCCAAATTGAAAATTTCGGATGTTACAATCATCTTCCGTGACATTGGCTCGTATCATTCCAATCTCCATTTCCTTGAAGTATTCTTCAACACTCTTGGTTCCTTGCTTGAGGAGTTATAGTTGCTTGAAGAGGTCGCGGTTGTAGTAGGTTGGCACGAAGTGTGCTCTTATGACATCCTTCATTTGCACCCAAGAAGTGATGGGTGGTTCACCTCTTGCCTCTCGACACTCAATGACTTGTTCCCACCAAATGAGGACGTAGTCTTGGAACTCAAGGGATGCCATCGCGATCTTCTTCTCTTCCTCATAGTTGTGCAAGAGGAAGATTTTGTCAACCTTCAATGCCCATGGTAGGCACTCTTCGGGATCATTGCTTCCGAAAAACTTGGGCATGGTGAACTTTAGCTTGCCGTGGCATTGCTCTTTATTGTGTTGGGGTCGGGGAAAATGACATCCTTGACGAGGAGGATCGTCTCTTGCAACTTGCTATTGTCATGGATGATTTCCAATGTCTTCTTGCTCTTGTTGAACTTGAGGTTCTTAGCGAGGTTGTGGACGAGCTTGAGGAACTTGACGATGCACACGTGATTGGTAAATCCGTTCTTGAACTTCATCATGAAGTGCTTCTTCTTGTTTGCGCCTATAGTGGTTGCGTTGGGCAACGGCGTGATTCGTGTCGTAGAGTGCACGTTGCGCTTCAAGTGCTCGAGCTTCGCGTGGTTTTTGTTCTTGGCGTTGTGCCTCGACATCTTGTGCATCTTGGTGAAGACGCGCTCGCTCTTGTCGTTGGCGTTGTCGTTGCCGTTCTTGTGCTTGCTCGAGAGTATCTTGGTTTTGATGATGTCGATGTTCTTGCGCATGAGCTTGCTCTTGAGAGTCGTTGTCGTGTAGAGGATTGCGGGTTGCGTGACGATCTTGACGCGCGGCACGACGAAGAGTGTTCGATGTCGGTGTACTTGAGCCGGAGATGGTGTAGTCAGAGTGTCGACTTGAGTGGCTCCGTCTTGATGAGGACGAATCGGAAGAAGAGCGGTTGAGAAACAAAAAGCACAAATCTCGTCCATTCTTGCGTCATTCTCTTGCTTGTGTTCGTCGAGCTTGTTGTCGAAATAGTCTCTTGTACATTGCTCGGAGAGTCGCAAGTCGGAGGCTAGGTTGTCGATGCGTTCACTCATTGCTTGTTTCTCTTGATGCAAAGCACGTTGTGCACCAAAGAGGTGGCTCTTTGTGACGTAGGAGGACATGTCGTCGTCTTGCTCGATGAAGAGTGGGTTGGTAGAAGTACTTGGCCTATCCATCATTCCAAACAATTTTGTGAGTGGTAGAAGGAGAAGAACAATACCAAATGTACCTTGACCGAAGTTGAAGATGGATCAATGATCACTCAAATGTGGGACAAGGAAATAACACAATTGGTACCAATTCTTGTCAGTTTCTCACACCTACACAAGTAAAAGCTTATGGTGGAGCTTGGTTAGGATGGTGGCATAAAATTTGATGCAATTGTTAGTGAGCTTCAATAATGTTGGAAAAGATTCGCAAGTTTGCAATGCAACAAGTAGACCAATAGCAAAATATGGTACATGGAAACACACACGCAAAGAGATAAGTGGGTTCGTGCAATCAAGGATGAGCCAAAATGTGGAATCCACGAAAATGATCTTATTGTACAACACTAGAGAGACGCTAGCACGATTGCACAATAGGTGGATACGAAGACTTGTGCACAACCTAGTAAGCAAAAATGCAACGGCTTCTATCCCAAGTATGCTCTATGTATGGTATTCTGATGATATGATCCAAGATGATCTAGTATGACAATCTTAATGTAGTATGATGCTATGGTTCTTTCTTAAAATCTATTTACTTATCTTTTCCTTTTGCTTAAAAGCTTGTTTGGCTCTTTCTCTTTTGAGCTCTTTTTTGATGCAATATTTCACGAACCAAGATAACAATTGTGTATGCGATGACAACTTTGTGACACAAAAGATGATACCAAGATATGGACCAATGATATGATATGTATGCAATTTGGAGTATGATTACTAATGTGCACAAGTGACATTGCCGGCAATACTCAAAGGCCAGTCTCGATTGGTAAGATACGCAAAATTGGGCTATGATGGCTATCAATGTAATGGCAAGAATGATGTATCGCGATACCAAGATGAGGTTACAACTTCTTGCTTACGGTATGGTGTCAAAATGGTGAAGTGGTTGTGTAACATCCCAAAATTCTAAATTTTGGAATGTTATATTAAATAAATAGTTTTGATTGATTGTTTGATTGTGGAGTGGTTGCTTGTGTGAAATTGAGTGAACTTTGAAACTTTTTGAAAGCTGAATGAGAGGGAATAAAATGACTTTCCCAAAACTTTCATCTTGCTTTTATGATCTCCATGAATTCAAATTTATTTCATCAGAAAAACCCTGGAGTGAAGATGATATGACTTCTTCCATTTAATTAAATAAAAAGGGTTTTGAAAAGATTTGAATTCCATTTGGAAATATTTCAAATTCAAAAACTTTATGCAACTCAATGATTTTCAAGAGAGAAGATAAAATGACTTCTTCAAAACATATGAAATATGAGTTGGGCGTTTAAAAGAAATAAAATTTAAAGTCCCTATAAAATTATTTTCATTTTGGAGTTATTTGGTTTTTATTCAAATTATTTTTCTCCAAAAAATAAAATATATGGAAAATAGGGTAAAATGATTCCCTACATTAGAAAGTTGGAGAGAAATAAATTTGAAATCATTTTGATATTTTTAAATGATTTTTATTGGGTTTTATTGCCACAGTAGTACTATTTGCTTTATTTAAATTTTTGAGGATTTTATTTGATGCTAGAAAAATGGTCATGATTTAGAAAAAAATTCTGAAATTTTTGATATATAACATGCCTATAGTATATTTTTATTTTATATCGTTTTATTAAATTTTTGTCTGTAAAATTATTTTTTAAAAAAGTATCTGGGCCACCGAACTGGGTCGAAGCCCAGCCGGCCCAGTGCCACCGCCGCCTTCTTCCCAGTGCCCGACCGGGACTCTCCCGGAGTCCAGCGCCGCCACGCCCCGCCCCTCCCCCACATCACCTTGCCTTCCCGGGCCTTTAAATATCGGGCCCCGGACCCCTCCTCGACTCACCCCGCCGCCAGCCGCCGCGCACTTCTCGCCGCGCCGCCGCCGCTGCTTGTTGTTGCCGCCTGCGCAGCACGCCTTCCCGCTTGCTCCGCCGCAGCCGACGCCCACCAGAGCCGCCGCCATAGCGCCGCAGTCGCGCCGCGCCACCCCGCCGTTACCCGCACTCGCCGGAGCCGCCACGCTTGCCGGAAAGCTGCCGGAAACTGCCCCGCCGTCGAACCCGCCGAACCAGTAATAAAACCGTCCTGGTCCGGTTTATTTTTAGGGTTTAGGTTTTCTTTGGTTTTCCTTTTAAACCCGTTTAGTTTTTTTTCCGTTAGATCTAATTGGTGACCGTTCGCTGGTTAGGTCTTTGCAGTGGACGAATTAATCGCTTATGCTTTTGTAGCGAACGTTCGTTCGTTAGGTTTTTCTTTTTCCGTTTTAATTTTGGCTAGGGACCTAGATGCAATTAGTTTATTTTACAGTTTAGCCCCTAGTTTTCAAATGACCACAACTTTTTGCTCGCTTATCGAAATCCAACGAAACCAACGCCCACTTCTTCGTGTTGATCCCCTCTATCCAGTTAATCAACTTAAACATATTTTTGAAAGTTAAAATTTGGTTTTCAAATAGATTTGAATTTGAATCTTCTTTTGATCGTAACTTGAGTTTCGTAGCTCCCTTTGCGTTGTTTCTTTTTGCAAATGGAAGCTCTTGACCTAAACTTTCTGAAAAGGCCAAATTCACCCAATTCTGGTATTGTTAGAAATTATTTTTATGTTGCAAGAGTTAATTACTTGTTTTCGAAGTTTTTCGAGATCTTTTCTTCGATTCTTTTGCATGATTCCTTATGTGTGGTTACTATTGCTTGCTCACGATAGATTGACCGGAGTGTGACGGGTAGAACTATCAGGAGTTATGACTGCGAACCTTCTTCATCAACAATACAAGGCAAGTTCGCACTTTGATCATACCACTTTATTACCCAGTTTTTATGCATTAGTTCCAACCCTCAAACATTGCATGAGTAGGATTGATAACATGTGGGTATTGGGAAGTAGTTGATGAGGCAGGAACCTATTGCCTTTTATTCAAACCTTGGGAGTTACTACGTTATGCTATACTGCTATGCTATGCTCGTAGATGTGGTTTCATTTTGAGAGAAATCATGAAAGTTGTGAGAGTTATTGTTAATTAAGGTTTAACTTAAGGTGGCTACTTTAATACACATCTGGGTGGATTGGTTATGGGAACCTGGGGAATCCAGTGTTATCCAAGGAGATCCCGGGGTATCCATATGATCATCCTATAGTTTGCCACCAAGGCTCAAAGGGATCATAATGTTATTCATGCTGGAAACTTTCGTGTGCAGCCACAAGCCATTATGGGCTCTGGCATAGTTGAGCATGTTGTGTGACCTCTTACAGTGGTAGACTAGCAGATGTAGGGGGTGTAGGTGGTATGGTCTACCCATCGTAAAGAGTTAATGCTTCTGAAAGACTGTGTCTCGGTCATCCGTTTCTCAAACATCATGTAGTGCAAGAAATTCAACGGAGGAGATCGAGTCTTGTGGGGAAAAGTGCGCAAACCTCTGCAGAGTGTACAAACTAATCATGATTAGTCGTGTCCCCGGTTATGGACATCTTGAGTATCTGGTACTTGAATTACTATGTTGATCTCATCACTTTACCTAAAGAAATTGTTGGGTTGTTAATATTATTTTGGGATTGAGTTGGGGTTACATTCTCAATAATTTCAACAAACTTTGTAGTTAAAATAAAATTTGTTCCTTTGTTGTAGGAAAAAATTAGCTTTATGCAAACTTTAAACTTAGAGCCTCCACCAGCCAAATATACATTCAATGTACTGACCTACATGGCTGCAACGTCTCATGTTGCAGGAATCTTACGACGAGTAAGTGATACGTTAGGGTTACAATGTCTACACTCAACTTTGCCATTGGTGTTGATGGGAATCCACAACCTTGTTGTTACTTCCGCTATATGGATTGAGGTAATAGTATTTACGTTACTTTATACATGTGATTTACCTCTATTGTAAATCCTCGAGTACTGTGTGTGTCAGCATACCGATCTAGGGATGACACTTAAGCACAGAGACATGATCCATTTGGGTCGGGTTGCTACAAGATGGTATCAGAGCATATGTTGACTGTACCCCTAGAAGCTGGCAAGCCCATAGGAAAGATTTTCTCTAAAACTTTATTTTCAAAAAGATCTTTTACCTCTCTTCTTTTCTCAGCTTTATCAAATATTCCATTTTGGTTAGACTATAGCCATTTCCCCTTTTGTCCACGCGAAGATTCAACTGATGAGACCACTCCAAGAAGTACAAGATATAGGAGAACTAAGACCACTTCGGAATGAAGAGGATTTTACCGTGCATTATAATAATGGAAACTACAACGGTTGAAGACTCCGAAGACTAGGAGAATTTGAAGGCTCTGAAGAATTTCCAAATTTGTATGACCTAGGAAGGCTACCCTTATGGAATTTGCCAAACTATTGAAAGCTGTCAATACCCGAGATCAAGGTGTGCCGGAGAAAGACCAGAACATGGAGCGTTGAAACTCAAAGCTTTGTCAAGAAAACCCTAAGGCAGGAGATATCAACTATGGACAGATAGCTCATGACAGAGACATGGGCATAAACACGACTATTCATGATGTTATTGCCCGCTTATGCTATTGTCACCGTGCTGAGTTAAGCATGCATTTCTTCGGAAGGATTGGATGACAAAAGGGCTAATGGAGCACCTATCAACAAAAGATGAAGTTTTAACCTTAGCTGGTGTATCGCCAGGATCTAGAGTATTACATCAAGAATTTTAAGACGGACCTTCAGGAAGCCATATTTGATAAGGAAGCATTTGTTGAAGAACTCAGGACCCAAAAGCTAAAAGTAGCCAAGCTGGAGGAGCAAAACCTCGAGATGCCGGAGATTTGTCTGGAACTGAAGGACAGTAGGACCATGGTTCATGCCAAGGATGTTGAAACCCAGAAGTTTGGAACACAACTCCAGAATATTAAAGGACGTCACGAGAGACTTCGCGTCAACAGAGATGATCTAGCGGAAGAAATTGAGAAGACCAGCAAGCACGATCAAAAGAAGACCAAACCCGTGTTATATACTTACGTTAGATGCGACGATTGTGAGCTGTCATTTGTTTGATGTTTTTCTAACAGACACAAAATAAAATCCGTCTCTTCAAAACTATTGTTTGTACTATGTGTATCCCTCTCTATCTCTCTTATCTCACCCCAAAACCCTTGGAACCCATAGAGGATGAATGGAGATGAACTCACATTTCTGGGACCGATAAGTCAATTGGAGCCGGACTGATGGATTCAGAACATGGAAGATCACATGAAGAATAATACTATAGCCGAAAAGGATATGGCCCAACATGCTCTTCACTGCTTTGAAAGAGGTGCTGCTACTTGGTGGAGGATGTACCAAATCATCAATGGGTGGCAAAGAGTAACCACTTGGGAAGAATTTAAGTTGACTCTGCAAAGGTCTCCTCTTGTGTCCCAGAAATTGAAGCCTTATGGAAATGATATGAAGAAACCTTGTGCCTGCAAGCTCTATGGAGAAATAGGACATGACCATAAAGAACACAAGGATGAATGCCCTCATTGTGAAAAAAGTCACCCAGCTGAAGAATGCCCAACTAGGCAGATTACTTGTTTCTTGCGTGAAGAAACTACACACTGCCCTGCTTAGTGTCACATTTACCCCATGGTACAAAGAACCATCCAGCAGAAGAAAGAAGCACTGAAAGAAGCCCTCATGGAAATTTTATAAGAACCGGTGATGAAGGAAGATGTCGAGGACACACACAAAAGAAATAGAATTAAAGCCTGCACCAAGTCATACTATTCATGTGGAGAAGAAGGACACATCTCCCAAAATTGTCTGAATGGGGACCTAGTAGAATTCCCAACAGAGGAAGTAGAGTATGACCCAGAGGAAATAGAATCCCTGATTGGGACAGAAAATTCCAGGAAGAGAAATAGATTGGATTCCAGGAAGGACCAGAGTCATATCACTTGTTTCAGGTGTAAGGAGTCAGGACACTACTTCAGTGGTTGCCCAAAAAGGAAACCGAGGACCCAAGGAGGCTTTGAAATCACAAGGAAACCTCGAGACTTGTCAGAAGTAATATGTTTCCGTTGTAATGAAGTAGGGCACTTTGCCAGAGATTGTCCCAATGAGGATATCCATGTTAAATAGTTGAGTCTGTAAGAAATATAGTAGTAGCAGTGGGAACATTTCTTATATTATTGAGGTGTTGAGGCATGTAATGGAAATACAGGAGATTGTAATAATTTGAGGATCAATGAAGCTAGCATCGTGGGTACTGATTTGGATTTTATGAGTAGTTACTCTATGAAGAAAGATTTTGACCATTTTCAAGGATATGAGAAATATGGTCTATGGATGAATTTGTGCATTTCAAGGATGGTAGTACCCTGTGAGGACACTTGACCTCTGGAAAGGATTATGATATTCCACGGAGTGGACTTTGGACAACATAAGTACGAGTTTTATCTCGATATGTGGGATATCCCAAGAATATGAAGGCATGAAGTATTATTGGACGTAAAGAAGGCATAATGTTGGTAATATGGAGCAATTGTAACTCCATGATGAGTCTGAGTAATCACATCTTAGTTTGGTACCAATAGAAGGAAGAGAGATAGTATAATTTGATGGAATTAAGAATGCTAGGAAGCTGGATGTTGGAATAACGAGCAGTTGCCCCGATGATGAGTTCAAGGTTTACAAGTGATGAGATGGGCCATAACCCACAGGCTCCAAGACCTGCCAAGAAGCAAGCACACTCTTGCTAAAGGAAAAACCCTGGAAGAGATTACGACTTTGTCCACTGACGATCTTATAAGTGTTTACGCAAAACCTGAGTGTTGAGAAGGAACGATAGATGTTTGTTTGGCTTGCAGAATCCATGGATTTTTCCGAACCCAGTTCGTCAACAAGCAAAATTCTACAAAGCTTGTGAGGATGACCGAGTGTTAGAATGCGAGATTCGCTAAACCATATACAAGGAAATGATTTGGGTGCGGGATGGATTGATCACCATACCGACTTACTCTTATTATTTGCCTCTGCTATATGGGATGGTAAATCTGAGTGACTTACCTATAGTAGAGAGACGATGATCAAAACCTTGTTTGAACCTTAGAATGGTATGACAATTTTCCCTTGTACAAGGCAGTTGTTGCCAACCGTAGGTCATACGGTGAAGTTGAACCCAGACCCATTTCCTGCAGGAGAAACCATAAATGGTTGATCACCATAAGATATCGATAGTTGTTTGGTATTGGCGCCAGAACCGTCAGATAAGAAGACCCAGTCACAGAAGAACCGTACCAAGATGAAAGGACACAAGAATTTAGGAAAAGGTTATGCCACTACCAGAAGAGCCAGAGTAGGAATTATCCTGAAGATCTACACTGCCAACAATAAGTAGGGAGTATATGAGTTTTGATGGAACCGTAACCATGCTTCTAAGGGTGGTAGCACTCGAGCCCCCTGTGACGACCGATGGATTTTGAGAAGACCCCGAACCTAACCTATTTCTTTCTAGCCTCTCCGAATCTCAAGAGCGAGATTGATTTTAAGGGTGGTAGGTTTGTAACATCCCAAAATTCTAAAATTTGGAATGTTATATTAAATAAATAGTTTTGATTGATTGTTTGATTGTGGAGTGGTTGCTTGTGTGAAATTGAGTGAAATTTGAAACTTCTTGAAAGTTGAATGAGAGGGCATAAAATGACTTTCCCAAAACTTTCATCTTGCTTATATGATCTCCATGAATTCAAATTTATTTCATCACAAAACCCTAGAGTGAAGATGATATGACTTCTTCCATTTAATTAAATAAAAAGGGGTTTGAAAAGATTTGAATTCCATTTGGAAATATTTCAAACTCAGAAACTTTATGCAACTCAATAATTTTCAAGAGAGAAGATAAAATGACTTCTTCAAAACATATGAAATATGATTTGGAAATTTAAAAATTTAAAGTCCCTATGAAATTATTTTCATTTTGGAGTTATTTCAAATTATTATTCTCCAAAAAATAAAATATATGGAAAATAGGGTAAAATGATTCCCTACATTAGAAAATTGGAGAGAAATAAATTTGAAATCATTTTGGTATTTTTAAATGATTTTTATTGGGTTTTATGGCAATAGTAGTACTATTTTCTTTATTTAAATTTTTGAGGACTTTATTTGACGCTAGAAAAATGTTCATGATTTAGAAAATCTTTTTATGAAAATTTTGATATATAATATGCCTATAGTATATTTTATTTTATATCATTTTATTATATTTTTGTCTATAAAATTATTTAAAAAAGTATCCGGGCCACCGAACTGGGCCGAAGCCCAGCCGGCCCAGTGCCACCGCCGCCTTCTTCCCCGTGCCCGACCGGGACTCTCCCGGAGTCTGGTGCCGCTGCGCTTCGCCCCTTCCCCACGTCACCTTGCCCCCCGGGCCTTTAAATATCGGGCCCCGAACCTCTCCTCGACTCACCCCGCCGCCAGCCGCCACCTGCAGTCGCCCCGCCGCCGCGCACTTCTCGCCACACCGCCGCTGCTTGACGTGGCCGCTTGCATAACACGCCTCCCCGCTTGCTCCGCCGCCGCCACAGCGCTGCAGTCGGGCCGCGCCACCCCGTCGTCGTCGGCACTCGCCGGAGCCGCCGCACTCGCCGGAAAGCTGCCGGAAACCGCCCCGCCGTTGAACCGGCCGAACCGGTAATAAAACCATCCCGGTCCGGTTTATTTTTAGGGTTTAGGTTTTCTTCGGTTTTCCTTTTAAACCCGGTTTAGTTTTTTTCTGTTAGATCTAATTGGTGACCGTTCGCTGATTAGGTCTTTGCAGTGGACAAATTAGTCGCTTATGCTTCTGTAGCGAACGTTCGTTCGTTAGGTTTTTCTTTTTCTGTTTAAATTTCGGCCAGGGACCTAGATGCAATTTGTTTATTTTACAATTTAGCCCCTAGTTTTCAAACGACCACAACTTTTTGCTCGCTTATCCAAATCCAACGAAACCAACACCCACTTCTTCGTCTTGGTCCCCTCTATCCAGTTAATCAACTTAAACATATTTTTGAAAGTTTAAAATTTGGTTTTCAAACAGATTTGAATTTGAGTCTTCTTTCGATCGTAACTTGAGTTTCATAGCTCCGCTTGAGTTGATTCTTTTTGCAAATCGAAGCTCTTGACCTAAATTTTCTGATAAGGCCAAATTCACCCAATTTTGGTACTGTTAGAAATTGTTTTATGTTGCAAGAGTTAATTGCTTGTTTTCGAAGTTTTCCAAGATCTTTTCTTTGATTCTTTTGCATGATTGCTTATGTGTGGTTACTATTGCTTGCTTACAATAGATTGACCGGAGTGTGACGAGTAGAACTATCAGGAGTTATGAGTGTGAATAATCTTCATCAATAGTACAAGGCAAGTTCACACTTTGATCATACCCCTTTATTACCCAATTTTTATGCATTAGTTCCAACCCTCAAACATTGCATGAGTAGGATTGATAACATGTGGGTATTGGGAAGTAGTTGATGAGGTAGGAACCTATTGCCTTTTATTCAAACCTTGGGAGTTACTATGTTATGCTTATACTGCTATGCTATGCTCGTAGACGTGGTTTGGTTTTGAGAGAAATCATGAAAGTTGTGAGAGTTATTGTTAATTAAGGTTTAACTTAAGGTGGCTACTTTAATACACATCTGGGTGGATTGGTTGTGGGCACCTGGGGAATCCAGTGTTGTCCAAGTAGATCCCGGGGTATCTGTGTGATCATCGTATGGTTTGCCACCCAGGCTCAAAGGGATCATAATGTTATTAATGCTAGAAACTTCCGTGTGCAGCCACAAGCCATTATGGGCTCTGGCATAGTGGTGGTGGTATGCGGAAGTGGATGTGGGCACCGAAACAAAATTTGGACGGAAAGCGGGGCGGTGGATGGAAGTGTTGCTGTCAGGGGCCCAATGTCCGGGCTTGATGGTCGGATGTCCGGGGTGGCCGGATGTCCGGGTTCTGGATCCGTGGACGAACACCGCGTGGAGAGTGGCAAATCGGGGCAAAATTCAGGGGATTTTTTGGATGGAAATTGGGGAAAAGATGGGGGGAAAGCTAGATCAACCTACAACACATGAAATCCGCAGATCAAATCCAACAAAACTTCATCACACCAACAAATAACAAAAAAATTGGGGGCTATTTTTGTGGGGAATTTTCGAATTAGGGACAAAATCAACAAAACAAGGCTATAAAACACAACGGGGAGGCTCCGGAATCGTGATCAACGTGGCTCTATATACCAAGATGATGTAGGGTGGAACCCTAAACGGCTGATCTTTCATGAAAGGAGCGGATCCCGTGAGGAACACAAAGAATACGAGGGGAAACATGAGGGGAAGCACGAGGGAAAACGCGAGAGAATCACTCAAACCAACAAGAACAATCACACATATGCTAGATCCTCGAACACAAAAGAGATACAAGATCCATAGTCAACTAGGGACGATACAAGTAGCACAATCTTCTCCATGAGGAGGTCTTGAGTTCTTCCCGTGAAGGAGTCTTGAATCCGCTTGGGGGATCTTCTCCGAGGAGGCACGATCTCCGAGGAGAAGGTAACCAAGTGGATGAGCAAACCTCTCACACAAAATGAGCTAATCCTTTGCTAACCCTAAAACGTAGGTGGATGGAAAGTATATATAGTCTAAGGGGTGAAGGGGTCCATGGGCCTCGTCCCAGAAGCACTGCACGCAGGCAGGGAGGGCCGGATGTCTGGGTGTCGGGCCGGATGTCCGGGGCTTCACGGGGAGCTGGATGTCTGGGCTATAGGAGCTGGCCTTGGCGCTCTCTGGCTGGAGGGCGCCGGATTTCCTGGGGCGAGGCCGGATATCCTGGTGTTGGCGAGGCGCCGAATGTCCGGGGCTGACGCCGAACGTCCGGGGCCTGTAGCATTTCGGCTGCAGGGCTGCTGTTGTTGTTGACATCTTCACGAGTCGGATGTCCGGGATCATGGCCGGATGTCCGGGGCGTGGGAGTTGTCCTTGACTCCTTCCATTGGTTCTCTTCATCCGTGAACTTGGGGACTTGTCCGTCTTCACGTGCATCTTTAGGAGGGTCCTCTTGGTACCTAATCATGCACAACATCTCGGACTTAGGTTGTAGACATGTCTTGAGTGGATCATATGTGATATCACTAAGGAAGGAAGTCACCTCGGTCTTGAGAGCTCTAGCTCTATCTCGTGTCATAGGTCCTCTTGACACTTCGTGAGACGATGGTAGGTCCATGGGGATGACCGTAGGATGCTCCACATCACTTATTCCTTCATCCATCGTAACATCACCCAAAACTTGAAAACCTCAATCACACAAAACTCAACAAACCTTCGTGATATCCGTTAGTATAAGTAAACAAATGACTACTATAAGTACCATTGAAAACCCATTCATATTTTATTCTTGCATTATATCTACTGTATTCCAACTTTTATATGGCAAAAACTCTTCAAAGAAAACCATAGAATCATCAAAACAAGCACACAATGCAAAGAAAACAAAATCTGTCAAAAACAGAACAGTCTATAGCAATCTGAATATTTCGAATACTTCTGTAACTCCAAAAAATCTGAGAAATTAGGACCACGTGCACAATTTGTATATTAATCTTGTGCAACAAGAATTAGTATTTTATCACCCTCTTGTTAAAAATGAGAATTATTTTCATGAGCGCAAAAGTTTCTATTTTTCAGCAAGATCAAATCAACTATCACCCAATAAGATCCTAAAGGCTTTGCTTGGCACAAACACTAACTAAAACATAAAAAACACAATCATAACTGTAGCATAACTTTGCAAACACTCAAGAACATAAATCAAAAGGCAAAAATAAATTTTATTCATTGGGTTGCCTCCCAACAAGCGCTATCGTTTTACGACCTTAGCTAGACATAAAGCAAAGGATCTAAGTATTGTCATCTTTGTTTCTAGATCCATGAGATGCCCTCATGATTGATTCATATGGTGCCCTAATTCTTGTTCTAGGGAAGTGTTCCATACCCTTCCTTGGTGGAAATTGAAATATAATATTGCCTTCTTTCATATCAATCACGACACCAATAGTGCGTAAAAATGGTCTACCAAGAATAATTGGGAAAGACAGATTGCAATCAATATCAAGAACAATAAAATCTGTGGGCACATAATTCCCATTTGCAAGAATAAGAACATCATTAATTCTTCACATAGGATATTTAATAGTAGAATCCGCCAAGTGAGAATTCAAAGAACATTCTTCAATATCGGTAAGACCAAGCGCATCACATAAAGATTTCGGAATTGTAGATACACTAGCAACCAAGTCACATAAAGCAAAACACTCATAATTTTTAATCTGAACTTTGATAGTAGATTCCCACTCATCATGTAATTTTCTAGGAATTGAAACTTCTAATTCCAATTTTTCTTCCAAAGCTTTCATCAAAGCATCAACAAGATGTTTAGTAAAAGCTTTATTTTGTTCGTAAGCATGGGGTGAATTTATCATGGATTGCAACAAAGAAATACAATCAATCAAAGATAAACTATCATAATTAAAGTCTTTGTAATCCAAAAGAGTGGGCACACCACTAGTTAAAGTTTTGACCTCTTCAAACCCACTTTTATCAATTTTCTTAACAAGATTTTCACCCTCCGAATTATCGGGACGCCTTCTAGCTAGAGTTGACTCTTCTCCAACCCCTTTTTCATCAATCTTAATTTCACTAAACAAGGAATCAATATAAGAAACACCAATCATTTTAAGATCTTCATCACTTTTATGAAAACAATCACTAGAAAACACTTTTTCTAAAAATTCTCTGCTAGCTCTAAGCATAGCGGTTCTTTTCTTACTTTCATCCATAGAAACATAAAGAGCTTTAATTGATTCCTTGACCTTAGGCAGAAAAAATTGCATCTTGAGATTTTCTATATCATGAGAAATTATATCAACACTTCTATGCAAATCATCAATCTATTCGACTTTTCTTCCATTGTAGCATTGAAAACTTTTTGAGTGTTGATAAATTCTTTAATATTACTCTCAAGATCATAGGTGTTCCTATTATTATTATGAGAAGGATTACCATATGAACTACCATTTTATTAGAGGAATTGCTAGGAAAAGGCCTAGGATTAAAATTTCCTCTATAAGCATTGTTATTGAAATTGTTTCACGAGATAAAATTCACATCTATGCCATCACTATTTTGCTCAATCAAAGTAGGCAAAGGCACATCATTAAAATCAATAGGAGCACTTTTATTAGCAACCAATTTCATAAGAGCATCAACTTTTTCACTCAAAGAAGAAATTTCTTCAACCGAATTAACTTTTTTGCTAGTAGGAGCTCTTTCGGTATGCCATTGTGAATAATTTGCCATGATATTGTCAAGCAATTTGGTGGCTTCACCCAAAGTAATTTCCATAAAAGTACCACCCGCGGCGGAATCTAAAAGATTACGAGAACAAAATTCAACCCCGCATAATTTTTCTGTATGATCATCCAAAGATTTAACCCATGAGTTGGGCAAATACTTAGCATCATTTTCATCCTTTCCCAAGATTGTGCAACATGCTCATGTTCAAGTTGCTTGAAATTCATGATCTGGGTTCTAAGGGAAATAATTTTTGCGGGCGAAAAATACTTAGTAATAAAAGCATCCTTGCACTTATCCCAAGAATTGATACTATTGCGAGGCAAAGAAGAAAACCAAATTTTTGCACCATCTCCGAAAGAAAACAGAAATAATTTCATCTTCACAAAATCATTGTCCACATCTTTTTTATTTTGCATATCGCATAATTCCACGAATGTGTTAAGATGGGATGCGGCATCCTCATTAGGAGTACCGGAAAATTGATCTTTCATAACGAGATTCAGCAAAGCGGTATTAATATCACAAGACTACGCACTAGTGGTGAGAGGAGCAATCAGAGTGCCAATAAAATCATTGTTGTTGATACTATAGAAATCACACAACTTGGTGTTCTCTTGAGTCATTGTGACTACGCAACAAGATTGCACTCAACAACATATCTGGCAAATGAAAAAAGGGCGAATAAAATGGCAAAAATTTTGTGAAGTGGAGGAGAGGAAAATGGAAAGTAATGTAAATTGCAAGGAGATGAGATTTGTGATTAGGAACCTGGTAGATGTGGATGATGTCTCCCCGGCAACGACGCCAGAAATTCCTTTTGATGTCTGCTAGAACTACGTCGGTATTTCCCCAAAGAGGAAGAGATGATGTAGCACAACGACGGTAGGTATTTCCCTCAGTGATGAAACCAAGGTTATCGAACTAGTAGGAGAACCAAGCAACACTACGTAAACAACACCTACACACAAATAACAAATACTCGCAACCTGGCGTATTAAAGGGGTTGTCAATTCCTTTCGGGTAACGTCGCCAGAAATTGGTAAACGGACGTGAGAAAGTTGTGAAAAGTTGATAGATCGAATGCCAAATAAAATAAAGTGCAGCAAGGTGTTTTTGTATTTTTGGTTTAATAGATCTGAAAATAAAAGCAAATAAAAATAGATCGCAAAGGAAGATATAATAAAGAAGAGACCCGGGGGCCGTAGGTTTCACTAGTGGCTTCTCTCGAGAAAAATAGCAAACGGTGGGTAAACGAATTACTGTTGGGCAGTTGATAGAACTTCAAATAATCATGATGATATCGAAGCAATGATCATTATATAGGCATCACGTCCAAAATTAGTATACCGACTCCTGCTGCATCTACTACTATTACTCCACACATCGACCGCTATCCAGCATGCGTCTAGTGTATTAAGTTCATGGAGAAACGGAGTAATGCAATAGGAACGGTGACATGATGTAGAAAATATCTATTTATGTAGAAATAGACCCCATCTTGTTATCCTTAATAGCAACGATACATACGTGTTGGTTCCCCTTCCGTCACTGGGATCAAGCACCATAAGATCGAACCAATCACAAATCACCTCTTTCCATTGCAAGATAAATAGATCAAGTTGGCCAAACAAAACCCAAATATCAGAGAAGAAATACAAGGCTATAAGCAATCATGCATATAAGAGATCAAAGAATACTCAAATAACTTTCGTGGATAAAAAGATAGATCTGATCATAAACTCAAAGTTCATCGGATCCCAACAAACACACCGCAAAAAGAGTTATCATATGGATCTCCAAGATACCATTGTATTGAGAATCAAACGAGAGAGAGGAAGCCATCTAGGTACTAACTATGGACCCATAGGACTACAAAGAACTACTCACACACCATTGGAGAGGCACCAATGGACATGATGAACCCCTCCGCGATGGTGTCTAGATTGGATCTGGTGGTTCTGGAACTTGCGGCGGCTGGAATTGATTTTCGTCGACTCCCCTAGGGTTTCTGGAATATTGGGGTACTTATAGAGTAAATAGGTGGTTCGGGAGGCAACTGAGGTGGGCACAACCCACCAGGGCGCGCTTGGGCCTCCAGGCGCGCCTTGGTGCGTTGTGCTCCCCTTGGAGCACCCCCCAGGTGCTACTTCGGCCCACTAAATGTCTTCTGGTCCAAAAAAATCCACAAAAAGTTTCACTGCGTTTGGACTTCGTTTGGTATTGATTTCCTGCGATGTAAAAAACATGCAAAAAACAGCAATTGGCACTTGGCACTATGTCAATAGGTTAGTACCAAAAAATGATATAAAATGACTGAAAAACATCCAAGAATAATAATATAACAACATGGACCAATAAAAAATTATAGATACGTTGGAGATGTATCAGCTAGTTTACATTTTCCTATTTTGCGCCACTACTCATTATTTGCTGGGAGATGTTTAATTAGCTGCGGGGAGAGTGGAATCCTTAGTGCTCCTAACCTTGCCATTTTGCGCCATGCTTTACTTCATGATAGAACTTTCAGTTTAGGCGCCATGGTTGCTAAATAGTTGAGCTTAAACTGTACAAAGGGTCCTATTTTCGGAGGTATCTTCGCCTCCCGCCTTGCTAGACGCTTTGAGATACCCATAGGCATGACGAAAAAGAGGAGAAACTTCTACCCACTATATACTTAGATTATGAAAGCATGGTAGCACATAAATTTATTCGCTATGATGAGGAAAAGAGACTCATTTATAACTTGATACTTAGCGAGGATACTTTTTAGATTATTACCTTGCCTACACCTACTTTGTTCGATATTCGTTCAGGCAGGTACTTCATTTTGCCCGCAGACATTCATGCATACTCGGAGGGGATGTGATCCCCAGATCCTGAGCCAGAGCCATCACTTGATCCATATCAGGAGTCCGTTTATCGGTGGGAGCCACAGGAGCTTGTTAACCAGTGGAACCCCCAGGATCCTCCTCAGTACACCGAAGAGGGCTACTTTGATCGATGGGATTAGACCAACTTAGGCCAAAAGCCTAAGCTTGGGGTAGTAAGTATCTCTCACCGACATTACATTCATGTTCACACATTCATTCCAGTTGTCGGTGTTCATAATTTTTCATTGTATTATCCATGTTAGTTTATTTCTTTTTCTCACTTTCTTCTTGTGTGCTTGAAAAGCCTTAAGAAAAACCAAAAGAAGTTGTAGTTTATTTCCTTTCTATGCATGCTTATTAGTAGTATTAAAATAAAACTCAAAAAGATTTCTCGTTCTTCTTTTGCTTGTTGGGAGCTTTCCTGTGTAAATAGTTTTTCTCATTCTTATTTTACTTTCTCCAGAAAAAACAAAAACTCCAAAAACATTTCAGTGTGTTTCTTTGAAATTATTTTCTTTTCTTTGGGGGTTGAGAGGAGAAGACCACGATGAAAATGTTGATTGGCTCTCATATGCATTATTGTTGATCTAACAAAGAGCCCATATTACCTTGTCTTCCCCTTTGAATAAATGTTTGCAGATTCTAGCTTAGTCCAATGGACGTGCACTATTATTATTATCCACACCGTTTGGTCGTCCAAGTGAAAGGCAATAATGACGATATATGATGAAATGATTGAGATGAGGAAAAGCTGGTATGAACTCAACCTATCTTGTTTTTGTAAATATGATTAGTTCGTCGTTCCTGACTCAGCCTATTATGAATGAAACATGTTTGCAATGACAATTAGAGATTATAGTTACTCATGCCATGCTTAATTAGCTTGGATTTTATAATGGTTTACCTTGTGTGCCAACATGCTTTTAAAATGGTTGTGATGTAGTATGATAGGATGATATCCTACTTTGAATGATTCAAATGGCTTGACTTGGCACATGTTCACGCATTAGTTGAAACAAAATCAACATAGCCTCCATGATATTTATGTTCATGGTGATTTATATCCAACTCATGCTTGCATTCAATGTTGATTAATATCAATGCATGTTTATGACTATTGTCGCTCTCTAGTTGGTCGCTCCTCAATCTCTTGCTAGCCTTCACTTGTACTAAGCGGGAATACTGCTTGTGCACCCACTTCCATAAACCCAAAGTTGTTCCACATGAGTCCACCATACCTACCTATATGTGGTATTTACCCGCCTTTCCAAGTAAATTTGCATGTGCCAAACTCTAAACCTTCAAATGATAATCTGTTTTGTATGCTCGAATCACTCATGTAGCAACTAGGGTTGTCAATATCTTCCATGCTAGGTGGGTTATTCTCACGATGAGTGGACTCCGCTCATCATTCACGAGAAAATGGCTGGTAACCGGGATGCCCAGTCCCATGCTCAAATCAAATCAAAATTTAATTGCAAAAAAAACTCCCCCAGGATTGTTGTTAGTTGGACGGTACCCGTTGTTTTGGACCAGTCGTGGAGTGTGCTTGTTGGTGGTGGGGGAGTATAATTTTACCATTCTGTTTGGGAACCGCCTACAATGTATCTAGTATGGAAGATACCGAGATCTCTTGGTTTTTATGTTGACAATGAAAGTATGTCGCTCAAAATATTATTTATCTTTGTTTCAAAAACTCGAGCTCTGGCACCTCTGCAAATCCCTACTTCCCTCTGCGAAGGGCCTATCTATTTATTTTTATTGTTGAGTCAGCATCCTCTTATAAAAAGCACCAGTTAGAGAGCACCACTGTCATTTGTATTCATTGTTATTAATTTATATTGAGTATGAGTGTGACTGGATCTCTTTTACCATGAATTACAATGTCTAGTCAGTCCTTGATCTTCAGGGGTGCTCTGCATTTATGTTTTGCGGTCTCAGAAAGGGCTAGCGAGATACCATCTTGTTATATCATATCATGATTGTTTTGAAAAAGTGTTGTCGTCTGAGCTTTATCATTATTGCTCGCTAGTTGATTATGCCATTGATATGAGTAAATGTGAGACCTAAATGTTATTGTGAATATGGTTACTTCATAACCTTTGCTGAAAACTTGAATGCTTGCTTTACATATTTGCAAGAACAAGATCAAACAGAGTTTGTAAAAGTTTTCCTTTATCACTTTTAGTTTGTCAACTGAATTGCTTGAGGACGAGCAATGGGTTAGGCTTGGGGAAGTTGATACGTCTCCATCCTATCTACTTTTCCAAACTCTTTTGCCCTTGTTTTGGACTCTAATTTGCATGATTTGAATGGAACTAACCCGGACTAACGCTGTTTTCAGCAAAATTGCCATGGTGTTATTTTTGTGCAGAAATGGAAGTTCCCGGAATGACCTGAAACTTCATGGAGATTATTTTTCGAATAAATAAAAAATATTGGCGAAAGAATCAACCGAAGGGGACCCACACCCTGTCCACAAGGGTGGGGGGCGCGCCCTCTGTCCTTGTGGGTCCCACGAGGCTCCATCGACCTCAACTCCAACTCCATATATTCATGTTCGGGGAGAAAAAATCATAGAGAAGGATTCATCGTGTTTTACGATACGGAGTCGCCGTCACCCCCTGTTTTCCATTGGGAGGCCAGATCTGGAGTTCGTTTGGGGCTCCGGAGAGGGGAAATCATCGCCATCATCATCACCAACCTCTTCCATCACAAATTTCATGATGCTCACCGCCGTGCGTGAGTAATCCCATTGTAGGCTTGTTGGACGGTGATGGGTTGGATGATATTTACCATGTAATCGAGTTAGCTTTGTTAGGGTTTGATCCCTAATATCCACTATGTTCTAAGATTGACGTTGCTATGACTTTGCTGTGACTAATGCTTGTCACTAGGGCCCGAGTGCCATGATTTCAGATCTAAACCTATTATGTTTTCATGAATATATTTGTGTTCTTGATCCTATCTTGCAAGTTATAGTCACCTACTACGTGTTATGATCCGGCAACCCTGAAGTGACAATAGTCAGGACACTTCCCGGTGATGACCGTAGCTTGAGGAGTTCATGTATTCACTAAGTGCTAATGCTTTGGTCCGGTACTCTATTAAAAGGAGGCCTCTATATCCCTTAGTTTCCAATAGGACCCCGCTGCCACGGGAGGGTAGGATAAAAATGTCATGCAAGTTCTTTTCCATAAGCACGTATGACTATATTCGGAATACATGCCCACATTATATTGATGAATTGGAGCTAGTTCTGTGTCACCCTATGTTATAATTGTTGCATGATGAATGCCATCCGACATAATTATCCATCATTGATCCATTGCCTACGAGTTCGTTTCATATTGATCTTTGCTAAGTTACTTTTCCGTTGCTACTGTTACAATTGCTACAAAACTGCTACTGTTACTTTTGCCACCGTTACCGTTACTTCCATACTACTTTGCTACTAAAACTTTGCTGTAGATATTAAGTCTTTTAGGTGTGGTTGAATTGACAACTCAACTGTTAATACTTGAGAATATTCTTTGGCTCCCCTTGTGTCGAATCAATAAATTTGGGTTGAATACTCTACCCTCGAAAACTGTTGCGATCCCTTATACTTGTGGGTTATCAGACCCCCACAGCATGCCCACCTCGGTGGCACATTACGTGCCTCGACATCACAACTTCGCACTTAAAATACCATGGGCAGTTGTGGGGCTTAAGTACCAAGAGTTCAGTTCAATCATACCATGGAACAATGCGTCTTAGGACGACGAACATGTACCATCTAGGACCTATCCGGCATCAAGCCCCACCAATGTGGCGACCTCTCGAAGCTCCTTGTCAAGGACCCATCATCAGACATTCACCCTCCCTATGGATTTGTTCCTTCCAACATAAGCAAAGGCGCGGACATGTAGTAGGGCACAATTAAGGTGTTAATCCACACATCAAGGCCCCGCGTAAACCTTTCATCTATAAATTTATCTTTTTCTTTTTACAACGCATTCCTATCCAAGGATTTGTTCGGCAGTTTGTCGGTGTACTAGAGTAGGGGTACCCTTGTACCCCGAACTTGTGCACGGGCAGTCGCAGCGTCCCGCGGCAAGGCCTGCCAGGTCACCGCCAAGATTCCTTGTGGTCCCTCTGAAGACCATTCAAGAACAAAGTACTCAAGACAAGACCCCGGCAAGAGGAGCTTGCCGGGAAGAAGGCAAGACCCCGGCAAGAGGAGCTTGCCGGGAAGGCCATCAGAAGCGTCCCAAGACCCCGGCAAGAGGCGCTTGCCGGGAAGGCCGTCCGAGGCATTCCAAGGAACTTGCCGCGGCGCGCTACGCGCCCCGACAAGGCCCGGCAAGCGACAAGCTCCCGGAAGCGACAAGTCGACGGCCGCGGCAAGGCGCTTGCCGCGGCAAGCCCCCACTCCACGCCCGCGCTCCAGCACATCCACCCACGTGTCGCTCCGGGGCCCCTCCCGAGCGCACGTGGCAGGAGGCTGTGCAGCTAGGGGCGTGCGGTGGCACGCAGGCGCTGACAAGACAACCGTCGTGGCAAGACGGTGGCGTCCCTAGCGGTCCCTTTCGGTGTCGTCTAGGCGACACAGACGGGCATTTAATGCCCTTGTCCCCTGCCATCAGGGTTAGGTATGATAACGCTGTAGCAGCTAGCTGTGCCTACTACAGCACCTAGCTGTGCCTATCCACGGCACCCTTTCCATTTTTGCCCTTGGCCCCCGTTGCTCCATGTCGGTCGCCCCTTGAGTATAAAAGGAGGCCCGTGTGCAACGTAGAGGGGGTCGGCCACCTCGAGAACTCTCGTGAGGTTCAGCAATTCCACACACTCACGCTCGCCCTCGAGCTAGAAATCAATACCAATCCACAAAGCAGGAGTAGGGTTTTACGCATCCTTGCGGCCCGAACCTGGGTAAATCGCTCGCGTGCTTCGCCTCGGTCTACTCCTCGCACGACCAACCGCCCGCTTGCTTCGCCTCGATCTGCTCTTTGCGCAACCTCCGCCGGTCCCATAGGTGCCCGTGGATCAGAAACCCCGGCATCTCTGGCGCGCCAGGTAGGGGGCGTCGAAGTTGTGCGAATCAGATCCGGCGTTCTTGCGAGCTAGATCTTCATCTTCTTCATCAACATGCCACCGAAGAAGAAAGTTTCGGAGGCAGCTTCCCCGTCCGCGCCGAGCCACCCACCGCCGGAGCAAACGGACGGTGGGGCAGGCGCCGGCGGAAGGGCACGCATCGATGAGGGAACTCTTGGTGCTGCCAGGTCCCAGGGCAAGGCTGCGCTGCCCATCGGCGGCGTGGCCGGCTCCCACAACGACCGGGCGCACTCCAAGACCTCGGCGTCCGTGCATGCACCGCGCCCATCTCAGGAGGCGCGGGACCGGCAGCGTCATGGTACTCACGGTACCATGCGCTCGCTGGATCAAGATCGAGCTGGTGGATCCCGGAGTGCCCAGGACCACCATGCGCGTCAACAAGCCGGCGCGAGCGAGACACGGTCGCCTGGACGGGATACTGCTCCTTCTAACGTGGTTAGGAGTCCGAGCGTATCCCGCTCCTCGCACCGTTCGCTACCGCCGCCCGCCACCGCGGCGGAAGCTCTGGCACGAGCTCAGCTGATCCTAGACTACCCTCCAGCGGCGGACAAGATCGACGACTGGAGGGCCATTGTCCAGAGTCTCATCGGCTTCGCCAACGGCGACACTCCTCGGCAGCCGAGCACGTTGCAGCCGCGGCGAGTCAGCCAGGCGCAAACCGGTGGAGACAAGACTGGTGGGGGCGCAACCACTGTGCACTCCCCACCCCGAGGGCCAAGATCGCCGACCCACCGGACCCGCCACGACAGCGACTCCACCGCGTCGTCGGATCCGCGAGCTCCTTGCGACCAACGACAAGTTCTTCAAGAACGGCAGTGGGAAGACGCTCGCACACGCATTGAGTGCCGGAGAGAAGCGCGACGTCAGTCAGACCAGCGCGCTGGGCCCTCTGTCGACATGCATGCGCCAGGGGAACTAGGCGACATGCCGTACCCGGTAGGTTGCCCTGCGTTCAATCGTGAGCTGCGGCAAGTCCAGTGGCCCAGTACGAAGAACTTCAAGACCGACGTACCAGAGAAGTACGACGGCAAGTTGCATCCGTCGGAGTTCCTCAGCATCTACACCATCGCGGTGCAGGCTGCTGGGGGGCAGGACGACAAGATCCTTGCCAACTACTTCCCGTTGGTACTCAAGCCCAACGTCAGGTCCTGGCTCATGCACTTGCCGGACAACTCCATATCCTCCTGGGCTGAGCTATGCCATCAGTTTGTTGGCGCCTTCACAGGCGGCCACAAACCTCATGGCCAAGAGAGCGATCTTCATCTGCTCGTCCAGAAGGAAGGAGAGCCCCTGCGCCAGTATACCCAGAGGTTCAGCCGTGTACACCACAACATCCCAAATATCCACCCTGCCGCGGTAATCAGCGTGTTCCATCAGAACGTGCGTAACCGCAGGATGCGGGAGGAGCTGGCGATGTGCAAGATTCGGGACGTCAGCGAGCTTTATGCCCTGGCCGACAGATGTGCACGCGCTGAGGAGGGGAGGAAATTCCCCGGGGAAAGCACTGGAGTTGGAGGATCTGACAGTGAGGATGCCGCCCCGGCAAAGAGAAGCCGGCGGCGCAACAACAGGAAGAAGCAGAACAACGAGGTGCTGGTCGTTGAGCAGTCCGGCAATGGAGGTGACGCCACGAAGGCTGCAGTTGGTAGCTCCGGCAAGGAAGTTGCCGCGTGCACCAACTGTCAGGCTGTGGCGGTCGCCGACAAGCGGGACGGCTCCGGCAAGCGATACTGTAAGATTCACCGCACCAAGGGCCATGACCTCCAGAACTGCAAGAAGGTCGAGCAGCTCGTCCAGCAACAGAGGGCTGAGTACGAGCGGCGCGACAAAGAGAGAGCCCAAGGGGGTGCCGAGAAACCTGGCCAGAAGTGCACCGGCCAGGAAGGACGCCGCGGCAAGGCCAAGCAGCGGCAAGGAGACAGGCCTCCCCGCGGTCGCGACAACGACGACGACGACGGCGAGGATGAAGACATGAATGACGTTGAGACCAGTGAGCAGGAGTTTCAGAAAGCCACAGAGGTCTTGTGCGTTGACGGGGGTGCTTCCCTGCATACCTCGCACCGCCAACTCAAACAGTGGGTGCGGGAAGTCAATGCAGCGGAGCCACCCATCGAATCGCGCAAGCTTCTGAAGTGGTCCAGCACGCCTATCATCTTTGACATTGAGGACCACCCTGATCGCACAACCGCGGTCGGGTGTCTGCCGATGTTGGTTTCACCAACCATCCGCAACCTCAAGGTCACCAAGATGCTAGTCAACGGCGGGGCCGGCTTAAACCTGATCTCCTCCGCTATGCTCCGAAAACTCCAGATCCCTGACGGCGAGCTCGAAGAGACCGGCACATTCCAAGGAATCAAACCGGGAAGGAGCAAGCCGAAGGGGAAGGTCACGCTGCCGGTAACATTCGGCAGCGAGTTAAACTTTAGGACTGAGAGGGTCACGTTCGACGTTGCCGATATCCCGTTGCCTTACAATGGGATAATTGGCCGTCCAGCGCTCGCCAAGTTCATGGCGGCCTCTCACTACGCGTATAACGTGCTGAAGATGCCAGGCCCGATAAGCGTCATTTCTGTCCCCGGCGACAAGAAGGACGCTCTTATCTGTGCCGACAAAATCTACCGGGAAGCAGCAGCCATGGCAGACCGCGATCCACTTGCCGCTGAAGCTCCCGGGACCAAGAAGACCAAGTCCGGCAGGGACTCTGGTGCCCACTCCGGCAAGCGCACCTCTTTGGAGTGCTGCGCTGCCGTCGAGGACGCGCCATCGAGCTCCACCGGCAAGAAGACCAAGTCTGGCAGGGACTCTGGTGCCCACTCCGGCAAGCACACCTCTTTGGAGTGCTGCGCTGCCGTCGAGGACGCGCCATCGAGCTCCACCGGCAAGAAGACCAAGTCTGGCGGGGTCTCTGGTGCCCACTCCGGCAAGCGCACCTCTTCGGAGTGCTACGCTGTCGTCGAGGACGCACCATCGAGCTCCACCGGCAAAAAGACCGAGTCCGGCAAAAGCTCTGGTGCCCACTCCGGCAAGCGCGCCTCTTCGGAGTACTGCGCTGCCGTCGAGGACGCACCATCGAGCTCCGCCGGCGAGCACAAGAAGACGATGGCGGCTCCGCCAGAGACGAAGAAGGTGTCCGCCAAGGAGGATGGCGCTGGTGGTACCTTCACCGTCAGTGCCGCGCTTGACCCTAAATAGGAAAGCGCGCTCGTCGCTTTCCTGCAGGCGAACGTCGACGTGTTTGCATGGCAACCGTCTGACATCCCCGGTGTTCCCAGGAAAGTGATTGAGCACTACCTTGCCGTCTGTCCTCATGCGCGGCCCGTCAAGCAGAAAGTCCGGAAGCAGGCGGTGGAGCGCCAAGAATTCATTGCGGAGGAAATCAAGAAACTGGAAGCAGCAGGCCTCGTCAGAGGAGTGCTCCATCCCACGTGGTTGGCCAATCCTGTAGTCGTGCGCAAGGCAAACGGGAAATGGAGGCTTTGCATCGATTTCACCGATGTTAACAAAGCTTGTCCCAAAGACCCATTTCCTTTGCCGCGCATTGACCAGATTGTTGACTCCACAGCTGGGTGTGATTTGCTTTCATTTCTTGATGCATACTCCGGGTATCATCAGATCTTCATGGCAGAGGAGGATGAAGAGAAAACCGCATTTATTACTCCATGTGGCACGTACTGCTTTGTACGAATGCCTTTCGGATTAAAAAATGCCGGTTCAACGTTTGCAAGAGTAGTCCATATTGCTCTTGAGCCACAAATACACAGAAATGTGGAAGCCTACATGGATGATATAGTGGTCAAGAGCAAGGACAGAGCAACCCTGATCCAAGACTTGGACGAGACTTTTGCAAATCTGCGCAAGATCAGCCTCAAGCTCAACCCAGAGAAGTGCGTGTTCGGAGTTCCCTCCGGCAAGCTTCTCGGGTTCTTCGTGTCTCAGCGGGGGATTGAAGACAACCCCGACAAGATCAGGGCCGTTGAGCAGATTGAAGCCCCGAAGCGCGTCAAAGATGTTCAGAAACTTGCCGGTTGCGTGGCTGCTCTCAGCAGGTTTATCTCTCGGTCTGCTGAGCGCGCCCTGCCATTTTTCAAACTATTGAAAAAGGCAGGTCCAATGAAATGGACTCCGGACGCGGAGGCTGCGCTGCAAGACCTGAAGAGATACCTGTCCTCCCCTCCAATACTTGTCGCGCCTAAGCCACAAGAGAAGTTGCTGCTGTACATAGCGGCAACCAATCAAGTGGTTAGTGCTGCGTTAGTGGCAGAGCGGGAGGCGGATGATGAGCCGGCAACCGCGGCAAGCGCGTCCAGCGACAAGCAGGGGGCTTCCCCGACAAGCTCCGGTCCCGACAAAGATGAACCCGCGCTGATACACGAGGAGATACGGAAGAAAACGGTGCAGTGCCCAGTTTACTTTGTCAGTTCCCTCTTGCAGGGGGCTAGGTCAAGGTACTCTGGTGTGCAGAAACTGCTTTTCGGCCTTCTCATGGCCTCGAGAAAGCTGCGCCATTACTTCCAAGCACATGAGATCACGGTGGTCACTCGCTTTCCGCTGAAGAGGATACTGCAGAATCCTGAAGCGACACGCAGGATTGTTGAGTGGGCACTGGAACTGTCAAGCTTTGGTCTCAAGTTTGAAAGCACTTCAACTATCCAGAGCAGAGCATTGGCAGAGTTCATAGCGGAATGGACGCCAACTCCGGACGAAGAAATCCCAGAGACGAGCATCCCCGACAAAGAAGCAAGCAAAGAGTGGCTGATGTACTTTGATGGTGCTTTCTCGCTGCAAGGCGCCGGCACCGGTGTGCTGCTTATCGCGCCCACCGGAGAGCACCTCAAGTACATAGTCCAAATGCACTTTCCCAAGGAGCAAGCAACAAACAATACTGCAGAGTATGAAGGATTGCTTGCCGGTCTCAGGATCGCGGCAAACCTTGGGATTAAGAAGCTCATTGTCAGGGGTGACTCACAGCTTGTCGTCCGCCAAGTAAACAAGAATTATCAGAGTCCGTTGATGGAAGCTTACGTCGACGAAGTGAGAAAGCTAGAAGAGCGCTTTGACGGCCTGCAAATGGAGCATGTTCCGAGAACTCAGAACGCCATTACTGATGGCCTGTCAAAGTGCGCCGCACTTAAGTTACCTGTGGAACCAGGGACCTTTGTGCTCAAGCTGACTCAACCGTCCGTAACACCATCAACTGGACAAAGCAAGAAGAGGAAGTTGATTCCTGGTGACTACCTGCCGGCAGAGCTTCCCGAAGCCGCCGCCAAGAAGGTCCCCAAGATCAACACCGAAGGCGCTGGTGAGCCAGATGCTCCGACAAGCCCTAGGGTTTGTTCCGTTGAAGCTGAAGCTCCCGGCAAACTTGTCGCGGGGTGTCACGCTCCGGCAGAGACACAGCTTCTCGCCGTCGAAGCAGATATTCCCACAGCAACCTCCAAGATCAACGCCAAGAGCACCGGTGAACCTGATGCTCCGGCAAGCCCTAGGGTTTGTTCCGTTGAAGCTGAAGCTCTCGGCAAGCTTGTTGCGGAACATCAAGCTCCGGCAGAGACACAGCTTCTCGCCATAGAAGCGGACGTTCCCGCAGCAGCAGAGTTGCCTTTAGTCCTTGTTGTCGAGCCACAGGCTCCAACATGGGCGTAGCAGATTGTCCGTTTCCTTCAGACAGGAGAACTTCCCGAAGAGCAAGAAGAAGCCGAAAGAGTAGCCCGGCAGTCAAGTATGTACCAGTTCGTCGACAAGACGCTGTACAGAAGAAGACTCAACGGTGTGAAATTGAGGTGCATTCCCCGGGAAGACGGACAGAAGCTGTTGGCAGAGATACACGGAGGCATATGTGGTCACCACATTGGTGCAAGAGCACTCGTCGGCAAAGCATTCCGGCAAGGTTTCTTCTGGCCAACAGCCCTCCAGGATGCAACTGCACAAGTAACCAAGTGTGAAGCGTGCCAGTTCCATTCCAAGCAAATACACCAGCCAGCTCAAGCTCTCCAGACGATCCCTTTATCCTGGCCATTTTCGGTCTGGGGGCTCGACATCCTCGGCCCCTTCCCCCGAGCTGTCGGGGGCTTTGAGTACTTGTACGTCGCAATCGACAAGTTCACAAAGTGGCCGGAAGTGGAACCAGTGAGGAAGGTGACCGCACAGTCAGCCGTCAAGTTCTTCAGGTCGATTGTTTGCCGCTTCGGGATCCCTAACCGGATAATCACCGACAACAGCACACAGTTCACGAGCCACGCCTTCATGCAATACATCCAAGATCTCGGCGCCAAAGTCTGCTTCGCCTATGTCGCTCACCCAAGGAGCAACGGTCAAGCGAAGAGGGCAAACGCCGAGGTGCTGCGCGGGCTCAAGACCAGAACTTTTGACAGGCTGCACAAGTGTGGAAGAAACTGGATCGAGGAGCTACCGGTGGTTCTTTGGTCGATCAAAACGACGCCAAATCGAGCCACTGGACAGACACCCTTTGCTCTAGTCTATGGAGCGGAGGCAGTTACCCCCACGGAACTCGTATACGGGTCACCTCGAGTGCTCGCTTATGATGAGCTTGAGCAAGAGCGGCTACGGCAAGAGGACGCGCTGCTCCTTGAGGAAGATCGTCTCCAGGCTGCCGTGCGAGCTGCTCGCTACCAGCAAGCTCTGCGCCGCTACCACAGCCGCAGAGTCAATGCCAGGAGTCTCGAGGAAGGCGACCTTGTTCTTCGGCGCACTCAGTCCGCCAAGAATTCCAACAAGTTGACGCCGAAGTGGGAAGGCCCTTACCGGGTGAGACGAGTCACCAGGCCTGGCGCTGTCCGCCTGGAGACCGAAGACGGTATTCCAGTGAGCAACTCCTAGAACATCGAGCATCTTCGCAAGTTTTACCCGTAAGGCGCGGTTGTCGGACCCCGTCCGGCAACCACCTCTCTGTGCAAGTCTTGCCGCTGCTGCATGTAATCCTTTGCACAGAGCCAGGCGCAGACCCTGGCGCAGAAACAGATATCCTCACGGAACTCGTATACGGGTCACCTCGAGTGCTCGCTCATGATGAGCTTGAGCAAGAGCGACTGCGGCAAGATGACGCGCTGCTCCTTGAGGAAGATCGTCTTCAGGCCGCTGTGCGAGCCGTCGCTCCCAGCCCGTGCCAGAAGCTTCGAGGAAGGCGACCTTGTTCTTTGGCGCGTTCAGTCGGCCAAGATCCAAACAAGTCGACGCCGAAGTGGGAAGGCCCTTACCGGGTGAAACGAGTCACCAGGCCTGGCGCTGTCCGCCTGGAGACCGAAGGTGGCACGCCAGTGAGAAACTCCTGGGACATCGAGCCTCTTCGCAAGTTTCGTTCGTAAGGCGCGGTTGTCGGACCCTGTCTGGCAACCACCTCTCTGTGCGAGTCTTGCCGCTGTTGCATGTAAACCTCTGTACAGAGCCAGGCGCAGACCCTGGCACCAGAAAATGAAGCGCTGCATACCCCGGGGGCTATAGCATGCATGCTAGATTGAGTCTGAGTCTCGTCCTTGGTTAGGGTCGATAGTCCCTAATAGCGGCTAACCCCTAGCTTAGAGGTCGAGTGTCCGTCCCTTTGCTTTTCCTTCGTTCGCAGGGCTCGCATGTCCTGGCCAGGCCACCTGGAGGCGAAAAGGACAAGAAGGGGCGTGCCGGCATCTGGGCCCCGGCAAGAACGCCGGGGGCTGCGAATGCCAAGATGTCACCCCCGGCAAGCCAGAGTTGCCGGGGGCTGCAATATCAGATAAGTCTTTTATCCCACTTCATGCATCCTCTTATGGACTGGGGAATGCGAAACCCCGTTTCTTCCCGGAAACTGCCGTGCTCCCCCGACTCTAGGCCCTGGCGCGCGTTCCCGGGGCCAAGTTTGGTCGTAGTCGCGGCAGCAGAAGGGATGAAACGAGGAGGCCGCGCCCACCTCGTTCCCACCTCCGTCAAAGGCGTGAGAAAGGTCGAGCGGCGTGGGAAGGCGGCGGGGCTCGTTGTCGGGGAATGGAATGCCTGTCCGAGAGATACCAAGGATTTGCTCCTTGGCGTGGGTTCGACCCGCGAGGCAAATAACCCGGCAAACATCCCCTTTTCATCAAAAAACATCCCATACAGGTACAGTCCATAGAGGATGAAAAACATGAAGGAGAGGATTACAAGATACAGCTAAAGGCCCGAAGGCTTACAATTAAAAAGATAAGGTGCCCGTAATCCTTTTCCTGTCCCTCTCTTCAGGAGGTAGAACAAGCAGGCGAAAAGGGGAAAGGGGCGCCAAGGCGAGCTACAGGTGCCAGAAGACACCAAGAGAACATCCGGGGGCCGGACGGTGATGGCGACACCGGGAGAAGGGTGCGAAGGAGGGGCGGCAGGACGTCAGCACGCTGTCGAGGGCACCACGCCCTCGTACTCCGACCTGACGGCCTTGTCGCCAGCCCTCTTCCCCTTCCGCGACCTCCCTACGCCAGCCGCCCAAGGAGACGCCCCCGGGGAGTTCAAGAAGCCGGCGCCGCGGATGATAGGGTCGCCGGTGCCGCACGAGACGGCGCCCGACACCTAGTCGGAGCCGCCGTCCTGCCGCCCGCCACCCTCACCATCACTACCGCTCTCCTCCTCGTCACTCTCGCTCGAGGATGAGCCTTCGCTATCAGAGGAGCTGTCCATGCAGCACTTCGCCCGGGTGCCGAAGCACCCTAAGACCTTGACGGAAAGGAGAACGCCCTCCACCAGCTTAAAATGGAGGGTGAGTCCCCCCGTCAAGCTGTGGATACGGGCGAACGTCTTCCACCCTCGATCGAGATACATCACACCAGGGGCTGGGAACGCCACGCGGACTCACGTGCCGCTGATCCCACAGCCCCTCATGTGTAATCTCAGAATCTCGGGCGGGTCCGACTCCATCGCGCCCGCGAACGGAGCCGGAAGCCGGAGGCGACGACGAGGCGCCCGGCGCGGCTTGACGAAGAACTCGCAAGGGTTGTCCCCTATATGGACCGCCGCGGGGGGAGGAGCCACCGGTGGGGGCGAAGCTGGCGCGTAGCCCCGTCCGCCTCTTCCCCGAGCGCCTCGACCTCGTCCTCGACCTCGTCCACGACCTCGCCCCCTCCCTCTTCCCCTTACGGCTGGCTCTGCCACCACGAGCGAGGAAGAGGGGAGGGTGCGCTGTCTGGCGGCGACCCTCGCCGCCACCGATGAAGGCCCAGGATTCCCTTTGTCCATGGAGAATGAGAGAAAGGGGAGCAGAAGCTGAAGAAAGGAGGAGGCGGGAGAGTGCAGGCTTCGGTGCTCCCTTCTCGCTCCTTATAAAGGAGCGAAGTGGGAGCCCAGCCGCCCCGCTCAGCGAATCAAGGCACAGGAAAAGCAGGGAGGCGGGCCGACCCGTCCCCTCTGCTCGCAACGGCCCGGGTTCCGCTCCCGCCGTCCGCGATCCCAAATGCATGGGAGCCGCGTGGCGGAGATGCAGAACTGAGGCGACGGATGGGGCGGCCTCACCCTACCCCGTGATCTCGGGGAGTGGGCGCTTCGGAAATCGCGCACCGGCCCCGTCCAGTAAATGCGCCACGCCCCCACGCCTACCTCCGTTTGGAGAAGAGGGCGTGGGCCGTTCCCCTTCATCATGGCTTGACGCATGCTCGCGGGGCTTAGCCCCACGCGCACGCGCCACCCGCGTCACCCATGACGCCGCGTTCGACGCGCGCCGTTACAGGCGTGCGCGATGGAAGCGGAGAGATATGCGGCGTGACCTAGGCCGCGCGTGCCCGTGCACTGTTTTGGGCCTGGCCCAACAGCGCTCGGCACCGTGTCTGGCCCAGGCCCGGGGGCTCCTGTCGGTGTACTAGAGTAGGGGTACCCTTGTACCCCAAACTTGTGCACGGGCAGTCGCAGCGTCCCGCGGCAAGGCCTGCCAGGTCACCGCCAAGATTCCTTGTGGTCCCTCTGAAGACCATTCAAGAACAAAGTACTCAAGACAAGACCCCGGCAAGAGGAGCTTGCCGGGAAGAAGGCAAGACCCCGGCAAGAGGAGCTTGCCGGGAAGGCCATCAGAAGCGTCCCAAGACCCCGGCAAGAGGCGCTTGCCGGGAAGGCCGTCCGAGGCATTCCAAGGAACTTGCCGCGGCGCGCTACGCGCCCCGACAAGGCCCGGCGAGCGACAAGCTCCCGGAAGCGACAAGTCGACGGCCGCGGCAAGGCGCTTGCCGCGGCAAGCCCCCACTCCACGCCCGCGCTCCAGCACATCCACCCACGTGTCGCTCCGGGGCCCCTCCCGAGCGCACGTGGCAGGAGGCTGTGCAGCTAGGGGCGTGCGGTGGCACGCAGGCGCTGACAAGACAACCGTTGTGGCAAGACGGTGGCGTCCCTAGCGGTCCCTTTCGGTGCCGTCTAGGCGACACAGACGGGCATTTAATGCCCTTGTCCCCTGCCGTCAGGGTTAGGTATGATAACGCTGTAGCAGCTAGCTGTACCTACTACAGCACCTAGCTGTGCCTACCCACGGCACCCTTTCCATTTTTGCCCTTGGCCCCTGTTGCTCCATGTCGGTCGCCCCTTGAGTATAAAAGGAGGCCCGTGTGCAACGTAGAGGGGGTCGGCCACCTCGAGAACTCTCGCGAGGTTCAGCAATTCCACACACTCACGCTCGCCCTCGAGCTAGAAATCAATACCAATCCACAAAGCAGGAGTAGGGTTTTACGCATCCTTGCGGCCCGAACCTGGGTAAATCGCTCGCGTGCTTCGCCTCGGTTTACTCCTCGCACGACCAACCGCCCGCTTGCTTCGCCTCGATCTGCTCTTTGCGCAACCTCCGCCCCCCGCTGAACCAAAAGGGACCCGGTCCGCCGGTCCCATAGGTGCCCGTGGATCAGAAACCCCGGCACAGTTCGAATTGTATGGCTAGAAGTCATGAGCTTATTGGAAGTAAAGCAAATCTTTTACGGTTCCTCTACAGTTGTCCATGCTGTACTTTCCCCTTTTTCTGCTCTTCAAATCTGTCTCAATCAAGTATGATACACATCTGATTTCATATATAGACTGGCTATTAGGCTGGGGCTTGATCTAGATGCTCGCCCTATACATCAAAGGCCGACACCTTTCTTTTCCTTGTGTTCAGCGTCTCGGATATTGCATTATATGCACCAGTTCCAAATTATGTCTTGGGTCAATAGTTGGGTTGCCCCGCTCCTATGCTTACCTCCTTACGTTCCGCACGTTCGGCTAAGAAGGTAAAGGGAGAACAACTGCGATTGTACTTCCGCCTAGTTTGGTCAAGTGCCTCAGTGGAGAAAGCCGAAAACTGGCTGTCATAATATGCGAGAGCTGGTTGGTGAACCGATGGCAGTCCTGGAACTAAAAATCGTTAGTGATTGTCCCATGATGTCTACTACGCAACTTTATTCTTGTAGACATGTGTTGGGCCTCAAAGCGCAGAGTTTTGTAGGACAATAGCAATTTTCCCTCAAGTGGATGACCTAAGGTTTATCAATCCGTGGGAGGCGTAGGATGAAGATGGTCTCTCTCAAACAACCCTGCAACCAAATAATAAAAAGTCTCTTGTGTCCCCAACACATCCAGTATAATGGCAAATTGTATAGGTGCACTAGTTCGGTGAAGAGATGGTGACAAAAGTGTAATATGGATGGTAGAAATATATTTTTATAATCTTTTCGGGGAAACAAACAGGGGCATGTGCTTTCCCCTGACTCGTGCATGGATAAGTCAAGACCAAGCCAAGATGTACAAGAAACCAAGAGATTCGATGGACCAACATGCAGATCAGAAGGACCAAGAACGAGCCAAGGAAGCAGGATATCGTCAGGAGAAGAAGCCTCCCTTGCCCGGTAGGCGAGCCCGGCAAGGGGCGAAGCCACCCCCAGAAGCAGACAACCGAGGTGCCCCGGCAGGGCCTGTCGGGGCTCACAGAGGCAAAATCGCCTCACCAACCACTCCAACATGACCCTCGTCGTCAATCAGTGCGGTCTCAAGCCGCAAAGTGATTAAGTGGCAGCCATTCGCCACATGGCAGCCATTTCCTACAGGAGAAGCCCACAGATGACACCCATCCTGCAACGTGTCAGGAGAACAGGCGCGGAGCTGGCGAGATAGCCCCGCACACCTTGTCGGGCAACCAATGATGTGACATTAAGCGGTGCATTAAATGCGTCCTGTCAGCCCATATAGTTAGGTATGATAGCACTGTTTGCTATCTTATTAGTGCATAATGACTAGTTTGCCACTGTGGTTACCCCTTGATCTATAGAAGGAGGCCCATGGCAACCGTAGAAAGGGTTAGAAGATTGGATAACTCACACCCCCATATGTGTGTAGTCGCTGCTGCCTGAGGCAACCCCTGCCAGGCAAGTGTACTGCGCACCACCACCACCTTTTCCACCATCAATCCACCAAAGCATGAGTAGGGTTTTACGCCTCATGGTGGCCCGAACCTGGGTAAATTGCCTGTGTGATCTCTGCCACGCTGCCCCCACATTGGTCTACTCTTTGTGCAACGCGTCACCCCCTGCTGAACCAGCAACGGACCTCATGGTCCCATAGGTGGCCGAGGTTTCCCGCGACATCTTTGGCATGCCAGGTAGGAGGCTCGCTTGCGCGAACCTGAAGGCGTGCGTAGCGCGTCGTCTTCATCACCATCTTCATCTTCGACGACGTCACCGATCATGGCGCCCATGAAGACACATAAGTAAAGTGGGGCCATCCCCGCGCCGTTGTTGTTGATCTCCACGCCTCGCCATAGCCACGACTACGGTGAGAACCGTCACTGATGGCAATGGGTTCATCCCGGCGGCCCGTATGGCGTGCCCGCCATTCGGGCGCGGTTCGAAGAAAGGGCACAAGACATGCGGGCGCGAGCTCCTTCCTTCCCGTCCCCCCCTCGTCAGTAGTCGAACTGCTCTACCCTCCGCGTCGTTGATGTCGACGATTACCGTGCGACGTTCGGTCCAGTATTTCCCCTGTGTTGGGTAATCCTGAGCGAAGCGCTGGTATGAGTCCGTCGATTGATGCCTCGGCAAGCATACTTCGGCGACGCTGCCTGCATTGGCATGACCCACGCAACAGCAGCCGCTGCACTGACTCGAGGGGAGAGGAGCAAAAGGGAAGAGGACCAGGGAAGCCTGACATTATGCCCCGATGCTCACCGGCCGCAAGAAATGCATCTCGATCCTTACCGAGAATGAAGAAACCACATGATTGGCTTATGCTCCTCCAAGTGCCGCGGGCGCGCCCAGGAGCGCGGCCCGGCAGAGGAAAAAGGGGGCTCGAAACAAAAGCTAAGTTTGCGTTATCACCTCTTACTGATGCCTCCTTGCAATTGTTTATCCCTTAACCCTAGTGAGTGTTCGTATCATGAAAGCCCTCATGCGATGGAACCTTGGCTAGATTCTTGATCGCATCATCGTCCTATCCAGAGCCATGCTCGCAGGTCGAGAGGCCGCATCGAGAGCTACCTAGGAAAAACCTGCCGAGACGCATCCACGCCAAGATGACTGTTAAGGGTTAGACCCTTACAACAATCGCGACAATATGATATTGGCAGGCATCCAGAGCATACACAGGAATTGATCATACGAACGCAAGCATATAGGTTCAAAGGGATAAACACACATTTAAAATCCAGCTAGAAATATCAGTCTCATACAAACACTAGAGACAGAATGACTAAACGCAAAATAGATATCATGTTCCATTACAGGGCCCAGTGGAAACGATAGTGGCCCAATACTTGGTCCGGTGTCCAGGAGGAACAACTTAAATGCAAAGAACCCTCTCAGTGCGGGGAGCAGCTTTCTTCTTGGCAGCTGTGATATTGGCACCCGCCGGCGGCTTCTTAAATCCATCGTCAAGGTCGAGCTCTGGATGGCGGCAGGTGATATTGATCAGGACCATGAAGAGGGCTTTGCAGGCAAGCTTCTGGGACTCGGTCGCGAAGCGCTCAGCCGTCCCCTCTTCATGCACCTTCAGCTTGTCGATCAGCTCGTTGAAGAAGAGCCCCAACTTGACGCTCGGGACCTCTTGCTTGCTGACTGAGAAGACCGGGCCGTCTATGCCTGATACGTCTCCAACGTATCTATAATTTTTGATGGTTCCATGCCATTATATTATCTATTTTGGATGTGACATATACATTAATATGCTATTTTATATGATTTTTGGGACTAACCTATTAACATAGAGCCTAGTGCCAGTTTCTGTTTTTTCCTTGTTTTAGAGTTTCACACAAAAGGAATACCAAACGGAGTCCAAACAGAATAAAACTTTTGCCATGATTTTTCTTAGACCAGAAGACATCCAGGAGACTTGGAGTACAAGTCAAAGTAGCCTCAAGGCGGCCACAAGGGTGGAGGGCGTGCCCCCGACCTTGTGGGCCCCTCGTAGCTCCCCTGACCTAATTCTTTCGCCTATATATACTCTTATACCCCAAAAACATCCGGGGAGCCACGAAACCACTTTTCCACAGCCGCAACCTTCTGTACCTATGGGATCCCATCTTGGGGCCTTTTCCGGCATTCTGCCAGAGGGGGAATCGATCACGGGCTTCTACATCAACACCATTGCCTCTCTGATGAAGCGTGAGTATTATACTTCAGACCTACGGGTCCATAGCTAGTAGCTAGATGGCTTCTCTCTCTTTGATTCTCAATACAAAGTTCTCCTCGATGTTCTTGGAGATCTATTCGATGTAATACTCTTTTGCGGTGTGTTTGCCGAGATTCGATGAATTGTGGATTTATGATCAGCTTATCCATGAATATTATTTGAATCTCCTCTGAATTCTTATATGCATGATTTGATATCTTTGCAAGTCTCTTCGAACTACGATTTGGTTTGGCCAACTAGATTGGTTTTTCTTGCAATGGGAGAAGTGCTTAGCTTTGGGTTCAATCTTGCGGTGTCATTTCCCAGTGGCAGTAGGGGCAGCAAGGCACGTATTGTATTGTTGCCATCGAGGATAATAAGATGGGGTTTTCATCATATTGCTTGAGTTAATCCTGCTACATCATGTCATATTGCTTAATGCGTTACTCTGTTCTTATGAACTTAATACTCTAGTTGCAGGAAGGAAACGGTCGATGTGTGGAGTAATAGTAGTAGATGCAGAATCGTTTCGATCTACTTGACACGGACGTGATGCCTATATTCATGATCATTGCCTTAGATATCGTCATAACTTTGCGCTTTTCTATCAATTGCTCGGCAGTAATTTGTTCACCCACCATAATAATTTCTATCTTGAGAGAAGCCACTAGTGAAACCTATGGACCCAGGTCTATTTTCCATCATATAAGTTTCCGATCTACAATTCTAGTTTACTATTTACTTTACTTTGCAATCTTTTACTTTCCGTTCCATAAACCAAAAATATTACTTTACCGTTTATCAATCTCTATCAGATCTCACTTTGCGAATAACCATGAAGGGATCGACAACCCCTGTGTCGCATTGGTTGCAAGTTGGTGTTTGTTTGTGTAGGTATTTGGTGGCTTGTTGCGTAGTCTCCTACTGGATTGATACCTTAGTTCTCAAAACTGAGGGAAATACTTATGCTCCTTTGCTGCATCACCCTTTCCTCTTCAAGGAAAAAACCAACGCAAGCTCAAGAGGTAGCAATGTTATCACCACAGCTTGGGTGCCAAGGCGTTCGGCAATATCAATCAGGCTCTTGATCCAGAGGTCGCTCATGTCAACCTGGTTCTTCAACTTGTCCTCTGCATCTTGCAGGAGACGCTTGGCGGTTTCCAAATCCTTGGACAACAACTGATGTCTAGACTCGAGGGACTCCGTCGACCGCTCCAGCGAGCCGATCCTCGCCTTTATATCCGCGATGCTGCCATTGGCAGTCTCAAGGCTGTGGGTCTTACAGGAAAGCTGCGGCTGCACATCAGCCAAGTGGATCTCTGCGTGCCGTGCTTCTTCTTTGAGCGCCTCCACCTCTTTGGCGCCTTTGGCGAGATCCTCATTCATCTTAGCCACCTGTCGGTTAAGGTCAGTCTTGGCGGCATAGGCGGCAACTAGATCTTCAATAAGCTTCTTCAGCTGGGCAGCATTTTCAGTGGCAAGGGTGTCCAAAGCAGCACCATGCTTGTCCTCCAACTCTTTGGTGCATTGTTGTACCAGGGCCTCTAAACTTTCTTCCTTGGAGCGGAGGATGGCTTCGAGTTTCTCCACCCATAGGGATATCTCTCACTCTCTGGCGTCCAGAGATGCCTTGCGATCCGCCAAGTGTGTCTCCTGAGCCATGACATCCTCCCTCGTCATCAGGAGGTCCTCTTGCTACCTCATGAGCACCTTGAATTGCTTGTCATTCCACTCGCGCAACTCCAGACACTTGTTTTTCTACTTCTGGTCCACCTTGTTGGCAGACTCACGCCACTCCTTGAGCGCATGCCGCTTCTGGTTGTGCTGTGCCTGCATCTCCTTCATGCCCATCGCCATGGATTCCATGAAGGACAAGTCCATGGCGACGACGGCTGAGTCATCAGCCTCTCTGGCTCCCTGGTAAAGTGGAGCCAGGAGGCATTGAAGCTCTTCGTCGAGCTTTGCATCCATGGGCAGGGACAGGCCGGGGGCTTCAGCTCCGGGTGGTGACAGCACCATTGCTGGTGCGCTCGAGGTGGGTGGCGGAACCTCGGCAACTGTCCCAATGGCCGGGAGTGGGACCATGGTCTGAAGTGGGATTTTCACCTCAATGGCCACTTCCCCTACCGGGGCGTCCTCCGAAGAATGCTCCGTCACCGCTAAGGAGCCCTGTACATCCCCGACAGCAAGATCATGCCCCTCAGTAGCTACGAGCTCCGCAGCTTCATTCGTGGTAGCCCTCCCTATGTCAGCCACCACCTCCAACAGATCTGGTTCCTCGATTTTAGAGGCTGCGTATGAAAGCGCTAGTGAATAACCAAGAAATGGAAGTCGCGAGCAAATGAAGAAACCGGTGGAAGTAACCAGGACATGAAAGAAAAGAAGAATTAAGCAAGATACCTGGGGAGGTCTGCCGGGCAGGGGTCTCTGTTTCCCCGGCAACAATTGTTGCCGGGTCATGAGCTTCGTCCTCTATCGGGGTAGACTCGGCAGCCTTCTGCATGGTCTCAGCCGCGGAAGGTTCTACGACGATTTCTTTGGCTCGAGCGGCAGAGGAAGCATGCCCTTCAGGGAGGGGCTTTCCCTGCATCATCTCACCTCCTCCTCCTCCTCTGCTTGGGGGGACGGGGAGGCTATCTCCATCACCTCCAGTGGGCGGGGCCAAGTTTTCGCTCCCAGGTTGAGGGCTGGGCTAGGGGCTCGGTACTGGGGCTTCTGCGTCCTTCCCCGCCAAAGCCGAGCCCTCCACACCCTCCAGTGACCTGAGCCACCGGAGTCTCTTCTGAGAACGGTGGATGAGGGTCTCCGTGTCCTCCTCCACTTCCCTGCCGGCGACAACAAGAACATGAGGTTAGTTAGCAAAAGCATTCAAGCCAGCCTAAGAGATATCTACCATGAATGGAAATCTTCCTTACTCTCTCGTGATGAGCATGGAGTTCAAGTTGAACTCCGTGGGAGGAGGAGACTCCCGTCCTCTCTTCAGAGATGGAAGGGTGGAGCTCCCCGGCAGCTTGGGTGCATGCCGTGACATCAGGAGCTCCGGGGAAGACGAGCTCCGCGAGGAGCTCGAGCTAGAGCGGGGGCTAGACTTCGCCTCCACGGCCTCCGGCCATTTGGCGGAAGGAGCCTTGGCTTGAGAAAGGTGAGGGGATTGACGACACGCCACCTCGGCCTTGGTAGACTTGGTGGAGGTCTTATTCACCCTCTTGGTGGCTGGCGTTGGGTTGGAGGTTGCCACCCCTCGGGCTGCGGCGCGCCTGCGGGTACGCTGATCTGGGTCCGGGGCGGGGGCTTGCGGTCCAACCGCAAGCCACTCATCTTCAGGGGCCGCTGCCACGTCCTCCTCCCTCTCCTCCTCCTCCTCCTCTCCCTCCTAGAGCTCCGTTGCTTCTGTGGCTAAGGCGTCTAGCCTGGCAAAGTCATCCCTGACAAGCTCTTCCTCGACAGCATTTTCCGTGGCTTGCGCCTCGCTACCGCCCTGGGAAGAGCTTCCGTCCCCAGCCTTCCCTTTGCCCTTCCCACCCTTTGCGGCCTTATCCATCTCTGCGTGGCGGGCTGCCTTGTCCTCCTCGACCCTCTTCAGAATATACGCCACCTCCGCAGCGAAGGTGCATTTATACATCCCATCTTCAGTCCCGGTGGCCCTCTCCACCAGGGTACTCGACCACTGGAGCTCTTCGTCCAGAGTGGGGAGCTTCCAAGAGCCCGAAACCCCTTCAGCATTGCAGTCTGGCATCCATTTTAATATCCGGTCCCAGGCAAAATTGACATTCAGAGGGATGACGGTTGCCGAGAGCTTGAAAAACTCGAAGCGACCGAACAGTTGATCGCACAACCAGCCATGGCCATAAACTGACAAGTTATTGGCCAACCCCGGGAGCAACCTCATCCTATCTGTAGCGTCACCATACAACCACGCAGGTCTATCCCTTTCCTGCAGCAGAGAAGAAGAAAAATCTGCCCCCACATGCTCAATGGTTAACCCGGCAGTCACCAAACGGGTAATCTTGTTCATTGTCGGGCGCAACCTATCCTCGGTAACGCCCTTGGCGTTCCAATCCTTGCTGCGCTCAATGCAGTGCTTCTGTGCTTCGCAGAACTCGGGGGCTTCCTTGTCCTGGATCCAACACCAGTCCCCTCTCCATTCGTCCCACCTTTCGCGCTGGTTCCCAGGGAGGTAATCCTAGATCCTCCTTGCCATGTGTGGCATCTAGCTGATGATTCCAGAGCGGTTGAATTTGCTCTCCACCCGCGGGATGAAGTAATGCCGGAACAGATCCACATTGGGCTTCACTCCGACAAAATTCTCACACAAATGCATGAAGATGGCCATATTCGCTGTTGCATTTGGCGTGAAATCAAGGAGGTGGAACCCATACATGTGCATGAGTGCCTCGAAGAACTTGGAGAAGGGGGGGACAGAGGCTGCAGATGAAGTAAGCAGCTAAGAACCAATAAGAATCCGGCGGATCCTCCTTCCCCGCCGCATAAACTACGGGCGCTCCATGCCCTTTCTCAACGGGCCTCCCCCACAAATACCCATACTTTTCCTGAAGAACGGGGCCGCTCAAGGTAGATGGGACGAAGATGACGTCTTCGCTCTGTTTCTTGTTCAGCTCCGCCGACCTCTTGCTTCCCTCGGCGGTGGCCTCCTTCGTCACGGCCATCGGCTTCTTATTCTCCGCGGGTTTCTTCCCCATTCCTGCGGCAACACTGAGGGGAGAAGGATTCGATGGGGAGGACGGCGGCGGCAGGAGGAACGAGGGGAGAAACTATCGCCTGGCTTGCAGAGGAAGAAGGTCGGGGAGCGAAGCGGGAGACAGGTGAATCGGAGACAACCGAGGTGCCTCAGCAGGGCCTGCCAGGGCTCACGGAGGCAAAATCGCCTCACCAACCACTCCAACACGACCCCCATCATCAATCAGTGCGGTGTCAAGCCGCAAAGTGAGTAAGTGGCAGCCATTCTCCACATGGCAGCCATTTCCTACAGGAGAAGCCCACAAATGACACCTGTCTTGCGACGTGTCAGGAGAGCAGACGCGGAGCTGGCGAGATAGCCTGGCAAGCCTTGCTGGGCAACCAATGATGTGACGTTAAGTGGTGCATTAAATGCGCCCTATCAGCCCGCAGAGTTAGGTATGATAGCACTGTTTGTTATCTTATCATTGTGTAATGACTACTTTGCCACTGTGGTTACCCCTTGATCTATAAAGGAGGCCCATGGCAGCCGTTGAAAGGGTTAGAAGATTGGATAACTCACACCCCCATACGCGCGTAGTCGCTAATGCCTGAGGCAACCCCTGTCGGGCAAGTGTACTGTGCACCACCACCACCTTTTCCACCATCAATCCACCAAAGCAGGAGTAGGGTTTTACGCCTCATGGTGGCCCAAACCTAGGTAAATTGCCCGTGTGATCTCTACCGCGCTGCCCCCACGCTGGTCTGCTCTTTGGGTAATGCGTCGCCCCCCCTGCCGAACTAAAAGTGCGTTATATCGACTAGAGGGGGGGGTGAATAGGCGATTTTTAAGAAAGTCTTCAAAACGTGGAAGTTATGAAGACAAACGATAGAAATAAACCTATTACACTGCAGCGGAAGGTAGACTACACCAGGCAAGCCATAGTCAAGTATTCAATAGTGAAAGCACATTGACTAATAGCAGCAATGTAGTAAGGATCAGGTAGGAAGATATTGTGAAGCCACACAGAACATGCAGTCACTCAGTGAAGACAAAAGATAGTGCGAACATACAATGACTTCACAAGGAGTAACAGTAAGTAAAGGGAAGGGAAGATGGAACCAGTGACTCGCTGAAGACAATGATTTGTTGGACCAGTTCCAGTTGCTGTGACAACTGTACGTCTGGTTAGGGCGGCTAGGTATTTAAACCTTAGGACACACAGTCCCGGACACCCAGTCCTGAACACGCAGCTCAGGACACCCAGTCCTCACCGTATTCCCCTTGAGCTAAGGTCACACAGACCTCGCCCAATCACTCTGGTAAGTCTTCAAGGTAGACTCCCAAACCTTCACAGACTTCGTTCACCGGCAATCCACAATGTCTCTTGGATGCTCAGAACACGACGCCTAACCGGCTGGAGGATGCACAGTCCTCAAGTGTAATAAGTCTTCAGATCACACAGACAAGAAGACTTAAGTGATGCCTAATTCTCTTTGGCTCTGGGTGGTTAGGGCTTTATCCTTGCAAGGAATTCTCTCTCAAAGGCTTCGAGGTGGGTTGCTCTCAAACGACAAAAGCCGTACTCTCAATCTGAGCAGCCAACCATTTATGGTTGTAGGGGGTGGGCCATTTATAGCCACTTGGCAACCCGACCTGATTTGTCCGAAATGACCCTGGGTCACTAAGGAACTGACACATGTTCCAACGGTCAGATTTCAAACTCACACGGCAACTTTACTTGGGCTGCAAGCAAAGCTGACTTGTCCGACTCTGGACAAGATTCGCTCTCATAGTCTTCACTCGAAGACATAGGTTTTGGTTAGGCATCACTGCAATCATTCTGACTGGTTCTCTTGGACCCCACTTAACAATACGGTGGTTCCTATGACTCAACACAAAAGAAAAAGAACTACGAAAGATCTAAGTCTTCGAGCTCCATAGGCTTCATGTGGTGTCTTCTCTTGTCATAGTCTTCAATGTGAATATCTTCATATACCACCTTTGACTTCAATGTCTTCATACATTTTTAGGGGTCATCTCTGGTAGGAAAACCGAATCAATGAGGGACTTCTACCTGTGTTATCCTGCAATTCTCACAAACACATTAGTCCCTCAACTAGGTTTGTCGTCAATACTCCAAAACCAACTAGGGGTGGCACTAGATGCACTTACAATCTCCCCCTTTTTGGTGATTGATGACAAACTAGTTGAAGTTTTCAACGGGGAATATAATCTGTGAACTTGTAAAGGATAAGGAATAGTCTTCATAAGTTGCAAGGGCTCCCCCTGAAGATGTGCATATAAGTAATTTGCTTTTGGAATGCAAATGCACATGGCAGGTTGTACTTGTGGAGATCCACTTCAACTTATGATGACAATCCACTATGCATGTGAAGGTATATGAAGATAATGACATGCATAATGGAAAATGGACGTCTGCAGAATGATCTAAGTGCGGAATTTATCGTCGCACATGCGGAATTTATCATCGCAAAACAAGGTGGCAGATAAGTAGCAGACGACCATCGAGTTTAAGTGTTACAACTCAAAAAACCAAATGTAGCAAAACGAGAGTTGTAATCACGAAGCAAAATATAAAGCACCCGCCCATATGGACCCGCTTGAAGACTATCAACCTCATATGCTTCTCCCCCTTTTGTCAGTAAGGACCAAAAAGGTTTGAAGACATAGAGTATCTACTCGTTCCCATGAGGAGTAGGTGAAGTGGCAGGGTCGTTGGTGGTGTTTGGCGGTGCTGAAGAGCTTGGAGCAGAGTCGAAGCATGCTGAAGGAGGTGGCGGTGAAGTAGCATCGTCTTCATCCTCGATAACTCTGGCAGTCACAGTTGCAGCAGAGGAAGAGAACTCAGAGTCTTCAAGGGATGGAGTTCGTAGCAGCACAGCCCTTCGAGGAGGTGTGGAGTCAAACTTGAAACGCTCAGTGAAGCCATCCTCTTGAAGATCATCTTCAGAACACATCAGCGTTAGCCCTTTCCATGTGCGGCGAGAGGTTTCATGGGCAACAAAGGCATTCTTGGTGGCAAGATTGCGAACGCGATTAACATCCACCAAGAGGATTTTCATCTGACGCTTCAGCCAGTCATGATGCCTATCCTGTTTCTGATGAAGAGCCACAAGAAGCTCTCGGTTGTTGAGAACACGAGTGCGCTTCTTGGGTCGTGGAGCAGTTGTACTATCAGTGGCTTCAGTGGAAGTAGGATGTGGTGCACGTGTAGTGCCAGCCAAAGGATACACACGAGTGACTGCTTCGACTCCTTCAATGTTCTGAGAGAAACTCTGATGCTCTGCATTCTGAAGACTTAGAGGTTCTTTGGCAGGCTCAGGATAGATGGCTTCAATAGACATATCCACATCAGGCAGAAAAATCCGATGATTGCAAGCAGATGGCTGATATGAGATAGCAGAGTGAAGTTTGATCAGCCGCATTACCCATGGGGCATAGAACTTCAAGCCAAACATATCAGAGCCTGATGCAGCAAGTTGGCGAATGAAGAAGTCCTGTGCATTGAAGCATTTTCCATGAAGAATATAGAAGACCAAAGTCTTCATTGCACCCTCAAGCTTGGCATGTGGAGAGTGCCCTTTGATGGGCCAGAGAGTTCGCCTGATGATGCGATAAATGGTTCTTGGCAGATACTCAAGGTCTTCAACGAAGAACTCCGTGGGATAAGCAGCATCTTGGGGCAATGGCTTCATCATGCTGAGCATCTGACTCATATCAGGTTCATGCTTCTGAAGGATGCTCTCAATAGCTTCACTATGAAGCTGACAGCCATGCTCGTAGAGATCACCAGGAGTGGGCAAACCAGTGAGCTCAATGATGTCAAAGGCATTGGCTTCGTGATGAACGTTTCCTGTCATCCACTCCAGGACCCAAGTCTTCGGATCTCTGCTATATCCGCGGATGTGAAGTGTGGCATAGAATTGGAGCAGCAACTCTTCATTCCAATGCTCTTGGTCAGTAACGAACGACAGCAGTCCAACTTCCTTGAAGCAATCTAGAGCTTTTTCCAGACAGGGCAGACCAGCTATAGCTTCAATGTCAAGGCGCTTGTGTGGGAAGATGCGACCTTGGTTGTAAAGAATACATGAGTAATAGCTTTGCTGCAGATAGCTCCAGAACCGATCAGATGATATCCTTTCCCTTGAGTAGGGGTTCCTGGAGCTATTAAAGAATGTGTTGTCTGCTCTGAAGCCATTGATATTGAAGGAGCCAGGTGCTGATGCAGGACCTGGGAACGTTGGCAATCTTGGGATTGGCTTCTGTACCTGAGGCCTGTGCTCAACATGATAGTCGAACTGGGGACCGGCAGCAGCCTCAGGAACAGAAGTGTCGGGATCAGTGGCTTTGCTGTCTTCTGATGCTTTTGTTGGGGAGGGCTCCACATTAGCTTCATTAGTGGTGGTGGCAGCCGCAAGATTTTCAATCACGTTCTCCTTGAGAACTGCTTCTTGGTGGGATAGGGGAGTGGCAACTTGTGGGACTTCTTCTTCCGCGGCTGATGCAGCCGGATTGTCTTCAGCAGAGACTTGAGGCCTTGGACCTTTGTGAAGCCTACGCAACGCAGGCGACGCCTGTGGAGTTGGAGTTGGCTGGGCCTCAAGGTCTTCTTCCTCTTGTGGGCGATCCGCCCATGAAGCATTCTGTGCAATTTGCGTTAGTGGACGACCAATGCTGATGAGTTCGCTGTTCTCGAGCTGAGGAAGGACTGCACCATCTTCTACATGGTCATGTTGACCAATGTCTTCAACAGCGATGGGATCAGCTGCTGGAAAGTCTTCAGCTTCATGAGCCTCTGTGGAAGCAGGCTCATGGATTGTCAGTTGACGTTCAGCGTCCGGATAAACCATAGAAATAGGTTCAACGATCAAAGGCTCTGTGGGAGCAGCCCGATCTTTCTTGGTCTTCCTCTTCTTCTTGGAGGGGGCAGTAGGAGAGGCTTCAGGATGTTTCCTCTTCCTAGCTTCAGCCTCAGCAGTCCACGTCTTCTTGAGCTCTGAAGCGGTTGACCGGCTTTTTGGCTTCGAGCCAGTCAGTCTAGTTGGGAAGACAATGGGAACTCCTTCCTTCCTTGGTGCGTCGGGTTCAGCCATAGCGGGCTTCTTCTTCTTCTTTGCAGCCATCCTGGGGTCGATGCCAGGACGCCCAAGGGCCTTGCGCTTCTCAGCCTCATTGTAGGCTTGCACACATCTGTCAGCCAGAGCCTTCATGCGCTCACGCGAACCCTGAGCTTCTGCACGTTTCTTTACAAAGGCTTCCTTGAGCTCGTGCATCATTGTCTTGAAGTTTTTCACTTCTTGCACGCTGAGCTTGGCCATATGCTTCTTGAACTGAGCCTTTTCATAGTCAATCTTTTTCTTCAGTTCAACAATGCGCTGAGCGACAGCTAGCTCTGAAGCAATGGCGCCTTGGAAGGCGACACTGAGGCCAATGGGTAGTTGCAGATCTTCAAAGCTGATGTTTGGCGTGTCAAACCACTCGTCAATGAAGTTGTGGATGATGGTTAGATCAAAGAGAGGCAGATCATTGAAGATTTCTGCTTCTTCTTTGCTCTTGATGAGTTGCTCAAGAGCGTCATCTGCAAGATCTTCATCACTTGACAGATCGATGGCATCATTGCGCAGAATGGCAGCAGCTGTTAGCTCTTGGCCGGTGTGAGGCAGAGGCATCTTGACCTTCTGGGGCTTGGAGATGCGTGATAAGTCTTCGGACTGCACACTGTCTTCAGGAGGTGCAGTTGCCAGTGGCTTCGCCCGTGAGATTTTTGGTGAAGGGGCAGGCTTAGAAGCTTTAGGCTTCTGCAGCTCCTTTGTCTTCGGCGCTGCAGGCGCTTCATCTGATTCAGCGTCAGCTGCAGGCTCATTCACTGCAGTCCCTTGAACCAAGATGTGGGTGATGAGGCCTTCAAGGTTGTAGAAAGGACCGATGACATTGGGTTCTGCATCTCGTGTGCCATCAGCCCTTGGAGCTGAGGGACCAGGATTGAAGTCTAGTCCCAATGTCTTCTTGTTTTTCTTTGCTGAGTTTTGGGCAAACTGGAAGTTGCGCTTGAACAGATTGTCGTCACGACACCATAGTAGTGACGATGGGTGTGCATCAGCAGGCTGTGGCCCACGGACCATGCAGGGATAGAAGCCTTGTTCAATGGCTTCATCTCTGGACCTGGGTAGAAGATTCTTGTATAGGATGTCTCCCCACGGTCTCTTGATGGCATTTTTCTCAGCATATTCCTGGGTTACAAATCGGTATTTGAACCATTTTTCTGCCCAATATCTTCGAATCCATTGGATTCGGGTCTTGCGCTGATTGTAATCCTCTTCAGGATCTGTCTTGTATAGTTTTGAGAGGTCATCTGGCAGATCTCTAGATGTTTCTCCATGACGCTTTCTGCCACCCTTCCTTGCTGATTTCTCTGAAGCCATAAACTTTAAACTGAAAGGCTTCAACACATTCAAAGGCTTCAAAGGTTTTCGCTTGCTGGACAAACAGGAACTGGCTTCGGGAGAATTTATGTGATGCTGTAAGAATTCTGCAAATGAATGCAGACTATGAGAACCAAAGGATTCTCCCACGGACATGTACCTATGACAGCATTAAGGTGCGAGGGAAGGGGAAGAGGTCATATGCATTCTCAGAAGATTTTGAAGATAAATCAGTTTAGAAGACATTGACCTCATCGTGCGAAGACATTCACTCATAGATAAGGAGTTGGTTCCAGATTTGTACGAATCCACGGATCAGTACAAGTGAGGAATCTAACTACTTTGTGAAGCATAAGTGAATATACTAGGCATGTTATGAGATGCAGTATGAGAGAGATCTAACTTGAGTGAATAGAAACTGCTTGTGGTAGAAAGTGACAAAGCCATAGGATCAACGGTGCCGTAAAAAGGAAGTTTTATTTACCACACTAAGAACTGCTAGACGGAGTGGGAGATGAGGCCGAGCAGTTCAATCTTCCGTGCCCTAACTTGGCGACGGAGGACACCTACGGCGATGGCGGAGAGGACGATGTCCGCGGTCGGCGTGAAGACGGCGTCGGAGAGGTTGCGGCAGCGAAGCGCTTCGTCGCCGGCGTCGTCGAGGGCTAGCGGTGGCGCTAGGGTTCGTGGGAGAGTGGAAGAAGAGATAATGACCGCTGTGAAGTGTGTATTTATAGGCACAGGGGCGGCACTGCGTTAATACACAGGTGCCCCTGGCGATTCGCATCTGAGGGACACATGGCCATTATGCGGAATTTTGGGGTTTGTTCCACGTCCCACGCACGCCTGGATTGTCGGGTGGTCGTTCCTACTTCTCTGGGTTTCATGTGGAGGAATGAGCATTGAAAACGGACTTAATGGTTGTCTCTGTATCTTCTGCTGACAAGGACGCAGAGAAGACATTTGATAGTTTTAATAGAATGCATATGATTTGGAGAGATAGAATTTGAGATAGAAAGCATAGAGAGGTTAGGGTCCGATCACATTCACTTAGTTCAAAAGATTCAACAAGGAGACATAGCTATAAGTGAATGCTGTAGAGGACAGAACACTAGTAGATATATATATCTATATAATCAACATAGTGAAGATAATTATGAAGATAAGTTGAGATTGAAGCCAAGCTAAATGTGAAGACATAGCAAATGTAACGCCATGAGTGAAACACTTCAAAATAGAACATTTGGTGGTGGCGTTACCCACCGTATAGGAAGTATTAGACCCAGACACGGCGCACAATTATCGTGGCGCTCCGAAGTCAAATTCCACATTAATGTATTCACACTTAGAATGTATGTCTTCATTGATTGAAGATATACTTTACTTCGTGTGTTGCACATCTAAGTCATCAATATGCATAAGGGTTAGGATGTGTGCCTGATCACAGGACATTTGAGGATTCCAGGATATTTAGCTCACACCGTAACTTGCAAAATCTCTTCTCATCCAAGGGCTTGGTGAAGATATCTGCCAATTGCTCTTCAGTGTTGACGTGTATGATATCAATATCTTCCTTCACAACATGATCTCTGAGAAAGTGATGACGAATTTCAATGTGCTTTGTCTTCGAGTGCTGAACTGGGTTGTTTGCAATCTTGATGGCGCTTTCGTTGTCGCAGTGAAGTGGCACTTGCTTCAGATGAATGCCATAGTCCTTGAGTGTTTGCTTCATCCACAGAAGCTGAGTGCAGCAAGATCCAGCAGCAATGTATTCAGATTCAGCAGTGGAGAGAGATACACAGTTCTGCTTCTTTGAAGACCAACATACAAGTGATCATCCCAGAAAGTGACATGTGCCTGAAGTAGACTTGCGATCAACTTTGTCACCAGCATAATCAGCATCCGAGAATCCAACCAGATCAAACTCTGAGCCCTTTGGATACCATAATCCTAGAGTTGGGGTGTGAGCCAAATATTGAAGAATTCGCTCAGCTAAGTGATGCGACTCCTTTGGTGCCGCTTGAAATCGAGCACACATGCAAACACTAAGCATAATATCTGGCTAGATGCACATAGATAAAGTAAAGAACCAATCATGGAGCGGTATACCTTTTGATCGAACTCTTTACCATTGTCGTCGGGACCCAGATGATGTTTGGCTGGCATTGGCGTCGTGAAGCCTTTGCAGTCTTGCATACCGAACTTCTTCAGGCAATCTTTGAGATACTTCTCTTGAGATATGAAGATGTCGTTGCGTTGCTGTCGTATTTGAAGACCGAGGAAGAACTTCAGCTCTCCCATCATGGACATCTGATATTGCTCTTGCATCATATATCCAAACTCTTCACTGTACTTCTGATTGGTGCAGCCGAAGATAATGTCATCCACATATATTTGGCACACAAATAGTTCACCATCATATGTCTTCTGAAGAGAGTGGGGTCGAGGGAACCACGTATGAAGCCTTTGCTCTTTAGGAAGTATTTGAGTGTGTCATACCAAGCCCGAGGGGCTTGTTTGAGGCCATACAGTGCCTTGTGAGCTTGTATAACCATGTCAGGGATGATTTTGGATCTTTCAAAGCCAGGCGGTTGTGCAATACACTTCTTCTTCAATCTTGCATTGAAAAAGCACTCTTCACATCCATTTGATATAGAAGTATTGTTATGATTGAATTTGCATAGGCCAGCAGTATGCGTATGGCTTCAAGTTAGCCACAGGAGCAATGTTTCCATCGAAAGTCAATGCCTTCCCATTGAGTATATCCTTGAGCACGAGACGAGCTTTGTTTCTGACCAACTTGACCATGCTCATCTTGCTTGTTGCGGTATATCCATTTGGTTGCCTATTATATTGTGCTTCCGTGGATCAGGACGGCTTAACCAGGTTCATACATTATTCAGCTCAACTGTTTGAAGCTCTTCTTGCATAGCTTGATCCATTCAGGTTCCAATGAGGCTTCTTCAAACTTTCTTGGGTTTCGTTATTGAGACGAATGCGAAGTGCCCCACAGAAATTTGCCTAGCTGAGTTTCCTTTGAACGAGTGAGTGGACCGGGTGCATTGATGCTATCAATTATTCTTTCAATCTGCACTTCATTGGCAAACACGAGGATGTACAGGGCGAAGATTTTTGCTCTTGCTGATCATTGTCATTGTTAGAGAATGTCTTCAGGATGAGCTCTTCATGTTGATCAGGTGCTGAGATGATAAGTTCTTCTTCAGGATGAGCTTCGGAAGGTATAATTTCTCCAGTTCCCATTAGCTTGATTGATTCACTGGATGGAACTTCATCTAGCACATTTGGCAGTTGCTCTCTTTGTGAACCATTGGTCTCATCGAACCGCACATCCACTGTTTCAACCACTTTGTAATGAAAGAGATTGAAGACTCTGTAGGAGTGCGAATCCTTTCCATATCCAAGCATAAAACCCTCATGTGCTTTTGGTGCAAACTTTGAGGTGTGATGTGGGTCCTTGATCCAGCACCTGGCTCCAAATACTCTGAAGTAACTGACATTTGGCTTCTTGCCAGTAAGGAGCTCATAAGATGTCTTGTTCAGAAGCTTGTGAAGATAAACACGATTGATTGTATGGCATGCAGTATCAATGGCTTCAGGCCAGAATTTTCTTGGAGTCTTGTATTCATCTAGCATCATTCTGGCCATCTCAATGAGTGTTCTGTTCTTGCGTTCGACGACGCCATTCTGCTGTGGCGTGTACGGAGCCGAGAATTCATGTGTGATGCCCAAGGTATCAAGATATGTATCAAGGCCAGTGTTCTTGAATTCAGTGCCATTGTCAATTCTGATGGGCTTTATCTTGGCGCCATAATTGTTCATAGCTCGATTGGCGAAGCGTCTGAAGACATCCTGCACTTCAGTCTTGTAAAGGATTATGTGCACCCAAGTATATCTAGAATAATCATCAACAATGACAAAGCCATAGAGACAAGCAGTAGTAGTAAGAGTTGAGTAATGAGTGGGACCGAAAAGATCCATGTGAAGCAGTTCGAAAGGTCGAGTAGTGGTCATGATTGTCTTTGAGGGATGTTTGGCCCTCGTCATCTTCCCTGCTTCGCAGGCACCGCATACGTGATCTTTCTTGAACTTGACGCCCTCGATGCCTATGACATGCTTCTTCTTTGAAAGGGTGTGGAGGTTCCTCATGCCAGCATGCCCTAGCCTCCGATGCCAGAGCCAGCATTCTGAAGCTTTTGCTAGAAGACATACGGCAAGCTGTGGTCCTGCTGATAAATCTACCACGTACAAATCATCTTTTCGATACCCTTCAAATACTAGAGACTTGTCAGATTCCATTAGTACAAGGCAACGATATTTTCCAAATATTACGATCATGTTCAAATCGCAAAGCATTGAGATAGACATTAAGTTGAAGCCAAGGGATTCGACAAGCATGACATTATCCATGTGTTGATCCCTTGAGATTGCAACTCTACCTAGACCCAATACCTTACTTTTACCAGTGTCAGCAAATGTGATGTGGCTCTTGTCGGATGGACGTAAGGTTGAGTCCATAAGAAGGCTTCTTTTGCCAGTCATGTGATTTGTACACCCACTATCAATAATCCATTCTGAAGACACTGGTGTCGTACCCTACAGTGCAGTTAGGGGGATAGGCTTCACCAAGAGCATTGTGAAGCAAAAACATTTGACGAACCAGTGGGTTATGAAAGCTTAGATCCAGATTAGGACTAATAGGGAGAGTAGCAAGCGATTCAGGAACGAAGTACATAGTAAGACCATTCAGGCATTTGATCTTGCGCCCTACAAGATGTTTAAGGTCCCCAGCAATAGCGTCAGATGATTTTGGTTTTCTGCTGGAGACCTTTCCCTGCAAAAGAGAGTTAAGCTTTCTTAGCCACCCACATCTTCAAGGGTGGCTTAGAAGCAATAAGTCTAAGTGCAGCATCTGAGAATTTTGGCTTTGGAGCCCTAGCAAACAGTCTTGCAGGCGGACAATAGTACTCATAAGAATAAGCAGAATAGTTCTTGGTCTTATGAACATGACAGTTTGACGAACCGCTCTCATATTCATATGCCTGAGTATGGTTTCCCTGCAAAACATTTGCGTTAGTGCGACTCAGGTGAGTCCTCTGTCTGTATGAAGCCTTTGGACCGTATGAAGCCTGTGGTCTGAGGTTTGTCTTCTTCACGTGAGGTGTCATGATGACATTCACAGGAAGATTCTCCAGACACCTTTTCGGAACCCAGATCTTCTTCATAGGCGGTCCATTCCTGCAGTTAGTACCAATGTACCTGGCAAACACTTCACCATTCTGATTCTTAAACAGTATATAGTTTGCATCAAAGGATTCATCAATGATAATGGGGTTAGCACAAGTGAAGCCAGATAGATTGGATGGATCTGCTGAAGGTTCCTTTGCAGCAACCCACATGGTTTTGGGGTACTGCTCAGGTTTCCAGTAAGAGCCATCAGCATTCATTTTCCTTACGAACCCAACACCCTCTTTCCTCGGGTTTCGGTTCAGAATCTGCTTTTTGAGGACATCACATAGTGTCTGATGCCCTTTAAGACTTTTGTACATCCCTGTTTCAAGCAATGTCTTCAACCTAGCATTCTCATCAGCAATAGCGGTGGTATCCTCAGCAGAGGGGTTAGTTACCACATCAACAGTTGAAGATATTGCAACAGCAGTAGCAGTAGAACATTCAGCAACAGAAGTAGCATTATCACGCTCAATGCATTTAAGACATGGTGGTTCAAATCCTTCCTGAGCGGAACTGATCTGTTTGGCGCGAAGTGACTCGCTTTCCTTTTGAAGATCTTCATGAGCCGCTCTCAATTTCTCAAGATCTTGCTTCCTTTGAAGATAATCATAGGAAAGCTTTTCATGAGTTGTTGAGAGAGTTTCCTTTCGACTTTCAAGTTCCTGATACTTAACGTGAAGATTTTTTATGTCTTCAATTAAGGATTCAGATCGAGTCATTTCAGCACCTAACAGATCATCGCTTCTGTCTAACAGTTTTTGAATATGTTCCATAGCTTTCTGTTGTTCAGTTGCAATTTTAGCAAGTGTTTTGTAGCTGGGTTTTGAACCACAATCAGAGTCATCATCACTAGATGTTTGATAGTGAGTAGTGCGTGTGTTTACCTTGGCACCGCGTGCCATGAAGCAGTAGGTAGAAGCGGAGTAGTCCTTGTCATTTGCATCGGTGTCGGTGATGAAGTCATTGTCTTCAGTGTTGAAGATGGACTTGGCAACATATGCTGTAGCCAGACTTGCGACGCCTGAATCGGACTCCTCCTCAGACTCCACCTCCGCCTCCTCAGAAGCAGACTCCTCCTCTGAATCCATTTCATTGCCAACAAATGCACGTGCCTTGCCAGATGAGCTCTTCTTGTGTGATGAAGACTTTGAGGAAGACTTGGAAGAAGACTTTGAGTATTTCTTCTTCTTCTTGTCGTCAGAGTCATATTCCTTGCTCTTCTTCTTCTTTTTGTTCTCATTGTCCCACTGTGGACACTCAGAAATGAAGTGGCCAAGTTTCTTGCACTTGTGACATGTTTTCTTCTTGTAGTCATGAGCAGAAGCTTCATCATTCCTTGAGCTTGATCGGGAAGACTTTCTGAAGCCTTTCTTCTTGGTGAATTTTTGGAACTTCTTGACAAGCATAGCAAGTTCCCTTCGAATGTCTTCAGGATCATCAGAATTGCTGTCAGATTCTTCTTCAGATGAGGAGATAGCTTTTGCCTTCAAGGCATGAGTTTGCCCATAGTTTGGACCATAGATATCTCTTTTCTCAGAAAGCTGAAACTCATGTGTGTTGAGCCTCTCAAGTATGTCAGACGGATCGAGTATCTTGAAATTAGGACGTTCTTGAATCATCAGGGCTAGGGTGTCAAACGAACTATCAAGTGATCTCAGTAGTGTCTTGACGACTTCATGTTTGGTGATCTCAGTAGCGCCGAGGGCTTGAAGCTCATTTGTGATGTCAGTGAGTCGGTCAAATGTGAGTTGGACATTCTCATTGTCATTTCGCTTGAAGCGGTTGAAGAGGTTGCGAAGGACACTGATTCTCTGATCTCTCTGGGTTGAGACGCCTTCATTGACCTTGGAGAGCCAGCCCCAGACCAGCTTAGATGTTTTCAAAGCACTCACACGACCATACTGTCCTTTGGTCAGATGACCACAGATGATATTTTTGGCAATAGAGTCCAGTTGAACGAATTTCTTGACATCAGCAGCAGTGACACCTTCTCCAGCCTTGGGAACGCCGTTCTCGACGACATACCATAGGTCGACGTCAATGGCTTCAAGATGCATGCGCATCTTATTCTTCCAGTAGGGATATTCAGTTCCATCGAAGACGGGGCATGCAGCGGAGACTTTAATTATCCCTGCAATCGACATAGCTAAAACTCCAGGTGGTTAAACCGAATCACACAGAACAAGGGAGCACCAAGCTCTGATACCAATTGAAAGTGCGTTATATCGACTAGAGGGGGGGGGGTGAATAGGCGATTTTTAAGAAAGTCTTCAAAACGTGGAAGTTATGAAGACAAACGATAGAAATAAACCTATTACACTGCAGCGGAAGGTAGACTACACCAAGCAAGCCATAGTCAAGTATTCAATAGTGAAAGCACATTGACTAATAGCAGCAATGTAGTAAGGATTAGGTAGGAAGATATTGTGAAGCCACACAGAACATGCAGTCACTCAGTGAAGACAAAAGATAGTGCGAACATACAATGACTTCACAAGGAGTAACAGTAAGTAAAGGGAAGGGAAGATGGAACCAGTGACTCGTTGAAGACAATGATTTGTTGGACCAGTTCCAGTTGCTGTGACAACTGTACGTCTGGTTAGGGCGGCTAGGTATTTAAACCTTAGGACACACAGTCCCGGACACCCAGTCCTGAACACGCAGCTCAGGACACCCAGTCCTCACCGTATTCCCCTTGAGCTAAGGTCACACAGACCTCGCCCAATCACTCTGGTAAGTCTTCAAGGTAGACTCCCAAACCTTCACAGACTTTGTTCACCGGCAATCCACAATGTCTCTTGGATGCTCAGAACGCGACGCCTAACCGGCTGGAGGATGCATAGTCCTGAAGTGTAATAAGTCTTCAGATCACACAGACAAGAAGACTTAAGTGATGCCTAATTCTCTTTGGCTCTGGGTGGTTAGGGCTTTATCCTCGCAAGGAATTCTCTCTCAAAGGCTTCGAGGTGGGTTGCTCTCAAACGACAAAAGCCATACTCTCAATCTGAGCAGCCAACCATTTATGGTTGTAGGGGGTGGGCTATTTATAGCCACTTGGCAACCCGACCTGATTTGTCCGAAATGACCCTGGGTCACTAAGGAACTGACACGTGTTCCAACGGTCAGATTTCAAACTCACACGACAACTTTACTTGGGCTGCAAGCAAAGCTGACTTGTCCGACTCTGGACAAGATTCGCTCTCATAGTCTTCACTCGAAGACATAGGTTTTGGTTAGGCATCACTGCAGTCATTCTGACTGGTTCTCTTGGACCCCACTTAACAGTACGGTGGTTCCTATGACTCAACACAAAAGAAAAAGAACTACGAAAGATCTAAGTCTTCGAGCTCCATAGGCTTCATGTGGTGTCTTCTCTTGTCATAGTCTTCAATGTGAATATCTTCATATACCACCTTTGACTTCAATGTCTTCATACATTTTTAGGGCTCATCTCTGGTAGGAAAACCGAATCAATGAGGGACTTCTACCTGTGTTATCCTGCAATTCTCACAAACACATTAGTCCCTCAACTAGGTTTGTCGTCAATACTCCAAAACCAACTAGGGGTGGCACTAGATGCACTTACACGAACCAGCAAGGGACCTCCTGGTCCCATAGGTGGCCGTAGTTTCGCGTGACAAATCTGAATAAATAAAAACAGCAAGGTAGCAAATAGCAAACGGGCACAAAAACGGTATTGCGATGCTTTAAAATGAGCCCTAGGGTCCGTACTTTTGCTAGTGCAATCTCTCAACAATGCTAATATAATTGGATCATATAACCATCCCTCAATGTGGAATGAAGAGTCACTCCAAAGTTCCAATCTAGCGGAGAGCATACGAATAAATCGTTTGTAGGGTACGAAACCACCTCGAAGCTATTCTTTCCGATCGATCTATCCAAGAGTTCGTACTAAAATAACACCAAATAATTTCAGATTCATAATACTCAATCCAACACAAAGAACCTCAAAGAGTGCCCCAGGATTTCTGCCAGAGAAACAAAAGACAAGAACGTGTTTCAACCCATGTGGATAGATTACCCCAATGTCACCGCGGGAATCCGCGAGTTGAGTGCCAAAACACATATCAGGTGAATCAATATGATACCCCATTGTCACCACGAGTATTCATATGCAAGACATATATCAAGTGCTCTCAAATCCATAAAAGTATTCAATCCGATAACAACGAAATCTCAAAGGGAAAAACTCAATTTATCACAAGAAGATAGAGAGGGAAAACACCATATGATCTGACTATTTTAACAAAGCCCGCGATAAATCAAGATCATGACATCTCAAGAACACGAGAGAGAGAGAGAGAGATTAAACACATAGATACTGGTACAAACGCTCAGCCCCGAGGGTGGACTACTCCCTCCTCATCGTGGTGGCCGTCGGGATGATGAAGATGGCCACCGAAGATGATTTCCCCCTCTGGCACAATGCCGAAACAGGGTCTAGATTGGTTTTCGGTGGCTACAGAGCCTTGCGGCGGGGGAACTTCTGATCTAGGGTTAACACTGAGGGTTTTTGGAATATTTGGCAATTTATAGGGCGAAGAGGGGGTGCGGGAGGTCACCTAGGTGGGCACAACCCACCCGGGCGCGCCTGAGCCTCCAGGAGCGCCCTGGTGGGTTGTGCCCCCCTCAGGGCACCCGCCACGTGCTGCTTTGGCCCAGTGGTGGTCTTCTGGTCCATAAAAAATCCACAAAATTCTTCGTGGTGTTTGGACTCTGTTTAATATTGATTTCCTACGATGTAAAAAACAAGCAAAAAAAGCAACTGGCACTGGGCACTGGGTCAATTGGTTAGTCCCAAAAAATGATATAAAGTTGCTATAAAATGATTGTAAAACATCCAAAAATGATAATATAATGACATGAATATTTCATAAATTATAGATACGTTGGAGACGTATCAGCATCCCCAAGCTTAATTCCTACTCGTCTTCGAGTAGGTAAATGATAAAAGAAATTATTTATGAAGTGTGAATGCTAGCAAAGTGCACAAGTTTGATCAATGACAATTTCAACCACTTTTCCTAGCATCATAATAGCAATTCTTTCTCATAAAATTTCTCGTCTTAAAGTAGCAACCAATTCCCTTAAGGTTCAAACGATGAATTCCCTTAAAACTCAATAACCTATGTTCTCACTCACCAAGCAATTCTAATTCAACTTATTCAACAGAGTTTAAGTAATATCTCCACATACTCAAGCATCATATAGTCTTCTATGATTGCTAACGAACACCGCATACACATGAGCAAAACGTTTCAACCGGACACATAGAAAGATAGGGGCTTATAATTTCGCCCCCAACGTAATCACCTCAAGGGTGATGTCAACAATAATAACTCATGCTACCCATATCCAACTGGATATATGTGCCTAGATCTTTCCTCACCACATAATGCTTGCCAAAAGAGAAAAATAAAAAGGAATAGAGAGAAGAACTTTGACTCGTTGCATAAAAGTAAAAGATCGGCCCTTCGCAGAGGGAAGCAGAGGTTGCCATGTGCTTATTTGTTTGTATGCTCAACCCCTTAGTGCAAAAGAACGTCATGTTATATTGCCCCTTATGATAGCAACCTTCATTATGCAGTATGTCGCTTTTATTATTTGCCATCACAAGTTCGTACAACGCTCAATTTTCTCTTACACTAAATGATCTAACACTTTTAGAAGCAATTTTTATTGCCTTATTGCACCGATGACAACTTACTTGAAGGATCTTGCTCAATCCGTAGGTAGGTATGGTGGACTCTTGAAAATAAGATTTGGGTTTAAGGGTTTTTGGATGCACAAGTAGTATCTCTACTTGGTGCGGAATTTTTGGCTAGCAAAGATGGGGGGCAAGCACCACATGTTGAAGGATCTATGACAATATAAATTCTATGTGAATATGAACAAACATAAACCATTACATTGTCTTCCTTGTCCAACGTCAACAATTTTGGCATATAATATTTTGATGGGGCTCATAATCACAAAAGATTTCCAAGATAGTGTATTTGCATGTGAAAGTTCTCTTCCTTATACTAATTATTCATGAATTACTTGCATGACCAATATTATGATTGTCAAGCTTCAAAAGATTTCACTTTCTAAACCCAATGTGAAGCTACCACTATGCATGATATAATTTCAACTTTATGATATCCAATTCATTCAACAATTTACTCATAGGATATAAGTGAGGCACAAGAGTAAATGACGAGCTACTCCAAAAAAGATATAAGTGAAGATCAAGCGAGTAGTTAAGTAAATAGGTAGCTATTTGAGGACTCTCTCTTATTCAAAAACTTTAAGATCTAAGCATTTTATTGAAACAGCAAGCAAAACAAAATAAAATGGCATCAAATAATAGCACACATCATGTGAAGAAGCAAAAAATTAGGCTAAACCGATACTAACCCATAATTGTTGAAGAAGATAGGTGGGAGGCCTGCCGGGGCATTCCCAAGCTTAGATGCTTGAAACTTCTTGAAATGTTATCTTTGGATGCCTTGGGCATACCCAAGCTTGAGCTTTTGTGTCTCCTTAATTCTTTATATCACGGTTTTCCTAAATCTCAAAAGCTTCATCCACATAAAACTCAACAAGTACTCGTGAGATAAGTTAGTATAAACCAATGCAAAAACCTTATCATTTTATACTATAGAAAATCAATAAAATTATTATTCAACATTGCACACTAAATTCCTGTGCATATTTAATACTCCTATCCTCAAATAGAATCATTAAACAAGCAAACATATGCACACAATGCAAACATAACAGCAATCTGCCAAAACAGTACAGTCTATAAAGAATGCAAGAGTATCAATACTTATTAAACTCCAAAGATTATGAATATTTACTACACTATAGAAAATTTACCAGAGCTCATTTTGCAAGAAGTTTCAACATTTTATCAGATTCTGACTTTTCTAGGGAATTTTTACAACAACGGTAAACTTTCTGTTTTCAAACAGCAACATGTATACTTGCAAAATAAGCATGGCAAAGGCTATCAATGCCACTTTTATTGAAATAAAATATGCAAAACATTGTTCTAAATATCAGCAAGCAAATCCTAACAAAATAAAATGACGCTCCAAGTAAAACTCATATAATGTGACGAATGAAGACATAGCTCCAAGTGAGGTTACCGATAATGTTGAAGATGAAAGAGGGGATGCCTTATGGGGGATCCCCAAGCTTAGTTGCTTAGATCTTCCTTGAATATTACCTTGGGAACCCCCAAGCTTAGGGTCTTTTCACTATTTATTCTCCTCATATCGACACCTCATCGAAAACTTGAAAACTTCAATCACACAAAACTTAACGGAACTTTGTGAGATAGGTTAGTATGATAAAGAGCAAACTAGAAAAGACAAGATTCATAATTGTTTGCACACAATGCCTACTGTAGCATATCATTTCCACAATTTTGTATTGAGAAATATAAGCCATAGAAACTAGAAAACAAGCAAACTATGCATTGAAAACAGAATCTGTCAAAAACAGAACAATCTGTAATAATCTGCACTCCAACCATACTTCTGTTACTCCAAAAATTCTGAAAAATTAGGAAAACATGGGCTATTTGTCTATTAATAGTCTTCAGAAAAAATCAGTATTTTATCGTGCTTCTGTTAAAAATTAGAATTTTTTCCTGAGCGCAAAAGTTTCTGTTTTTTAGCAAGATCAAATCAACTATCACCATAGACCATCCCAAAGGTTTTACTTGGCACATTATTGAAACGAAAGCTATAAAACATGATTACTACAGTAGCTTAATCATGTGAACACACAAAAAAAGTAGGGGTAAATGTTGGGTTGTCTCCCAACAAGCGCTTTTCTTTAATGCCTTTTAGCTAGGCTTGATGATTTCAATGATGCTCACATGAAAGATAAGAATTGAAACATAAAGAGAGCATCATGAAGCACATGGCAAGCACATTTAAGTCTAACCCACTTCCTATTCATATGGATTTTGTGATCAAACGATTTATGGGAACAAGAATCAACTAGCATAGGAAGACAAAACAAACACAACTTCAAGATTCTCAACACATAGAGAGGAAACTTGATATTATTGCAATTCCTACAAGCATAAGTTCCTACCTCATAATAATTTTCAGTAGCATCATGAATAATTCAACAATATAACCATCACATAAAGCATTCTTTTCATGAGACAAAATCATACAGAACTTATAACTCTCTACATAAGCAAATTTCTTCTCATCAATAGTAGTGGGAGCAAACTCAACAAAATAACTATCATGAGAGTGAAAATTAAAATCATGATGACAAGTTTCATGGTTATCATTATTCTTTATAGCATACATGTCATCACCATAATCATCATAGATAGCAACTTTGTTATCATAGTCAATTGAAGCCTCATCCAAAATGGTGGATTCATCACTAAATAAAGTCACAACCTCTCCAAATCCACTTTCATCATTATAATCATCATAAATAGGAGGCATGCAATCATTATAACAAATTTGTACATCAAACCTTGGGGGACTAAAAGTATCATCTTCATCAAACATAGCTTCCCCAAGCTTATGGTTTTGCATATCATTAGCATCATGAATATTCAAAAAATTCATACTAACAACATTGCAATCATGCTCATCATTCAAAGATTTTTTATCAAACATTTTATAAAATTCTTATTCTATCAATTGAGCACAATTTTCCTTTCCATCATTTTCATGGAAGACATTATAAAGATGAATAATATGATGCAACGTCAAATCCATTTTTTTGTAGTTTTCTTTTTATGAACCAAACTAGTGATAAAACAAGAAACTAAAAGATTCGATTGCAAGATCTAAAGATATACCTTCAAGCACTCACCTCGCAGGCAACGACACCAGAAAAGAGCTTCGTTGACGGGATGTGAGTGATGCTTACCTAGCCTCCCCGACAACAGCGCCAGAAAAGAGCTTGATGTCTACTACGCAACTTTATTCTAGTAGACACGTGTTGGGCCTCCAAGCGTAGAGTTTTGCAGGACAGTAGCAATTTTCCCTCAAGTGGATGACCTAAGGTTTATCAATCCGTGGGAGGCGTAGGATGAAGATGGTCTCTCTCAAACAACCCTGCAACCAAATAATAAAAAGCCTCTTGTGTCCCCAACACACCCAACACAATGGCAAATTGTATAGGTGCACTAGTTCGGCGAAGAGATGGTGATAAAAGTGTAATACAGATGGTAGAAATATATTTTTATAATCTGAATAAATAAAAACAGCAAGGTAGCAAATAGCAAACGGGCACAAAAACAGTATTGCGATGCTTGAAAATGAGGACTAGGGTCCGTACTTTTGCTAGTGCATCTCTCAACAATGCTAATATAATTGGATCATATAACCATCCCTCAATGCACAACGAAGAATCACTCCAAAGTTCCTATCTAGTGGAGAGCATACGAATAAATCGTTTGTAGGGTATGAAACCACCTCGAAGCTATTCTTTCCGATTGATCTATCTAAGAGTTCATACTAAAATAACACCAAATAATTTCAGATTCATAATACTCAATCCAACACAAAGAACCTCAAAGAGTGCCCCAAGATTTCTACCGGAGAAACAAAAGGTGAGAACATGCATCAACCCCTATGGATAGATTACCCCAATGTCACCGTGGGTATCCGCGAGTTGAGTGCCAAAACACATATCAAGTGAATCAATATGATACCCCATTGTCACCATGAGTATTCATATGCACGACATATATCAAGTGCTCTCAAATCCATAAAAGTATTCAATCCAATAACAACAAAATCTCAAAGGGAAAAACTCAATTCATCACAACAAGATATAGAGAGGTAAAAACACCATATGATCCGACTATATTAACAAAGCCCACGATACATCAAGATCGTGACATCTCAAGAACACGAGAGAGAGAGATTAAACACATAGATATTGGTACAAATCCTTAGCCCCGGGGGTGGACTACTCCCTCATCGTGGTGGCCGCCGGGAAGATGAAGATGGCCACTAGAGATGATTTTCCCCTCTGGCAGAGTGCCGGAACGGGCTCTAGATTGGTTTTCAGTGGCTACAGAGCCTTGCGGCGGCGGAACTTCTGATCTAGGGTTAACCCCGAGGATTTTTGGAATATTTGGGAATTTACAGGGCGAAGAGGGGGTGCGGGTGGCCACCGAGGTGGGCACAATCCACCTAGGCGCGCTTGGGCCTCCAGGCGTGCCCTGGTGGGTTGTGCCCCCCTCGGGGCACCCCCAGGTGTTGCTCTGGCCCACTGGTGGTCTTCTGGTCCATCAAAAATCCACAAAAAGTTCCGTGGTGTTGGGACTCCGTTTGATATTGATTTCCTGCGATGTAAAAAACAAGCAAAAAACAACAACTGGCACTGGGCACTAGGTCAATAGGTTAGTCCCAAAAAATGATATAAAGTTGCTATAAAATGATTGTAAAACATCCAAGAATGATAATATAACAACATGAATACTTCATAAATTATTGATACGTTGGAGACGTATCATCCCGTGTACCACGAAGGATTTGTCTTTGAACAAATCAAGTGATTGATGCCTGGCCCTCGGGTTCGCTGAACATCTCACCACACTAGGGGTTGTTTACCAGCCCCAACAGTTAAGCTCCTATGGCTAAGTGAAAATAATAAAATCGCATAGTCTGATTGCCTTGTTCCCCTCCTACACTACCGCCTTCGGGAACTGAGACGCCGGCTTAGGGTTATAGTGCGGAGGATGGAACACCCCTCGTAGCATCTACGCGGGGGTTGAAGGCGACGACTGGTAACTTTCAGAGTGAAACGGTCGCACAAGAGTCAAAATTAACACAAATACATGCAAGTATGATAACCCATACAAAACACAATCGCATTATAAAGCATAAGGTTCGACCACAGTTTAATACATAACGACACGACTACTCAAGGAGTACATCCTTCGATCACTGCGCCTCTACAGCCCGAGCACCGTCCATCATGACAGATAAATACTACACTAGGTGCCTATGCTCCTTTCCAGATGGAGGAGGTCCGGTAGCCATCTTGATGGGCCTGATCTTCGGCCAATGCACCATTGGTCTTCGAGAACGCCATCCGAGCCCCCTCGATACACAGCGAGCGCTTCACGGCCTCACCACGGGCAGCAGCATCACACAAGTTCGCCACCAGACTGAAATAGTTGCTCAGTATGGGCTCGGAGGGCCACAACCGGACACAAAGGTCCTTCATGGCCGGTTCTTCCATTCGGTGCAGCTCCATAAATTGCTTCATTTGATTAACGAGGAGGGAAGGGTGCTTGGGCGCTTGGGACTGCGCCCAGAATAGCCTTAGCTCGGAGTCACCCTCCCGAGCCGCATAGTGCCTTGATGCGTCGACCGCACTCTTCGGGAGCTCTGCAAATGCGCGTGCGGAACGCCAACCCGGGTGAGCAATGTGAATCTCTGTCCACAAAATACACTCTACAGTAAGTACTACTTACCATTCGCAATCTATTTTACTTGCCGGATCTCTTCTCGAGCACCTCGCTTTTTTGTCCGCGCCTCCTGGACCTCCGTCTTCTTCTTCGCCAGCTCAATGGCATGATCTTTGTTTTTCTACTCAAGGTCCTCACATTTAGTGATGGCATCCTTGAGCTCCTGTTGTACTTCAGCCACTCTGGCCTCATGCTTCTCGCGGTCGGTTTTCACCAACGCGAGTTCGGCAGCCGCCTGTTCGGCTGCTTCCTTCTTAGCCTTCAGCAGCTCGTCCTTAAGGGCCTCGACCTCTGTGGCAGTAGCTGTAAATCACGTCTTGCTTAGGGATAACCCCGAATACTTTGATCAACAAACAAAATCAAGAAATCATGTTTCGAACGAACTAACCCTGTGCCACGTCAAACCACTTGTTGACAAGGTCGAGCTCCATCATCGTAGCTCTTGAGCTTCCGATTCATCTCGGCCAGCTTAGCGGCATTGGAGGCAGCCGCCAACGCTCAGGCCTAAAAAACAAACCAAGCATTATATTTAGTCTATTGTTTCGACGGTTTTCAAGCCTCAGACAGTTTTTTTCAAAACTTGCCAGAGTCTCAGGGACTGCTACATATAAGGACTGCTTCAATCTTGTCTACAGAATACATTTTCATGAAGAGAGAGCATTACATCGCTTGCATCAAAGCCTGTTAGGAGGCCACCAAAAGCTTCTCTTAGTCCGCTACAAACAGACCGAACACTTTGCAAAACCGCAGCCATCAGGGCATGGTGTTCCGCGACTATGGAGGAGCTGTTCACAGCCTCCTCCATTGCCTTCGTCCGCTCTACTATGGAGGAGCTGTTCACAGCCTCCTCCATTGTCTTCTCCTTTCTCTCTGGTGCCTTGTATGGTGCTACCTCTTGAGCATACGTTGGTTTTCCCTTGAAGAGCAAAGGGTGATGCAACAAAGTAGCGTAAGTATTTTCCTCAGTTTTTGAGAACCAAGGTATCAATCCAGTAGGAGACTACACGCAAATCGCCTAGTACCTGCACAAACAATCAAGAACCTTGCAGCCAACACGATAAAGGGATTGTCAATCCCTTCACGTCCACTTGCAAAAGTGAGATCTGATAAAGATAATAAGATAAATATTTTTGGTATTTTTGTTGTATAGATTGGAAAATAAAGATTGCAAAATAAATAGTAAACTAGAATTATAGATCGAAAACTTATATGATGTAAAGTAGACCCAGGGGCCATAGGTTTCACTAGTGGCTTCTCTCATGATAGCATATATTATGGTGGGTGAACAAATTACTGCCGAGCAATTGATAGAAAAGTCATAGTTATGATGATATCTAAGGCAATGATCATGAATATAGGCATCACGACCGTGTCAAGTAGACTGAAACGATTGTGCATCTACTACTATTACTCCACACATCGACCGCTATCCAGCATGCATCTAGAGTATTAAGTTCATAAGAACGGAGTAACGCATTAAGCAAGATGACATGATGTAGACGGGTAAACTCAAGCACTATGATATAAACCCCATCTTTTTATCCTCGGTGGCAAAAATACAATACATGCCTTGCTGCCCCTGCTGTCACTGGGAAAGGACACCGCAAGATTGAACCCAAAGCTAAGCACTTCTCCCATTGCAAGAAAGATCAATCTAGTAGGCCAAACTAAACCGATAATTCGAAGAGACTTGCAAAGATATCAAACCATGCATATAAGAATTCAGAGAAGAACCAAATAATATTCATAGATAATCAAATTCATAAACCCACAATTCATCGGATCTCGGCAAACATACCGCAAAAGAGTATTACATCGAATAGATCTCCAAGAACATCGAGGAGAACTTTGTATTGAGAACCAAAGAGAGAGAATAAGCCATCTAGCTAATAACTATGGACCTAAAGGTCTGTGGTAAACTACTCACACATCATCGGAGAGGCTATGGTGTTGATGTAGAAGCCCTCTGTGATCGAATCCCCCTCCAGCAGATCGCCGGAAAAGGCCCCATATGGGATCTCACGGGTACAGAAGGTTGCGGCGGTGGAGAAGTGGTTTCGTGGCTCTCCTGGATGTTTTTAGGGTACATGGGTATATACAGGCGAAAGAAGTACGTCGGTGGAGCTCCATGGGGCCCATGAGGGTGGGGGCGTGCCTACCCCCTGGGCGCGCCCCTGCCTCGTGGAAGCTTCGCGAACTTCCAGACTTGTACTCCAAGTCTCCTGGGTTGCGTTTGTTCCAAGAAAGATCCTTGCGAAGGTTTCGTTCTGTTTGGATTCCGTTTGATATTCCTTTTCTACGAAACACTGAAATAGCAAAAGAACAACAATTTGCACTAGGCCTTCGGTTAATAGGTTAGTCCCAAAAATAATATGAAAGTGCATATTAAAGCCCATTAAACATCCAAAACAGATAATATAATAGCATGGAACAATCAAAAATTATAGATACGTTGGAGACGTATCAAGCATCCCCAAGCTTAATTCTTGCTCGTCCTTGAGTAGGTAAATGATAAAAACAGAATTTTTGATGTGGAATGCTATCTAACATAATTTTCAATGTAATTTTCTTTATTGTGGCATGAATATTCAGATCCGAAAGATTCAAGACAAAAGTTTAATTTTGACATAAAAACAATAATACTTCAAGCATACTAACCAAGAAATTATGTCTTCTCAAAATAACATAGCCAAAGAAAGCTCATCCCTACAAAATCATATAGTTTGTCCATGCTTCATTTTCATCACACAAAATGCTCCCATCATGCACAACCTCGATGACAAGCCAAGCAATTATTTCATACTTTAGTATTCTCAAACTTTTTCAACTTTCACGCAATACATGAGCGCGAGACATGGACATAGCACTATGGGTGGAATAGAATATGATGATGGAGGTTGTGTGGAGACGACAAAAAAGGAGAAAGTCTCACATTGACGCGGCTAATCAACGGGCTATGGAGATGTCCATCAATTGATGTCAATGCGAGGAGTAGGGATTGCCATGCAACGGATGCACTAGAGCTATAAATGTATGAAAGCTCAACAAAAGAAACTGAGTGGGTGTTCATCCAACTTGCTTGCTCATGAAGACCTAGGGCATTTTGAGGAAGCCCATTGTTGGAATATACAAGCCAAGTTCTATAATGAAAATTTCCCACTAGTATAGGAAAGTGACAAAATAAGAGACTCTCTATCATAAAGATCATGGTGCTACTTTGAAGCACAAGTGTGGAAAAAGGATAGTAACATTGCCCCTTCTCTCTTTTTCTCTCATTTTTTTGTGTCTTTTTTTGGACTTTCTCTCTCTTTATTTATTTATTTATTTATTTCCTCATGGGACAATGCTCTAATAATGATGATCATCACAATTCTATTTATTTACAACTCGATACTAGAACAAAATATGACTCTATATGAATGCCTCCAGCGGTGTACCGGGAAGTGCAATGATTCAAGAGTGACATGTATAAAAATTATGAGCACTGGCTTTGCCACAAATACGATGTCAACTACATGATCATGCAAGGCAATATGAAAATGATGGAACGTGTCATAAAAAACGGAACAGTGGAAAGTTGCATGGCAATATATCTCGGAATGGCTATGGAAATGCCATAATAGGTAGGTATGGTGGCTGTTTTGAGGAAGATATAAAGAGGTTTATGTGTCAAAGAGTGTATCATATTGATACGTCTCCGTCGTATCTACTTTTCCAAACACTTTTGCCCTTGTTTTGGACTCTAACTTGCATGATTTGAACGGAACTAACCCGGACTAACGTTGTTTTCAGCAGAATTACCATGGTGTTATTTATGTGCAGAAACAAAAATTTTTGGAATGACCTGAAACTTCACGGAGCAACTTTTTGGAAAATATAAAAAATACCTGCAAAAGATGAAGGCCAGGGGGCCCACCACCTGCCCACGAGGGTGGGGCGCATGCCTGCCCCCCTAGGGCGTGCCCCCTACCTCGTGGGCCCCTTGGAGCTCCTCCGACTCCAACTCCAACTCTATATATTGTGTTTCGGGGAGAAAAAAATCAGAGAGAAGAATTCATCGCGTTTTACGATATGGAGCCGCCGCCAAGCCCTAAAACCTCTCGGGAGGGCTGATGTGGAGTCCGTTCCGGGCTCCGTAGAGGGGAATCCGTCGCTATCGTCATCATCAACCATCCTCCATCACCAATTTCATGATGCTCACCACTGTGCGTGAGTAATTCCATCGTAGGCTTGCTGGACGGTGATGGGTTGGATGGGATCTATCATGTAATCGAGTTAGTTTTTGTAGGGTTTGATCCCTAGTGTCCACTATGTTCTGAGATTGATGTTGCTATGACTTTGCTATGCTTAATGCTCTTCACTAGGGCCTGAGTGCCATGATTTCAGATCTGAACCTATTATGTTTTCATCAATATATGAGAGTTCTTGATCCTATCTTGCAAGTCTATAGTCACCTATTATGTGTTATGATCCGTTAACCCCGAAGTGACAATAATCAGGATACTTACCGGTGATGACCGTAGTTTGAGGAGTTCATGTATTCACTATATGTTAATGCTTTGTTCTGGTACTCTATTAAAAGGAGGCCTTAATATCCCTTAGTTCCCGTAAGGACCCCGCTTCCACGGGAGGGTAGGACAAAAGATGTCATGCAAGTTCTTTTCCATAAGCACGTGTGACTATATTTGGAATACATGCCTACATTACATTGAAGAACTGGAGCTAGTTCTGTGTTACCCTAGGTTATGACTGTTACATGATGAACCGCATCCGGCATAATTCTCCATCACTGATCCATTGCCTACGAGCTTTCCATATACTGTTCTTTGCTTAATTATTTACTTTCCCATTGCTATTGCTATCATCACTACAAAATACCAAAAACATTACTTTTACTACTGTTACCTTTTTGCTACCGTTACCACTACCATCATATTACTTTGCTACTAAACACTTTGCTGCAGATATTAAGTTTCCAGGTGTGGTTGAATTGACAACTCAGCTGCTAATACTTGAGAGTATTCTTTGGCTCCCCTTGTGTCGAATCAAAAAATTTGGGTTGAATACTTTACCCTCGAAAACTGTTGCGATCCCCTATACTTGAGGGTTATCAAGACTATTTTCTGGCGCCGTTGCCGGGGAGCATAGCTCTATTCTTTGAGTCACTTGGGATTTATATCTGCTTATCATTATGAAGAACTTGAAAGATCCAAGAACCAAGATTTATCCCTCAACTACGAGGGGAGGTAAGGAACTGCCATCTAGCTCTCCACTTGATTCACCTTCTGTTTTGAGTAAGCTTGCGACACCTAAACCTACTTATGCTATTCGTTCTGATATGTCGCATGTTATTCATGATGCCACTTCTGCTATACATGATACTTATGATGAAACTACTTCTATGCTTGATACTACTGTGCCACTTGGTGAATTTCTTGATGAACAACTTGCTAGGGCTAGAGAGATTGAAAATATTGAATCTGATAATACTAATGAAATTGATGATGAAGACTTGCCTGTTATTCCAGAGGGTTATTTTTTTGATAAAAAAAGCTTCTTTAGCTATTTTAGCTTGCAAGGATAGACACGAACTTAAGAGGTTATTACCTAAATGGAATAAGCAATCTCTAAATGCTAGGATGAAACCTGACCCTGCTTTTGCTACTTCACCTATCTATGTTACCGATAAGGATTATGAATTCTCTGTTGATCATGATATAATTACTTTGGTTGAATCTGATCCTTTTCATGGCTATGAATCTGAAACTGTTGTGGCACATCTTACTAAATTAAATGATATAGCCACCCTGTTCACTACTGATGAGAGAACTCGTTACTTTTATATCCTTAAAATATTTCTGTTCTCATTAAAGGGTGATGCTAAGATATGGTTTAATTCTCTTGATCCTGGTTGTGTGCGTAGTCCCCAGGATATGATTTATTACTTCTCTGCTAAATATTTCCCTGCTCATAAGAAACAAGCTGCTTTGAGGGATATATATAATTTTGTGCAAATTGAAGAAGAGAGTCTCCCACAAGCTTGGGGGAGGCTTCTCCAATTACTTAATGCTTTGCCTGATCATCCTCTTAAGAAAAATGAAATACTTGATATCTTTTATAATGGACTAACCGATACTTCCAGAGATCACCTGGATAGTTGTGCTGGTTTTGTTTTCAGGGAAAGAACACCGGATGAAGCTGAAATTCTATTGAATAATATGTTGAAAAATGAAAATAATTGGACACCTCCGGAGCCAATTCCTGAGCCTATTCCTAAACCAACTCTGAAGAAGAGGGGTATTCTATTTCTCAGTCCTGAAGATATGCAAGAGGCAAAGAAATCTATGAAAGAAAAAGGTATTAAAGCTGAAGATGTTAAGAATTTACCTCCTATTGAAGAAATACATGGTCTTAATTTACCGCCTGTTGAAGAAACATATGATCTTAATCCATTACCTATTGAAGAAACTCGTGGTCTTGATAACCCGACACAGGTAGTAAAGGTAAATTCTCTCTATAGATATGATAAAGCTGAAATCCCATTTACTAAGTTTGCTAGCCCATGCTTAGATGAGTTTGATAAATTTATGGTTAAGCAAGAAGATTTTAATGCTTATTTTGGTAGACAATTGAAATACAATTCAAATATGCTTGAACACTTGGGTGATTATATGGCTAATGTCATAGGTGAACTTAAACTTATTAGTAAACATGCTTCTATGGTTACCACTCAAGTAGAACAAGTACTTAAAGATCAAAATGATTTTCTCAATGAATTGAATAGTAAGAATAATGATTATGCTATTAGAGTTATGACTAGAGGTGGTAGAATGACTCAGGAACCTTTGTATCCTGAAGGCCATCCTAAGAGAATTGAGCAAGATTCTCAAAGAAATAATATAGATGCACCTATTCCTTCTAAAAGGAAGAAAAAGAAAAATGATAGGACTTTGCATGCTTCTAGTGAACCTATTACTGAAACACCTGAGAATCCAAATGATATTTCTATTTATGATGCTGAAACTCAATCTGGTAATGAACCTGAAACTAGTGATAATGTTAATAATAATGTTCATGATGATGCTCAACCTAGCAATGATAATTATATAGAAATTGAACCTGTTGTTGATCTTGATAACCCACAATCAAAGAATCAACGTTATGATAAGAAAGATTTTGTTGCTAGGAAACATGGTAAAGAAAGAGAACCGTGGGTTTAGAAACCCATGCCCTTTCCTCCCAAGCCATCCAAGAAAAAGGATGATGAGGATTTTGAGCGCTTTGCTGAAATGATTAGACCTATCTTTTTGCGTATGCGATTAACTGATATGCTCAAAATGAATCCTTAGGCTAAGTATATGAAAGATATTGTTACAAATAAGAGAAAGATACTGGAATCTGCAATTTCGACCATGCTTGCTAATTATACTTTTAAGGGTGGAATTCCAAAGAAACTAGGAGATCCCGGTGTACCCACTATACCATGCTCTATTAAAAGAAACTATGTTAAAACTGCTTTATGTGATCTTGGAGCCGGTGTTAGTGTTATGACTCTCTCTTTATATCGTAGACTTGATTTGAATAAGTTGACACCAACTGAAATATCTTTGCAAATGGCTGATAAATCAACTGCTATACCTGTCGGTATTTGTTAGGATGTGCCTGTTGTAGTTGCAAACGTTACTATTTTAACGGACTTTGTTATTCTTGATATTCCCGAGGACGATAGTATGTCTATTATTCTTGGAAGACCCTTTTTGAATACTGCAGGGGCTGTTATTGATTGCACTAAAGGCAATGCCACTTTTCATGTTAATGGTAATGAGCATACGATACACTTTCCGAGGAAACAACCTCAAGTCCACAGTATCAATTCTATTGGAAAAATTCCATCGATTATATTTGGAGGTTTTGAATTTCCTCTTCCTACTGTCAAGAAGAAATATGATATTCTTATTATTGGGGATGTGCATATCCCCGTTGAGGTAACATAGTGTTATTCGAAATTTCTCCGGTTCCATGTTATTCGGATTGAGTTCGTTAACAAGACTTGATCAACCTTGTTAGTGGATTCCTTTTGATGATCATGAGATGGATGAAATTAGAAGGCACAACCTTCTGTACCCCACTTTTTACTTTCTGTTATTTATATTAAATAAAATAAAAATACATATTTTTCTGTCTGTTATCTGATTATCCGTGCAATATAAAAATACCCTGAAAATAAAAGTTCTCCAAATGCCCTGAAATTTAAATATGATTTTTTCTAGAATATTTGAGAATATTTGGCACTGAGAACACAGCAGGGGGGTCAACCACCCGCCCACGAGGGTGGAGGGCGCGCCCTACCTCCTGGGCGCGCGCCCCTGCCTCGTGGGCCCACGGTGGCCCTCCTCCACTTATCCTTTCACCCACACACTCCTTCTTCCTCCCCCAAACACGAATATCCAGCTCAAACCCGAGTCCAAGCTCATTTTGCTGCCATTTTCGATCTCCTTGCTCAAAGCACCTCTCACAAAATTGCTTGGGGAGATTGTTCCTTGGTATGTGACTCCTCCATTTGTCCAATTAGTTTTTGTTCTAGTGCTTTATTCATTGCAATTTTTTGCTGCTTAGGTGACCATGTTCTTGAGCTTGCATGTCAAATTTGCATGGTTCCAAGTAGCTTTGATGCATGATATAGGCCCTAGGCACTTGTAGGAGTAGTTGCTATCAATATTATTGAGTTTGGTTTACTTTTATTTTGAAGTTACTAAAAAATTTCAGAATTTTTCAGAGGAAGAAAAATGCTTAGGAAAATGTTCCAAGGTGGTTCCTCAAGGAAGCAAGGACCCAGGCTTGCAATGCGTGATGCTGATGAAGAGCCACCAAGAGACGCTCCAGTGCGTCCTTGTGAGTGGCCTTCTGAAAATTTAATGGATCGAGCAGGAATTAAGGAAGACTTCAACGCATATTTGCGTAACGCCGATCTTGTGAGCTTCGAGGAAGAGAAGTGCAGCCAGTATCACAATCTCACTAGTACCTTTGTGAGGAGGTTTGAATTTTCATCTTCACGTAATTCTCCAACTGTCCTGTTTGATCTTTATGAAAATTCTTATACTATGGACTTAGAGGATTTTACCACTGCTTGCAAACTTCCACAATGGGGTAGTATAAGGGATCCTCGCAAATCTGAATTTAGAGATTTTCTTGCTAGCATAACTGTGGGAGAATCTAGAGATATAACACAAGCCACCATAGGGAGCATTCACTTTCCTGCTATACATTATTTTGCTCTCTTCATAGGTAGATGCATAAATGGTAAAGATGAAGCATGTCATATGTGTGTTCCTGACCTCAGTATTCTTAGGAGTGATGTGTTAGGAGACAAATCTTATAATTTGGGAGCCATTGTTACACGTAGGTTGCATCTTAATAGATTTAATGGAGATTTCTTTGGAGGAATTTATGCAACCCACATAGCTAATTTTCTTGGTATAGCCACACGCGAATATGATATTGAATTACCTCCTGCTTACCTAGACTTTAATGCTATGGTTCACCACCAGTTTGTCGAGAGGAATGAATCACCTCTCCAGTATCGACTAATCTTTGACAGACGCCGTGCTGTCCATATTACTCTCCCTGCTCCTGCCTTCTTTGATCATCAGGCAAAAGGAAGATATACTATTACCAGAGAGGAGGCAGATGAGTACGAGAGGAGAGCGGAGGCCGCTCGTCGCCATGTTGCAGTTCAGCAGGCAATAGCCACTGCATCGCAGTACGACCCCAACTATTATTATGGATATCCGCCAGGCCAGCCGTGGCCATAGACCAACTTAGGCCAAAAGCCTAAGCTTGGGGGAGTACGTATTTCCCACCAAGATTACATTTATGTTCACACACTCATTGCTAGATGTCGGTGCTCATACGTTTTCATTGTATCATCCATGCTAGTTTATTTCCTTTTTATGCTTTCTTCTTGTGTGTTTAATAAACCTTAAGAAGAACCAAAAAAATTAGTTGTAGCTTTTAGCTAGTTTTAATTTCCATGCTTGTAGTAGTAATTAAAAAGAAAACCCCAAAATATTTCCTATTCTTCTTTTGCTTGTTGGGAGCTTTCCCGTGTAAATAGTTTTATTTCTTTTCTTTCCTTTGAGGGTCGATAGGAGAAGACCATAATTAAATTGTTGAAGTGGATCTTATATACATTATTGTTGATCTGACAAAAGAGCCCATATTTCCTTGTCTTCTCATGTTTATTGAATGCTTGTAGATTCCAGCTTAGTCCAATGCACGTGCACTATTATTATTATTCACATCATTCGGTCGTGCATGTGAAAGGCAATTATGATGATATATGATTGACTGACTGAGATGAGAAAAGCTGGTATGAACTCGACCTCTTTTGTTTCTGTAAATATGATTAGTTCATCGTTCCTGATTCAGCCTATTATGAATAAACATGTTTGCAATGACAACTAGAGATCATAGTTTCTTGTGCCATGCTTGATTAGCTATGAGTTATAATGGTTTACCTTGCGTGCCAACATGCTATTGAAATGGTTATGATGTGGTATGATAGGGTGGTATCCTCCTCTGAATGATTTAAGTGACTTGACTTGGCACATGTTCACGCATGTAGTTGAAACAAAATCAACATAGCCTTCATGATATTTATGTTCATGGTGGATTATATCCTACTCATGCTTGCATTCGGTGTTGATTAATTTTAATGCATGTTCATGACTGTTGTTGCTCTCTAGCTGGTCGCTTCCCAGTCTTTTGCTAGCCTTCACCTGTACTAAGCGGGAATACTGCTTGTGCATCCAATCCCTTAAACCCCAAAGTTATTCCACATGAGTCCACTATACCTACCTATATACGGTATCTACCTGCCATTCCAAGCAAATTTGTATGTGCCAAACTCTAAACCTTCAAATAAATATCCTGTTTTGTATGCTCGAATAGCTCATGTATCAACTAGGGCTGTCCGTATCTTCCATGTTAGGCGGGTTATTATCAAGAGGAGTGGACTCCGCTCCTCACTCACGAGATAAATGGCTGGTCACCGGGATGCCCAGTCCCATGCTTTATGCAAACTAAATCAAAATAATTGCAAACAAAACTCCCCCTGGGACTCTTGTTAGTTGGAGGCACTCGTTGTTTCAAGCAAGCCATGGATTGATACTTGTTGGTGGAAGGGGGAGTATAAACTTTACCATTCTGTTTGGGAACCGCCTATAATGTGTGTAGCATGGAAGATATCGCCATCTCTTGGTTGTTATGTTGACAATGAAAGTATGCCGCTCAAAATATTATTCATCTCTATTTCAAAACTGAGCTCTAGCACCTCTACAAATCCCTGCTTCCCTCTGTGAAGGGCCTATCTATTTACTTTTATGCTGAGTCATCATCCTCTTATTAAAAAGCACCAGTTGGAGAATACCGCTGTCATTTGCATTCATTACTATTAGTTTACATTGAGTATGACTTGACTGGATCTGTTTTACCATGAATTACAATGTCTAGTTAGTCCTTGGTCTTTAAAGGTGCTCTGCATTTATGTTTTGCGGTCTCAGAAAGGGCTAGCGAGATACCATCTTGTTATATCATATTATGATTGTTTTGAGGAAGTGTTGTCATCCAAGATTTATTATTATTGCTCGCTAGTTGATTATGCTATTGATATGAGTAAACTTGAGACCTAAGCATTATTGCGAATGTGGTTAGTTATAATTTTTGCTGAAAACTTGAATGCTGGCTTTACATATTTACAACAACAAGAGCAAACAGAGTTTGTTAAAGTTTTTCTTTATCACTTTCAGTTTGTCTACTGAATTGCTTGAGGACAAGCAAAGGTTTAAGCTTGGGGGAGTTGATACGTCTCCATCGTATCTACTTTTGCAAACACTTTTGCCCTTGTTTTGGACTCTAACTTGCATGATTTGAATGGAACTAACCTGGACTGACGTTGTTTTCAGCAGAATTACCATGGTGTTATTTATGTGCAGAAACAAACGTTCTCGGAATGACCTGAAACTTCACGGAGCAACTTTTTGGAAAATATAAAAAATACCTGCAAAAGATGAAGGCCAGGGGGCCCACCACATGCCCATGAGGGTGGGGGCGCGCCTGCCCCCTAGGGCGCGCCCCTACCTCGTGGGCCCCCTGGAGCTCGTCCGACTCCGACTCCAACTCTATATATTGTGTGTCGGGGAGAAAAAAATCAGAGAGAAGAATTCATCGCGTTTTACGATACGGAGCCCCCGCCAGGCCCTAAAACCTCTCGCGAGGGCTGATCTGGAGTCCGTTCGGGGCTCCGGAGAGGGGAATCCGTCGCCATCGTCATCATCAACCATCCTCCATCACCAATTTCATGATGCTCACCGCCGTGCGTGAGTCATTCCATCGTAGGCTTGCTGGACGGTGATGGGTTGGATGGGTTCTATCATGTAATCGAGTTAGTTTTGTTAGGGTTTGATCCCTAGTGTTCACTATGTTCTGAGATTGATGTTGCTATGAATTTGCTATGCTTAATGCTTGTCACTAGGGCCCGAGTGCCATGATTTCAGATCTGAACCTATTATGTTTTCATCAATATATGAGAGTTCTTGATCCTATCTTGCAAGTCTATAGTCACCTATTATGTGTTATGATCCGTTAACCCCGAAGTGACAATAATCGGGATACTTACCGGTGATGACCGTAGTTTGAGGAGTTCATGTATTCACTATGTGTTAATGCTTTGTTCCGGTACTCTATTAAAAGGAGGCCTTAATATCCCTTAGTTTCCATAAGGACCCCGCTGCCACGGGAGGGTAGGACAAAAGATGTCATGCAAGTTCTTTTCCATAAGCACATATGACTATATTCGAAATGCATGCCTACATTACATTTGAAGAACTGGAGCTAGTTCTATGTCACCCTAGGTTATGACTGTTACATGATTAACCGCGTCCGGCATAATTCTCCATCACTGATCCATTGCCTACGAGCTTTCCATATATTGTTCTTCGCTTATTTACTTTCCCGTTGCTATTGCTATCATCACTACAAAATACCAAAAACATTACTTTTGCTACTGTTACCTTTTTGCTACCATTACCACTACTATCATATTACTTTGCTACTAAACACTTTGCTGCAGATATTAAGTTTCCAGGTGTGGTTGAATTGACAAATCAGCTGCTAATACTCGAGAGTATTCTTTGGCTCCCCTTGTCTCGAATCAATAAATTTGGGTTGAATACTTTACCCTTGAAAACTGTTGCGATCCCCTATACTTGCAGGTTATCACATATCATGGGGTTTGGATGCACCGGCGAAGTTCGCACCAACTCTCGAGGTGAGAAAGGGCAATGCACGGTACCAAAGAGGCTAGCAATGATGGAAGGGCGAGAGTGCGTATAATCCATGGACTCAACATTAGTCATAAAGAACTCACATACTTATTGCAAAAATCTACAAGTCATCAAAACCAAGCACTACGTGCATGCTCCTAGGGGGATAGATTGGTAGGAAAAGACCATCGCTCGTCCCCGACCGCCACTCATAAGGAAGGCAATCAAAGAACACCTCATGCTTCAAATTTGTCACACAACGGTTACCATACGTGCATGCTACGGGACTTGCAAACCTCAACACAAGTATTTATCAGTTTCACAATTACTTAACTAGCATGACTCTAATATCACCATCTTCATATCTCAAAACAATCATCAAGTATCAAACTTCTCATAGTATTCAATGCACTCTATATGGAAGTTTTTATTATACCCATCTTGGATGCCTATCATATTAGGACTAATTTTATAGCCAAAGCAAATTACCATGCTGTTCTAAAAGACTCTCAAAATAATATAAGTGAATCATGAGAGATCAATAATTTCTATAAAATAAAACCACCACCGTGCTCTTAAAAATATATAAGTGAAGCACTAGAGCGAAAATTATCTAGCTCAAAAGATATAAGTGAAGCACATAGAGTATTCTAATAAATTCTGATTCATGTGTGTCTCTCCCAAAAGGTGTGTAAAACAAGGATGATTGTGGTTAACTAAAAAGCAAAGACCCAAATCATACAAGACGCTCTAAGCAAAACACATATCATGTGGTGAATAAAAATATAGCCTCAAGTAAAGTTACCGATAGATGAAGATGAAAGAGGGGATGCCTTCCGGGGCATCCCCAAGCTTAGGCTTTTGGTTGGCCTCGAATTTTACCTTGGGGTGCCTTGGGCATCCCCAAGCTTAGTCTCTTGCCACTCCTTGTTCCAAAATCCATCAAATCTTTACCCAAAAACTTGAAAACTTCACAACACAAAACTCAACAGAAAATCTCATGAGCTCCATTAGTATACGAAAACAAATCACCACTTTAAGGTACCGTAATGAACTCATTATTTATTTAAAATTGGTGTTAAACCTACTGTATTCCAACTTCTCTATGGTTCATACCCCCCCGATACTAGCCATAGATTCATCAAAATAAGCAAACAACACACGAAAAACAGAATCTGTCAAAAACATAACAGTCTGTAGCAATTTGGAGGTTTCGAATACTTCTATAACTCCAAAAATTCTGAAAAATTAGGACTACCTAAATAATTTGTATATTGATCTTCTTTAGTTGGAATTGGTATTTTATCGCTATCTATCAAAAATGAAAATTATTCTCGTGAGCGCATACTTTCTGTTTTTATCACCCAAGAAGATCCTAAAGGCGTTACTTGGCACAAACACTAATTAAAACATAAAAACACAATCATAACAGAGGATAGATGATTTATTTATCATTAAACAAGAACAAAAAGCACGGAACAAAAATAAAATTGGGTTGTCTCCCAACAAGCGCTATCGTTTAACGCCCCTAGCTAGGCATAAAAGCAAGAATAGTTCTAAGTATTGCCATGATAATGATAAGGCAAATCTTGAAAACTCATCTCATACTCCCTACGTTCAGCAGCAAGTTTTCTTTGTGGCAAGTAAAAGTAATCAAAAGGGCTAAATTTAATGGGACAAAAGTCCCCAAGATCAAGCTCAGGAGGTATTGGTTCCTCCTTTGGCCCCTCATATTGCACAACCAATTCATCATTATATGCATTCTTTTGGCAAAAAGTCATGAGCCTTTGTTCAAGGGAAAAACCTAACCCATTGTTCTGGATAGCAACGTTATCATTAAGTTCAGAAATCCTGTCAACTAGAACATCGGTAGGAACCTTTTTTCTAAGGTTTTCATTAAAAGCAACATGATCTAAAGATCGTAAGTGCATTATGTCTTCTTGATAAAAAAAGATCGCTTCTATGGGAGGACGACCGCCATCCACCCTATAATGCGCAAAATTTTCGTTGGCCTCTTTTATTATAAATCTGAACTCATGAGCTAAAAAGATGGTAGTTGCTCGCTTAACAGGACAATGCTCAATATTGGAAAATTCTAGAAAAATCCTCTGTATGCAAGGATGCATGTGGATAAATTGTCTTTCAAGTTCAACCACAAGCAAAGATATAGCATCCGCAAGACTAGTAGTTTTATGAAGAATAGACCCGCCCATAGTGGGAAAGCACCGGCGCAAGTAAAGAAATCTTGAATAACTCCTTTTCCAATAATATTGCCACTACCAATCCGAAACTTTTTAGTGTGTAAAATAGTAGGTTCTTCATGAGGATAATCAAAAGCATCAATGTTTCCCCCATCATTACTACTACCCTTTTCAATGATAACCTCCCCAGTTTCAGACATGATTGCAACAAACCGCACTAAGAGGGAACACACAAGAGGCAAGCGGAAAGAGGCGAACAGAAAAGGGGCGAATAAATTGGCAAAGGTGAAGTGGGGGAGAGGAAAATGAGAGGCGAATGGCAAATAATGTAATGCGAGGGAGAAGAGTTTGTGATGGGTACTTGGTATGTCTTGACTTGAGCATAGATCTCCCCGGCAACGACGCCAGAAATCCTTCTTGCTACCTCTTGAGTATGTGTTGGTTTTCCCTTGAAGAGGAAAGGGTGATGCAGCAAAGTAGCATAAGTATTTCCCTCAGTTTTTGAGAACCAAGGTATCAATCCAGTAGGAGACTACACGCAAATCGCCTAGTACCTGCACAAACAATCAAGAACCTTGCAACCAACACGATAAAGGGGTTGTCAATCCCTTCACGGCCACTTGCAAAAGTGAGATCTGATAAAGATAATAAGATAAATATTTTTGGTATTTTTGTTGTATAGATTGGAAAATAAAGATTGCAAAATAAATAGTAAACTAGAATTATAGATCGAAAACTTATATGATGTAAAGTAGACCCGGGGCCCATAGGTTTCACTAGTGGCTTCTCTCATGATAGCATATATTATGGTGGGTGAACAAATTACTGCCGAGCAATTGATAGAAAAGCGCATAGTTATGATGATATCTAAGGCAATGATCATGAATATAGGCATCACGACCGTGTCAAGTAGACTGAAACAATTGTGCATCTACTACTATTACTCCACACATCGACCGCTATCCAGCATGCATCTAGAGTATTAAGTTCATAAGAACGGAGTAACGCATTAAGCAAGATGACATGATGTAGACGGGTAAACTCAAGCACTATGATATAAACCCCATCTTTTTATCCTCGGTGGCAAAAATACAATACATGCCTTGCTGCCCCTGCTGTCACTGGGAAAGGACACCGCAAGATTGAACCCAAAGCTAAGCACTTCTCCCATTGCAAGAAAGATCAATCTAGTAGGCTAAACTAAACCGATAATTCGAAGAGACTTGCAAAGATATCAAATCATGCATATAAGAATTCAAAGAAGAACCAAATAATATTCATAGATAATCAAATTCTTGAACCAACAGTTCATCGGATCTCGGCAAACACACTGCAAAAGAGTATTACATCGAATAGATTTGCAAGAACATCGAGGAGAACTTTGTATTTAGAACCAAAGAGAGAGAAGAAGCCATCTAGCTAATAACTATGGACCCGAAGGTCTGTGGTAAACTACTCACACATCATCGGAGAGGCTATGGTGTTGATGTAGAAGCCCTTCGTGATCGAATCCCCCTCCGGCAGATCGACGGAAAAGGCCCCAGATGGGATCTCACGGGTACAGAAGGTTGCGGCGGTGGAAAAGTGGTTTCTTGGCTCTCCTGGATGTTTTTAGGGTACATGGGTATATATAGGCTAAAGAAGTATGTCGGTGGAGCTACGTGGAGCCCACGAGGGTGGGGGCGCGCCTACCCTCCCTGGGCGCGCCCCCTGCCTCGTGGAAGCTTCACGGACTTCCGGACTTGTACTCCAAGTCTCCTGGGTTGCGTTTGTTCCAAGAAAGATCCTCGGAAAGGTTTCATTCCGTTTGGATTCTGTTTGATATTCCTTTTCTGCGAAACACTGAAGTAGGCAAAAAAACAGCAATTTGCACTGGGCCTTCGGTTAATAAGTTAGTCCCAAAAATAATATAAAACTGCATATTAAAGCCCATTAAACATCCAAAACAGATAATATAATAGCATGGAACAATCAAAAATTATAGATACGTTTGAGACGTATCATATGGCGCCACGGTCAGCATCTCCTCACTACAAAAAAAGACACATCCGTGACATTTTGGGCCAAACGAATTTTTTTTCTGTCATACATATGACACTTCTATGACAATAATTGTGACAAAACCCGGTATCATCATAGATGTGGTGGGCTCCTACTTCTATGACAAAAAAATCATGACAGAAAATGGGCTTTTCGTCCTCGGCGGGCCAGAGACGCAGCTGCATGACATTCTTTGGGCCGTCCATGACGGAAAAAACCGTGGTAGAAGCAAGGGGGGGGGGGATTTCGGGGAGTTCCCAGTTACGGTGGGAGGTCGGGGGCCGAGCGATGCACGTTCTCTCGTACACGTACGCGCATGTGTGCGAGGCATTGGCTCTAACTGAACCCGAGCGAGGCGTTGGGCTCTAACTGAACCCGAGCGATTGCACTGCAGGCTACGCGTTACTGAACCCGAGCGATCGATCGATGGCTGTTAACTGAACCCGATCGAGCGATTCCTTCGCTACTGCTGCTAACTGAAGCTGATCGATGCTGCCTCTGGATGAACAATGAGCGTTGCGGGGGGGGGGGGGGGGGGGGAAAAAGTTCCCGGTGGGGGGTGGATGAACATGACCCCGTGGTGTTGCCTCTGGATGAACAGGGCCCCGATTGATCGAGCTAGTTGGGGCTGGATGAACAGGACCCCGTGGAGGGCTGGATGAACAGGACCACCCCGTGGAGGGCAGGATGAACAGTAGACGGTGGAGGGCAGGATGAACAGTAGCCCGTGGAGGGGTGGTTGAACAGGAGCCCGTGGAGAGGGCTGGTTGAACAGTAGCCGGTGGAGTAGCGTGCGGTGGAGGCTGGATGAACAGTAGCAGGTGGAGGTTGGAGGAGGTCGACGGTGGATGAACAATAGCTCGTGGAGGCTGGAGGGGGTCGACGGTGGAGATGAACAGTATCACGTGGAGTCCCGTTTTGCGGTACGCCACACCCTCCCAATGAACAGGACCCCCGTTTCGACCGTAGCGCTCCAACACAAGTCCGTTTTGTCCGTTTTGCTATATGCCACACCCCTCCCGATGAACAGGACCCCCGTTTCGATGTAGGAGGTCGATTTCCTCCGTTTTGCGGTACGCTAGACCCCTCCGATCAACAACGACCCCGTTCCGAACGTATGAGGTCCGTTTCCTCCGTTGTGCAGTATGCCAGGCCTCGTTTCCATCGCTATTCCGTCCAAGCCCTCCCGATGAATACAACCACGCATTCTGTTCCGACCCAGCCGGTTGGCTCCCACGCGTTCTTCGTTGCGCCTTCCGATGAACACGACGCATTCCGTTGCCTCCCCATGAACACGACACATTCCGTTGCCTCCCCATGAACACGACGCATTCTATTGCCTCCCCATGAACACGACGACGATGCTGTTTCTCCGTTCTGACCCAGCCATGTACACGAGCCCTGGTCGTACGTATGCGCGAGTAGGCGTTTGAGACCCTGCCCGTATGTACACATATATGGCCGTATTTTCTTTCTTACACCCTGGCCGCTGTACGTACGTGTAAATGCTACGTGCGTGCCTCTACTACAACACGTGCGCGCCTTGCGCGCCTCTACATCGACCAGTATGTACGTACACGTTCGCGACCAGAATGACAACGCTACGTATGCTTCGACCAGGTGGGTCCCGACTGTCAGGCACTTCCTTGCCTGTGAAGATGTAGCTGGTGGGTCCCAGCAGTTAGGGGGCGAATCGTTTTTTTGCCCGGACGCACTTCCTTGCGTGCGAAGATGTAGCTGGTGGGTCCTAGCAGTCAGGGGGGAAACGTTTTTTTCGCGAAATACAGTGGCCTGTTCGGTGGGTCCCATCTGTCAGGTGGAGGAATCATTATTTTCCGCGTAATAAGGAGGCACTTCCTTGCTGCGGCCGTGGACCCAACTGTCAGCCTCTCCACGTACAATCCACGTCCGATGGAAGTCGTTCCTTGACCACATTGACCACGCCGCGCCGAGAGCACCAAGGCGGTGGACGACGGCGATGCCTAGGAAGGGGACGACACGAAGGCAGGGAAGACTCGGCAGTTGTTTCCCACGCGGAGGGGAGTACGACTGTACGAGGGTTTACTGGTTCATCTGCCGTCGCCGGAGAATAACAGCAGGGGTGGATGAGTAGAGGGATGGCTAGTCCAGCGATGGGAGTACGGTCGGGCGGTGAGGCCTGCGCAGCAGCACAGCCGGCCGCGAGAAGGAGGGAGCAGGCAGTCCCGCCGGCGCTTGTTTGAGCGGCTGGAGCAGGAAGAGCAGAGATTGAAGAAGCACGACGGCCGTTGGATGGACATCCAACAGTCAGTGCTTGTGCGTCAACCTTTTTTTTAGGAAAGCCTCAAATCTGTGGAAAATAGCATACAACCCATCTGCCTTTATTTCTAGTAATTTACAGCCCATTTGCTAATTCTTAAGGGGTTTTTGGAGCACATATTCCTTTTGTTAGTATTACAGCCCATATTGTGGCAACGGTTAAAAAATTATACGAAATTTTGCATATTTCGGTGCGGTCCGAACTGTTTTTAATCCCGAAATTTCGACTCACATTCAAACTGATTTTAAAAATAAATGTATATCAATATAAAATCCAACAAATTCTCCACGCATAAAAATTAATGTAATTTAAAAATCTTGAAATAAAAAAAAGATTTTGAAAACTAATTGGCGGGTGTGATGTGTTTTTTTAAAAAATGTACAACCATTTCTCATTAACTGATGGGCCATTTTCTCGGCCAGCCGAATGAAGCTCTCCTCGTCTTGAAAGATTTGCAGCCCAACAGGCCTGACAAAGCGACTTACTTGGCAAATCACAAAAAAACTGGGCTGTGGCCGTGGACCCAGCTGTCAGCCTCTCCACGTACAGTACTCTTCTGATGGAAGTCGTTCCTTGACCATGTTGACCCACGCTGTGCGGATAGCACCACGGCGGTGGAACGACGGTGAGGCCTAGGAAGGGGACGGCGTGGCAGTGGAAGCCCGCGCGGAGAGGAACTATGAGGGTTCACTGGTTCGGCCTGCGGTGTGAGACTATCGTCACCCGCAGGGCCCTGGCAGCGGTGGGATAGTAGGGGGCGGTGAGGCCTTTGCGGCAGCACAGCCGGCCACGGGAGGCAAGAGCATGCGGCACGACCAGCGCTGCTTTGGGCGGCTGGAGCAAGAAGACCAGAGGTTGAAGAAGCACTATGACCGTTGGATGGACATCGTATGGTCACTGGAGCTAGAATCGTTCATATTGACTAAGTTGACAAAGCCCTTCGTCCCCATCAACTTAGTAGGCCCACAAGTCAGCCTCCCAGCAAGGTGGGTCCCAGCTAGCCGGGGGAGTATTCATTTTTTTGTGCGTAATAAGGATGCACTTCCGATGAGTCCGAGCTGATAGCGGGGGGGGGGACGTTTTTCGCAAAATACGGTGGCCCTCCGGTGGGTCCCAGCAGTCAGAGGAAAAGATTTTTTCGCAAAATACTGGTGGCCCGTCCGGTGGGTCCCTGCTGTCAGGTGGAGGAATAATTATTTTGCACGTAATAAGGAGGCACTTCCTTGCTGCGGTCGTGGACCCAGCTGTCAGCCTCTCCACGTACAGTCCACGTCCGATGGAAGCCGTTCCTTGACCACGCCGCGCCGAGAGCACCAGGGCGGTGGACGACGATGAGGCCAGGAAGGGGATGACGCGGAGCCGGGGAAGACGCGGCAGTGGATGCCCACGCGTAGAGGAGTACGAGGGTTCACTGGTTCGCTGCGGTGTGAGGCTGCCGTCGCTACAGAATAACAGGGGGTGTGGGTGAGTAGAGGGATGGCCTGGCCAGCGGTGGGAGTATTAGGGGCGGTGAGGCCTCCGCCGCATCGCAGCCGGTCACGGGAGGCAGGAGCACGAGGCACGACCGGCACTGGTTTGGGCGGCTGGAGCAAGAAGACCAGAGGTTGAAGAAGCACTACGACCGTTGGATGGACATCGTACGGTCACTGGAGCTAGAATCGTGCATATTGACTAAGTTGACAAAGCCCTCTGTCCCCGTCAACTTAGTAGGCCCACAAGTCAGCCCGCCACTAAGGTGGGTGCCAGCTAGCAGGGGGTATTCATTTTTTGTGTGTAATAAGGAGGCACTTCCGGTGGGTCCGAGCTGACAGCAGGGGGAACGTTTTTTTGCGAAATATGATGGCCCGTTGGGTGGGTCCCAGCAGTCAGGGGCAAATGTTTTTTTCGCGATATACTGGTGGGCGTCCGGTGGGTCCCTGCTGTGAGGTGGGGGAATAATTATTTTCTGCGTAATAAGGAGGCACTTCCTTGCGGCTGCCTCTCATGTACAATATTCTTTCGATGGAATTCGGTATTGACCACATTGACCATGCCGCGCCGACAGCACCATGGCGGTGGACGACGGCGAGGCCTAGGAAGGGGACGACGCAGAGCCGGGGAAGACGCGGCAGTGGATGCCCACGCGGAGAGGAGTACGAGGGTTCACTGGTTCGGCTGCGCTGCCGTCACCGCAGAATAACAGGGGGTGTGGGTGAGTGGAGTGGAGGGATGGCCTGGCTAGCGGTGGGAGTAGTATGGGGGCGGTGAGGCCTCCGCGGCAGCACAACCGGCCACGGGAGGCAGGAGCAGGCGGCACGACCGGCGTTGCTTTGGGCGGCTGGAGCAAGAAGACTAGAGGTTGAAGAAGCACTACGGCCGTTGGATGGACATCGTACGTCCAGTCGAGTTAGAATCGTGCATATTGACTAAGTTGACAAAGCCCTTCATCACCGTCAACTTAGTAGGCCCACTATACTGGGTCCCAGCTAGCAGGGGGAGTATTCATTTTTTCGTGCGTAATAAGGAGGCACTTCCTTGCGTGCAAAGATATAACTGGTGGGTCCGAGCTGTCAGCGACGGTAACGTTTTTTTTCGCGAAATACAGAGGCCATTTCGATGGGTCCCAGATGTCAGGTGGAGGAAATCATTATTTTAAGCGTAATAAGGAGGCATTTCCTTGCGTGCGGCCGTGGACCCAGCTGTCAGCCTCTCCATGTACAGTCCACTTCAGATGCATGTCGGTCGTTGACCACGCTGACCACACCACGCCGAGAGCACCAGGGTGGTGGACGACGGCGAGGCCTAGGAAGGGAACGACACGGAGGCAGGGAAGACTCGGCCGTTGTTTTTGTTTCCCACGCGGAGGGGAGTACGACTGTACGAGGGTTTACTGGTTTGTCTGCCGTCGCCGGAGAATAACAGCAGGTGTGGGTGAGTAGAGGGATGGCTAGGCCAGCGATGGGAGTACGGTTGGGCGGTGAGGCCTGCGCGGCAGCACAGCCGGCCGCGGGGAGGAGGGAGTAGGCAGTCCCGCTGGCGCTTGTTTGAGCGGCTGGAGCAGGAAGAGCAGAGATTGAAGAATCACGACGGCCGTTGGATGGACATCCAATAGTATACATGCCATTTGTGGAAAGCCTCAAATCTGTGGAAAACAGCATACATCCCATCTGCCATTATTTCAAATAATTTACAGCCCATTTGCTAATTCTTACGGGTTTTTTTGGATCCCATATTCTTTATGTTAGCATTACAGCCCATATTGTGGCCACGGTTAAAAAATTATACGAAATTTTGCATATGTCGGTGCGGTCTGAACTGTTTTTAGTCCTGAAATTTCGAGTCACATTCAGACTGATTTAAAAAATAAATGTATATCAATATAAAATCCAATAAATTGTCCACGCATAAAAATCAATGCAATTTAAAATCTCGAAATGAAAAAAAGATATTTGAAAATAATTGCTGGTTTGATGTGTTTTAAAAATGTACAACCCATTTCTCATTACTGATAGGCCATTTTCTCGGCCAGCCGAATGAAGCTCTCCTCGTCTTGAAAGATTTGCAACCCAACAGGCCTGATAAAGTGACTTACTTGACAAATCACAAAAGAACTGGGCTAGCCATTTTCAGAAAGAAAAAAAACTACTGGGCTGGTTTGTGGTAAACATAAAAGAAAAGGCTGTCTAGACAGGCCAGAGTGTCCTGCACAACCCAGTATTTCCGAATGGACGTGTAGGCCGGGGTGCCTCTTCGTGAACTGTGGCAAACTCGCAACTGTCCACCGACTCTTTGCCTTTCCCTCTCGATTTGGAACTGCTGTCGCACGCTCTTCCTCTCCCTCCTCCATTTTCCTTCAGCCCTTCACCCTTTCTTCCGCCATTGTTCGATCGTCTTCTCCATGGAGGGAACAGGCCGGAAACGACCCCATTATTCTTGTCCTCATCTGAAAAATGACGTGGTGGAGGAACTCATTGATCGGTGCGACGTTATCATCTCGGCTAGCATGGCAGGTTCGTTCAAGCCCATTCTCGACTCAACTAATAACATCATTACAAAGAACCCAAGAGTCAAGGAGCGGTTTGATCTCCCCTATCTTCTTTGCCGTGACCCTGATGACTGGCGCCGGCAACGCCGGAGGCCTTGCCCTGTGCCAGTTGATGCTTCTTGATAATGATACATATGATGTTAAGATGCCATCGCTCGAGGGCAAGGCTTGGGCGGGCGCAAATGGAGATTGGGTTGTTTACATTGGGTCCAACTGCGAGTGGGACTTGTGAATGTGTACACTCGTCACCGGTTCCACTTCCAAAAATCTCAGCACACTGCCCAGAGGTTGAGCACACCGGTAATGTACGCACGTTCAAATACGATCATGGTGACTGTCTTCTACGGATGATGGGAATTTGTCGAGTTCCCAATCGCTATTGGAATTACAACAACTATCAAGTTGTTGCTATCTTCGACAAGCTTGTTGCCGTCCTTTGTGATTCGACTCGATGGATATTGCTCAAAAATCAGTTTCTGTACACGGATGAGTACCGTGATGCAATTCAATACGAGGGCCTTGTGTTTGCTGCCACCACTCGTGGCACTGTTTTTGCATGGCATCCTAGTAGTTTTGGTACGTTTGTCTTCCACCGTAATTATAATTGTTTCATCCACATGCATGCGGGTTAGCAAGTTTCCCTTTACTAATTAACCTTCTTCTTGTGTTTCCAAGGTCCTGTGAACATCCCACCACCTATACTTGAAAATTTTTATAACCAAGGGGGAGATGACGATGGTGATGATCACGAGCATGAGGACGAGCAGCGCCGATATACTCTGTGGCGCCTGGCAACTAATTCCGATGGATCACCTCTTCTTGTGTGTATACAACCCACTGATGATGTTACTGGTAAGGAAGCAGGTGTCTCCCATGGCCGCACTCTCCAGACCTATTCCAACACCCGTTGCATGGTATTCGGGATGGATACTAGTGTGCTAGCGCCAACTCCTTCTCCCTGGCACAGAATTGATAGTCTTGGAGAAAACTCTCTCTTCCTTGGACAAAACTATCCGATGATGGTGAAAGGCGATCCAACTGCTGCTGACACATTTATGAGAAGCAACTGTGTCTATACCTCGGACATTTGGGTGGTTCACTACCCTCGTACTGATATAGTAGGCCACTTCAGCCTGGATGATCGGTCCTACGTTGGTCTCCAGATCGACAACAGATGGCCTGTCCCAGAGAATCAGTTGTGGTTCAAAGCAAGCATTGCCAATGTCGCGGAATGGTTGAGTTGAAGTTCATTTCATGGATTGTTATTTGTTGTGTGGTGAAAACTTTAGTATTTATAATGTATCCTTGTTGTCGATGTGGGTTGATGACCTGTTGTATGTAATAAAATGATATGCCTATGATAAACTTACTAAATTTATGAATGGCTTTCGAGTCGCTTCTCTAAATTTGTACTAGCTTCACATGCTTTGCGCGTCGGGCGGGTGTTTTTACTGTAGCCATATGTTAATGTGTTCGTTGTACGTAACCAGCACCTCGAATCCACGATACTAGTATACTATATACTAGTAGGAGTAAGTAGTAGGAGTAGTAGGGTGACATGGGCCAGAACAAACATTCACGTCCAGGAGTATGACACACGCCACCACCACGACATCCATCTGACACCATATTATTTCTTGGAGTCTGTGCTAGAGCAATCTCTTCAACCTCGTTGTTTCTCTAAGGCTGGTTATAGTGGGGAGTAACTTAGACTAGTGGCATGCATATGACACTAGTCTTTGTTACTACCTTCATAGTGAAAAGTAACATAAAAGTAGTATCATAGATGATTGCATTTATTACATTATAGACTCATTTTGCTTTGGTTTGCGTTATGTTATAGTAACATATTATGTTACTCCAAACATTTCTCTCCTCATTAACTATATGCCACATAAGCAAACTTGTCTTGAAATGCGCTATGTTACTTACTAAGTTACTTCCACTATGACCAGCCTAACTTCAGCCATCGCGTGGCGGGCGAGGTGGGGGTTTGCCGATAGTCGGTTTCCTTAACTGCGGTCCCACTTGTAAGGCCAACTCCAACGCACGACCCCAAACGCACCTCCGTTTTGCACGAACTCCAATGATAATTTTGACTAGAAAAGAAAGACCAAAGAAAACAAGAACCACAAGAATACATTTTACTACTCCTGCAAGTTGGATTAGTGCCTTCTCGATGCATTCATTGTTGATACTGCGGAGGCTCGATCTTGCGTACTTCTTTCTTCTTCGAGTGTAAAGAAGTAGACGTTGCTTCCTCGCATCTAGTCTCATGTCTAGCCTCTATTCTAGTAGGAGTATCAACAAGTGCACTAATCTCATCCGACAGCAGAACCGAAGATTTGGTCGAGTTCTTCCTCCTTTTGCCGACACGTGGGACATCCAGCATCCATGTTGTGTCATGAAAGAAAATAGAGTGGTAGTTGAAGCCACGAGATGTGCATCTTGGGTTAAACTGTAAATAGAATCTTACTACTCTTGAGTAACTCCAAAAGCGGCCACCGAAGATCTTTATTGGATTTGTTTTTCATCACCAGCACGTCGAGGTGAAAGATGTGCAGGTTCAGTGGGTCCTCTTGTGTTTTCACTGACATGTGGGGCCGCGTGTGAGCAAACAGACGATGGGCTCCGCGCGTCCACTGGCTGGCTGAGAAGAGAGATAGAGGAGGGCTGAGCATGGACTGCAGGAAATTTGTTCTACGTACGTCGATATAGTGGGGTGGCATGGGCCATAACTCAGTAGCATTCACGTCTAGCAGTACGGCACACGCCACCCACACGAGTCCCATCCGACACCAATTTTCTTGGAGTCCATGCTACAACCATCTCTTCTCCCTCCTGTTTTCTCAGCCATCCGACAAGATAATTACTGTAGTATCATATACTACTACAAGGATTTGATGGAAAGATAAAAATACATACGGATCCATCAACGTTCAACGACATCCTCACGCCCTAGTGCGCCGGGTCACCAACCGACGTGTGAGGAGCAGCGGCGTTGGCGGCGAGCTCAACGTGCTTCTTAACGGTGCCGTCCAAGGTTGCCCTACGCTCCAAGAAGGCCAGTGTCCTATCGTCCTCCTCTTGCATGTAGTAGTCCTTGTGGATGATTTGCGCGTAGACGTGGGTGATTATGTCAATGGTGTCTTGCTGCGTGAGGCGCTGCGCGGCGAGCGCGACCTCGAGGTGGACATTCTCCGGCGCGACGGCGGGCAGTCGCAGGGCCACCAGTGCGTCAAAGAGGTTGTTACCATAGTGTCCGTTGAGGGTGGCTGGCATCGCAGAGCCTGGGCGCGTCAGCTGGAGGCTTACGTCAAAGTCGTCCACAAGCTTCTTGACGACGGTGAACTTGTCGAGGAAACCGACGAGGACCTCGTCGAACAAGGAGACGAAGCTATCGTCCAAGCGGCCCCTCGCCCTGGCGGCCTCAAGCAATACTACCTGGAGACGTTCATCAGTGCCGGTGGACGTGGTAGTACTCCTAAATCCATACGGTGGTGCTACTAGTACTAGTAGTAGTACTACCAATGTAGTAGTAGGAGTACTAGCACTGTACTACCCGTTGGTCAAATTATCACGTGCTGCTCCTCACAGTGAAGTGACAAGACCCTGCGTCGGAGATGACACCTGAGTATAGGCGCCGTGTTCGGCATACCATAGTCAGCCTCACCGTCTGCAGTCACTATCATCATGACTGTAGAGCTAGCCTGCTTACAACTAGCCCTGTTCGACATAATTTCCCATGCGTAGATGCCCATGCATTGCACGGAACACCAAGATTGGGGGTGGACGGCTCCGGCAGCGGCCATCGCGCCAGATTTTTCCACGACCTTCTACTCCTAGATGTGGTGGGGAGGAGATGAGGCTGATTGTGAGATACAAGGAGTTGTTTGTAAATAAGGAACAAGTGCGGGCATCTTTTTGCAAAAATGGAGAAGCTTGGTTTGTATGCGTCAGATCTAGATCCGACGGCTATTGGTGAAAGATGGGAGGCACAACATCATCACCAACTCAGGACCTGTTTGATTCGCAGGATTTTGAAAACGCAGGAATAGCCGAATAGGACACGGCAATATTACAAGTTTCAAACTGATATTACAAATGTTAGGAGTAATGCTGCACCTACGAAGAGGGAATTACTAGGAAGTTTACGTAAGAACTTTCGTTACTTTAGGTGGATGCAACATTATCGTACAAACTAAAATCCACCGCCCTGACAAGTCACTAATGGGCAAATAAGTTTTTGAGTCTCTGTCCACTTGATGCTTCAAAAACAAATTCAGCTTCTGCGGAGAAATGAGCTCCACCGTGTGCCCGTGCGGGTGTGGCTGGGCACGAAGCATGAGTACGCGCACGGTGCACCTATTCTCTTCTTGTATACGTACACCACCTACGTGGGGTTGTGTGAGAGAGATACAAACCTAGAGAGATATAGTGTCTGGGTTCTTGAGAGTTTTTTTTGTGGGGGGGGGGTCAATCAAAAAATTTAACATATGCAATGTGTGTGAAATAGAGTCCTGGATATAACATATATATAGAGGGGGCGATCCACGAGAAGAGAGTGGAGGTATCATCGGCTTGAGGTGTCCATAGAATCGAAGAGAGGGATGATGTGTGTGTGTGTGCGCGCGCACGATCGATAAAGAGTGCCATCGAATTTGTGTGTGCCCACATCAAAGATATAGAGTGGCTGGCCTACTGGAACGTGAGATGGAACATGTGCAGTTTGTCTCTGTGGCATGGATACCTACCTGCAGCGCTCGACTATCGGTGTGTGGTGGGGGAAGAGGGAGGCCCATTTAACTACAGAGGTACAATGGCTGGTATATGTGTGGAGGAGGAGAGAGGCCTACCTCATGTATTAAGGAGATCGATCTGCCTCATGTATTAAGGGAGATCGATCAACATCCATGCATATGTGCGGGAGATGAATAAGTTTGGGAGAGAGACAGAGCTAGAGTGTTGGAGGGGGTGGTAGTGGAGTTGCTTCTAACAAATGGTGGGATAGGCTTGCTAGACAAACGGAGGGCACGCCCGCAATATCAATAAGAGAGGAGATGGCTGCTTGTTGTCTGTGCACGTGCGTGTGAGAGACGGGTCAGGAGGCATGCACGAATGATGAGGGGGGGCGATGTGGTTGTGGTAAGCAGACGTAACTACATAGGAAGATCAATCCCTTTGTAAGATAAAGGAGAGACATAACTTGTGAGGTACGTCGATCGATGGGGGGTAGTTAAAGTCGATCTAGGTATATGTTGGGAGATCGATCGGTATACATGCATGTGTGTGTTAGAAGCAAATGAGGCACGAGGAGAAGGATAGAGAGAGAGAGGGATGCATGTAGGAGGTGGTACGATAGGCATACTATATCGAGGGGGAGGAGTGTGTGAGTACGAGAATGATGAAAAGAGTGGTGGGAGTGAGGCATGGACGGTGACAAGAGAAGAGGGGAAGCTTGTGTTTGTGCTAGGCACACCTGGCTAGAGAGGCATATCGATCGATGTGTGTCGTAAAGAAGGAGCTGGGGGGCCTACACACACCATGGGTGAATGACCTAAAGTGAAAAGATGAATTTGCACGATGGAGCTAGAGAATGCTGAGGGAGGGTGAGAGGGATGCGGGCGTGTGCATGCACAAGAGAAAGTTAGCGCTAGCTACAAAGATAAGAGGGTTGTGTGGGTGTAAAAGACGAATAGAGATCATATATACTTCATTATAAAAAGCGAATTCGGATATTTGAAGAATTTATCATAGTGTTTCAAACCGACGGATGTGTGAATATATATAACGGTGATACACATGGTGTGGTTATGAACTACTACATTTAATATGTTTTATCTCTACTCTTATAAAAAACGGAGTTGTTGATGATGGTGTGCCTGCCATCCTGCATTATAGGCCGTCTGATTTATATCAGGCGGATAGCAAGGAAACTATGATGGTTGAAGTTGGCAACAATCATGATTGTAGATTCTTATTGAAATAGAGAAACGAATTCAAATTTAGTTCGAATTGCAGCGGTAGTATAGACATTTGGAATGCACTAAAATGTTGGTATGAGTAGGTTACATGCATTATACAGCAAGCGAAAAAATTTAATCGGACATAACATGGATTCATACTCCCTCCTTCCATCTATATAGGGCGTAATGAGATTTTTAAGACCGCCTTTGACTATTGACAAGATTAATAGTACATGACATGCACAATGTGAAAATTATATCATTGAAAGAACCTTTCATAGACGAATTTAACGGTGTGCTTTGTGTAAGTTGCATGTCATATATCATTGCTCTAATATTTGGTCAAAGTTAGCATCGAAAAATGCATTAGGCCCTACATAGATGGAAGGAGGGAGTAGCTTTGAATAGCGTTTGTATAGTAAAACGGGGCAAGACTCTCTCTTTATGTGGTGTGAATAGTTTTATTTTTTTGTTTTCTTTTTGGTTCAGGGAAGTGCGAATTGATTTGGTACGTACAAGTACAATATTACTACACGTTAGGCTTGTCCCTAAAATTCAACCCGCGTCTTGTTATATCCCGAAAATTCAGATATCGTGCTCCCAAAACTGGCGCCTTCACAACCCGCGCCTTGCTATCCCGAAATTACAACGCGTGGGAAAACTCCCTCCAGTTGTCAAATCCCGACACGCGAAATCCCCCTTCTAACCCTAAGCCGAAAGGGCCGCTAGTTCAAATCGATGGGGGGTACTTTTGTAACACACCCTACATTTTGGACAAGCGCGTTCCTAAGTCATGCTTCACCCCCTCCCATCGCCCCCTTTTCGCCATTCGAAATCCCAGGCTGCCATAACCTCTCTACTCCAGCCGCGAAACCCCACCCTCCTCCGTCTGCCACGTCACCGCTGCCCAGCCGGAGCCTCTTCCCCGACGACATCGTCCAGCGCAACAGCTCGACGTCCCTCATCCACTTCCCCGGATGAGGATCCTCGTCCATCTCGCCGTCCCGCCGGTTCAGCCGCCCCGTCCTCCACCTTCAAGGAGCTGCTCCGACGATCACCTCGTCTATCGCGGCTGCTCCATCCCCACAACGTCGCCTTAACCTGCTCCACCGGAACCGCAGCATCCTCACCGACTCCTCGGATGAAGCCGAGGCCTACTCGGCGCCACCAAAGAGGTTGTACACTCATCGCATCGCACCTTCTCCTTACGTCGACCTCCCGGCGCCGACGGTGCTCCATCCCGCACCCCCATGGAGCGGCTACCTTGAAGCCAGCGCCGCGGGCGCATCTCCACGGCGGCTCTCCCCCAGTGCGAGGCCCCTTCGGCGGCAGCGTCCATACCAGCCGGATCTGCTGCTGCTGCTGCTCCGACTCTCGCTCGATCGCTCACTCGCCCAGCTGTTGCTGCTGCTCCCCCCTCGCTCGTGCTGCTGCTCTTCTCCGATTAAGCCACACTTCAGTCGACTGAATCGACTTTTCGGTCAGTCGATTTTCAGGGGTTGGGGGGAGGGGGGCTCGCCGGAGTTAAGGAAGAACCACCCGCAACAGGGACGGGGGCTCGTCGGAGAGGTACCCCACTATCTATCTTAGGGTTCAGGGTGGGGGGCGGGGGGCCTAGAGGGCTAGCCGGGGCGGCGGTGGCGAGTTGTTTCGGGGCGGCGAGGCGGCGCTGGGGCCGGCGGTTCGGCCGGTGGTGGCTGGCGGCTCAGGGGGTGCAGGTTGAAGATGAACTGCAGGCCCTCCCTAAACTACATGTCAAGTGCCTCTCTGCTACCATTGCGTTCAGTTTCGACAGTAGCATTCAGATTCCACAGTAAATTTTAGTTTTTACCTCATCTGTTGTAGTCAGGTTGTTTTTGGTGATGTTAATTTTACATCCATTTTACATCATCTATTGGATATGCTATTAGAATCCCACTTGAGATTGATGATGTCTGTCTTGTGCTGCTTCAGCCTTGACGTTTTACGGCTCACCGGAGCTGCTCCAATGACAGAACGATCCATCACAACAGAGCAGTTCCCTGGACACCGTCTACAGATTCCTCAGATCTTCCTCCACACCTCCGACAACCACCTCTGCCTCAACTGCTTCAGCGACCAACCCAATGATGCTGAGGTCGACACGGCTACGACAAAGAGGTTGTACACTTGTTGCATCACTTATTACTATACATTCACGTCGATCCATTAGGGCTATTTTGGTTCAACGGAAAAACATCGATCCACTGGTTGTTACCATCACTCTAAATTTCTGCATGCTCTCCTTACATAATCCCACCATATTTTTTTCGTTTGCATGTCAGATATTGTACACAGTCATGCTCAACATGTAGAGAAAAAGAGAAGAGTTTTGCGCGGCAATACAATGTCATGCAGACATCGCTCCATGGTGGGTTCAATGGCAAAACCTCCCCACCCCTCTCCAGATTGTAATCCAGAGGAAGATATCTGTTCTGAGGCGGATTCGGACGCCACTGACCACTCCTATTTACCCCCCAAGGTGTTTGCTCTACCTTGGCATGATGATGTTAGTCATATCATGCATATGTTGCCTTGCAGTGCCTACTTTTTACATCATATATGTCATCTGCTTAGTTTAGACATGTTCTGTAATGCCACCTGTTTAGTTTCTATATCATATATGGGAATTATGCAGTCTCATGTCTTTTAGCCAGCCATAATATATGTGAAATGTGCAATGCCATCCTGTTTAACCAGGCATCATATATTTGAATGATATCTTGCCCATCCTTTTCTTCATTACATTTCCATTTGTCGACAATGTTTGTACATTAAATTACTCTTCCTGTGAATCAGCCATTTGGGTGGGAGATGGAAAAATCTGGAGTGAAAACAAGGCCTTCAGAGCAGACAGTGCTACCTGTCGAAGCAGATCTCTTGTTGAGTCCCGATAGCTCCCCAGAGATGGATTGAGAGACAGATGACCAGTCCTATTCCCCCACTAAGGTGTATGCTCTAACTTGGCACGGTTATACTGCTCATATCATGCATACGGTGGCTTGCATTGCATAGTTTAGACATCATATACCCAATATTCAACACCATGTTCTTAGTTCAGACATCATATCGAATGCCCTCTGTTTAGCATATAAATCACATATGTGAATTAAATTATGCGATCCTGATTACTTAGATAACATGTAGGTGAATTATGTCATGCGATCCTGTTTAGTTATTCATCATATCTTTGAATTATTTTATGCTATGCTATCCAGTTTAGATAGACATCATATATGTGAAATTATGTCATGCTATCTGTTTTAGTTAAACAATATGCATGTCAACTATTTCATGCCCTCTTTTTTCCACACTATCTATTGCATCTGTCTCTCATACAATGTCTGTACATTCAACTATGTTTCCTGTTTATCAGCCATTTGAATTGGAGCGGGTGATGCCAGTATCTAGCGGACTAAAAACACGGTCTTCAAATAAAATAGTGCTACCTCTTGGTGGAGATAGCACCTCGGTTTTACATGCACAAGAACCAACCCTACCACACATAACCCAAACCCTCGCAGATTGTACCCCTACTACGATGGGCAGAGAACTAGCTTCACCCAATCTAACCCCAACCCCAGCCGATAGTAACCCAGTTCATGTTGACACAGCACCATCTCCACCACAGAGCTCCCAAACAAGAGCAGTTAGTAAGGCAGCTCCAGTGCCCATAGGGCCAGTACTATCACGGCGAACCCCAACTCCACCAGTTAGTACGCCTATTCCTGTGGAGGAAGCACAACCAGCTAGTCGTAGTTTAGCATCTATCGCATTTGATGTTGTTAAATCGTATGTGCGTATCTTCCCATCTTGGAAATATTATACTGAAGATGAAGGAAAATGCCAGTTGCAGGTGTTTGTCTAGGAGTTATGTGTAAGTAATGTTATTCATGGAAATTACTTTGCTTCGTCCCATACATCCTACCTCCATGATGGTTATAATACAACAAATTTTCCCATTTTTCTCTATAGAGAAGGACCGATTTGGAAACTCAGGATGAGGTAACCTGTGCTAATACCTCTGCTATCTTCAAGAATGCTTGGTGGCAGTATCGGAATTACCTGAAGAAAACGTACTTCACCGGCAAAGAAACTCATCAAATTCCCTTACGTTCTCCTGAGACACATTTACTGGACGATGACTGGGAATGCCTTGTTCTGTACTGGTCCCAAACCAAGAATGTGGTAAGGTCTATGAGCTCATTTTCTATTTTTGAGTATTATATTCTTGCGTCTTACTGTACTCTGTTCATGTAGAACAAGTGCCTAAACCTGAAGAACAACTGTTCTAATTTAAGATTCCATTGCTACCATAGGACATAGATATGTGTTTGTTTGATGCTTTTATTATGTACTAGTACTTGGCAATAGAAGACTTGGTAGTTTAACCCTGTCCATCTTACTAATGAACTGGTTCACCGAAATGAGTTTCATATACTAGTACATGTTAAACTTGTTATGTGTCTGCTTGTTTCTTCTTTTAGAATGCTGACAGAATATTGGGGAAGAGTGTCTTATTAAGCAACGGTAAAGGAAGTAATGCAAATAAGGTTCAGGATAGTGACACATCCTGTCTTGGTTTAGTGTTGGAGTTACTGGCCACTACCGCTTGCACAAGCTATTCAAACTCACTGTCTGAATCAGTTCGGTTTCTTGAGTCTCAATTACAAGCTGAAAGACATCGATCAGTTGTGCTGCGACAAGAAGCGGAAGGACTGCGGAAGTCCCTGGAGCATTCAGATGCATACTTTCTGGTGCAATAGCAAGCGTTGGAGGATTTTAGCGCCAAACAGGACAAAGCTAATCAGCTTGCTAAGCTTATTTCCAGCATGATGGATACCCAGGATAATGTTTCTTGAGCTCTTCTAAAGTTGTTTCAGTTATGCTCTTGTTTTGCTGCCGCGTTTATTTGCACTGGTGGCCAATTTTGACGGCCAGTGTATATGATATGCTGCTTTGTTCCCTATATTTGCACTGGTGGCGAACTTTGATGCCCAGTGGATGTAATATGTGTAATAGCTGTGATAGCCTAGCGTTAGTTGCTTGCTTATTTATTTCCTTGTTGTCTTGTTTATTTGTTTGCTTGTAGTCATTGCAGTTCTTTTCCCGCGGTTAACTAGTGGCTGCAATAACCTATTCTTTAAAACTAGGCCACAATAACCATGGGCTAATATTTACTGTAGTGACACTGGGCCTCCTACGGGCCGTAGAAACAGTGGGCCTTCTACGCGCCGTAGAAATAGTAGGCCTTCTACGGGCCGTAGAAACAATGGGCCTTCTACGGGCCGTATCGTCAATGGGCCTTATACAGGCCGTATGATTGATTGGCCAAACATGGGCTAATAACAGGCCGCATTATGGCCGTAAACGGGCTAGAGTTGGAATCGTCCGTTCATGGGCCGACCGTAACGGGCCATCGTTAATAGGCCGTATTTGATGACGCTATGAAAATGGCCCAACGTATTAATGAACCACAAACGGGCCGACTGTAACCACGGGCTGAATTTGGCCCACAAGCAGAAAATGACAGTAACGGGCCGTAAGTAAACGAATGCTGGAAATGAGCTCAAGAATAAATGGGCTCTGAGAAGGCCAAAAGATAACATGGGCTGGAAACGGCCCAACGGAATAACGGGCCGTTAATGGGTATAAAGTGATACACTGTTCATTACGGGCCAGTTTCACCACGGGCCGTTAATGGGTGTAAAGTGATACACTGTTCATTACGGGCCAGTTTCACCATGGGCCGTTAATAGGCCAAGAGTTACATAGGGCCTCATATGGGCCGAAAGACGTCATGGGCCATACACGGGCCAGAAGTGAAAACGGGCTGGAATCATATTGGATGGCCCAGATGACACTACTGGGCCTAATTCGGATAGGGCGTAATGGGCCTTGGGTTAGCGAGCTGTAAATGGGCTATATGCGAACAGGCCGTTAACAGGCTTTCCATGGGCCGGCCCGCCACCTTTTGACCAAGTCAAACGGGCCGGCCTTTTCACAGGAATGGGCCTCTGCTGGGCCGTGCCACGTGTCGATGTATCATAGGCGCCTTCCGTCCAATGAGTGGTTGACATCTATCCCAACGATGAGCCGACACATGTTTCCTCCAGCCAATGATGATTTTACACGTGGAAAATCCCCATTGGTCGGGGCTGTTAACGGGTTATCGGATCCAAAACCCGACCCGATAGCTTAACGGCATTCCATTATGGTGGATGCCACGTGTCGGTCACCCTTGACAAAAGCACTTCTGTGACGTGCGATTTATCGTCATGGAAGTGGACACTTCCGTGATGATAATTTTGGTAATGTCATGGAACACTTCTACGTCAGCACAGGTATGACTATTTTGATTCTGTCATAAATTTGTCATGGATGTACATGCATGACAAAAAAACGACCTACTGTGACAAACACGTATCATCACGGAAGTGTATTTTTTTGTAGTGCCTCTAGCAGAGCTGACCTGGGGTGTTCGGGCAGTGGGCCGGACTGTCCATCTACACGGCCCTCTTAAGCCAGCCCTATGGAAACGAGAAGAAGGAATTGAGGATCATAGTAGGGGATGCAAATATCCAAACATGAAGTGAATAGTGCTACATTATCTCCTTCGGGGGATTCTTAGCGTCGAGGCCGATGTCCTCCTTTTCCGCGGGCCACGTCTTCTGCGGCTTGAACAACACCTTCCATAGCTTCTTGTGGGTGCTGCCATAGAAGTGTTGCACGGTGCGGGGGTGTTTGGGCTTCCAGGACCACATTGGGGCGTCTCGAAGCTGGCAAGGCAGGAGACGACGGTGGAGCATAATTTGGACCACGTTGGTCAGCGTGGCCCCCGCCTTTATCATATTGGAGACACACTTTTGTAGTGCCTCCACCTCGGTAGTAGACCCCTAGTCAAGGCCTTTCTTGGTCCACGAGGTTAACCTCACAGGGGGTCTGGATCTGAACTCCGGGATGGCTGCCCAGGCCGCATCACGAGGCTTTGTGATGTACAACCATTCTATTTGCTAGATTTTGACCGTGTCAATGAACACGGCCTCTGGCCATCCGAGTCGGGTGAGCCTGCTCACCATGGCACGCCCGCAATCCCCATGACGGCCGTCAATGATCTTCGGCTTGACGTTGAATACCTTCAGCCATAGGCCGAAGTGCGGCTGGACCTGAAGGAAGGCCTCGCAGATGGCGGTGAAGGCGGAGATGTGGAGGAAAGAATTTGGAGCCAGGTCATGGAAGTCGAGCCCATAGTAGAATATCAACCCTCGAACGAATGGGTGGAGTGGGAAACCCAGTCCCCAGATAAAGTGGGGAATGAATACCACCCGCTCGCCGACGCAGGGCGTCGGCATGACCTGGCCCTCCTCGGGGGCCCGATGAACAATGTTGGGGGAGAGGTAGCCCGCTCGCTTCAGTTCCTCGATGTCATTGTTGGAGACGCATGAGGCCTCCCACTTGCCCTTTGCTCCGGATCCGGCCATGGCCAAGCATGGGAAAGGGGGATCTTTCGAGGGGAGTTTAGTTGGGATGCTGGTGCTTTGCGGAAGGCTGTGGCGAAAGGATGAATAAGGCGTGAAGATATGACTGTGGCAGGGGTCTTTTTGTAAGCAGTCGTGATACCAAGAGTCCTTTAACCGCGTCATTGGCCTTGCAACTTCTCAATATACTTGTGACGTTATGCGTGAGTGGCATACTGGGAATAATTGATCAAATCCCTTAAAAAGTGGGTCACGATCTCCACCTCGATGGGACGTGCCATTGAAGGGGCTGCCTTGAGCTGCGCATTGAGTTCTCATGTTTATGACCGGCTGTGACCCTTCGCCAAAAGCTGCCAGTTCAAGGTACTGCGTATGTTTAAACGGTTGTCCTTCAAGGTTAAGTACAGTCAATAGTCTGAACACCGGATATGGTATGACTGTGCGTGTGAGCCGAGTACCCTCTAAAAGGCTCGGCTGGAAAGATTACTTCAAATACGTAGGAGGAACTCTACTACAAGCCAGAGACTGCAGATGTGAAAGTTACAAGAAGCCAGCGTTGGTGGCTACTTCGGGGGATACCGAGGGAGTCCTGGACTAGGGGGTCCTCGGGATGCCAGCCTATCTCACATGGGCCGGACAGCTGGGCTGCACTATGGCTGCTGGTGGACGGAACTATGGGCGGCATTTTATCCGGACGGGTGATGTTTTTGTGCCTTAGTGTGTACTCCAAGTCAAGATAGAAGATTCTACATGCTTGTTCCCCTGTTGTAACCGACTATTTGTAACCCTAATACCCCTGGTGTCTATATAAACCAGGGGACTTAGTCCGTAGAAGCGAGAGAACAATCACCATCCTACTAGCTTGGGGTTTAGTTCATCCGATCTCGTGGTAGATCAGCAATCCCCATATACACAAGCAATATAATCAAGAAGGGCGTAGGGTATTACCTCGTAGAGAGGGCCCGAACCTGGGTAAATATCGTGTCCCATGTCCCTTGTTCCCCATCGATGCAAGGTCCACAGTTCGGGAGCCCCTACCCGAGATCTGCCGGTTTTGACACCGACAACAGGTATGGTTGAATTGAACTAGTTAAAACCAACAATATTCTCCTTATCAACTTTATCACTAAGAGCATTCTCGTATTGGCTAACAAAATGCTTCACTGTAGTTTCTGCATTAACATACCCATCAAAGAAGGCATTGATAGTCTCACTAAGTTGTGTAGTAGACATACCTGGCCAAAAGGAGTCTTTAACAAATGTTGGAACTCAATAGTGACAATGGTCGTAAAGCTATTTAAGCCATTCACTATCATCATAGTTCTCAAGCATATGCATCCAAAAAACTTCAAATTATGCAATTGTTAATGAATCATAAATTGTCTTGTCAACAACAACCTTGATGTGATCATGTTCATCATATCCACCTAACTTCTCTGGTATCTTTTTCATTATACACCACATGCACCATTTGTATCAAGATTCTGGAAAAACTATTTCCACACCATTCTGAATTGCTTTTGCTTGATCAGTTAAAATAGCTTTTGGTTGACAATTTGACATACATGTGAGCCATGCTTGGAATAACCAAACAAATGTTGCATTTTCTTCATTTGATAATAAAGCAAATCATACCAAACACGGCAACGGTGCCAAAAATCCTTCTTGCTACCTCTTGAGCACTACGTTGGTTTTCCCTTGAAGAGGAAAGGGTGATGCAGCAAAGTAGCATAAGGATTTCCCTCAGTTTTTTAGAACCAATGTATCAATCCAGTAGGAGGCCACACGCAAGTCCCTCGTACCTACACAAACAAATAAGAACCTCGCAACCAACGTGATAAAGGGGTTGTCAATCCCTTCACGGTCACTTACGAGAGTGAGATCTGATAGAGATAATAATGATAAGATAAATATTTTTGGTATTTTTATAATATAGATTGAAAGTAAAGATTGCAAAATAAAATAGATTGGAAACTTATATGATGGAGAATATACCTGAGGGCCATAGGTTTCACTAGTGGCTTCTCTCAAGATAGCATAAGTATTACAGTGGGTGAACGAATTACTGACGAGCAATTGATAGAAAAGCGAATAATTATGAGAATGTCTAGGCATGATCATGTATATAGGCATCACGTCCGTGACAAGTAGACCGACTCCTGCCTGCATATACTACTATTACTCCACACATCGACCGCTATCCAGGATGCATCTAGAGTATTAAGTTCATAAGAACAGAGTAATGCCTTAGGTAAGATGACATGATGTAGAGGGATAAACTCAAGAAATATGATATAAACCCCATCTTTTTATCCTCGATGGCAACAATACAATATGTGTCGTTTCCGTTTATGTCACTGGAATCGAGCACCACAAGATTGAACCTAAAGCTAAGCACTTCTCCCATTGCAAGAACGATCAATCTAGTAGGCCAAACCAAACTGGTAATTCGAAGAGACTTGCAAAGATAACCAATCATGCATAAAAGATTTCAGAGAAGAATCAAATATTGTACATAGATAGACTTGATCATAAACCCACAATTCATCGGATCTCGACAAACACACCGCAAAAAGAGTTACATCGAATAGATCTCCAAGAAGATCGAGGTGAACTTTGTATTGAGATCCAAAGAGAGAGAAGAAGCCATCTAGCTACTAGCTATGGACCCGAAGGTCTGAAGTAAACTACTCACACATCATCGAAGGGGACATGGAGTTGATGTAGAGGCCCTCCGTGATCAATGCCCCCTCCAGCGGAGCTCCGGAAAGGGCCCCAAGATGGTATCTCTTGGGTACAGAAGGTTGCGGCGGTGGAAATAGGGTTTCATGGTGCTCCTGGATGTTTTCGGGGTATGTGAACATATATATGAGGAAGAAGTAGGTCGGTTGAGCCACGAGGGGCCCACGAGAGGGGAGGGCGCACCCAGGGGGTAGGCGCGCCCCCTGCATCATGGCCACCTCGTTGGTTGCTTGATGTCCACTCCAAGTCCTCTGGATCACGTTTGTTCCAAAAATCATGCTCCCGAAGGTTTCATTCCGTTTGGACTCCGTTTGATATTCCTTTTCTGCGAAACACTGAAATTGGCAAAAAAACAACAATTTGCACTGAGCCTTGGGTTAATAGGCTAGTTCCAAAAATAATATAAAAGTGTAAAATAAAGCCCATTAACATCCAAAATAAATAATATAATAGCATGGAACAATCAAAATTATAGATACGTTGGAGACGTATCAAGCATCCCCAAGCTTAATTCCTGCTCGTCCTCGAGTAGGTAAATGATAAAAACAGAATTTTTGATGTGGAATGCTTTCTAGCATGTTCTTCAATGTATTTTTCTCTATTGTGGCATGAATGTTCAGATCCGAAAGATTCAAGATAAAAGTTTATTGTTGACATAAAAATAGTAATACTCCAAGTATGCTAATCAAGTAATTATGTCTTATTAAAATACCATAGCCATAGAAAACTTATCCCTACAAAGTCATATAGTTTGGCCATGCTTCATTTTTGTCACACAAAATGCTCCCATCATGCACAACCCCGATGACAAGCCAAGCAATTGTTTCATACTTAGCGTTTTCAAACTCTTTCAACTTTTACGCAATATATGAGCGCGAGCCATGAACATAGCACTATGGGTGGAATATAATATGATGATTGAGGATGTGTGAGGAGACAAAAAGGGAGAAAGTCTCACATTGACACGGCTAATCAATGGGCTATGGAGATGCCCACCGATTGATGTCAATGCAAGGAGTAGGGATTGCCATGCAACGGATGCACTAGAGCTATAAATATATGAAAGCTCATCAAAGAAACTAAGTGGGTGTGCATCCAACTTGCTTGCTCACGAAGACCTAGGGCATTTGAGGAAGCCCTTCATTGGAATATACAAGCCAAGTTCTATAATTAAAAATTCCCACTAGTATATGAAAGTGACAAAATAAGAGACTCTCTATCATGAAGATCATGGTGCTACTTTAAAGCACAAGTGTGGAAAAAGGATAGTAACATTGTCCCTTCTCTCTTTTAATCTTTTTTTATTCGGGCCTTCTTTTCTCTTTTTTTATATGGCCTCTTTTTTTTCATCTGGAGTCTCAACCCGACTTGTGGGGGAATCATAGTCTCCATCATCCTTTCCTCACATGGGACAATGCTCTAATGATGATCATCACACTTTTATTTACTTACAACTCAAGAATTACAACTCGATACTTAGAACAAAATATGACTCTATGTGAATGCCTCCGACAGTGTACCAGGATTGCGATGAATCAAGAGTGACATGTATGAAAAATTAAGCATGGTGGCTTTGCCACAAATACGATGTCAACTACATGATCATGCAAAGCAATATGACAATGATGATGTGTGTCATAATAAATGAAACGGTGGAAAGTTGCATGGCAATATATCTCGGAATGGCTATGGAAATGCCATAATAGGTAGGTATGGTGGCTGTTTTGAGGAAGATATAAGGAGGCTTATGTGTGATAGAGCGTATCATATCACGGGGTTTGGATGCACCGGCGAAGTTTGCACCAACTCTTAAGGTGAGAAAGGGCAATGCACGGTAACGTAGAGGCTAGCAATGATGGAAGGGTGAGAGTGCGTATAATCCATTGACTCAACATTAGTCATAAAGAACTCACATACTTATTGCAAAAATCTACAAGTCATCAAAACCAAGCACTACGCGCATGCTCCTAGGGGGATAGATTGGTAGTAAAAGACCATTGCTCGTCCCCGACCGCCACTCATAAGGAAAGCAATCAAAGAACACCCCATGCTTCAAATTTGTCACATAACGTTTACCATACGTGCATGCTACGGGACTTGCCAACTTCAACACAAGTATTCATCAATTTCACAATTACTCAACTAGCACACCTCTAATATTACCACCTTTATATCTCAAAACAATCTATCAAGCATCCAACTTCTCTTAGCATTTAAAATTTATAACCAAAGTGAATTGCCATGATGTTCTAAAGGACTCTCAAAATGATATAAGTGAAGCATGAGAGATCAATTATTTTTGTAAAATAAAACCACTATCGTGCTCTACAAGATATAAGCGAAGCACTAGAGCAAAAATTATCCAACTCAAAAGATATAAGTGAAGCACATAGAGTATTCTAATAAATTCCAATTCACGTGTGTCTCTCCCAAAAGGTGTGTACAGCAAGGATGATTGTGGTAAACTAAAAGGCAAAGACTCAAATCGTACAAGACGCTCCAAGCAAAACACATATCATGTGGCGAATAAAAATATAGCTCCAAGTAAAGTTACCGATGGACGAAGACGAAAGAGGGGATGCCTTCCGGGGCATCCCCAAGCTTAGGCTTTTGGTTGTCCTTGAATTTTACCTTGGGGTGCCTTGGCATCCCCAATCTTAGGCTCTTGCCACTCCTTTTTCCGTAATCCATCAAATCTTTACCCAAAACTTGAGAACTTCACAACACAAAACTTAAAAGAAAATCTTCGTGAGCTCCGTTAGTAAAAGAAAACAAACCACCACTTCAAGGTACTGTAATGAACTCATTCTTTATTTATATTGGTGTTAAACCTACTGTATTCCAACTTTTCTATGGTTCATAAACTCTATTACTAGCCATAGATTCATCAAAATAAGCAAACAACACACGAAAAACAGAATCTGTCAAAAACAGAACAGTCTGTAGTAATATGTAGGTTCATAATACTTCTGGAACCCCAAAAATTATAAAATAAATTTATGGACGTGAGGAATTTATCTATTAATCATCTGCAAAAAGAATTAACTAAATATCACTCTCCAATAAAAAATGGCAGCAAATCTCGTGAGCGCTAAAGTTTCTGTTTTTTACAGCAAGACCGCAAAGACTTACCCCAAGTCTCCCCAAAGGTTCTACTTGGCACAAACACTAACTAAAAGCATAAAACCACATCTAAACAGAGGATAGACGAATTATTTATTACTAAACATAATAAAAAAGCAAGAAACAAAAATAAAATTGGGTTGCCTCCCAACAAGCGCTATCGTTTAACGCCCCTAGCTAGGCATCGATAATTTCAATGATGCTCACATGAAAGACAAGAATTGAAGCACAAAAGAGAGCATCATGAAACACATGACAAACACATCTAAGTATAACATACTTCCTATGCATAGGAATCTTATAGGCAAACAAAGGCAAGCAAAAACTAGCATATGCATGGAAGAGGAAAGAAACAATAGCAAGCTCAACATAACGAGAGGTAATTTAGTAACATGAAAATTTCTACAACCATATTTTGCTCTCTCATAATAATTACATGTGGGATCATAAGAAAATTCAACAAAATATCTATCACATAAAATATTTTTAACACGATCCACATCCATGCAAAGTTGACACTCTTCCAAAATAGTGGGATTAACATTAACTAAAGTCATGACCTCTCCAAACCCACTTTTATAAAAAAATTCATAAGATTGAAAATTCTCCAAATATGTGGGATCTAAAGTTGACACTCTTCCAAACCCTCTTTCAATAATATTACAAACACTATTATCAATCTCATATTCATCATGGAGAGTAAATAAATTTTCAAGATCGTAAGAAGAATCACCCCAATCATGATCATTGCAACAAGTAGTGGACATAGCAAAACTAGCATCCCCAAGCTTAGGGTTTTGCATATCATTAACACAATTGACATTAAGAGAATTTATAATAACATCATTGCAATCATGCTTTTCATCGAAGGAACTATCAAGTATGGGTGCAATAGCAACGATCTCATGTTTAACATAAGGAACTATAGCAAACTCATCTTCATAAATATTGGCATCATGGCCACAAGAATAACAAGCATCATGTTCATCAAGGGATATTTCAATGAAATCATCGGAATCAGAATTATCTATAGATTCATGCATATCATTATTTTCTTCCAAAGCAACGGTCATTCTTTCAATAAATTCTTTGACATAGACATTATGAGCATAGTTTTCATAACAATATTTAAGTATGTCAAAATTTTCAGATTTGTAGAGAGTAACATCATACTTTTCAATCAACGAAGCAACTTCATAAGCATCCTTAAAAGCAACAAATTCTTCAATTTGTTCGATATCGTAGTAAGTGTAAACACCCTTTGCATAAGAAGATAAGATTTCATTATCATTAAACTCACATAGGTAGGGGAGGTGTTTTTTAGGGTTCTTAGAGCAACAAGTAAGATCACAAATTTCACAAAGATTCCAAGCATAACATAGCAATCTGTTTATTTGATCCCATAAGAGTGTCCCTTTTTCAGAAAAACGGTGATGCACAAAAAGCATGCTCATCTGAAGATTTCCCATCAACTAGGCTAGTTGGGTTTCAGCACGAGCGCATAAGGATCGTAGATGATCCAAGTAGAACACTTTAAGTGGATCCATATCAATAGATTGTTAGAAAGCAAAGATGCAAGCAAATGGAAGGCACATGGGAACACAAATAGAGATACATACGGGAAGAAGGCGAAGAAAAGGGGCGAATAAAACGGCAAGGGTGAAGTGGGGGAGAGGAAAACGAGAGGCAAATGGAAAATAATGTAATGCGAGAAATAAGAGTTTGTGATGGTACTTGGTATGTCTAGACTTGTGCGTAGACTCCCCGGCAACGGTGCCAAAAATCCTTCTTGCTACCTCTTGAGCACTACGTTGGTTTTCCCTTGAAGAGGAAAGGGTGATGCAGCAAAGTAGCATAAGGATTTCCCTCAGTTTTTTAGAACCAAGGTATCAATCCAGTAGGAGGCCACACGCAAGTCCCTCGTACCTACACAAACAAATAAGAACCTCGCAACCAACGCGATAAAGGGGTTGTCAATCCCTTTACGGTCACTTATGAGAGTGAGATCTGATAGAGATAATAATGATAAGATAAATATTTTTGGTATTTTTATAATATAGATTGAAAGTAAAGATTGCAAAATAAAATAGATTGGAAACTTATATGATGGAGAATAGACCCGGGGGCCATAGGTTTCACTAGTGGCTTCTCTCAAGATATCATAAGTATTACGGTGGGTGAACAAATTACTGTCGAGCAATTGATAGAAAAGTGAATAATTATGAGAATATCTAGGGATGACCATGTATATAGGCATCACGTCCGTGACAAGTAGACCGACTCCTGCCTGCATCTACTACTATTACTCCACACATCGACCACTATCCAGCATGCATCTAGAGTATTAAGTTCATAAGAACAGAGTAACGCCTTAGGTAAGATGACATGATGTAGAGGGATAAACTCAAGCAATATGATATAAACCCCATCTTTTTATCCTCGATGGCAACAATACAATACGTGTCGTTTCCCTTTCTGTCATTGGGATCGAGCACCACAAGATTGAACCTAAAGCTAAGCACTTCTCTCATTGCAAGAACGATCAATCTAGGAGGCCAAACCAAACTGATAATTTGAAGAGAGTTGCAAAGATAACCAATCATGCATAAAAGATTTCAGAGAAGAATCAAATATTGTTCATAGATAGACTTGATCATAAACCCACAATTCATCGGATCTCGACAAACGAACCGCAAAAAGAGTTACATTGAATAGATCTCCAAGAAGATCGAGGAGAACTTTGTATTGAGATCCAAAGAGAGAGAAGAAGCCATCTAGCTACTAGCTATGGACCCGAAGGTCTGAAGTAAACTACTCACACATCATCGGAGGGGCCATGGAGTTGATGTAGAGGCCCTCCGTGATAATGCCCCTCCGGCGGAGCTCTGGAAAGGGCCCCGAGATGGGATCTCTTGGGTACAGAAGGTTGCGGCGGTGGAAATAGGGTTTCATGGTGCTCCTGGATGTTTTCGGGATATGTGAACATATATAGGAGGAAGATGTAGGTCGGTTGAGCCATGAGGGGCCCACGAGGGGGAGGGCGCACCTAGGGGGTAGGCATGCCCCCTGCCTCATGGCCACCTCGTTGGTTTCTTGACGTCCACTCCAAGTCCTCTGGATCACGTTTGTTCCAAAAATCACGCTCCCGAAGGTTTCATTCCATTTGGACTCCGTTTGATTTTCCTTTTCTGCAAAACACTGAAATAGGCAAAACAACAACAATTTGCATTGGGCCTTGGGTTAATAGGTTAGTCCCAAAAATAATATAAAAGTGTAAAATAAAGCCCATTAACATCCAAAATAGATAATATAATAGCATGGAGCAATCAAAAATTGTAGATACGTTGGAGACGTATCATAGCTTTGCATCCTAACCCGGCTATGGGAAAGTGTAACGTACTTCAGTCTTACCACAATGAATGGAAACTTTATAGATGTTTGACGATAGGTGTGTCTATGTAGTATGAATGCCATCCTCGGTGTTGCTTAATCTATCATATGGCTAGCAAAAGAAACAAGGTGTACACGTTGCATATGTATATGTCATACGTTTTTTCCTTTCCTCGGTTTTTGCACATATGATACATTTATACCTGAGTAATTTTCACATGTCATGAAATATAAAGCCAAAATATTATCACACGAAGTAAAACACATGAAACTATTGCAACACAATTTGCATATTTAAGTGAAGATCGTACTCCTATTAGAAGATTGACAATGCTCATCATTAAGCCATTGCAAAATTGGTAAATAAACTTTGATTGTTTTAGAATTACACGTTATAACATGCTTAAAAGAGCAGACATGTAAAAGTCATTTGACACAGAATCTATAGGGTAACATAGCACAAAACAAAACAAAAATCTGTTCTACACGCCAACCCAAGACCACCCTGAAGATGCATACAAGGTTTGATCTGATCGTTACCAACTCATAGCACGACAGAAGGAGAGTTGGAGAAGATCCTTGGGGCAGATTTCCGTAGCTAGGATTTACAGCCTCCCAACCACACGAATTTTTTCCCTTGGATAGAACCTCGGACAATCCCTCGAACTGAAGATTGCATGTACGATCTCTCTAATTTATTGCACACATACAGTTTCACCTATCTAGCAGCACTTTGCCATCCAGAACTAATCGCTACAGGAGACTAGGCAACACTTCGGTGCTACAAAACTATTTCGTGCAGTAGCTAGTGAGAGAGAGAAGCTAGATCATTGCATGCCATTTGGTGAGAGTTCAAAGTCTCAAGTTGAAGTGTGTTGTGAGAGCTCCTCTCCTCCTCTATTTATGGGAGGAGGAGTGGGGAAGGCAAGACATGGCTGCCCAAAAAGGGGGGCCCTCACCAACATTGCCCCACAAGCCCTCTCCCCCTTGTCCATGGCGGCATGGCACCCCATGGAGGGGGGCTGCCCCCAAGGGGGCCCCCTCCCAACATTTCTCCACAAAATGTGGGCCCCCACCATACCTGCCTCCAACAAGCTTCCACCTTTTGTGGGCTCCCCCCAAGGGGGCACACTCAAAAATAGCACCCCATGAAAAGGGCGATCTGCTACTCCCGCAGAGTTGTTGGATTTCCCCGAAGAGGAAGGGTAATGTATGCTACTTGTGAACTTTGTTGGGATTTCCCCGAAGAGGAGGGGATGCTGCAGTACAGTAGAGATAAGTATTTCCCTCATTTAAGAACCAAGGTTATCAATATAGTAGGAGAACTAAGCAACACTATGTGAGCAGCATGTGATGCCCTCGCTAGATTGTGTACTAATCATAAACACAAATGTACAGGATCAAAATCGGAGACTCACGGGAAGATATCACAACACAACTCTAGACACAAATTAAAGTCATGCAAACTTCATATTACAAGCTAGGGGCCTCGAGGGCTCGAATACAAATGAGTCAGCGCAAGCAACAATATGTGAGTACAGACATAAGGTAAACAAGTCTACCTTAAGAAGGCTAGCACGTATAACAACATCAATCGAAAAGGCGAAGCCTCCTTCCCGGGAGCCTCCTAACAACTCCTAGTCTCCATGTAGTAGTAGGCTCCGTTGGGGTAGAAGCAGTTGTCAATGGGATCAAGTGGCTCCTGGACTCCGTCATCTGATCGCAGAAATCGGGTATATGGGAAAGAGGTAGCAATGCAACCCTGAGTACTCATCCAAAGTGCTCGCAAGACTTACATCAGATCTATACTAAGTATGCATTAGTATCAAATGGAAGGGTTGTATCTATGGATTGAACTACAGAAATGCCAGAAGAGAAGGGAAAGACCTAGCCTATCGAATACTAGCATCTTGCAGTATCTTGCAACAACAGAAGAGAGTAGAGTAACATAACATAAGTAATAGGTATGTTGTAGTATCAATACCTAGAGATCCTTCCTCGACTCCGTGCAATAAAGCAATCCCGGAGCCATCATATCCATTAACATCTCCAGTATTCAGTTCTAGTGGTATAGAACGGGATACAACTCCGAACGTCCGTTACCGTGGACATGGCTATTCAAATAGATTAACTTCCTTGCAGGGGTGCACAAACTTACCCAACACGCTCGATTAACTCCAGTCGAACACACTTTACTGGGTCATGCCCAGCCTCGGCTGATCAACACATCGTAGTCCTACCTAGGATTAATGAGAGGCCAACACGCCAGTCTACATCCTAAGCGCTCAGTGGTCTTGGGCCCATTGGGCTTTGCACTCTTGCATGTTGCATACGCGTCCCGGAGCGGACCCACCCCCTAATACAAGCGCATGTGGTTCCCGTCCAACCGACCGCGCGTCGCTCAATCACTGATGCCCAAAGAGCTTTCGGACAATCGTACGACACAGAGTGCCCACATTTATTCCCGCGTGGTGGTCAGTGTGAAAAGGCTAGAGGCCTACTCGGGTCACATCCAACCCGTTAGTGTCTTGGGACTGCGCGGAGACGATCAATGATCCACGATCTATGGTCCCGTCGCCCCGTTTGATGGACTTACAGCAAGGGCTAAGAATGCCCGGTCATGCCTCGTAGTCCGATTTCTTGCATGCTACTTCTTGTGAGTCAGGTTCACCTCTACCGGGGTATCCTCCAGATCAACCTGACTCACACGGGGTTGTGGCGAACTCAGGTTCACCTCTACCGGGGTGGTACCGCATGTCCCTTTAGTCCCGCGAAAACAGTGACTCTCGCGGGTACCCTCATGGTCAACCCGACTTCACATCTCTCGTGGGTACCCTGATACGTCCATTTTGCATCATGCTTTTATATCAATATTTATTGCATTATGGACTGTTATTACACATTATGTCACAATACTTATGCCTTTTCTCTCTTATTTTAAAAGGTTTACATGAAGAGGGAGAATGACGGCAGCTGGAATTCTGGGATGGAAAAGGAGCAAATATTAGAGACCTATTCTGCATAACTCCAAAAGTCCCGAAACTCCACGAAAGTCAGTTTTGGAATATATAAAAAATATTGGGAAAGGTCAAAGAATAAAATATTATATCTCAGGTAATCCCATAAATGTTGAAACTAATGTTATTGACACCATAACCCCGGAGGAGTATATAAGGGACACTTTCCAGAATGTTTCAGACTCCGAAAAGGAATAGGTATATGGTACGGCAAGTAAACCGACTCCAAAACAGTTCTAATAGCAATTTTTCTCCGTTTTGGAATATTTAAGAAAATAGGAAAATAAGAAGTAGTCCGTAAAGGACAGAAGGCATCCACGAGGGTGGAGGGCGCGCCCTATCCCCCTAGGCATGCCCCTACCTCTTGGGCACCTCGTATGCCCTCCATACTCCGATTTCTTGCATGCTACTTCTTTTGGTCGATAAAAATTCATTATATAATCTCCCGAAGGTTTTGACCACCATATCATGCAAATATCTTATTTTTTTGTTTCGAGCTGTCTCTACTGCAGATTTAGAGCAAGATGTCTTCTCAACAGTCAGTTGGGGAGAGCTGGGTATCTCACCCGACACCATGGCCAAAAGCAAACAGCGATGCCAATCACTTTGGGCCAGCAACTGAGGAAGAGAATCATATCCTAAGGGGCATCATCGCCAAGAATATCACATCACCACCTCTGAAGAAAGAGACATAAATACATGGGTATGGGCACTCCCCTTGGCAACTGCCAAGCTTGGGGGAGTGCCCCGGTATTGTATCACCATCACATTTCTATCTTTACCGTTTTTCTTATTTGGATCCTTTTGGTAATATCTTGATCTAGTAGAATAAATTTTTAGTATGATCTAGTTTTGAGTTTTGCTTTATGATCCTTCTATGTAATCGAGTCCGTGAGCTATATATAATAAAGATTAGTTTTGAGTCGAGGGTTTTGCTATCTTGCTATGATCTTAAGGGAATAAAAGAGAGAATAAAAAGAAATAAATAGATCATATTGATCTTATGGAGAGTAATGACTTCACATATAAAGAGTATGATGAATAAAAGTTGTTGAGAGTTGACAAACATAGTTTTGGTCATCATTGCAATTAATAGGAAGTAATAAATAAAGAGAGGTTTTCACATATAAATATACTATCTTGGACATCTTTTATGATAGTGAGCACTCATTAAAATATGACATGCTAAAAAGTTGATGTTGGACAAGGAAGATAACATAATGGGTTATGTTTTCTTACATCCCAAATAAATTATATTGTCATGGATCATCCAACATGTTCAGCTTGCCTCTCCCCCTCATGCTAGCCAAATTCTTTGCACCAAGTAGAGATACTACCTGTGCTTCCAAATATCCTTAAACCCAGTTTTGCCATGAGAGTCCATCATATCTGCCTATGGATTGAGTAAGATCCTTCAAGTAAGTTGTCATTATTGCAAGCAATAAAAATTGCACTCTAAATATGTATGATCTATTAGTCTGGAGAAAATAAGCTTTATACGATCTTGTGATGTGGAAGAAATAAAAGTGGCGGACTGTATAATAAAGGTCCATATCACAAGTGGCAACATAAAGTGACGTTCTTTTGCATTAAGATTTCGTGCATCCAACCATAAAAACATATGACAACCTCTGCTTCCCTTTGCGAAGGGCCTATCTTTTATTTTTGTCTTATACTTTATACAAGAGTCACGGTGATCTTCACCTTTCCTTTTTACATTTTATCCTTTGGCAAGCACTATGTGTTGGAAAGATCCTGATATATATAGCCAATTGGATGTAAGTTATCATAAACTATTATTATTGACAATACCCTTGAGGTAAAAGGTTGGGAGGCAACACTATAAGCCCCTATCTTTCTCTGTGTCCGATTAAAACTCCAGACCCATAAGTATTGTGTGAGTGTTAGCAATTATGAAATACTAAATGATAGTTGAGTATGTGGACTTGTTGAAAAGCTCTTTTATTGACTCTTTCCAATGTTATGATAAATGGCAATTGCTTCAATGATTGAAGTTATAGTTTGTTAGTTTTCAGTGAAGTTTCTGATTCATACTTTACATTGTGAATAGATTGTTACTTTAGCATAAGAAATCATATGACAATATATATATATATATATGTTGCTGTTCTAAGAATGATCATGATGCCCTCATGTCCGTATTTTATTTTATCGACACCTCTATCTCTAAACATGTGGACATATTTTTTGATATCGGCTTCCGCTTGAGGACAAGCGAGGTCTAAGCTTGGGGGAGTTGATACGTTCATCTTACATCATGCTTTTATATCAATATTTATTGCATTATGGATTGTTATTACACATTATGTCACAATACTTATGCCTTTTCTCTCTTATTTTACAAGGTTTACATGAAGACGGAGAATGCCGGCAGCTGGAATTCTGGGCTGGAAAAGGAGCAAACATTATAGACGTATTCTGCACAACTCCAAAAATCCTGAAACTCCATGAAAGTCAGTTTTGGAATATATAAAAAATATCGGGCGAAGAAAGCACCAGAGGGGGCGACCCACCGTCCACGAGGGTGGGGAGCGCGCCCCTTGCCTCATGGCCCCCCTGGCAGGCCTCTGGTGCCCATCTTTTGCTATATGAAGTCTTTCGCCCTGGGAAAAATAAGAAGAAAGCTTTCAGGATGAAGCGCCACCATCTCAAGGTGGAACCTTGGCGGAACCAATCTAGGGCTCCGGTGGAGCTGCTCTGCCGGGGAAACATCCCACCGGGAGGGGGAAATCATCGCCATCGTCATCACCATCAATCCTCTCATCCGGAGGGGGTTAATCTCCATCAACATCTTCACCAGCACCATCTCCTCTCGAACCCTAGTTCATCTCTTGTATCGGATCTTTGTCTCAAAACCTCAGATTGGTACCCGTGGGTTGCTAGTAGTGCTGATTACTCCTTGTAGTTGATGCTAGTTGGTTTATTCGGTGGAAGATTATATGTTCAGATCCTTTATGAATATTAATACCCCGATGATTATGAACATGAATATGATTTGTGAGTAGTTATGTTTGTTCCCGAGGACATGGGAGAAGTCTTGCTATGAGTAGTCATGTGAATTTGGTATTCGTTCGATATTTTGATGAGATGTATGTTGTCTTTCCTCTAGTGGTGTTATGTGAACATCGACTACATGGCACTTCACCATTGTATGGGCCTAGGGGGAGGCATTGGGAAGTAATAAGTAGATGATGGGTTGCTAGAGTGATAGAAGCTTAAACCCTAGTTTATGCGTTGCTTCGTAAGGGGCTGATTTGGATCCATAAGTTTCATGCTATGGTTAGGTTTACCTTAATTCTTCTTTCGTAGTTGCGGATGCTTGCGAAGGGGGTTAATCATAAGTGGGATTCTTGTCCAAGGAAGGGCAGTACCCAAGCACCGGTCCACCCACATATCAAATTATCAAAGTAACGAACGCGAATCATATGACCATGATGAAAACTAGCTTGATGATATTTCCCATGTGTCCTCGGGAGCATTTTCCTTTATATAAGAGTTTGTCCAAGCTTGTCCTTTGCTACAAAAAGGATTGGACCACCTTGCTGCACCTTGTTTACTTTTGTTACTTGTTACCCATTACAAATTACCTTACTACAAAACTATATGTTACCGATAATTTCAGTGCTTGCAGAGAATACCTTACTGAAAACCGCTTGTCATTTCCTTCTGCACCTCGTTGGGTTTGACACTCTTACTTATCGAAAGGACTACAATAGATCCCCTATACTTGTGGGTCATCAAGACTCTTTTCTGGCGCCATTGCCGGGGAGTGAAGCACCTTTGGTATGTGGAATTTGGTAAGGAAAAATTTATAGTGTGCTGAAATTTACTGTCACTTATTACTATGGAAAGTAATCCTTTGAGGGGCTTGTTCGGGGTATCTTCACCCCGACCAGTAGAGCAAAGAGTTGCTCCTCAACCTACTGAACCTACTGAAAATGTTTACTTTGAAATTCCTTTGGGTATGATAGAGAAACTGCTAGCTAATCCTTTTACAGGAGATGGAACATTACATCCCGATTTGCACCTAATCTATGTGGATGAAGTTTGTGGATTATTTAAGCTTGCAGGTATGCCCGAGGATGTTATCAAGAAGAAGGTCTTCCCTTTATCTTTGAAGGGAAAGGCATTGACATGGTTTAGGCTATGTGATGATATTGGATCATGGAACTACAACCGATTGAAATTGGAATTTCATCAGAAGTTTTATCCTATGCATCTGGTTCATCGTGATTGTAATTATATATATAATTTTTGGCCTAGCGAAGGAGAAAGCATCGCTCAAGCTTGGGGGAGGCTTAAGTCAATGTTATATTCATGCCCCAATCATGAGATCTCAAGAGAAATTATTATTCAAAAATTTTATGCTCGGCTTTCTCTCAATAATCGCTCCATGCTTGATACTTCTTGTATTGGTTCTTTTATGATGAAGACTATTGAATTCAGATGGGATTTATTGGAAGGAATTAAACGCAACTCTGAAGATTGGTAACTCGACGAAGGTAAGGAGTCAAGTATAACACCTAAGTTTGATTGTGTCAAATCTTTTATGGATACTTATGCTTTTTGTGAATTTAGCACTAAATATGGACTTAACTCTGAGATAGTAGCTTCTTTCTATGAATCATTTGCTACTCATGTTGATCTCCCTAAGGAGAAGTGTCTTAAATATCATCCTCCCATTGAAGTAAAAGTAGTTGAACCTATTAAAGTTGAAGAAAAGACTATCACTTATAATGTTGATCCTATTATTCCTACCGCTTATATTGAGAAACCACCTTTCCCTGCTAGAATAAAGGATCATGCTAAAGCTCCGAATGTGGTTCGTAAGAGTAATACTAGAAAACATACACCCCCTGAGCAAATTAAAGTTGAACCTAGTATTGCTATGGTTAAAGATCTCTTGGTCGATAATATTGATGGGCATGTTATTTACTTCTATGATGAAGCTGCTAGAATTGCTAGACCCGATACTAAAAATAAACATAGACCTGTTGTAGGCATGCCTATTAATTCTGTTAAAATAGGAGATCACTGTTATCATGGCTTATGTGATATGGGTGCTAGTGCGAGTGCAATACCTCATTATTTATATAAAGAAATTATGCATGATATTGCACCTGCTGAGATAGAAGATATTGATGTTACTATTAAGCTTGCCAATAGAGATACTATTTCACCAGTTGGGATTGTTAGAGATGTTGAAGTCTTGTGTGGGAAAGTTAAATATCCTACTGATTTTCTTGTTCTTGGTTCCCCACAAGATGACTTTTGTCCCATTATATTCGGTAGACCCTTCTTGAATACTGTTAATGCTAAGATAGACTTCAAAAAGGATGTTGTTACTATTGGTTTAGGGGATATGTCTTATGATTTTAATTTTGCTAAATTTAATATACAACCCCATGATAAATAATTGCCTAGTAAATATGAAATTATTGGTCTTGCTTCTATTGGCATGCCTCCTAACGTTCCTTTAGAACAATATTTGCTAGACCATGAAAATGATATGTTTATGAATGAAAGAAGGGAAATATATGAAGTATTGTTTAAGCAGGGACCTATTTTGAAACACAATTTGCCTGTTGAAATTTTAGGGGATCCTCCTCCACTCAAGGGTGATCCCGTGTTTGAGGTTAAACCATTACCTGATACTCTTAAATATTCTTATCTTGATGAAAAGAAGATATATCCTGTTATTATTAGTGCTAACCTTTCAGAGCAGGAAGAAGAGAGATTATTGAAAACTCTGAAGAAGCACCATGTTGCTATTGGACATACTCTTGATGATCTTAAGGGCATTAGTCCCACTCTATGCCAGCACAAAATAAAATTGGAGGAAGACGCTAAACTAGTTGTTGATCACCAACGACGATTAAATCCTAAGATGAAAGAAGTGGTAAGAAATGAAATACTGAAGCTTCTGGAGGCAGGTATAATTTATCCTGTTGCTGATAGTCAGTGGGTAAGTCCTGTCCATTGTGTCCCTAAGAAGGGAGGTATTACTGTCGTTCCTAATGATAAAGATGAATTGATCCCACAAAGAATTGTTACGGGTTATAGAATGGTAATTGATTTCCACAAATTGAATAAAGCTACTAGAAAAGATCATTACCCTTTACCTTTTATTGATCAAATGCTAGAAAGATTATCCAAACATACACATTTTAGTTTTCTAGATGGTTATTTTGGTTTCTCTCAAATACCTGTGTTGAAAGAGGATCAGGGAAAGACCACTTTTACTTGACCTTTCGGTACCTTTGCTTATAGACGTATGCCTTTTGGTTTATGTAATGCACCTGTTACCTTCCAAAGATGTATGACTGCTATATTCTCTGACTTTTGTGAAAATATTGTTGAGGTTTTCATAGATGATTTTTCCGTATATGGAACTTATTTTGATGATTGCTTAAGCAACCTTGATCGAGTTTTGCAGAGATGTCAAGAAACTAATCTTGTCTTCAATTGGGAGAAGTGCCACTTTATGGTTAATGAAGGTATTGTCTTGGGGCATAAAGTTTCTGAAAGAGGTATTGAAGTTGATAAAGCTAAAGTTGATGCTATTGAAAAGATGTCGTGTCCTAAGGACATTAAAGGTACAAGAAGTTTCCTTGGACATGCCGGTTTTTATAGGAGGTTCATTAAAGACTTCTCAAAAATTTCTAGGCCTCTAACTAATCTTCTACAAAAAGATGTTCCTTTTGTCTTTGACGATGATTGTGTAGAAGCGTTTGAAATACTTAAGAAAGCCTTGATTTCTGCACCTATTGTTCAGCCTCCTGATTGGATACCCTTTGAAATTATGTGTGATGCTAGTGATTATGCTGTAGGTGATGTTCTAGGACAAAGAGTTGATAAGAAATTAAATGTTATCCAATATGCTAGTAAAACTTTAGATAGCGCCCAGAGAAATTATGCTACTATTGAAAAGGAATTTTTGGCAGTTGTATTTGCTTGTGATAAGTTCAGACCTTATATTGTTGATTCGAAAGTAACTGTTCACACTGATCATGCTGCTATTAAATATCTTATGGAAAAGAAAGATGCTAAACCTAGACTCATTAGATGGGTTCTCCTACTACAAGAATTTGATTTGCATATTATTGATAGAAAGGGAGCTGAGAACCCCGTTGCAGACAACCTATCTAGGTTAGGGAATGTTCTTGATGACCCACTACCTATTGATGATAGCATTCTCGATGAACAATTAGCTGTCATAAATGCTTCTTGTACTGCTCCATGGTATGATGATTATGCTAATTACATTGTTGCTAAATTTAGACCACCTAGTTTCACATACCAGCAAAAGAAAAAAATTCTATGACTCAAGACATTACTTCTGGGATGACCCACACCTTTATAAAGAAGGAGTAGATGGTGTTATTAGACGTTGTGTACCTGAGCATGAACAGGAACAGATCCTACGCAAGTGTCACTCCGAGGCTTATGGAGGACACCACGCTGGAGATAGAACTGCACATAAGGTATTGCAATCCGGTTTTTATTGCCCTACTCTTTTCAAGGATGCCCGTAAGTTTGTCTTGTCTTGTGATGAATGTCAAAGAATGGGTAATATTAGTAGACGTCAAGAAATGCCTATGAATTATTCACTTGTTATTGAACCATTTGATGTTTGGGGCTTTGATTATATGGGACCGTTTCCTTCCTCTAATGGGTATACACATATTTTAGTTGTTGTTGATTACTTTACTAAGTGGGTAGAAGATATTCCAACTAGTGTTGCTGATCACAACACCTCTATTAAGATGCTTAAAGAAGTTATTTTTTTGAGGTTTGGAGTCCCTAGATACTTAATGACCGATGGCGGTTCACATTTTATTCATGGTCCTTTTCATAAGATGCTTGCTAAGTACGACGTTAATCTTAGAATTGCATCTCCATACCACCCACAATCTAGTGATCAAGTAGAACTGAGTAATAGAGAGCTTAAATTAATTTTGCAAAAGATTGTTAATAGGTCTAGAAAGAATTGGTCCAAGAAACTTGATGATGCATTATGGGCCTATAGAACTACATATAAAAATCCTATGAGTATGTCTCTGTATAAAATGGTTTATGGAAAAGCATGTCACTTACCTCTCGAACTAGAACATAAGGCATATTGGGCCATTAAAGAGCTCAACTATGACTTCAAACTTGCCGGTGAGAAGAGACTATTTGACATTAGCTCACTCGATGAGTGGAGAACCCAGGCCTATGAGAATGCCAAACTATTTAAAGAAAAAGTTAAAAGATGGCATGACAAAAGGATACAAAAACGTGAGTTTAATGTAGGTGATTATGTTATGTTATACAACTCTCATTTAAGATTTTTTGCAAGAAAACTCCTCTCTAAATGGGAACGTCCTTACGTTATAGAGGAGGTCTATCATTCCGGTGCCATAAAAATCAACAACTTTGAAGGCACAAATCCGAAGGTGGTGAACTATCAAAGAATCAAACATTATATCTCAGGTAATCCCATAAATGTCGAAACTAATGTTATTGACACCGTAACCCCGGAGGAGTATATAAGGGACACTTTCCAAAATGTTTCAGACTCCGAAAAGGAATAGGTATATGGTACGGCAAGTAAACCGACTCCAAAACAGTTCTAATAGCATTTTTTCTCCGTTTTGGAATATTTAAGAAAATAGGAAAATAAGAAGTAGTCCGTAAAGGACACAAGGCATCCACGAGGGTGGAGGGCGCGCCCTATCCCCCTGGGCGCGCCCCCTACCTCGTGGGCACCTCGTGTGCCCTCCGGACTCCGATTTCTTGCACGATACTTCTTTTGGTTGGTAAAAATTCATTATATAATCTCCGAAGGTTTTGACCACCGTACCATGCAAATATCTTCTGTTTTTGTTTCGAGTTGTCTCTGCTACAGATTTGGAGCAAGATGTCTTCTCAAGAGTCAGTTGGGGAGAGCCGGGTATCTCACCCGACACCGTGGCCAAAAGCAAACAGCGATGCCTATCACTTTGGGCCAGCAACTGAGGAAGAGAATCATATCCTAAGGGGCATCATCGCCAAGAATATCACATCACCACCTCCGAAGAAAGAGCCATAAATACATGGGTATGGGCACTCCCCTTGGCAACTGCCAAGCTTGGGGCAGTGCCCCGGTATCGTATCACCATCACATTTCTATCTTTACCGTTTTTCTTATTTCGATCCTTTTGGTAATATCTTGATCTAGTACAATAAATTTTTAGTATGATCTAGTTTTGAGTTTTGCTTTATGATCCTTCTATGTAATCGAGTCCGTGAGCTATATATAATAAAGATTAGTTTTGAGTCGAGGGCTTTGCTATCTTGCTATGATCTTAAGGGAATAAAAGAGAGAATAAAAAGAAATAAATAGATCATATTGATCTTATGGAGAGTAATGACTTCACATATAAAGAGTATGACGAATAAAAGTTGTTGAGAGTTGACAAACATAGTTTTGGTCATCATTACAATTAATAGGAAGTAATAAAGAAAGATAGGTTTTCACATATAAATATACTATGTTGGACATCTTTTATGATTGTGAGCACTCATTAAAATATGACATGCTAAAAAGTTGATGTTGGACAAGGAAGACAATGTACTGGGTTATGTTTTCTTACATCCAAAATAAATTATATTGTCATGGATCATCCAACATGTTGAGCTTGCCTATCCCCCTCATGCTAGCCAAATTCTTTGCACCAAGTAGAGATACTACCTTGCTTCCAAATATCCTTAAACCCAGTTTTGCCATGAGAGTCCATCATATCTGCCTATGGATTGAGTAAGATCTTTCAAGTAAGTTGTCATTGTTGCAAGCAATAAAAATTGCTCTCTAAATATGTATGATCTATTAGTCTGGAGAAAATAAGATTTATACGATCTTGTGATGTGGAAGAAATAAAAGCGACGGACTGCATAATAAAGGTCCATATCACAAGTGGCAATATAAAGTGACGTTCTTTTGCATTAAGATTTCGTGCATACAACCATAAAAACATATGACAACCTCTGCTTCCCTTTATGAAGGCCCTATCTTTTATTTTTGTCTTATACTTTATACAAAAGTCATGGTGATCTTCACCTTTCCTTTTTTACATTTTATCCTTTGGCAAGCATTGTGTGTTGGAAAGATCCTGATATATATAGCCAATTGGATGCAAGTTATCATAAACTACTATTATTGACAATACCCTTGAGGTAAAAGGTTGGGAGGCAACACTATAAGCCCCTATCTTTCTCTGTGTCCGATTAAAACTCCAGTACCATAAGTATTGTGTGAGTGTTAGCAATTGTGAAAGACTAAATGATAGTTGAGTATGTGGACTTGCTGAAAAGCTCTTATATTGACTCTTCCCGAAGTTATGATAAATGGAAATTGCTTCAATGACTGAGATTATAGTTTGTTAGTTTTCGATGAAGTTTCTGATTCATACTTTACATTGTGAATAGATTGTTACTTTAGCATAAGAAATCATATAACAATATATATATATATATATATGTTGTTGTTCTAAGAATGATCATGATGCCCTCATGTCCGTATTTTATTTTAACGACACCTCTATCTCTAAACATGTGGACATATTTTTCAATATCGGCTTCCGCTTGAGGACAAGCGAGGTCTAAGCTTGGGGGAGTTGATACGTCCATTTTACATCATGCTTTTATATCAATATTTATTGCATCATGGACTGTTATTACACATTATGTCACAATACTTATGCCTTTTCTCTCTTATTTTACAAGGTTAACATGAAGAGGGAGAATGCCGGCAGCTGGAATTCTGGGCTGGAAAAGGAGAAAATATTAGAGACCTATTCTGCACAACTCCAAAAATCCTGAAACTCCACGAAAGTCAGTTTTGGAATATATAAAAAATATCGGGTGAAGAAAGCACCAGAGGGGGGCCACCCACCGTCCACGAGGGTGGGGGCGCGCCCTACCCCCCTGGGCGCTTCCCCCTGCCTCGTGGGCCCCTTGGTAGGCCTCCGGTGCCCATCTTTTGCTATATGAAGTCTTTCAGCCTAGAAAAAATAAGAAGGAAGCTTTCGGGACGAAGAGCCGCCGTCTCGAGGCGGAACCTTGGCGGAACCAATCTAGGGCTCCGGTGGAGCTGTTCTGCCGGGGAAACATCCCTCCGAGAGGGGGAAATTGTCACCATCGTCATCACCATCGATCCTATCATTGGGAGGGGGTCAATCTCCATCAACATCTTCACTAGCACCATCTCCTCTCAAACCTTAGTTCATCTCTTGTATCCGATCTTTGTCTCAAAACCTCAAATTGGTACCTGTGGGTTGCTAGTAGTGTTGATTACTCCTTGTAGTTGATGCTAGTTGGTTTATTCGATGGAAGATTATATGTTCAAATCCTTTATGCATATTAATACCCCTCTGATTATGAAATGAATATGATTTGTGAGTATTTACGTTTGTTCCTGAGGACATGGGAGAAGTCTTGCTATGAGTAGTCATGTGAATTTGGTATTCGTTTGATATTTGGATGAGATGTATGTTGTCTTTCCTCTAGTGGTTTTATGTGAACGTCGATTACTTGGCATTTCACCATTGTTTGGACCTAGGAGAAGGCATTGGGAAGTAATAAGTAGATGATGGGTTGCTAGAGTGACATAATCTTAAACCCTGGTTTATCTGTTGCTTCGTAAGGGGCTGATTTGGATCCATATGTTTCATGCTATGGTTAGGTTTACCTTAATTCTTCTTTCGTAGTTACAGATGCTTGCGAAGGGGGTTAATCATAAGTGGGATGCTTGTCCAAGGAAGGGCAGTACCCAAGCACCGGTCCACCCACATATCAAATTATTGAAGTAACGAACGCGAATCATATGAGCATGATGAAAACTAGCTTGACGATAATGCCCATGTGTCCTCGGGAGCGTTTTCCTTTATATAAGAGTTTGTCCAGGCTTGTCCTTTGCTACAAAAAGGATTGGGCCACCTTGATGCACCTTGTTTACTTTTGTTACTTGTTACCCGTTACGAATTACCTTATCACAAAACTATCTGTTACCGATAATTTCAATGCTTGCAGAGAATACCTTACTGAAAACTGTTTATCATTTCCTTCTGGTCCTCGTTGGGTTCGACACTCTTACTTATCGAAATGACTACGATAGATCACCTATACTTGTGGGTCACATGGTTCTGAGGTAAATTCATGGTAACCGTGTGTCCATAACATCAAGGGGGAAATCCAAGGAATCACCTTCGATAGGTTCCCACTCGATGTAACTGTCAGGACCCCGATCCTAAGTCACACCGATCTAGCATGTAACACATCATATCACTTTGCGGCCTCACGCACGGTATCCCCACGGTTGCAGCCTTACCCAGGCCAGGACCATTTGCGCCTTTTGGCTCACGTATATGATTGTATCGCTAGCATCCATATGACAGAGAACCCGGGCTGACATGACTAGTCATAAACCTAAGGTGGCACAAACTTACAGGGACATGCATACATGACCCAACAATGCTACGGCTCAAAGAGGGTGATGCTAGTACAGAGTTCTTCCACCAGCATGCCAACCACCGGAGGAGGAGAAATGCAATAATGACAATCCACAACGAAGGGGATTTGCTCATAGGACATGAGGAGATTGTGGCGGCCACGGATGCGTACTATGAAAACATCTTCAGTACGCCCCCGCAACCCAACTTTGGACTCGATCTTGATGCACTTGGGTTACCAAGCTTGGACCTACAGCACCTTGAAACTCCATTCACTGAAGAAGAGGTGGGAAACATCATTAAATCCATGCCCCAGGACAAATCTCCCGGGCCGGATGGCTTCACCGGGTGCTTCTATGCCTCATGCTCGGACATTATCAAGGAGGACTTCTTGCGCGAATTTGACTGCTTCTACCATGGCGATGTGCGTGGAATGCATGGCGTTAACAAAGCATTGGTCACCCTCCTGCCCAAGAAGGACGGGGCACTGGAGCTTGCCGACTTATGGCCGGTTAGACTAGTTCATGGGGCTATCAAGATCTTTGGTAAAGTTCTCTCTGTGCGGATCATGGACAACCTACCGTGGCTTGTGGGGATGCACCAGAGCGTGTTCATCCGAGGGAGATCACTCCATGACAACTACATGCTTGTTCAATGTATGGCCAAGAAGCTAAAGGCACTCCAACAACCGGCAACCCTGATAAAATTGGACATTTCAAAACCATTTGATACGATACAGTGACTGTTCATCATGGAAGTTTTGGGGGAAATGGGCTTTGGCCCACGGTGAATGTCCTGGATCGCGGGCCTGCTATCTACAGCTTTGACCAGAGTGTTACTCAACGGAGTCCCAGGTGCACCAATTGCTAATTGTCATGGAGTGAGGCCAGGCGGAGCACTTTTTCCCACGCTCTTCATCATTATGATGGATCCCCTCCATCGCTTGTTCACCACAGCAGACAGTCGGGGCCTACTCACTCCACTATTTAGACGAGGACCCGGCCAAAGGGTATCATTCTTCACGGACGATGTCATGCTCTTTATCAAGCCGGAGATCACCGACCTAAACCTATGTGCCAGAATCTTTGAGTTGTTTGGTGGGGCCTCGGGCCTCCGGATTAACATGGCAAAAACGGCGGCCATGCCTATCAGATGCTCTAACGAGCATACAGAACAAATTGCCATGAATCTGGCTGCAGCGTCGGCTCCTTTCCTTGCCGCTACCTCAGGCTACCACCGAGCCTTCAGAAGTTGACTAATGCCCAATTTCACGGCCTGGTCAGCCATGTGGCAGCCAAACTTCCTTCATGGCGAGGGGCGACTGTCCCCAAGAGCAGTAGGCTAATTCTCGTAAAGTCGGTCCTCTGTGCCATACCAATCCACACCATGCTAGCACTGAATCTTCCTCCAAAGATGACCAAGGCCATGAATAAGATATGCATAGGATTCCTCTGGTGTGGGAAGGACGAAGCCAATGGTGGACAATGTGTGGTGGCTTGGTAGAGCGTGTGCACACCAAAATGGACAGGAGGACTAGGGGTCCCAGATTTACAATGGCTCAACCATGCCCTTCAAGCACGCTGGCCATGGTTACAGTGTATGGGCGACTCACGGTCATAGAAGGATTTCCAGATCAAGATTCCAGCGGAGGCATGCGCGATATTTCGATCCGCCACAATCACACATGTGGGAGATGGCAAGAGTGCCTTATTTTGGGAAGACCGCTGGCTGTAGGGCTGCAGTGTACAGGATCTCACGCTCAAGCTTCATGCCCGCATTCCTCGGTGCAATAGGGGCACTAGAACAGTCAACGACGCCCTACAGGCAGGCACCTTGGCACTGGATGTTGGCCCGAACATCGACAAAGAGGTCCTACATGAGTTTCTACAAATTTGACAGGGCCGAGGTGATTGTGCTCGCGGAGGACACACCAGATCGCACCAATTAGGCTTGGGAGGACATTGGCCACTACTTGGGGAGCTCAGCCTACGCCTCCAAATTTGGGGGTCTCGAAGTGGCTCCATACGCGGATCTATCATGGAAATCAAAAGCCCCGTCACAGTGCATATTCTTCGCTTGGCTTGCCGCTCGGAACAGGTGTTGGACCTCTGATTGATTAGCACGACATGGACTACCCCACCAGCCTGCATGCCTCCTCTACGACCAAGACATGGAGACGATCAATCACATCCTACTCACGTGCATTTTTGCCAGAACGGTGTGGCACGCGATACTAATAGCCCTCAACAAAGAACACTGGACATCGACGGTGGAGGTGGAGATGATCTCATGGTGCAATTCATGCACTACGGCCAACATCACGAGCAAAGATAGGCACACTATCCTATTGCTAGGCCCATGGCAGATTCGAAAGCATCGGAATGCCGTCATCTTCGACAGTGCAATTCCTTTAGTTGGGACCATAATTGCTAGGTTTGAGAGCGAGTGTCGAGCGTGGAAATCTGTTGGCCTCCTAAAGGGCGATTTTACCCCCCCCCCTTCTTGGGAAGGTTAGCGGAGTGGGTTAGGGCGAGGAGTTAGCTAGTTAGTGTTTTACCAGCCTACGGGCGTGGATCTCTTGCTTGTAATCCCTTGTAAGATCAAACTGTGGATGGGGCTCTTTACCCCTCTCCTTATTTAATATATGATACGCACACTCGTGCGTATTCTAGAAAAAATGCACGTGTCGGTCAGTAGCGAGTGTAACCGGGCGGTAGCAACCTATCAGGACTCGAGTAAATGTTGCGTGACATTTCCCCGTAGGGACAGACACAGGAGCAAAGAAGGACACATGCCGATCAATCCATGTATTCCGGAGTAGTAGCAAGCTACCAAGGCTCAGTGGCAGCACTAGGATGCATTTCCCCATAAGAAAGGATACCAAGAATAAACAACCAGGTGTGGAATCCCACACATACCAAGCATTTCAATAACATACCACAATATGCTCGATATGTGTAAATACAACATGACATCACAACAATACTCTATGACTCGAAGTATTTATTTAAAAAGCTCCGAAGAGCCATACATAACATGATATTACAGACATGGGTCACACGACCCAACATACAGAGTCATACAAGCAATAAGCACATGCGGAAGCTTATCCTATATGAGTACAGACAACTGAAAAGAAAGAAGGATAGAAAGCCTGTCTACCTACAAGACCCTCCATAGGAACCAGACCTCTGTCTGGGATTCCCAAGCTAATCGGTCAACGTCGAACTCATCGCAGGAATCTAAAGTGAGACTGAAGTCTCCTCTACAAAACATAGATTAAGCAAACATGAGTACAAATGTACTCAGAAAGACTTTGATCAAAACTAGCTACATATGCATCAGTATCAACAAAGGGGAGGTGGAGTTTAACTACATCAAGCCAACTTTGACTCAGTGGCTATCCTATACTATGACTACCAGCATTTCCTTTGAGGTGAGAAAGTGCACACAAGTCCACATATTCACCATATCAATACAACACTATGGATCTGCTCCCGTCTCCCTACGAGTAGGCCATCCATAGCACTCACACTTATCTTGTGCATTTTAGAGTATCCACTTCCAGTTATCTATGAACCGTATAAGTTTTCCAAGTAGTCCATAACCGAGCATGCGTCTATCTGAATAGATCATTAACCCTGCATGGGTGTACTTCTTCACACACACTCTCGCCACTTATCGTCGATTACACAACATGTACTTGGCAACCTTCAAGCCGAAGCCCATCGACGGTGTCGGCCATGACCTGACTAACCACAAGACTCTAGTCCAGGTTTATCGCCTATTTGAGTTCCATCCACAAGGAAGTCCGGCCAAGGTTTCCACTACGGTCCCAAATGATGTGTGCAGGGTTCCCAAGCCCACCAAATGGGTGCCTTGGTACACCATCCCACGGTGTATCTACTGGATCATAGCCCACCCCTAGGGTCAGCGCTATGCACGACCTCCAACACATATCCTACAAACACCAAAAACTAGTTCCAACTCCTGGACAGAGATCAAGGCGATTAATAAGTCGAGAGGGGCACTTAAGCATTCCAATGTGTGGTAGTAACTGTCTTTGATCACAAACATAGAACTCAGTTCCTGAGGACGGTTTTCAATGAGACAACCCACCATGTACTCCTACATGGCCTCTCCTCGCTACCTTTACCAAATCGTGTTCACACACTTAGCTCTCAATAGTAGGACATGTTCACCACCATCCCAATCCATCCAGATGAATCATACCTGACATAACTCTAAGCATAGCATGCATAACAAGCAATCATGAATGAGTAGGCACATCATGGCTCAAACAACTCCTACTCATGCTAGTGGGTTTTTACTAATTACTATGGCAAATAGAGGTTAGGTTCAACTATCGCAACATGTAACAGTTGAATAGTTGTTGTCCTAATGCAGTAAAAGAGAGAAAGAGCGAGAGAGTGGGATTGTATCAGAATGCTCAAAGGGGGTTTGCTTGCCTGGCACTTCCGGAGATAGTATAGCTCTTCATCGGTGTAATCGATCTCAACGTCGGAACAACGTCTACTGAGAGGAAACAAACACTAACAAACAGGAGGGAACATAACCAATCCAATGCAATAATAGGATGCATGATAATGACATGGCAGTATGCTGTTGATTGAGCTAATGCAACTAGCAACCAGATTAAATGAAGTTGGTTTGAACTAAAGATTCAAATTCAAACTCCATATGTGATTATTCAAATGTCAGTTAATTGATTTGACCTAACCAACAGGTTTAACTTTCTTTAACATGCATGAAAAAGGTACCATTGGATAGATTGGATTCTTCTGATCATTTTTCATATATAAATTATTTTCATCCAAGTTATGGTTTAATTTCTATGATTTTTTTTAAAGTTTTGACTATTTTCTGAATTTAATAAATCATTACTGATTTATTTTAAATCTAGAAAAGCTTTATGATGTCAGCACTACATCGGTCTTACGTTAGTGAGTCAACTGGATTGACCAGGGTCAAACCTGACGCATGGGGCCCACACGTCAGTGATACACCGATTAACATGGGGTTAGTTAACACCTAAATAAAGTAATTAGCAGGCCGGGGCCCATAGTCAGTGTCTATGTTAGACTAATCATGGTAATTAGACTAATCTAATCCATCCACATCACCGTATTAACTCCGGCGATAGCCGGAGCATGGCGGCGATGCCCGTCCGGCTGTTCCCGGTGGCGTCAGGACGCGTGGCTGGGTGCGTTAGATAGCTAGCGGTGCAGCATGTCTATCTATGGCAGCGGCTAGTGTTGGGGTGGCCAGAGATGATGGCCCAGCGACATTAGCGACGACCAGAGCTCAGTTGTGCTCGGGCGAGGTGTTGCGACTTGCGAGCGGGCGAATTGGAAGGCTGGACAACACCTACGGGACGCCGGGAGCTCGTCCATGTGCTTGGCTTTGCCAACAGGGGTGACTAGCAACGGCGAGCTTCATGGAGGAAGCGGTGAGTTCTCGGCCATGGCAGGGCTGCGGTTAGAGGAGAGGAACAAAGGGGGCGATCACGGGGGAGGTGTAGGAGCTCATGGTGATCTAGAAGAGCAACTCAGGAGCCTCAGGGGCGGCGTCACAGTGACGGATCCATCGATGGTGTTCCGTGGAAAGAGGTTGAAGATGACGCCGATTTCGACGATGTTGGTCTTTTGGAGTCAAGTTCGTCAGTTTGAAGACTATGTGCTTGACGGCGGTGCTTCTGGAAGTGTCAGTGTGGCGTCTTGACCACAGTAGGCGCGAGAACGACGGCGCGACAATCTGCAGTGCGCTCGGTGGTGCTCGAAAACAAGAGTTGGAGGGCGAGAGGGAGACCAGAGAAGGAGGGGGATCGATGCGGGGCTTTGTCCATGTCTCCTGGTGCAAGAATTAGGACGGGGAGGAAGCAGGAGGTGGCCACGGGGATGTGGCCACGACGGCTGTGCTGCGGGCACCACAGCTGCCTGCTTTGGTGCGAGGGCGAAGGTAGATGACAAGGAGGAGGAGGTGGGCTGGGCTGCAACTGGGCCTGCTCTGGCTACAGGTACGCCCAAGTGAGCACAGTCCCTCTCTCTCTCCTCTATTTCTATTTTCTATATTCTTTTGTGTGTTTTGATTTAGTAAAAGTACTAAACCATTTTAGAAAATTCTGAAATAAATTGTGGGCACTTTTTAAATATTTTCCAATATCCCTCATTTGTTTCCAGAATTATTGGAGCATTTAAATTATTTATAGCATTTAATTGCCCCAACTCAAATACAATATGAGTTAATTCAAAAATCCAGAAATATCCTAGAAATATGTGCACCATTTTTGGTAGAGTTTTTTAACCAATTCAAAAATGATAAACTTTTCTGAAGGCATTTTGGGTTGAAAAAATTTATATTTGATCCTAGTTGAATTTCATTTGGTGCTAGGGTTTGAGCATCCCCATTTCAAATTCATTTAAACTTAGACATGATGCATGGATGCTGATGCAACTAGTTACAAGCAAATTCTAGGGTCGTGACAGTAATCGTCAAGGTGGCCTTGGAGGAATCACCCTCAAAGGGTCCACACTTGAGGTATTGCATGACAGAGTCATCATCAGGAGTGGTGAAAGAGGAATCACCCTCCGTAAGCACGGTTGATTAACTACACTACAAGGTCTCATCAGAAGTGCTATACGAGGTATCACCCTTAGCACTCGATAGTAGCTCTACAACGTCGTACAACTAAGGGGGTGTGAGGTGATGTGTCGGTCTCTGGACGTCGATCATGTTGATCGAGTCATCGATGATGAAGTGGGGGCAATAGTGACAAGGTGAGGGGTCACTGATGGATCACTAACCAACCTATACTAATCATATAGGATAACAGGTAAGGTAACAATAGCAGGTTATAAAATTAGGCTATGCATCAGAATAGGAGCAATCAAATATAGTAGCAAATTCTAATGCAAGCATGAGAGATAAGGAATGGGCGATATAGGAATGATCAAGGGGTTTTTGCTTTCCTGGAAGCTCTGCACACGGATACGAACCCTCGACGGTGAAGTAGTCGATCACCTAATCAATAGTGATCTTGGGGTCAACCGGAAAAGTAGTAACGGAGGGGTGACATAATAAATAACAGAGCAAACAAAAGCACTACAAAATCATGACATGGCAATACGTTGTGCTAGGAGTGACTGTATCGACCAGACCTCAAACGGTCCAATCTCTGTGCTCAGGTGTCATCCCTGGATCAGTAATGCTGACACCACACAGTACTTGAAGGATTTATAACAGAGTAGCAATCACACACTTATTACATCGAGTGTCTCAAAAGAGAAATTATTACAACAAATATGGCTTAAGGCCATCTAATAACAATAACAGCGGAAGGCTTGGAAGATAAGTGAGTCCATCAACTCCAACGGCATCACTGAGTATAGAACCACGACCTAAAAGCACCTTAATCATCGTCTGAAAAGTCTGCAACATTAACGTTGCAGCCCGAAACGGGTCAGCACATGGAATATGCTGGCAATGTAACACATAGAGAGCAATGAAATAAATAGGCTATACTATATGCATATCTGGCTGGTGGAAAGCTCTATGGTTATAGTTTGCGTAAAGCCAATTTTTCCCTACTACAAAGGAATATATTTTATTTAACTATCATGGTAGTTGTTAAACATTGAGAATGGTTGACAGCATTCTCAATCCCGATTAAGCATCATCATTAAACAAAACCCAACAAAATTAATTTTAGAGTAACATGTTGAGATTCACATGATAATCCAGGTACTAGATACTCAAGATGTCCATAACCGGGGACACGGCTAACCATGATTAGTTTATACACTCTGCAGAGGTTTGTGCACTTTTCCCCACAAGACTCGATCTCCTCCGTTGGGATTCTCGCACTACATGGTGTTTGAGAAACGGATGACCGAGACATAGTCTTTCAGAAGCGCTAGCACCTTATGATCGGGTAGACCGTTACACCTACTTTCCCCTACATCTGCTAGTCTACCACTGTAAGAGTTCGCACAACTTAGTCAACTATGCTAGAGCCCATAGTAGCTTGTGGCTGCACACGGAAGTTTCTAGTATGAATAATCTCATGATCCCTTTGGGCCTGGGTGGCGGTCCAAAAGAAAACAGGCAATCGCTGGAATACCCAGGTGCCTCAATCCACCCAGATGTGTATTTAAGTTGCCACCTTAGATAAACCATTAATTTAACAATCTCACATCTGTCATGGATTCACTCACCCAATCCACGTCTACTAGCATAGCATGGCATAATAAGCAAACGTAGAAGTAACTCCCAAAGGTTTGATAATAACAGGTAATAGGTACTGCCTCAACTACTTCCCAAACCCACAATTTAATTAGATCCTAAACAATGCAATGTGAGAGGAATGATCTAATGCAATAAAACTGGGTAGTAGGAGATATGATCAAAGTGTTACTTGCCTTGCTGATGATCCGCAAAACCTAGCGATTTGAAGTAGCAAGCGTCGCACTCCGGGTACTCTATCGCAAACAAATAAGCATACAATAAGTACTCAACTAATGCACAGGTAAAACTCAAATAAGAGATCTAACCAGAAAGTTCAACTTAAGAACTCTGGTTGGCAAAAAGAATTAAATCGAACGAAGCAACGAAAGTCAAACGGCAAAAGAAACAAGCTTCGTTTACTATTCTGGATCTAGGGTAATTTTTACAGTGGCAAAAACTTGTTTGAGTTGGTTAAATGGAAAGAGGGTTTTGAGACAAAACTCCAGGCATTTGAATCGCCTGATTCCGACAAACGAGCGAAAAGTTAGACTAAAACGAAAAACGGATCAGGAATCGCGATCAGAAAAATCATGGATTTAATCTGAGAAAAGAAAAACGACAAACAGATTAACGAACGAACGTTCGTTATCTGGATCTAATCGATGAACGCGTTCGTTAAAACGAACGAATGAGCGAACGCTTGCTATTTAACTAAACCGAAAAAACCCGATCTAACGAAAAAAAAACAGATCTAAGTTTTTTTTTAAAAAAACCGATCGGTTTTCTATGCGAAAACCGAGGCAACGGCGTCTACCTCGGCGGCTCCGGCGAGCGGCGGCAGCGGCGGAGCGGCTCCGGCGATCGTCGGCGGCGGCGGCAGGGCGGCGGGGCAGCGGCGCGGGTGGCGGCGCGGCGGGGCAGCGGCCCGGCGGGGCGGCGCGGGTGGCTAGGTTTATGGTTTTGGGCGGCTCGGGCTGGGCTCCCCCGGCTTATAAAGGCCGGCCGGGCCAGGTGTCCTGGTCGGACACGGCCCGGTAGGTCGGTTCAGACCTTTTAAAAAAAATTACGCTCAGAAAAAAAACAAAAGGAATACTAAACGAACTCCAAAAATCCCGAACTAAATTTTCCCCGGCTTCTAAAATCAAGCCGCACAGGATGAACATTTATTTGGAGCCTACATGCAATTTTGAAAAACGCGCATTTTTCCCTAATTCAAATAAAATAGCAAATAAAACCAAAATAAAATCTTATTTGATTTTTTTATTAAATCCTCAATATTTCTTTATTTTGGGAAAGTCATTTTATTCCCTCTCTCATATTTTTGTAATAGAAATAATTGAAAATAAAATAAATAAAATCAAATGATCCTATTTTCAAAATTTGAGAAAACTCAAATATGAAAATAACGAAATCCCCAACTCTCTCCAAGGGTCCTTGAGTTGCGTAGAATTTCTAGGATCAACCAGAATGCAATAAAATATGCTATGCAAATGATGATCTATTGTATAACATTCCAAATTGAAAATTAGGGATGTTACAAACCTACCCCCTTAAGATGAATCTCGCCCTCGAGATTCGGGTTGGCTAGAGAATAGGTGAGGGTGGTCCTTCAACAGATCTTCTTCTCATTCCGAGGTGGCTTCATCCTCCGTGTGGTGGCTCCACTGAACCTTGCAAAACTTGATAACCTTGCTGCGGGTGACTCGACTGGCATACTCTAAAATCTTGACTGGTTTCTCCTCATAGGTCAAATCACTGTCCAACTGAATTGCTTCCAGTGGCACTGTATCTCTCAGCGGTATATCAGCCATCTCTATGTGGCACTTCTTCAACTGGGAAATGTGGAACACGTCGTGAACTCCTGACAATCCTTCGGGCAATTCCAACTTATAGGCTACTTCTCCCATACGCTCCAAAACCTTGTATGGGCCTACAAAACGTGGCGCTAACTTTCCCTTAACTCCAAAGCGCTTAACTCCTCGAAATGGTGATACTCGAAGATAAACTCGGTCTCCGACTTCGTAAACTGTCTCCTTGCGTTTAGAATCTGCATAACTCTTCTGCCTGGATTGAGCTACCTTGAGCCTATCGCGAATCAATTTCACTTTCTGTTTAGACTCCTTTATCAGATCCGGTCCAAACAACTGGCGGTCTCCAACTTCATCCCAAGACAATGGGGTCCTGCACCTCCTTTCGTACAAGGCTTCGAAAGGGGCCATCTTCAAACAGGATTGATAACTGTTGTTGTAAGAGAACTTTGCATATGGCAAATTCTTGTCCCAACTAGATCCGTAATCTAGCGCACAAGCTCTTAGCATATCCTCCAAAATCTGATTGACTCTCTCGATTTGTCCATCTGTCTGCGGATGGAAAGCTGTGCTGAATTCTAGCCTGGTACCCAAAGTTTCATGCAACTGATTCCAGAACTTTGAGGTAAATTGAGTTCCTCTATCTGATACAATGCTCCTTGGAACTCCATGCAGACATACGATTCTGGTCATGTATATCCTTGCCAACTTTGCACTGGTATAGGTAGTCTTCACTGGAATGAAATGAGCTACCTTTGTCAAACGATCGACTACAACCCATATCGAGTCATAGCCTGAATGTGTTCTGGGCAATCCTGTAATAAAATCCATGCCTAGCTTATCCCACTTCCATTCGGGTATCAGCAATGGCTGTAGCAATCCGGCTGGCTTCTGATGCTCTGCCTTTACTCTCTGACATACATCACAAGCTGCTACATACTCCGCAATATCCTTCTTCATTCCGGTCCACCAGAAAATATCCTTCAAATCCAAATACATCTTGGTATTTTCTGGGTGAATCGAATATGGTGAATCATGGGCCTCTTGTAAAATTAACTTCCTGATCTCCGAATCATTAGGCACATAAACACGGTCTTCAAACCATAAGGTATCGTGCTCATCCTCACGAAATCCCTTAGCTTTTCCTTTGCTCATTTTCTCCTTAATAGAAGCAATCTCCTTGTCAATCTTTTGAGCTTCTCTGATCTTATCCATCAAAGTAGACTGAATCTCCAATGCTGCTACATAGCCTCTCGGGATTATCTCCAAAGACAGCTCACGAAGATTCTCGGCTAACTCTCTTGGTAATTCTCCCATCATTAAGGTGTTGACATGACTTTTACGGCTCAATGCGTCAGCTACTACATTAGCCTTTCCGGGGTGATAATGCAATTTCATATCATAATCCTTGATGAGCTCCAACCATCTCCTTTGTTTGAGGTTCAACTCCTTCTGTGTGAAAATATACTTCAAACTCTTGTGATCTGTGTACACCTCACAATGGTTTCCAATGAGAAAATGTCTCCAAGTCTTCAATGCATGCACTATGGCTTCTAACTCCAAATCATGCGTAGCATAATTCAACTCATGGGGCTTAAGCTGTCGTGAGGCATAGGAAACCACCTGCATAAGCACTGCTCCAAGTACTCGACGTGAAGCGTCGCAATACACCTCATAATCCTTGGTCTGATCTGGCAAGATCAATACTGGTGAGGTAACCAAACGTTTTTTAACTCCTGGAAACTAGCCTCACATTCCTTAGTCCATATGAACTTGGTATCCTTTTTCAACAACTCCGTCATAGGATTCACAATCTTTGAGAAATTCTCAATAAACCTCCGGTAGTATCCTGCGAGTCCAAGAAAACTCCGGATCTCTCCAACTGTTATTGGGGCTTCCCAATTGGTCACAGTATCAACTTTAGTGGGATCTACTGCTATACCTTCTCCGGATATAACGTGTCCGAGAAATCCAACTTCTTTCAAACAAAACTCACATTTGCTAAATTTGGCATATAATTGATGTTCTCTGAGCTTTCCAAGTACCAAACGCAAATGCTCCTTATGCTCCTCTTCATTCTTCGAGTAAACCAGGATATCATCACTGAACACTACGACGAACTTATCCAAAAACTCCATAAACACTTTGTTCATCATGTTCATAAAATATGCAGGTGCGTTAGTCAGACCAAATGACATAACGGTGTACTCATACAGCCCATAGCTGGTGGTAAAGGCCGTCTTAGGTATATCCTGTTCTCGAATCTTCAGCTGGTGGTATCCTTACCGCAGATCGATCTTGGAAAATACCTTAGCTCCTTGCAATCAATCAAACAGATCATTGATCATTGGTAGTGGGTATTTGTTCTTGATGGTTACTTCATTAAATCCTCGATAATAAACAACCATCCTTAACAATCTATCCTTCTTCTCCACTAGAAGTACTGGCGATCCCCAAGGAAAAGAACTTGGGCGAATATATCCTTTATCCAGTAACTCCTTAATCTTCTTCTTAATCTCCACCAAATCTTTTGCGGGCATCCTATATGGTCTCTTTGATATTGGCCCTGTACCTGGCAAAAGCTCAATCAAAAACTCAATATCTCTATCCGGTGGCATGCGTGGCAACTCTTCTGGAGATACATCAGAGAAATCCTTCACTACTGGTACTTCCTCCTGCACAACTCCTGTTAAACAATTTACTTGAGTCCTTTTCGGCACATGCCGGGATACATACTTGATCCTTCTTCCTTCTATGGTGGTAAGAAAAATCGTCTTACTGGCGCAATCGATGTTTCCTCCATACATCGACAGCCAACCCATACCCAGAATTACATCCAATCCTTGTGATTCCAAAATGATCAAATCCGAGGGAAACACATGCCTACCTATACTCAATGGCACTTGAAAACATCCCTTACTAGCCATGTACTCCGCTCCTGGTGAGCTTACTAACATAGGTGTTCTAAGAACTTTGGTGGTCAGGTTATACTTATCCACAAATCCCCTTGATATGTATGAATGCGATGCACCGGTACCAAAAAGAATGAGTGCAGTAAATGACTTAACCAAAAACTTACCGATTACTGCATCGGCTGCTCTTCAACCTCCTCCACGTTAACGTGGTTCACCTGTCCCCTGTTGAAAGGGTTCGGCTTCTTCCCAGAGCTTCCATTGCCATTACCATTCTGCGATTCAGGACATTCATTGGCATAATGTCCGGTCTTCTGGCACTTAAAACCAGTGACTTGGCTCAGGTCTCTCTTGGCTGGGGTTGATGGGTTGGTGCGGTTCTGGTCGTTGCTTCCTCCATTCCCATTACCATTCTGGGTGCCGTTGTGATTGTGCGAGCTACCTCCTCCATGGGTATGCTGAAAATGTCCTCCCGGTCAAGGGGTAAAATGGGGCTTCTACTGAGCTCCTGAATTGTATTTCCCTTGTCCATACTTCCTCTTGCGATTCTCAATCTGCTGTTGCTTCCCTTCAATCATGAGAGCACGATCTACCAACTCCTGATAATTGTTGAAGGTTGCTACCATCAACTGCATGCTCAAATCATCATTCAGTCCTTCCAGAAACTTCTCCTGCTTAGCTGCATCCATAAAAACGTCATCTGGGGCATAACGTGCTAGCTTACTAAAGTCCTCCACATACTGGCCAACTGTCCATCCTCCTTGGCGCAGGTTGCGAAACTCTCGCTTCTTCATGGCCATAGCTCCTGCTGAAACATGGGCAGTACGAAAAGCCTGCCGAAACTGGTCCCATGTGACATTGTCGACAGGGAAAGTGGTGGTGAAATTCTCCCACCATGATGCTACGGGTCCTTCAAGCTGATGTGCGGCAAACTTCACCTTTTCCGCATCCGTCCATCCCGCCGTGGTCAACTCCCTTGCTGTCGTGCGGAGCTAATCATCTGCTACTATCGGCTCGGTGCTACTGGAAAACACCGGCGGATTCAGCCTAAGAAAATGGGCTAAGTGATCAACAGGTGGTGGTGGTGGTGGGTTGTTGTTGTTCCCCTGATTCTGTTTCTGCACTAGCAACTGCATCAATGTGTTCTGCTGCTGGATCAACTGAGTGAGCTCCGGTGGGAAGGTAAATCCGGGGTCACGTCTCAGAGGCATCTAAGGGTTTAGAAAAGATGAGATTTAAGAATAGAGAGGGGTCTAGAGAGAAAACACTACCCATATGCACATGAGGCAAAAGCAAACAATTCACTTCATTCAATCAATCAAACAAGGGCATACAATCGATCTAACTATCGCAAAAGTGCTCAGACTACTATATTTACATGGTGGACTACTACTACTGATGGGGTGGTCTACTAGAAATATTCTTCGGTTGCAGACTCCCTGATATCTGCTCCAGCTTCATCAACATAGTCATCATCGCTATTGTCTAGATCTGAGTCGGTGTCGTCGATGATGATGTAGTCTTCCGGGCGAATCTCCTTGGGTTCTTCGTCCTCTTCTACTGGTGTAGGGCCTCCCATGAATATTCCAATCTTCATTGTTAAGTCGGCATTCTTGTCCACTAGTACTTCGATTTCCTCTTCATAATCTTCACACGTAGCCTTGAGTTCTTCCTCCAGTTCCTTGATTCTTGTCCTTGCCTTCTTCAGATCTATCATGTCAGCGCACATTTGGTTCTCCTGACATCGAATGTGCTGGTTTAACTCCTGGATAAAAGCTGCAATTGATCTATCCTTCCTGGTGCTGATCATCTCCCAGTGCTCATCTCGGCGCCCACAAATCTGGTAGATAGTATCCTTGAGATCATTGCGGTAAACTTCTCCAATGCATCCCATGGCGATGTGAGCTGCCATGCTCTTTCCTAGATTCCAAGTTGGTGCATCAAAAGAAAACTCTATGGGCTCAGTGAATGGCATGAACGTCCTTCCTGGAACTTGAATTTGAATCATCCAGCGCTCTTATTCAGGTAAAGTGGCATTGTAGGTTCCGGTGAAGCTTGGTACTCCTATGTTCAGCTATCTAGTGACTTCCTTCAAGTGACGTCCAAAGGGTGTATTTTCATCCGGTTGCGTCAACTTGTTCCTTGCATCCGCCATCCTATGAGAGCAGAAGATATGAGAAGTCAGAAAGAGAAGAGAGTGAGTAGTGATCTAGGTCTTTTAGCTTAGTGGTCGTGTCCTACAGTCAGCGTGTGCTCTGATACCATCTTGTAGCGATCAGACCTCAAACGGTCCAATCTCTGTGCTTAGGTGTCATCCCTAGATCAGTAATGCTGACACCACACAATACTTGAAGGATTTATAACAGAGTAGCAATCACACACTTATTACATCGAGTGTCTCAAAAGAGAACTTATTACAATAAATATGGCTTAAGGCCATCTAATAACGATAACAACGGAAGGCTTGGAAGATAAGTGAGTCCATCAACTCCAACGGCATCGCTGAGTATAGAACCACGACCTAAAAGCACCTTAATTGTCGTCTAAAAAGTCTGCAACATTAACGTTGCAGCCCGAAACGGGTCAGCACATGGAATATGCTGGCAATGTAACACAGAGAGCAATGAAAGAAATAGGCTATACTATATGCATATCTGGCTGGTGGAAAGCTCTATGGTTACAGTTTTGCGTAAAGCCAATTTTTCCCTACTGCAAAGGAATAGATTTTATTTAACTATCATGGTAGTTGTTAAACATTGAGAATGGTTGACAGCATTCTCAATCCCAATTAAGCATCATCATTAAACAAAACCCAACAAAATTAATTTTAGAGTAACATGTTGAGATTCACATGATAATCCAGGTACTAGATACTCAAGATGTCCATAACCGGGGACACGGCTAACCATGATTAGTTTATACACTCTTCAGAGGTTTGCGCACTTTTCCCCATAAGACTTGATCGCCTCCGTTTGGTTTCTCGCACTACATGGTGTTTGAGAAATGGATGACCGAGACATAGTCTTTCAGAAGCGCTAGCACCTTACGATCGGGTAGACCGTTACACCTACTTTCCCCTACATCTGTTAGTCTACCACTTTAAGAGTTCGCACAACTTAGTCAACTATGCTAGAGCCCATAGTAGCTTGTGGCTGCACACGGAAGTTTCTAGCATGAATAAGCTCATGATCCCTTTGGGCCTGGGTGGCGGTCCAAAAGAAAATAGGCAATTGCTGGAATACCCAGGTGCCTCAATCCACCCAGATGTGTGTTTAGGTTGCCACCTTAAATAAACCATTAATTAACAATCTCACATCTGTCATGGATACACTCACCCAATCCACGTCTACTAGCATAGCATGGCATAATAAGCAAACGTAGAAGTAACTCCCAAAGGTTTGATAATAAACATGTAATATGTACTACCTCAACTACTTCCCAAACCCACAATTTAATTAGATCCTAAACAATGCAATGTGTGAGGATTGATATAATGCAATAAAACTGGGTATCAGGAGATATGATCAAAGTGTTACTTGCCTTGTTGATGATCCGCAAAACCTAGCGATTCGAAGTAGTAAGCGGCGCACTCCGGGTGCTCTATCGCAAACAAACAAGCATACAATAAGTACTCAAATAATGCACAGGTAAAACTCAAATAAGAGATCTAACCAGAAAGTTCAACTTAAGAACTCCGGTTGGCAAAAAGAATCAAATCGAACGAAGCAACGAAAGTCAAACAGCAAAAGAAACAAGCTTCGTTTACTATTCTGGATCTAGGGTAATTTTTACAGTGGCAAAAACTTGTTTGAGTTGGTTAAACGGAAAGAGAGTTTCGAGACGAAACTCCAGGCGCTTGAATCGCCTGATTCCGACAAACGAGCGAAAAGTTAGACTAAAACGAAAAATGGATCAGGAATCGCGATCAGAAAAATCACGGATTTAATCCGAGAAAAGAAAAACGACGAACAAATTAACGAACAAACGTTCGTTATCTGGATCTAATCGATGAATGCATTTGTTAAAACGAACAAACGAGCGAACGCTCGCTATTTAACTAAACCGAAAAAACCGATCTAACGAAAAAAATAGATCTAAGTTTTTTTTAAAAATGATCGGTTTTCTACACGAAAACCGAGGCTACGACGTCTACCTCGGCGGCTCCGGCGAACGGCGGCGGCAGCGGAGCGGCTCCGGCGATCGTCGGCGGCGGTGGTGGGGCAGCGGCACGGCGGGGCGGCGCGGGTGGTGGCACGGGGCAGCGGCGCGGGGCAGCGGCGCGACGGGGCGGCGCGTTGGCGGCGGCGCGGGGCGGGTGGCTAGGTTTAGGGTTTGGGGCGGCTCGGGTTGGGCTCCACCGTCTTATAAAGGCCGGCCGGGCCAGGTGTCCTGGTCGGACACGGCCCGGTAGGTCGGTTCGGACCTTTTTTTAAATAATTACGCTCAGAAAAAGAACAAAAGGAATACTAAACGAACTCCAAAAATCCCGAAATAAATTTTCCCCGGCTTCTAAAATCAATCTGCACAAGATGAACATTTATTTGGGGGCTAAATGCAATTTTGAAAAACACACATTTTTTCCCTAATTCAAATAAAATAGCAAATAAAACCAAAATATAATCTTATTTGATTTTTTTATTAAATCCTCAATATTTCTTTATTTTGGGAAAGTCATTTTATTCCCTCTCTCATATTTTTGTAATAGAAATGATTGAAGATAAAATAAATAAAATCAAATGATCCTATTTTCAAAAAACTCAAATATGAAAATAACGAAATCCCCCACTCTCTCCAAGGGTCCTTGAGTTGCGTAGAATTTCTCGGATCAACCAGAATGCAATAAAATATGCTATGCAAATGATGATCTATTGTATAACATTCCAAATTGAAAATTTGGGATGTTGTAGTGACCTAACACAGTGCTATGCTTTACAGACGGAGTGGGAAAATATTCGCGAATATTTTCCAGGCTTCAGACAGTTATCGGATGGACGACCTGAAGGGGAAGATTCCATGTTTTCACTGTTGGGGCATGTGAAGGGTATGTGGATGGCATATTCAGTTTCGTCTTATTTTTCTGATCATTTTCATATATAAATTATATTCATCCGAGTTACACATTATTTTATATGATTTTTCAAAGTTTTAAAGATTTTCTACAGTTAATATTAATTTTAAATTAAATGGTAATTACTATGTAGACTCAGCCAAAACCAGCCACAGTCAATGACATGCGGGGCCAGTCAAAAGTCTAGTCGGCTGGTTAAAAGGGGTCAACGTTGACCAGTCAGACTATGAGGGAGGGGTCCACCTGTCATTGTCTAATGTGTTAATTCGATTGATTTAAACTAGTTTAATTTGTGGTGGGCCCCTACCTGTCACATGGCTAGTTAGTAAGGGGGCTTAGCACTGTTGAGGGGTTAGCGCTAACTAAATTGGTCGGCCCCACTTGCCAGGGGCACATGTCGTGCCCCTCTCTGGCGAGGACACACGCGGGCACAGGGGTTCGACGGTGGCCAGGGCCAGCAGACCATGGGAGGTACGCAGGGCGGGAGCGAGCGGGCACAAGGGCGTAGCGGCGCGGCCTGGCGTAGGCGGGAGTGGGGCGTGTGATACGTCTCCAACGTATCTATAATTTTTGATTCTTTCATGCTATTATACTATCTATTTTGGATGTTTCATATGCATTAATCTGCTATTTTATATTATTTTTGGGACTAACTTATTAACCTATAGCCTAGTGCCATTTTCTGTTTTTTCCTTGTTTTGAGTTTTACAGAAAATGGATATCAAACGGAGTCCAAACGGAATAAAACTTTCCTGATAATTTTTCTTGGACCAGAAGACACCCAGGAGACTTGGAGAGGAGGCCAGAAGACCTATGGGGAGACCACAAGCCCTAGGGGCGCGCCCCGGGGGCGTCCCTTGGCTTGTGGGCCCCCCTAGACATCCTAACCCTAATCTTCGCTCCATAAACACCTAGATATTCCCCCAACACTAGAAGCGTCTGATGTCTACTGCGCAACTTTATTCTTGTAGACACGTGTTGGGCCTCCAAGCGCAGAGTTTTGTAGGACAGTAGCAATTTTCCCTCAAGTGGATGACCTAAGGTTTATCAATCCGTGAGAGGTGTAGGATGAAGATGGTCTCTCTCAAACGACCCTGCAACCAAATACAAGAAATCTCTTGTGTCCCCAACACACCCAATACAATGGCAAATTGTATAGGTGCACTAGTTCGGCGAAGAGATGGTGATAAAAGTGTAATATGGATGGTAGAAATATATTTTTATAATCTTAATAAATAAAAACAACAAGGTAGCAAATAGTAAACGGGCACAAGAACGATATTGCAATGCTTAAAAACAAGGCCTAGGGTCCGTACTTTCGCTAGTGCAACCTCTCAACAATGCTAATATAGTTGGATCATGTGATTATCCCTCAAAGTGTAAAAAACAATCACTCCCAAGGTCCTATTAGCGGAGAACAAAAGATAGGAATTGTTTGTAGGGTACTAAACCACCTCAAAGCTATTATTTCTGTTTGATCTATTCAAGAGTCCGTGCTAAAATAACACAAAGCTATTTTTTCAGTTCGATCTATCCTAGAGTCCGTACTAAGATAACACCAAAGCAAGTTCATATTCATAATACTCAATCCACACAAAGAACTATAAAGAGACCCCAAAGTTTCCGTTGGGGAAAAGATAATAAAAATGTGCATCAACCCCTATGCATAGATTACCCCAATATCACCGCGGGAATCTGCGAGTTGAATGCCATAACATATATCAAGTGAATCAATAAGATACCCCAATTGTCACCTCAAGTATTCATACCGCAAGACATATATCATGTGTTCTCAAATCTGAACATTCAATCCGACATGGCAAAACTTCAAAGGGTAAAGATTCAATTCATCACAACAAGGGTATAGAGGGGAGAAACATCATATGATCCGACTATATTAACAAAGCCCATGATATAGATCATGAGAGAGAGATCAATCAGATAGCTACTGGTACAAACCCTCAGCCCCGAGGGTGGACTACTCCCTCCTCATTGTGGTGGACGCCGGGATGATGAAGATGGCCACCGAAGATGATTCCCCCCCCTCCGGCAGGGTGCCGGAATGGGTCTAGATTGGTTTTTGGTGGCTACAGAGCCCTGTGGCGGCGGAACTTTTGATCCAGGGTAACCCCGAAGGGTTTCGGAATATTTGGGAATTTATAGTGCAAAAAGGGGGTGCAGGAGGCCACAGAGGTGGGCACAACCCACTTGGGCGCGCCCTGGTGGGTTGTGCCCCCCTCGGGGCACCCCCCAGGTGCAGCTCTAGCCCAATGGGTTCCTTCTAGTCCAAAAAAAATCTCCGTAAAGTTTCGCGGTGTTTGGACTCCGTTTGATATTGATTTTTTGCGATGTAAACGCAAAAAACAGCAACTGGCACTGGGCACTGGGTCAATAGGTTAGTCCCCAAAAATGATATAAAGTTGCTATAAAATGATTATAAAACATCCAAGAATGATAATATAACGGCATGAATACTTCATAAATTATAGATATGTTGGAGATGTATCAGCATCCCCAAGCTTAATTCCTACTCGTCCTCGAGTAGGTAAATGATAAAAGAAATAATTTATGAAGTGTGAATGCTAGCAAAGTGCATAAGTTTGATCAATGATAATTTCAATCCCTTTTCCTGGCATCATAACAACAATTCTTTCTTATGAAACTTCTCATGTTATAGTGGCAACCAATTCACATGTTAAGGTTCAAACAATGAATTCTCTTGAAACTCAACAGCCTATGTTCTTAGTCACCAAGAAATTGCAATTCAACTTATTCAACAGAGTTAAGTAAGAGCTCCACATACTCAACCATCATATAGTCTTCTATGATTGCTAACACTCACCGCGTACACATGAGCAAAACGTTTCAACCAGACACATAGAAAGATAGGGGCTTATTATTTTTCCTCCCAACGTATTCACCTCAAGGGTGATGTCAACAATAATAACTCATGCTATTCATATTCAACTAGACATATGTGCCTAGAACTTTCCTCACCACATGATGCTTACCAAAAGAGAAAAATAAAAAGGATAGAGAGAAATACTTTGACTCTTTGCATAAAAGTAAATACATAAAAGTAAAAGATAGGCCCTTCGCAGAGGGAAGTAGGGATTTGTAGAGGTGCTAGAGCTCAAAGCGAAACACATAGAGATAAAAACATTTTGGGAGGTGTATTCATCCTACCAACGAAAACGACTTAGAGTTCCCAACACTTTCCATGCTAGATATATCATAGGCGGTTCCCAAACAGAAAATAAAGTTTATTCCTTTTCTCACCATACTTTCACGTTCCATGGCTAACCGTATCCACGGGTGCCCTACATACCAACACTTTCTAAGGAATTTATTATTTGATAACATAAAGTAAATTCATTTTTCATTTCGGGACTGGGCATCCCTAATACCTTTGCCTTCCTCTCATGCAATGACAATTGAATAAACACTCATCGTGAGAATAACACATCTAGCATGGAAAATATTAGCCACCCTCACTGCTCCGCGAGTGAAACAAACACACAAAAGAGAAGTTTATTTTGAAAATTAGAGATGGCACATGCAAATTTTCTTAGAACGGCAAAAGAATACCGCATATAGGTAGATATAGTGGACTCTTGAAAATAAGATTTGGGTTTAAGGGTTTTTGGATGCACAAGTAGTATCTCTAATTGGTGCGGAATTTTTGGCTAGCAAAGATGGGGGGCAAGCACCACATGTTGAAGGATCTATGACAATATAACTTCTATGTGAATATGACCAAACATAAATCATTACGTTGTCTTCCTTGTCCAACATCAAAAATTTTGGCATATAATATTTTGATGGGGGCTCACAATCACAAGAGATTTCCATGATAGTGTATTTACATGCGAAAGTTCTCTTCCTTATACTAATTATTCGTGAATTGCTTGTATGACCAATATTGTGATTGTCAAGCCTCAAAAGATTTCACTTTCTAAACCCAATGTGAAGCTACCACTAGGCATGATATGATTTCAACTTCATGAAATTCAATTTATTCAACAATTTAATCATAAGATATAAGTGAAGCACAAGAGTAAATGTCGTAGAAAAGAGCTTCATTGACAGGATGTGAATGCCGCTTACTTAGCCTCTCTGGCGACTATTTGAGGACTCTATTTTATTTAAAAAAAATCAGATCTAAGTACTTTATTAAAACAGCAAGCAAAAAAAATAAAATTACAATCCAAGGATGGCACACATCATGTGAAGAAGCAAAAATTTAGGCTCAACCGATACTAACCGATAATTGTTGAAGAAAAAAGGTGGGATGCCTACCGGGGCATCCCCAAGCTTAGATGCTTGAGACTTCTTGAAATATTATCTTAGGGTTCCTTGGGCATCCCCAAGCTTGAGCTTTTGTGTCTCCTTAATTCCTCTCATATCGCGGTTTTCCTAAATCTCAAAAACTTCATCCACACAAAACTCAACAAGAACTCATGAGATAAGTTAGTATAAACCAATGCAAAAACCTTACCATTCTCTACTGTAGCAAATCACTAAAATTATTATTCAACATTGCATACTAAATGTCTCTGCATATTTAGTACTCCTATTCTTAAATAGGATCATTAAACAAGCAAACATATGCAAACATAACAGCAATATGCCAAAATAGTACAGTTTGTAAAGAATGCAAGAGTATCAATACTTACCTAACTCCAAACATTATGAAAATTTACCACACTGAATAAAATTTATTAGAGATCATTTTTCAAAAAGTTTCAACATTTTATCACATTCTCACTTTTCTAGGGAATTTTTGCAACAGCGGTAAACTTTCTGTTTTCAAACAGCAACATGTATACTTGCAAAATAAGCATGGCAAAGGCTAACATTGCCACTTTTATTGAAATAAAAGATTCAAAACGTTATTCTAAATAACAGCAAGCAAATCCTAACAAAATAAAGTGATGCTCCAAGTAAAACACATGTCATGTGACGAATGAAAACATAGCTCCAAGTGAGGTTACTAATAATGTTGGAGACGAAAGAGGGGATGCCTTCCGAGGCATCCCCAAGCTTAGTTGCTTGGATCTTCCTTGAAAATTTTCTTGGGGGTGCCTTGGGAATACCCAAGCTTAGGTTCTTGTCACTCCTTATTCTCCTCATATCGATATCTCACCCAAAACTTGAAAACTTCAATCACACAAAACTTATCAGAACTTTGTGAGATAGGTTAGTATGATAAAGAGCAAACCATTCCAGTTTTGGTACTATCAAAGACAAGATTCAGGATTTTTCTCACACAATGCCTACTGTATCATATCATTTCTACAATTTATATTGAGCAATATAAGCCATAAAAACTAGAAAACAAGCAAACTATGCATTGAAAACAGAATCTGTCAAAAACAGAACAGTCTGTAGTAATCTGTACTCAAACCATACTTCTGCTAATCCAAAAATTCTGAAAATTTAGGACCACGTGAGAAATTTGTATGCTAATCTTCTGCAAAAAGGATCAACTCAATAGAACTCTTCTGTTAAAAACTAGAATTATTTTTGTGAGCGAAAAAGTTTCTATTTTTCAGCAAGATCAAAGCAACTATCACCCAACAAGATCCTAAAGGCTTTACTTGGCACTTTATTGAAACAAAAACAATAAAAGGTGATTAATACAGTATAATAAGCATGTGAGCACACAAAAACAGTAGGTAAAAGTGTTGGGTTGTCTCCCAACAAGCGCTTTTCTTTTATGTCTTTCAAGCTAGGCATGATGATTTCGATGATGCTCGCATAAAATATAAGAATTGAAACATAAAGAGAGCATAATGAAGCATATGACTAGCACATTTAGGTCTAACACACTTCCTATGCATAGGGATTTTGTGATCAAACAACTTATGGAAACAATAATCAACTAGCATAGGAAGGCAAAACAAGTGTAACTTCGAAACAATCAACACATAGAGAAGAAACTTGATATTATTGAGATATGTTAGGGCATAAGTTCCTTTCTCGTAATAATTTTCAGAGGCATCATGAATGGATTCAACAATATAACTATCACAGACATCACTCTTTTCATGATGCACAAGCATAGAAAATGTATTACTCTTTATGGCATACATGTCATCATAATAATCATCATAGATAGCAACTTCATTGTCATAGTCAATTGAAACCTCTTCCAAAATAGTGGATGTATCACTAAATAAAGTCACGACCTCTCCATATCCACTTTCATCAATATTGTAATAAGATTCAACACCCTCCAAAATAGTGGGATCACTACTACCTAGAGTTGACACTCTTCCAAGCCCACTTTCATCAATGTAATCATCATAAATAGGAGGTATGCTACCATCATAATAAATTTTCTTATCGAAAGTAGAAGGAATCAAAGGATCATATTCATTAAGAAAATCATCCCCAAGCTTAGGACAAGCATTACTTCCAGCAAATAAATCTTCAAGCATATCATACTCATCAAACATAGCATCCCCAAGCTTGAGGTTTTGCATATCATCACAATCATTCTTATCAATAGCATGAATGACACCAATAGTATAGCAAACATTATTAGCATATTCTTCCAAGAAAGTGCTAAAAAGATTTTCAAGCATAAGGGATATTGTTGTATTACCAATCATAATCTTTACAACAAGTAGTAGGTATCACAAAATCAAACTCAATATCATCATCCTCCATCAACATATTTGATTCACTTTCATGAGGCACAATGGTGATAGGAGAAACATTATTTGGGAGAGATACCTTTGTACCTCTACTCTTTCTTATTTTCTTCTTCTTCACCACATCATGTGTGGGTTTAATTGATTCTTTCAAGCTCCTTGTTGAAGAGATTGATTGGATAGGAAGCTCCTCCTCGTTACCTGATTCATCATAGTAAACACTAGGAGGGTAATGGGAAACATTTTCCCTTTCATTAGTACTCTATTCATATTCCATTTGTTCTCTTGACTTTATATAGTTGGCAATATAAGAATTCTCAATGCAATTTACCGCACAAAACATATAAATTTCTTCTAGATCAAAACCAAGAAATCTCTTGGGATTTGGAAAACCATTAGTTTTACGTTTCATTTCTTCATACCCCAAAAGAAGACTAAGCTCTTTATGATGCTCAAGGGTAATCAACTTATCACAATTTGTGGACATGATTTGATCATGAAATAAATCGCATTGGAGATTTAAATGACCACGTTCATTGCAAAGTTCACAAGGATGGCAAAAAAAATTACATCTTTCAGCACAATAATCTAGCCTCTCTTGCAACCTTTTTGTTTCTAAATATTTATGCTTCTTACAAAATCTATCTTCCCTTTTTGGTGAGCAAAGGCACTCCCAATTCATTCCACAAAAAGTGACATGCTTATAGGAAACATTTTTGTCATGACTTGTGCAATCATCATTATCATTTTGGATATTCAAAGAGTTCATACTAACAACATTGCAATCATGCTCATCATTCAAATATTTTGTGCCAAGCATTTTATTGACTTCTTCTTCTTTAAATTGAGCACAATTTTTTGAACCATCATTTTCAAGAAAGATATTATAAAGATGATCAATAATATGATGCAACCTCAACTCCATTTTTATGTAGTTTTCTTTTATGAACCAAACTAGTGATAAAACAAGAAACTAAAAGATTCAATTGCAAGATCTAAAGATATACCTTCAAGCACTCACCTCCCCGGCAACGGCGCCAGAAAAGAGCTTGATGTCTACTTCGCAACTTTATTCTTCTAGACGCATGTTGGGCCTCCAAGCGCAGAGTTTTGTAGGACAGTAGCAATTTTCCCTCAAGTGGATGACCTAAGGTTTATCAATCCGTGAGAGGTGTAGGATGAAGATGGTCTCTCTCAAACAACCCTGCAACCAAATACAAGAAATCTCTTGTGTCCCCAACACACCCAATACAATGGCAAATTGTATAGGTGCACTAGTTCGACGAAGAGATGGTGATAAAAGTGTAATATGGAAGGTAGAAATATATTTTTATAATCTAAATAAATAAAAACAGCAAGGTAGCAAACAGTAAACGGGCACAAAAACGGTATTGCAATGCTTAAAAACAAGGCCTAGGGTCCGTACTTTCGCTAGTGCAACCTCTCAACAATGCTAACATAGTTGCATCATATGATTATCCCTCAGAGTGTAACGAAGAATCACTCCCGAGTTCCTATTAGCGGAGAACAAAAGATAGGAATTGTTTGTAGGGTACTAAACCACCTCAAAGCTATTCTTTTCGTTCGATCTATTCAAGAGTCCATACTAAAATAACACAAAGCTATTTCTTCCGTTTGATCTATCCTTGAGTCCGTACTAAGATAACACCAAAGCAAGTTCATAATCATAATACTCAATCCACACAAAAAACTATAAAGATACCCCAAAGTTTCCGTCGGAGAAAAGATAATAAAAACTTGCATCAACCCCTATGCATAGATTACCCCAATATCACCGCGGGAATCCGTGAGTTGAATGCCATAACATATATCAAGTGAATCAATAAGATACCGCAATTGTCACCTCAAGTATTCATACCGCAAGACATATATCATGTGTTCTCAAATATGAACATTCAATTCGACATGAAAAAACTTCAAAGGGTAAAGATTCAATTCATCACAACAAGGGTATAGAGGGGAGAAACATCATATGATCCGACTATATTGACAAAGCTCGTGATATAGATCACGAGAGAGAGGGAGAGAGATATAAATCACATAGCTACTGGTACAAACCCTCAGCCTTGAGGGTGGACTACTCCCTCCTCATCATGGTGGGCGCCGGGATGATGAAGATGGCCAATGGAGATGATTGCCCCCTCCGGCAGGGTGCCGGAACGGGTCTAGATTGGTTTTCGGTGGCTACGGAGCCCTGCGGCAGCGGAACTTCTGATCTAGGTTAACCCGAAGGGTTTCCGAATATTTGGGAATTTATAGTGCAAAAAGGGGGTGCGGGAGGCCACCGAGGTGGGCACAACCCACCTGGGCACGCCAGGAGGCCCTAGTGTCGGTGTCAAAACCGGCGGATCTCGGGTAGGGGGTCCCGAACTGTGCGTCTAAGGTCGATGGTAACAGGAGACAAGGGACACGATGTTTACCCAGGTTCAGGCCCTCTCTATGGAGGTAATACCCTACGTCCTGCTTGATTGATTATGATGAATAGGAGTATTACAAGAGTTGATCTACCTCGAGATCGTAATGGCTAAACCCTAGAGGTCTAGCTTGTATGGCTATGATAATGAGTCTCCCCTATTCGGACTAAGTCCTCTGGTTTATATAGACACCGGGAGGATCTAGGGTTACATAAGGTCGGTTAAAAAGAAAGGAATCTACATATTCGGTCGCCAAGCTTGCCTTCCACGCCAAGGAGAGTCCCATCGGGACACGGGTGCAGTCTTCGGTCTTTGTATCTTCACAGCCCATCAATCCGGCCCATGGCCAACAGGCCGGACGCCCGAGGACCCCTTAGTCCAGGACTCCCTCAGTAGCCCCTGAACCTGGCTTCAATGACAAGGTATCCGGCGCATAGTGTTGCCTTCGACATTGCAAGGCGGGTTCCTCCTTCCGAACTCCAAAATAGTCTTCGGACGAATTGAGCGTGTCCAGACCTGTAACACACAACACACACAACCGTAGAGAGAATATAATAATACACGAGTCCAATCCGCTGACAACTTTTACAACATGACATCACGTCCATCCGGTCATAATTTCGAACCGTTTTTCGTCTATCGCTCCATGTTTCGAGTCGCAATTGGCACGTCTTGTCAAAGCAGAGATCGTGTCCCCTTATTACGGGATTCTCATCAATACGGGCGTGGGTAACCCAACCGTGCCATTTACATAGCCCTTGGGAATAGGCGAGTTTTATGGCGAGCAAGGAGGCGTTTGATATTTGCGGCCTTTATAAGGGTATACGGATTCGTCTTTACTCACCCATGCCTTCTCCATCCTCCACTCATCCATTCTAGAGCTCCAGCGCCCAAGCCCTAGCTTCCCCTGCCGGAGAAAGCACTCCAACCATGTCCGGATTCGGAGCTGGTGGCAAGTGGATGGCTTATTCTGTTATGCAGAAAGACATCAAGGAGCTTCGAGAGGCCGGATACCTGGCCAAGGAGATCGTTCACCGTCTCCCGACCGAAGGACGGATCGTCCCTCCCCGGAGCCCCATGAGAGGGTTGTATTTCTCGCACATTTCGTCCATGGGCTGGGATTCCCTCTCCACCCATTTGTCCGCGGACTGATGTTTTACTACGGGCTGGACTTCCATGATCTAGCCCCCAACTTTATCCTAAACATCTCGGCATTTATAGTCGTTTGCGAGGCCTTCCTCCGTATCCCGCCTCACTTCGGCCTATGGCTGAAGACTTTCAATGTAAAGCCGAAGGTGGTGAAAGGCCAACAAGAAGAGTGCGGAGGCGCCATGGTGGGAAAGATGCCCAACGTTATATGGCCCGAAGGTACCTTCATGGAGATGGCGAAGGGGTGGCAATCGGGGTGGTTCTACAGCACCGAGCCGCGCGACACCAACTGGGCGGCGGCCCTCGAATTTCGATCCGGAACTCCGCTGTGGCTTACCTCCTAGCAAGAGAAGGGCCTCGCCTGGGGCTCTTCGAGCGAGCTGACTGGGCTCCAGACGTGCGTTCAGAACAAGCTAACCAAGAGGATCAAACTCGTCAACGTGATCCAGGTTATGCTCATTCGCCGGATCCTTCTGTGCCAACACCAGACTTGCTATTTGTGGGAGTTCGATCTGGCCAAGCACGAGATGCTAGGAGAGCTCTTCGGCTCAATGCACGAAGATATCTAGAAAGTGCTCTTCAAGGCCGGCGAGACACCACCGCCCACGACCGAAGATTGTGGGCTCAGCTTAAAGCGCCAGGCCAATTCGGTAAGTTCTTTCATGTATTCAAGGTATAGCCTTTACTTGTATATTTTGGGAAGGAGTCTAAGCCTTCCTATCAATTTTCAGGCCAGGATCGACATAGCGGAGCGGATTAATTGTCCCGCTCCACTTCTTGAAGACAAGGAAACCCCGCTCCTAACGAAGATGCTATTTCCGACGCCTTATGATGTGCCAGAGAAGAAGGCCAAGAAGACGGCCAAAGGGAGCAGGAGTGGCCTTCGCCGAAAGGGTGCTTCAGACATGTCGTTCGAGGACGAGACTGACTCTTCGGTCGCCGAAGACGACGGCAAGGAGGAAGAAAAAAGCGGCTTCCCCCGGAGGGGGGAAAGAAGAAAAGAGAGGCCTCCACGAATCTGGAGGCGAAGGCGCCCAAGAGGGGGAAGGGCTCCCTTGCGGATAACTCCGCTTGGGATGTCGAAAGCAGTCCGGAGCGAATGCCCCGGACCAAGCCTCGGGTTGCCTCGTAAGTACCAAAACCCTATGCACCTCCCCATACCTGGCATTTCTAGTTTATAATATTAATATGTTTAAACTTATGCCATTATAGTCCGGCCCACGACGGCTCCCCGCGATCCTCGACAGAGGGTTCGCTAGACTCAAAGGATATGGCTAGCATGTCTCCGCCACCCACTCATTCACCCAAGGGGGGTGACGAGGTGGCTTCCCAAAGGACCTTCCCAGACCAGGGGAGGTTCCAGAAATCGTCAAGGTGGCGCCCCAGGATGAATCCTCGGCTACCGGACACATGGGGGGAAAGGCCCCCATGGGGACTAGCAATGGGGGCCAAGTTCCCATCGGCCCTCAGCCGGGTACCATTCTAGAGGCTGATAACCCACAAGTATAGGGGATCGCAACAGTTTTCGAGGGTAGAGTATTCAACCCAAATTTATTGATTCGACACAAGGGGAGCCAAAGAATATTCTCAAGTATTAGCAGCTGAGTTGTCAATTCAACCACACCTGGAAACTTAATATCTGCATCAAGGTATTTAGTAGCGAAGTAATATGATAGTAATGGTAATGGTGGCAAAAGGTAATGATAGCGAAAGTAATATTTTTCGGGTTTTATAGTGATGATAACAATAGCAACGGAAAAGTAAATAAGCGGAGAATGATATATGGAAAGCTCGTAGGCAATGGATCGGTGATGGAGAATTATGCCGGATGTGGTTCATCATGTAACAGTCATAACCTAGGGTGAGACAGAACTAGCTCCAGTTCATCAATGTAATGTAGGCATGTATTCCGAATATAGTCATACGTGCTTATGGAAAAGAACTTGCATGACATCTTTTGTCCTACCCTCCCGTGGCAGCGGGGTCCTATTCGAAACTAAGGGATATTAAGGCCTCCTTTTAATAGAGTACCGGAACAAAGCATTAACACATAGTGAATACATGAACTCTTCGAACTACGGTCATCACTGGAAAGTATCCCAATTATTGTCAGTTCGGGGTTAACGAATCATAACACATAATAGGTGACTATAGACTTGCAAGATAGGATCAAGAACTCTCATATATTGATGAAAATATAATAGGTTCAGATCTCAAATCATGGCACTCGGGCCCTAGTGACAAGCATTAAGCATAGCAAAGTCATAGCAACATCAATCTCAGAACATAGTGGATACTAGGGATCAAACCCTAACAAAACTAACTCGATTACATGATAAATCTCATCCAACCCATCACCGTCCAGCAAGCCTACGATGGAATTACTCATGCACGGCGGTGAGCATCATGAAATTGGTGATGGAGGATGGTTGATGATGACGATGGCGACGGATTCCCCTCTCCGGAGCCCCGAACAGACTCCAGATCAGCCCTCCCGAGAGAGTTTAGGGCTTGGCGGCGGCTCTGTATCGTAAAACGCGATGAATCCTTCTCCTTGGTTTTTTTCTCCCCGAAAGTGAATATATGGAGTCAGGGTTAAGGTCGGTGGAGCGTTAGGGGGCCCACGAGGCAGGGGGCACGCCCAGGGGGGTAGGGCGCGTCCCCCACCCTCGTGGACAGGTGGAGGCCCCCTGACGTGGATCTTCCTTCCAGTATTTTTTATATATTCGAAAATAATTCTTCGTTGATTTTCAGGTCATTCCGAGAATTTTTATTTCTGCACAAAAATAACACCATGGCAATTCTGCTGAAAACGGCGTCAGTCCGGGTTAGTTCCATTCAAATCATGCAAGTTAGAGTCCAAAGCAAGGGCAAAAGTATTTGGAGAAGTAGATACGACGGAGATTTATCAACTCCCCCAAGCTTAAACCTTTGCTTGTCCTCAAGCAATTCAGTTGATAAGGTGAAAGTGATAAAGAAAAACCTTTACAAACTCTGTTTGCTCTTGTTGTTGTAAATATGTAATGCCAGCATTCAAGTTTTCAGCAAAGATTATGAACTAACCATATTCACAATAACATTTAGGTCTCACGTTTACTCATATCAATGGCATAATCAACTAGGGAGCAATAATAATAAATCTCGGATGACAACACTTTCTCAAAACAATCATGATATGATATAACAAGATGGTATCTTGCCAGCCCTTTCTAAGACCGCAAAACATAAATGCAGAGCACCTTTAAAGATCAAGGACTGACTAGACATTGTAATTCATGGTAAAAGAGATCCAGTCAAGTCATACTCAATATAAACTAACAATAATGGATGCAAATGACAGTGGTGCTCTCCAACTGGTGCTTTTTGATAAGAGGATGATGACTCAGCATAAAAGTAAATAGATAGGCCCTTCGCAGAGGGAAGCAGGGATTTGTAGAGGTGCCAGAGCTCGGTTTTTTAAATATATATGAATAATATTTTGAGCGGTATACTTTCATTGTCAACATAACAACCAAGAGATGGTGATATCTTCCATGCTACACACATTATAGGTGGTTCCCAAACAGAATGGTAAAGTTCATACTCCCCCTCCACCAACAAGCATCAATCCATGGCTTGCTCGAAACAACGAGTGCCTCCAACTAACCAGTGTCCCGGGGGAGTTTTGTTTGCAGTTATTTTGATTTGATTTGCATAAAGCATGGGACTGGGCATCCCGGTGACCAGCCACTTTCTCGTGAGTGAGGAGAGGAGTCCACTCCTCTTGAGAATAACCCGCCTAACATGGAAGATACAGACAACCCTAGTTGATACATGAGCTATTCGAGCATACAAAACAGAATGTTTATTTGAAGGTTTAGAGTTTGGCACATACAAATTTACTTGGAACGGCAGGTAGATACCGTATATAGGTAGGTATGGTGGACTCATATGGAATAACTTTGGGGTTTATGGAATTGGATGCACAAGCAGTATTCCCGCTTAGTACAGGTGAAGGCTAGCAAAAGACTGGGAAGCGACCAGCTAGAGAGCGACAACAGTCATGAACATGCATTAAAATTAATCAACACCGAATGCAAGCATGAGTAGGATATAATGCACCATGAACATAAATATCGTAGAGGCTATGTTGATTTTGTTTCAACTACATGCGTGAACATGTGCCAAGTCAAGCCACTCGAATCGTTCAAAAGAGGATACCACCCTATCATACCACATCACAACCATTTTAATAGCATGTTGGCACGGGAGGTAAACCATTGTAAGCTCCTAGTTGATTAAGCATGGCATAAGCAACTATAATCTCTAATTGTCATTGCAAGCATGTTTATTCATAATAGGCTGAATCAGGAACGATGAACTAATCATATTTACAAAAACAAGAGAGGTCGAGTTCATACCAGCTTTTCTCATCTCAATAAGTTCATCATATAATCATCATTATTGCCTTTCACTTGCACGACCGAATAGTATGGATAATAATAATAGTGCACGTGCATTGGACTAAGCTGGAATCTGCAAGCATTCAATTCAAGAGAGAAGACAAGGTAATATGGGCTCTTTGTTAGATCAACAATAATGCATATAAGAACCACTTTAACATTTTAATTATGGTCTTCTCCTCTCGACCCCCAAAGAACAAGAAAAGAAATAAAACTATTTACATGAGAAAGCTCCCAACAAGAAAAAGAAGAACGAGAAATCTTTTTGAGTTTTCTTTTTAATTACTACTACAAGCATGGAAAGTAAACTAATTAAAAGATTGTAGGATCTAGAAGTAGATGTGTCTAGAGGGGGGTGATTAGACACATAGTGCTAAAGTTGCAATTTTTTAAGCTTTTTCGGTTTAAGTGAAGTTTAGGCACCAATTCAATACACACAATACATATCAAGCAAGCATGCAAAGAGTATATGAGCAGCGGAATGTAAAGCATGCAACTTGCAAGAATGTAAAGGGAAGGGTTTGGAAAGATCAAACACAATTGGAGACACGGATGTTTTTCCCGTGGTTCGGATAGGTGGTGCTATCCTACATCCACGTTGATGGAGACTTCAACCCACGAAGGGTAACGGTTGCGCGAGTCCACACAGGGCTCCACCCAAGGGCAACGGTTGCGCGAGTCCACGGAGGGCTCCACCCACGAAGGGTCCACGAAGAAGCAACCACCCACAAAGGGTCCACGAAGAAGCAACCTTGTCTATCCCACCATGGCCATCGCCCACGAAGGACTTGCCTCACTAGCGGTAGATCTTCACAAAGTAGGCGATCTCCTTGCCCTTACAAACTCCTTGGTTCACTCCACAATCTTGTCGGAGGCTCCCAAGTGACACCTAGCCAATCTAGGAGACACCACTCTCCAAGAAGTAACAAATGGTGTGTAGGTAATGAACTCCTTGCTCTTGTGCTTCAAATGATAGTCTCCCCAACACTCAACTCTCTCTCATAGGATTTGGATTTGGTGGAAAGAAGATTTGAGTGGAAAGCAACTTGGGAAGGCTAGAGATCAAGATTCATATGGTAGGAATGGAATGTCTTGATCTCAACACATGAGTAGGTGGTTCTCTCTCAGAACAAATGAGTTGGAATGATGTGTGTGTTCTATTGGCTCTCTGTTCGAATGAGAAAGAGGTGGAGGGGTATATATAGCCTCCACACAAAATCCAACCGTTACATAGTTTTCCAATCTCGGTGGGACCGAATCATAAAACTCGGTCAGACCGAAAATGTAAACCTAGTGACCGTTAGGAATTTCGGTGGGACCGACATGCAACTCGGTAGGACCGATTCGGTTAGGGTTTGGGCATAACGTAATCTCGGTGAGACCGATTACACAAACTCGGTGAGACCAAGTTTGGTAATTAGCTAACCAGAGAGTTGGTCAGGCAAACTCGGTGGGATCGATTTGCTCTTTCGGTGGGACCGAGTGGAACTCGGTGAGACCAAAAAGTTACAAAGGGGAAACACTGAGTTTACATTGCAATCTCGGTGAGACCGATTGCATATCTCGGTGGGACCGAGAATATTGCAATAGGTAACAGAGAGTTTGCAATCCCATCTCGGTGAGACCGAGATCCCTATCGGTAGAACCGAATTGCCAGGGTTTGGCAGTGGCTAATGACAAGTGAAACTCGATGGCGCCGGATAGGAAGAATCGATAGGACCGAGTTTGGCTTAGGGTTTAGGTCATGTGGATATGGGAAAGTGGTTGAGGATTTTGGAGCATATCATTAAGCACATGAAGCAAGAGGCTCATTAAGCAACACCTCATCCCTCCTTAATAGTATTGGCTTTTCCTATGGACTCAATGTGATCTTGGATCATTAAAATATAAAAGTGAAGAGTCTTGAGCTTGAAGCTTTAGCCAATCCCTTGTCCTTAGCATCTTGAAGGAGTTCCCACAACCTTTAGTCCATGCCACTCCATTGTTGAACTTATCTGAAACATGCTAGATAGAAGTGTTAGTCCAACAAGAGATATGTTGTCATCAATTATCAAAACCACCTAGGGAGCACTTGTGCTTTCAATCTCCCCCTTTTTGGTAATTGATGGAAACATACATCAAAGCTTTAGATAAAGATATAAAGAACAGCAAGTAATGCTTTGGAAGAACATGTAGCAAGCATAAACTCCCCCTACATGTATGCACTCATGTAAATATGAAATATAGAGGCATGTGAGAGCATAATCATGACAGAGTAGGCAATGTGTTACATGTATCTTGGCCATATGCATCAGAGTAAAAGATTATTAAGGAAAATACCTTCATGCTCATGAGTCCTTCTTGCAAACAGTATGTACATAAGCAAGAACTCCTCATGCTCGTGATTTTGATGCATATACTTACCTTGTGGTCTCGAGTTGGCTTAGGATGGAATGAACCTGCAAACAAGGTTAGATAACACATGTACGTCCACTAGCCAGAGCAAACAAAAGAAACCACAAGAATGCCAAGACTGGGATGACATGTAGAGAGTGAGTACAAGGTACCACATTGGATTCAACATGTCCCCAAGAATAAAGATATGCAATGACTTTGGCTGATTTCTTTTCCCTTAGGTGTCTTGCTCCCCCTGAAACTTACATGGGATATTGGGAGAAGATAGGAAACAGAAAATCAGAGCTGAATAGAACTTAATTCAAATGAGTTCATATGAACATGTCTTTCCCCCAAAAAGACATGTGGCATCTCTCCTCTTGAACATCAAGCATCTGGGATCCTTGAGACTTTCTTTCCCTGGAAATTTCTCTCTCCCCCTTAACAACATCTGGGATCCTTGAGACTTTCTCTCCCCCTTAATAACATCTGGGATCCTTGAGACTTTCTCTCCCCCTTAATACTTTTTCTCTCTTGGTGTGATCTATCTTTCCTACAAGCTTTGATGTGATCTCTCTCTCCCCCTTTGACATCAATTCCCAAGAAGGTCTTTCCTGGAATCCGTCGAGTGGGTTTGGTCCTTGAGATTCAGCACAAAGCAGAGGATAAAATTGTGATGCTTGTGGAGGACAAGATTCATTGAGTGGAGCAGGATCATAAGAAATGTAGAACAAGTGGCAAACTGTTTTTCTGATTGCAAAGTCGGTGGCACCGAGTGGCACATTTCGGTGGTACCGAAAAGATTCGGTTGGACCGAAATTTGCAAGTCGGTGGGACCGAGTTTACACGGAGAAAAACACTTATCACCTCAGCTCACTAGACAAGTAAGATCTCACAAAGATTTGCAATGAATTAGCTGATGGATTTGCAAGGAATTTGATGCAGAAATATGCAGAACAAAACAAACAGGAAAAGGTGGAAGTTTCTAGATGAAGTTTTTTTTTGAGAGAGAAGGAAACAAATATGCAAGGGACAAATGCAATAACTCAGAAAAGAACACAAGAGAACTTCATCTAGAATTGAGCGGTGACATAGTCACCTATGTTAGAGTATATTGACTTAGGAGTCAAGTGAGGACACTTGATCATAGGTCGTACTCATCGTTTAAGCTCAAAATTGGGTTACCATTTGTCGTTTAAGCATTTTGATGTATTCACATCTTGTTGAGTTGCTTTGACTCATGTCTTGGAGTAAAGCTTCTCTAAGATGGAATGACATACCTTGGGTGGTGGTGTGGTTCTTGCTCATGTAGTTGAACTTGTGTGGATGCTCAAGGTTGATGTAGTTCATCAAGAGTTGGGAGCACCACTTGGAGTTTGAGTTCATCTACCTACATGGGTTAGTTCTTGCAAGGATGAGCACTTGTGTATCCAAAAATGACAATCATGAAGCTTAACATAGAATTTGTCAAAGGATATGTTTAAATGGTTTCGTGCTTCCTTGTCTTCAACCACTATTGTGTAGAGTCTCGGTGATGTAGAGATTGCTCAAGATATGAGTGAGTCACAATCTCATGGAGTTAGATTCAACCAAGCACCTACATAGGTTAGACAACATGCAAGGTGCAAATATATCCAAGACATAAGATAGTCATCATAAGAGATACATCATGGATTAGTCATAAGCTCATGTCTTGCATGTGTCCAATGGAGTTTCTACTCCAAGTTCGAGGCATCAATGATGTTCAATTCTCCTCTCAACCTGCAAAACACTTTCTCATCAAGTGGTTTAGTGAATATATCTGCAAATTGCTTATCGGTGCGAACATGCTTAAGATTGATGTCACCCTTAGCAACATGATCTCGAATGAAATGATGAGGAACTTCAATATGCTTAGTTCGAGAATGTTGTACAGGATTATGACCAATTTTGATAGCACTTTCATTGTCACAAAGCAGTGGAACATGTCTCACATAAATCCCATAATCTTTAAGAGTTTGGGTCATCCAAAGTAATTGAGCACAACATGAACCAGCGGCAATGTATTCCGCTTCGGCGGTGGATAAGGATACCGAGTTTTGTTTCTTGGAAGACCAAGACACAAGAGATCTACCAAGAAATTGACAAGTACCTGAAGTGGACTTTCTATCAACCTTGTCTCCGGCATAATCTGAGTCGGAATAGCCAACAAGATCAAAAGAAGACCTCTTAGGATACCAAATGCCAAAATTTGGTGTATGGATTAAATATCTCACTATCCTTTTCACAGCCTTAAGATGACAATCTTTAGGAGCAGCTTGATATCGAGCACACATGCACACACTTAGCATAATATCGGGACGTGAAGCACATAGGTATAACAATGAACCAATCATAGAGCGGTAAACCTTTTGATCAACGGGTTCACCATCTTTGGTCAAATCATTATGTCCACTAGTAGGCATGGGTGTAGACATACCCTTGCATTCTTGCATATTGAACTTCTTGAATAAGTCCTTGGTGTACTTTGTTTGAGAGACAAATGTACCTTCCTTAGTTTGCTTGATTTGCAATCCAAGAAAGAATTTGAGTTCACTCATCATAGACATCTCAAACTTCTCTGACATTAGCTTTCCAAACTTTTCACTAAAGAGGGGGTTAGTTGAACCAAATATGATGTCATCAACATAAATTTGGCATACAGATAGTTCTCCATTAACCCTTGTAGTAAAAAGAGCAGAATCAATTTTACCAATTTCAAAACCACTTGTAGTAAGGAACTTGGTCAAGCATTTATACCATGCTCTAGGAGCTTGTTTAAGACCATAAAGAGCTTTGTGAAGTTTGTAAACATGATTAGGTTTCTTAGGATTGACAAAGCCGGGAGGTTGTTTGACATAAACTTCCTCCTCTATTTCTCCATTTAGAAAAGCACTTTTAATGTCCATTTGGTACAAGGTGATATTATGGTGATTAGCATATGCAAGTAAGATGCGAATGGACTCAAGTCTAGCAACGGGAGCATATGTCTCACCATAGTCCATACCTTCGACTTGTGTGTATCCTTGGGCGACAAGACGTGCTTTGTTGCGAACCACTTGTCCATCTTCATCTTGCTTGTTGCGAAACACCCATTTGGTACCAATGATGTTGTGGTTGTTGTCGGGCTTCTCAACCAATGTCCAAACTTGGTTTCTCTCAAAGTTATGTAGCTCTTCATGCATAGCGTTTATCCAATCCGGATCTTCCAATGCTTCTTCAACCTTCATTGGTTCAATGCTAGAGATGAATGAATAGTTTTCACAAAAGTTAGCTAAACGAGTTTTTGAGCGAGTGATTCTCCCGGTTTGTATATCATTGAGGATTTGCTCGACGGGATGATCTTTGGCAATTCTTGCTCGAACTCGTGAGAGCTTTTGCTTGGGTCTTTGTTGAGCATCTTCTTCATCTTGTTCTTCTTCTTGGCCTTATTCATTGTTGGCATCGTCGTTCTCTTGTCGTGGTGGAGAAGGAGGTTGTTGATGTTCATCTTGACGTACTTCCTCGTTTTCTTCATCTTGATGTGGCCCACTTGTGGATGCTTCCGTGTCGATTCTTGGTTCACCTTGTTGTGAAGTAGAAGCTTCCACTTGGACGGATGAAGTACTCTCCTTCACCTCCGTTGGACGAATTTTGCCAATGGACAAGTCTTGAATTGCTTCTGAAGGGTCTTTGTCTCCTACATCAATTGGCAATTGCTCTACTTGCGAGCCATTAGATTCATCAAACTTCACATCTACCGTCTCTTCAACCTTTCGGGTGAAATTGTTGTAGACACGGTAAGTGTGAGAGTTTGAGCCATAACCAAGTAGAAAACCTTCATGAGATTTAGGAGCAAACTTTGAACGACGATGCTTATCAAGAATGTAGCACTTTGAGCCGAATACTCAAAAGTATCCAACTTGAGGCTTGTCACCGGTGAGGAGCTCGTATGCCGTCTTGCCGAGTAGCTTGTGAAGATATAAGCGATTTATTGTGTGACAAGCTGTCTCAACCGCTTCTGCCCAAAAGTGCTTTGGCGTCTTGTATTCATCAAGCATTGTCCTTGCCATTTCGATGAGCGTCCAGTTCTTCCTCTCAACAACTCCATTTTGTTGAGGTGTGTATGTAGCCGAGAACTCGTGTGAAATCCCTTCTTCGTCAAGAAAGGTGTCCATATTTGCGTTCTTGAACTCCGTTCCGTTGTCACTCCGAACCTTCTTGATCTTCACATCAAACTGATTTTGGGCTTTCCTGGCGAAGTTTCTGAAGATCTTCTAGACCTGCGATTTGTCATTGAGGAAAAACACCCACGTAAATCTTAAAAAATCATCAACTATAACTAGACCAAAGGAATTTCCACCGAGACTCTTGTAGGCATTGGGACCAAAAAGATCCATGTGAAGCAGCTCGAGTGGCCTCCTTGTGGTCATAATGTTCTTCACAAGATGTCTTCCTCCAACCTGTTTACCTGCTTGACAAGCACTGCAAAGTCTATCCTTATCAAATATGACATCGTTAACTCCAAGGATATGATTTCCTTTAATAAGCTTGTCAAGGTTTCTCATGCCAACGTGACCTAGTCGTCTATGCCACAACCAACCTTTTGAGGATTTAGCAACAAAGCAAGTTTTAGGTTGTGCCTTTTTAGAGAAATCGACGATGTAAAGATCACCTCTACGCATACCCGTAAAGACCATTTTATGATTGTCTCTACGAAATACTTGGCAATCTACCTCAGTAAATAGGACATTCAAACCAAAATCAGCAAGTCTAGATACAAAAAGTAAGTTATAGCCAAGAGATTCAACGAGCATGACATTTTGAATGGAGCTATCATGTGAGATGGCCACCTTACCAAGGCCAACCACTTTACTCTTTGAATTATCACCAAAGGTGACATATTTTCGAGGGCCGTTGTTTTCAGCAAGCTCATGGAACATCTCTTCATCTCCGGTCATATGATCAGTGCATCCACTATCAAGAACCCATTCATTTCCTCCTGATTCATATCCCCAAAGATTTGCCATAAGACCAAAATGTCTCATTGCATCATCAAGATCGGAGTCACTGTCATCATCATCATAATATTCATGTTCATCATGATCTTGTGACTCATCATTTCCTAGAGAGGGTAATTCATTAGATAAATGATCAAAGTGGTTACTTTTATGAATTCTTATAGCTTTGAGTATGATATCATTAATAATTCCAACATCTCCTTTAGCATGCTTATGATTGGCAAGTTTAAGAAGACATTTACCAAAACTAGGATCACTAGAGTTCATCTTACTCAAGGCAATAGTTTTACGGAGAATTTCATCCAAAGTTTTCAAGGAGTGATTGGGAAACCGTTCCTCAAGAAATTTCCATATAGTATAGGCGCAATTTTGAGTAGGCAAACTAGCAATCAAATCTTTGGGCAAACCTCTAATGATGAGCTCAATAGTTCTAAGATTGCGAATCATGTCAACATCTTCGTCTAGGGTAGGATGCAAGGGATCAATATGAGGTGCACAAGGGCTAGCAATATACTTGTTCAAATGATATTGATTGAAGATTACAAGCATCTCATTTTTCCACTCATGAAAATACTTTCCATCAAGAATAGGCACTCTATGTCTAAGACTCCCTAGAGTAGACACATCCATCTTCCTCCAATGGTGATTAAACCAAGGCAATGGAGACCAAAGCTCTGATACCACTTGTAGGATCTAGAAGTAGATGTGTCTAGAGGGGGGTGATTAGACACATAGTGCTAAAGTTGCAATTTTTTAAGCTTTTTCGGTTTAAGTGAAGTTTAGGCACCAATTCAATACACACAATACATATCAAGCAAGCATGCAAAGAGTATATGAGCAGCGGAATGTAAAGCATGCAACTTGCAAGAATGTAAAGGGAAGGGTTTGGAAAGATCAAACGCAATTGGAGACATGGATGTTTTTCCCGTGGTTCGGATAGGTGGTGCTATCCTACATCCACGTTGATGGAGACTTCAACCCACGAAGGGTAACGGTTGCGCGAGTCCACACAGGGCTCCCACCCAAGGGCAACGGTTGCGCGAGTCCACGGAGGGCTCCACCCACGAAGGGTCCACGAAGAAGCAACCACCCACAAAGGGTCCACGAAGAAGCAACCTTGTCTATCCCACCATGGCCATCGCCCACGAAGGACTTGCCTCACTAGCGGTAGATCTTACGAAGTAGGCGATCTCCTTGCCCTTACAAACTCCTTGGTTCAACTCCACAATCTTGTCGGAGGCTCCCAAGTGACACCTAGCCAATCTAGGAGACACCACTCTCCAAGAAGTAACAAATGGTGTGTAGGTAATGAACTCCTTGCTCTTGTGCTTCAAATGATAGTCTCCCCAACACTCAACTCTCTCTCATAGGATTTGGATTTGGTGGAAAGAAGATTTGAGTGGAAAGCAACTTGGGAAGGCTAGAGATCAAGATTCATATGGTAGGAATGGAATGTCTTGATCTCAACACATGAGTAGGTGGTTCTCTCTCAGAACAAATGAGTTGGAATGATGTGTGTGCTCTGTTGGCTCTCTTTTTGAATGAGAAAGAGGTGAGGGGTATATATAGCCTCCACACAAAATCCAACCGTTACACAGTTTTCCAATCTCGGTGGGACCGAATCATAAAACTCGGTCTGACCGAAATAGTAAACCTAGTGACCGTTAGGAATTTGGGTGGGACCGAAATGCAACTCGGTAGGACCGATTTGGTTAGGGTTTGGGCATAACGTAATCTCGGTGAGACCGATTACACAAACTCGGTGAGACCAAGTTTGGTAATTAGCTAACCAGAGAGTTGGTCAGGCAAACTCGGTGGGATCGATTTGCTCTTTCGGTGGGACCGAGTGGAACTCGGTGAGACCAAAAAGTTACAAAGGGGAAACACTGAGTTTACATTGCAATCTCGGTGAGACCGATTGCATATCTCGGTGGGACCGAGAATATTGCAATAGGTAACAGAGAGTTTGCAATCCCATCTCGGTGAGACCGAGATCCCTATCGGTAGAACCGAATTGCCAGGGTTTGGCAGTGGCTAATGACAAGTGAAACTCGGTGGCGCCGGATAGAAAGAATCGGTAGGACCGAGTTTGGCTTAGGGTTTAGGTCATGTGTATATGGGAAAGTGGTTGAGGATTTTGGAGCATATCATTAAGCACATGAAGCAAGAGGCTCATTAAGCAACACCTCATCCCTCCTTAATAGTATTGTCTTTTCCTATGGACTCAATGTGATCTTGGATCACTAAAATATAAAAGTGAAGAGTCTTGAGCTTGAAGCTTTAGCCAATCCCTTGTCCTTAGCATCTTGAAGGAGTTCCCACAACCTTTAGTCCATGCCACTCCATTGTTGAACTTATCTGAAACATGCTAGATAGAAGTGTTAGTCCAACAAGAGATATGTTGTCATCAATTATCAAAACCACCTAGGGAGCACTTGTGCTTTCAAAGATACAACTAATTTTTTTGTGTTTCTTAAGGTTTATTAAACACAAAAGAAGAAAGCATAAGAAAAAGGAAAAATAAACTAGCATGGATGATACAATGAAAAAGTATGAGCACCGACAACTAGCAATGAGTGTGTGAACATGAATGTAATGTTGGTGAGAAATACATACTCCCCCAAGCTTAGGCTTTTGGCCTAAGTTGGTCTATGGCCACGGCTGGGCTGGCGAATATCCAAAGTAATAGTTGGGGTCGTACTGTGAAGAAGCCTTGGATTGCCACTGGTTGGCAATCACCTCCGGATCCCACTGACAATCAGACTGCCGTGGAGGATCAAATTGTGGTTCCGACTCCGGCTCTGTAGCTGATGTAGGGTTCCGGTAGGCGTGAATGGCCTCCAATGGAACAAGGTACTTGCCTGTAGATAAATCAAACAATGAAGGAGCAGACAAGGTAATAGTCTCAGGATGATTTTTACCAAATATTAATTTGTACTTAAGCGCCTTTTCCCTATTCTTAACAATAAAATCATGTGCTACCATACTCTTGTAATCTAGATAAACAGGAGGCAGCATTTTTTCTTCTTTCTCATAGTGCCTAATAGGTATGTTGAAATGTGCAGCAAGGCGCGAGGCGAAGATGCCTCCAAGGACGGGGCCCTTAGTACGGTTAAGATTTAACCGCTTTAAAACAATAGCACCCATACTAAATGTGAAATCACAAAATAAAGCATGGCACAAAATAACAATATCAGGGGCACTCGGGTTTCCACAGTTTCTCCGCCCAAATAAGCATCTACTAGCAAATATAGCAAAGTAACGTAGAACAGGAAAGTGTATGCTAGTAATTCGTGCATCGGAAACCTTCCTCATTTCCCCTACAGTAATGGTATCAATAAACCCATCCACATCATCACGATGTAGTTCGTCTATGCTGCCCTCGAAAGGGATCAAACAAACCCGAAAAAAATCATGAAGTGACATCTCCTTATGCTCATCATATAAATAAAATTCCACCGTAGGTGGTGAGCTCCTAGCATGGAAATGAAAGTTTTGCACAAAGATATTGGTGAGTAAGAGATATTGTTCGCGTCGGTCGTGGAGGAAGGCGGTGAGGCCTGCATTCTCAGCCAATTCATAGAAATCATCATAAATCCCAGTTGCTCTCAAGAAATCATCACAAGGCCATTCACATGGCCGAACCTTAGCGGTGCGAGGAATATTATATTTGGGCCTCTTATCCTCCTCACTTTGCTTATCCTTCGAGCTTCGGCTCGATGAGCCACTCAAAAATCTCTTCATCTTTTTCTGAAAATTTCTGAAATTTTTAGTAACTTAAAAATAAAAGTGAAGCAAACTCAACAAAATTGATAGTAACTACTCCCACAAGTGCCTAGAGGCAATATCATGCATCAAAACTACTTTTGACCACATAAATTTGACATGCAAGCTCAAGAACAGGGTCACCTAAGCAGCAAAAATATGCAATGAATAAAGCACTAGAACAAAAACTAATTGGACCATTGGAGGAGTCACATACCACGGAATAATCCCCCAAAGCAGTTTTGTGAGAGGTGCTTTGAGCAAGGAGATCAAAAATGGAAGCAAAATGAGCTTGAACTCGGGTTTGAGTTGGTTAGTGATGTTTGTGGGAGGAAGAAGGAGTGTGTGGTAGCTGGAATAAGTGGAGGGGAGCCACCATGGGCCCACGAGGCAGGGGGCGTGCCCAGGGGGGTAGGGCGCGCCCTCCGCCCCCATGGCCAGGTGCTTGCTCCCCCTGTTGTGTTCTCAATGCCAGATATTCTCAAATATTCTAGAAAAAATCATATTTAATTTTCAGGGCATTTGGAGAACTTTTATTTTTGGGGTATTTTTTATTGCACGAATAATTCAGAAAACAGACAGAAATTACTATTTTTTGCTTTATTTAATATAAATAACAGAAAGTAAAAAGAGGGTACAGAGAGTTGTGTTTTCTAAATTCATCCATCCCATTCTCATCAAAAGGAATCCACTAACAAGGTTGATCAGGTCTTGTTAACAAACTCATTCCGAATAATATGGAACCGGAGAATTTTCGAATAACTCTAGGTTACCTCAACGGGGATATGCACATCTCCAACAATAAGAATATCATATTTCTTCTTGACAGTAGGAAGAGGAAATTCAAAACCTCCAATAGTAATAGTTGAAATTTTTCCAATAGAATTGATACTGTGGACTTGAGGGTGTTTCCTCGGAAAGTGTACCGTATGCTCATTACCATTAACATGAAAAGTGACATTGCCTTTGGTGCAATTAATAACAGCCCCTGCAGTATTCAAAAAGGGTCTTCCAAGAATAATAGACATACTATCGCCCTTGGGAATATCAAGAATAACAAAGTCCGTTAAAATAGTAATGTTTGCAAACACAACAAGCACATCCTCACAAATACCGATAGGTATAGCAGTTGATTTATCAGCCATTTGCAAAGATATTTCAGTAGGTGTCAACTTATTCAAATCAAGTCTACGATATAAAGAGAGAGGCATAACACTAACACCGGCTCCAAGATCACATAAAGAAGTTTTAACATAGTTTCTTTTAATGGAGCATGGTATAGTTGGTACTCCGGGATATCCTAGTTTCTTAGATATTCCACCCTTAAAAGTATAATTAGCAAGCATGGTGGAAATTTCAGCTTCCAGTATCTTTCTTTTATTTGTAACAATTTTTTTCATGTACTTAGCATAAGGGTTCATTTTGAGCATATCAGTTAATCGCATACGCAAAAAGATAGGTCTAATCATTTCAGCAAAGTGCTCAAAATCCTCATCATCCTTTTTCTTGGATGGTTTAGGAGGAAAAGGCATGGGTTTCTGAACCCATGGTTCTCTTTCCTTACCGTGCTTCCTAGCAACAAAGTCTCTCTTATCATAACGTTGATTCTTTGATTGTGGGTTATCAAGATCAACAGTAGGTTCAATCTCTACTTCATTGTCATTACTAGGTTGAGCATCAACATGAACATCATTATTAACATTATCACTAGGTTCATGCTCATTACCAGATTCTGTTTCACCATCCGAAATAGAAATATCATTGGGATTCTCAGATGTGTCATCAACAGGTTCATTAGAAGCATGCAAAGTCCTATCATTTTTCTTTTTCTTCCTTTTAGAAGGACTAGGTGCATCAATATTATTTCTCTGAGAATCTTGCTCAATTCTCTTAGGATGGCCCTCAGGGTACAAAGGTTCCTAAGTCATTTTACCACCTCTAGTCATAACTCTAACAGCATTATCATTTTTCTTAATAGTCAATTCATTGAGCAAATCATTCTGAGCTTTAACTACTTGTTCTACTTGAGTGGTAACCATAGAAGCATGTTTACTAATAAGTTTAAGTTCACATTTAATATTAGCCATATAATCACCCAAGTGTTCAAGATTATCAGCATTGCGTTTTAATTCTCTACCAACATAAGCATTAAAATCTTCTTGCTTAACCATAAAGTTATCAAACTCATCCAAGCATGGGCTAGCAAACTTAGTAAATGGGATTTCAGCTTTATCATATCTATAGAGAGAATTTACCTTTACTACATGTGTCAGGTTATCAAGACCATGTGTTTCTTCAATAGGTGATGGATTAAAACCATGTATTTCTTCAATAGGCGGTAAATTAAGACCATGTATTTCTTCAATAGGAGGTAAATTATTAACATCTTCAGCTTTAATACCTTTTTCTTTCATAGATTTCTTTGCCTCTTGCATATTTTCAGGACTGAGAAATAGAATACCCCTTTTCTTCGGAGTTGGCTTAGGAGTTAGTTCAGGAATTGGTTCAGGAATTGGATCAGGAATTGGATCAGGAAGTGTCCAATTATTTTCATTAGTCAACATATTATTCAATAAAATTTCAGCTTCATCCGGTGTTCTTTCCCTGAAAACACAACCAGCACAACTATCCAGGTGGTCTCTGGAAGCATCGGTTAGTCCATTATAAAAGATATCAAGTATTTCATTTTTCTTAAGAGGATGATCAGGCAAAGCATTAAGTAATTGGAGAAGCCTCCCCCAATCTTGTGGGAGACTCTCTTCTTCATTTTGCACAAAATTATATATTTCCCGTAAAGCAGCTTGTTTCTTATGACCGGGGAAATATTTAGCAGAGAAGTAATAAATCATATCCTGGGGACTACGCACACAACCAGGGCCAAGAGAATTAAACCATATCTTAGCATCACCCTTTAATGAGAACAGAAATATCTTAAGGATATAATAGTAGCGAGTTTTCTCATCATTAGTGAATAGGGTGGCTATATCATTTAATTTAGTAAGATGTGCCACAATAGTTTCAGATTCATAGCCATAGAAAGGATCAGATTCAACTAAAGTAATTATCTCAGGATCAACAGAGAAATCATAATCCTTATCAGTAACAAAGATAGGTGAAGTAGCATAAGCAGGATCATATTTCATTCTAGCATTCAGAGTTTTTTGTTTCAGCTTAGCTAATAATTTCTTAAGATCACTCCTATCATTGCAAGCAAGAAAATCTCTAGCAATTTCTTCATCCATAACATAGCCCTCAGGAACAACAGGTAATTCATATCTAGGGGGAGAGTCTTCATCATCACTTTCATCAATATTATCAGTTTCAATAATTTCATTCTCTCTAGCCCTAGCAAGTTGTTCATCAAGAAATTCACCAAGTGGCACAGTAGTATCAAGCATAGAAGTAGTTTCATCATAAGTATCATGCATAGCAGAAGTGGCATCATCAATAACATGCGACATATCAGAATTAATAGCAGAAGCAGGTTTAGGTGTCGCAAGCTTACTCAAAACAGAAGGTGAATCAAGTGTAGAGCTAGATGGCAGTTCCTTACCTCCCCTCGTAGTTGAGGGATAAATCTTGGTTCTTAGATCTTTCAAATTCTTCATAATGATAAGCAGATATAAATCCCAAGTGACTCAAATAATAGAGCTATGCTCCCCGGCAACGGTGCCAGAAAATAGTCTTGATAACCCACAAGTATAGGGGATCGCAACAGTTTTCGAGGGTAGAGTATTCAACCCAAATTTATTGATTCGACACAAGGGGAGCCAAAGAATATTCTCAAGTATTAGCAGCTGAGTTGTCAATTCAACCACACCTGGAAACTTAATATCTGCAGCAAGGTATTTAGTAGCAAAGTAATATGATAGTAATGGTAATGGTGGTAAAAGGTAACGATAGCAAAAGTATTATTTTGGGGGTTTTATAGTGATGATAAAAATAGCAACGGAAAAGTAAATAAGCGGAGAACAATATATGGAAAGCTCGTAGGCAATGGATCGGTGATGGAGAATTATGCCGGATGCGGTTCATCATGTAACAGTCATAACCTAGGGTGACACAGAACTAGCTCCAGTTCATCAATGTAATGTAGGCATGTATTCCGAATATAGTCATACGTGCTTATGGAAAAGAACTTGCATGACAACTTTTGTCCTACCCTCCCGTGGCAGCGGGGTCCTATTGGAAACTAAGGAATATTAAGGCCTCCTTTTAATAGAGTACCGGAACAAAGAATTAAGACATAGTGAATACATGAACTCCTCATACTACGGTTATCACCGGTAAGTATCCTGATTATTGTCAGTTCGGGGTTAACGAATCATAACACATAATAGATGACTATAGACTTGCAAGATAGGATCAAGAACTCCCATATATTGATGAAAACATAATAGGTTCAGATCTGAAATCATGGCACTCGGGCCCTAGTGACAAGCATTAAGCATAGCAAAGTCATAGCAACATCAATCTCAGAACATAGTGGATAATAGGGATCAAACCCTAACAAAACTAACTCGATTACATGATAAATCTCATCCAACCCATCACCGTCCAGCAATCCTACGATGGAATTACTCACGCACGGCGGTGAGCATCATGAAATTGGTGATGGAGGAAGGTAGATGATGACGATGGCGACGGATTCCCCTCTCCGGAGCCCCGAAGGGACTCTAGATCAGCCCTCTCGAGAGAGTTTAGGGCTTGGCGGCGGCTCCGTATCATAAAACGCGATGAATCCTTCTCCTTGGTTTTTTTCTCCCCGAAAGTGAATATATGGAGTCAGGGTTGAGGTCGGTGGAGCGTCAGGGGGCCCACGAGGCAGGGGGGCGCGCCAAGGGGGGTAGGCGCGCCCCCACCCTCGTGGACCGGTGGAGGCCCCCCTGACGTGGATCTTCCTTCCAGTATTTTTTATATATTCCAAAATAATTCTCCTTTGATTTTTAGGTCATTCCGAGAACTTTTATTTCCACAAAAATAACACCATGGAAATTCTGCTGAAAACAACGTCAGTCCGGGTTAGTTCCATTCAAATCATCCAAGTTAGGGTCCAAAACAAGGGCAAAAGTGTTTGGAAAAGTAGATACGACGGACACGTATCAGAGACCTGCACGGCTCCGGAGTCCAGCGAACTGCCTTCCCCGAAAGGAGGAGGTGTGCCTTCTCCACCGGTGACCTCTGTCCAACCAGAGGCACCGGATAATCTGCTGGAAGCGCTGCGAGGCGCCTCCATTGTGGATGAGCACTGTGTCCTTATGGGTACAGTGATTGAAAAGGTTCAGTCCGCCCAAAGCGGACTAACTAGCCTTTTAACTAGCTTTGAGGTAACAATTGTAGAAAAAATATCACCATGTGGACAGTAGCCCCTAATGCTCTGTTCGATGTCCGGAAAGGAAAAGACGAACATGGGATCAAAATAATTTTCGCAGGAGTCTAACACAATATGTCTATGTGAATAAGCAGACGTCGCTGCTGGCTGCTGCCGCTCACACTGCGGAGGTCTCCGAACTGAAGCAGAACCTGGAGCGGGCCGAGAAAGAGCTCGGCCTCGTGAAGAAGCAGCTGGAGGACAACAAAGGTATGGAGTAACCTGCGTGTATGTTTTAGGAAGGATGAATGGTTCGTGATGACTAAAGTGCCATGAACTTTATTAGGGGCCACGACCGAGGTGGTGGCCCTCAAGAAGGCGTTAGAGAAGGCCGAGGACAAAGTGGCCAAGGAACGCGCTGCGCGTGAGAAGCACAAGGCTTGAGTCGGTGAGGTTCAGCAAGAGCTCCAGGACACCGTAAAGAAGTGCGAGTCCTTGGAGCATGATTTTAAGACGCATGCGTCTGAACTTGCGAAGGCGCTCCAGAGCGCACAAGAGGCTCGAGCCGAAGCCCAGAGCGCCCTTCAGGAAATCCAGGCGGCGTGGAAGATCGCGACGAGTAAGGCTTTCAATATGCAAAGCAAGTCTGTGAAGGAAGCGTTCCTTTTACTTACCCGAATTTGGAGCTCTTGAGGGCGTTTACGGATTTGCCACGCAGCGTATCAGATGCTGCCGAGTTCTATCGAGCCGAGGAAGGGAATTCTACGGAGAAGTTGTTCTGGTCTCAATATCTTGTGCCCGAACATCCGGTGTCCTTCAGCGACCAGCTGAAACAGCTTGTCGAGCTGCACAAGGCGGCCGAGGTAGCCATGAAGGAGCTGATAGTCCGACTATGGCCTGCCGCGCCGATACCTAGCAGCTACTTCGGACTTGTGAAGCGGCTTGTTGATGCCTGCCCCCGGCTTGAGGTTATAAAGCGGTCGGTCTGTATCGAAGGTGCATGAATGGCCTTTGCCCACGTCAAAACACACTGGGCGAAGATGGATGCCAAGAAGCTAATGACAGAGGGGCCACCTGAGGGCAAGGAGCACCGCCGACCCGAGTTGTATTTCGATGGTGTCCTGGAGGGGATCCCGCATTGTTGCGGATCACTGTACGAAGGACACTATCTTTGAATGAACGTATGCGATCTCCCTCTGCCTTGTATGATAAAACAAAGTGTTTATGCAATATAATGCTTGTTATGTTTTTAAATTTTTACTTCATGTGCGGCCGTGTTGCATGAAATCTGAGGGTTAACCAGTCGTCGGCTTCTGCCCCCGCGTAGGTATGACGGGGGTGTTCGGGATAGAATCTCAACAATCTTGATCCAATTAGATGGTCCTTGAAGGAGTTGTTTAGCACAACGAACCAGGCAACCAGACTATGCGGTTGTAACGCCCTCACTTAGCCATAGGAGTGCGACAATAAAAACATGGGAGCAGCCCCTAGTATCCGAACTAGAGTGCTATAAGCGTCTGGTCGCGAAGTACCAATCCTTCGCGTAATGCGGAAGAAATCTCCAATGATTTGCAACCTCCGAACAGCTGATCGGCTCTTGCCGCATCATGATAGTCAGTTTTCAGCTTTCTCTACTGAGGTGCTCCTTTGGATAAACCAAGGCACAATCGCAGTAGTTCTCCCTTTACTACCTTAGCCAATTTAGCGGAACGTAAGGTAGCAAGCACAGGAGCCGGCCAACCCAACTATTGACCAAAGACATGATTCGGAGCTAATGCATATAATGCTAAATTCAGGGTGCCGAACTATACTTATAAAAAGTATTCGGACTTTTGTTGCCGTAATGTGGGGTGCTATGAAGCCCCTGGCAAACATCAAGCGTACCAATGTCTACAAGTGCTACCTAATAGGATTATCCATAGGGGAGCTGAAAAAAAAGGTACGAAGGTAAAAAAGCTGGAGTCCTACAGCTCCAGTCGCAAACTGTTCTCATTGTAATTTAATTAGTACATCAAAGCGCATTGATACATGTAGTGCGATAAGCAGCAGGCTATTTGACATGCCGAAACCAAGGGAGGGCTGCATGTGGGTCCTGGAAAACAGGAAAGTTATCGTTAACGGAATCACCTAAAAAGTCCCCCATATGTCTGCATTTCTTGCCGTCTTGGTGTGTTTATCCTTCAAGAGGACCGATGACCAGGCCATCAGATGGTGCCTGTGGGATTGAGACCTGAAAAGGAAACAAGTAAAAGTGAAAGTATATGTGTATCCGACATCGGTTGAGCCGTACTACGGACCACACACTAGCTATGCCTCCGTCGATGCCCATGGGATTTTGAGTGCATAGTTATGTACGTGCGGCACGAATGCCACCACTTGACCCGAACTGCGACGGAGGCCGGATTGCTAGTCGAGCTCCTGACGAGTCGAGCTCTCCTGCTGTAGAGTAGTTCAGACCCTCTTAACGATGTTCGTGGGCTCGGCAGCCGAATTAAGGTTCTGCTTGAGGAGGTCGCTCTGTACTTCTGCTGCTAAGGCAACTGTGTGCTCTTCTGTACGGAGGGACCGTTCCGTATTTCCGTTGAATGTTATGACACCGCGTGGACCGGGCATCTTGAGCTTGAGATAAGCATAGTGTGGTACTACGTTGAATCGAGCAAACACAGTTCGTCCGAGCAGTGCGTGATAGCCGCTGCGAAAGGGGACGACATCGAAGATTAACTCCTCGCTTCGGAAGTTGTCCGGAGATCCGAAGACAACCTCGAGTGTGATTGAGCCCATACAGCAGGCCTCTACACCTGGTATGACTCCTTCGAAGGTAGTCCTGGTGGGCTTGATCCGAGATGGGTTAATGCCCATTTTTCACGTTGTATCCTGATAGAGTAGATTAAGGCTGTTACCTCCGTCCATAAGGACGCGAGTTAGGTGGAACCCATAAATTATTGGGTCTAGGACCAGTGTGGCTGAGCCACCGTGACGGATACTGGTCGGATGATCCTGGCGATCAATGGTGATCGAGCATGACGACCATGGGTTAAATTTTGGGGCGACTAGCTCTATCGCGTAGATGTCCCTGAGCGCACGCTTGCGCTCCCTCTTAGGGATGTGGCTAGCATATATCATGTTCACTATTTTAACCCGAGGGGGAAACTTCTTCTGTCCCCCTGTGTTCGGTTGCTGGGGCTCTTCGTCATCGTCCTCACTTTGCGATCCCTTTTCCCCGTTCCGGCGTTCAATTTGCCCGCCTGTTTAAAAAACCAGCAATCTCTATTTGTATGATTGGGTGGCTTGTCTGGGGTGCCATGAATGTGGCATGGACGATCAAGTATGTGGTCCAAGCTGGATGGGCCTGAATTGTTCTTCTGGAACGACTTCTTCCGCTGAACGGACTTAGAGCCCCTGAGTCTGGCATTGACTACCGTGTCCTCGGTGTTATCACTGTTGTTTCGACGTTTGTATATGTTGCGTCAAGACTTGTCTTTGCTAGTTTTAGCTTCAGGGGTGCCGGTGTCGCTTGCATTGCTTTTGCTACGGGCCAACCAACTGTCCTCGCCCGCACAAAAGCGGGTCATGAGTGCCGTGAGGGCTGCCATGGATTTTGGCTTTTCTTGTCCGAGGTGGCGAGCGAGCCATTCGTCACGGATGTTGTGTTTGAAGGCTGCTAGGGCTTCGGCATCTGGACAATCGATGATTTGGTTCTTTTTAGTTAAGAACCTAGTCCAGAATTTCCTGGCGGACTCTCTGGGCTGTTGAACTATATGGCTTAAGTCATCAGCGTCCGGAGGTCGAACATATGTGCCTTGGAAGTTATCGAGGAAGGCCTCTTCCAAGACCTCCCAACTGCCAATAGAATTTGCAGGCAGACTGTTGAGCCAGTGCCGAGCTGGTCCCTTGAGTTTTAAAGGGAGGTATTTGATGGCGTGGAGTTCATCGCCGCGGGCCATATGAATGTGGAGAATGAAGTCTTCGGTCCACACCGCAGGGTCCGTGGTTCCATCGTATGATTCTATACTCATGGGTTTGAACCCTTCTAGGAATTCATGATCTAGGACCTCATCGGTGAAGCAATGAGGGTGTGCGGCGCCTCTATGTCGGGTCATATCGCGACGTAGTTCTGATGGAGTCCATCTGCGGTTTTTAGCCTGCGCATGACTAAGTTTGTCACGTCCGAATAGGTGGCCGTCGTCGCGTGTCGAGGCACGTCCTCGTGATCCGTAGATTGATCTAGTATGTCCTGCTTTATTGTTCAGGTTTTGCCGGAGGTCATATGTATGACCGTGGGCTAATTTACCTCTATCTATGCGCTGAGGTGGGGCTGGCTGGTGTTCAGTGTGAGTTGTCGTTTTGTCTCGACCACGTGGTGGTCGGTCAGCCACATTGTACGTATTTCACCGCTTCCTCGTCAAACTGAGGTAGCAATTTGTGCTTTGGGTAGCTTTTGGTTGGGCGTATGAGGCCGTATTCTTCGGCTGCTAGGACATCAGTCCATTTATCATTGAGCAGATCTTGGTCAGCTTGAAGCTGCTATTGCTTCTTTTTCAGGCTCCTTGCAGTGGCGATTAGCTGGCGCTTGAAGCGCTCCTGCTCAAGAGGTTCCTCGGGCACGATGAAATCCTCGGTGCCGAGGCTCACCTCATCTTCGGAGAGCGAAAGGTAATTATCGTCCTCTGAATCTTCGTGTGTGGCCTGTTTGCCGGGGCTAACCTTGAAGGAAATATGCCCTAGAGCCAATAATATAGTTATTATTTATTTCCTTATATCATGATAAATGTTTATTATTCATTCTAGAATTGTATTAACCGGAAACATAATACTTGTGTGAATACATAGACAAACAGAGTGTCACTAGTATGCCTCTACTTGACTAGCTCATTGATCAAAGATGGTTATGTTTCCTAGCCATAGACATGAGTTGTCATTTGATTAACGGGATCACATCATTAGGAGAATGATGTGATTGACTTGACACATTCCGTTAGCTTAGCACTTGATCGTTTACTATGTTGCTATTGCTTTCATCATGACTCATACATGTTCCTATGACTATGAGATTATGCAACTCCCATTTATTGGAGGAACACTTTGTGTGCTACCAAACGTCACAACATAACTGGGTGATTATAAAGGTGCTCTACAGGTGTCTCCAAAGGTACATGTTAGGTTGGCGTATTTCGAGATTAGGATTTGTCACTCCGATTGTCGGAGAGGTATCTCTGGGCCCTCTCGGTAATGCACATCACTTAAGCCTTGCAAACATTGCAACTAATGAGTTAGTTGCGGGATGATGTATTACAGAACGAGTAAAGAGACTTGCTGGTAACGAGATTGAACTAGGTATTAAGATACCGACGATCAAATCTCGGGCAAGTAACATACAGATGACAAAGGGAACAACGTATGTTGTTATGCGGTCTGACCGATAAAGATCTTCGTAGAATATGTAGGAGCCAAAATGAGCATCCAGGTTCCGCTATTGGTTATTGATCGGAGACGTGTCTCGGTCATGTCTACATTGTTCTCGAACCCGTAGGGTCCGCACGCTTAACGTTACGATGACAGTTTCATTATGAGTTTACATGTTTTGATGTACCGAAGGTTGTTCGGAATCCCGGATGTGATCACGGACATGACGAGGAGTCTCAAAATGGTCGAGACATGAAGATTGATATATTGGAAGCCTATGTTTGGACGTCGGAAGTGTTCCGGGTGAAATCGGCATTTTACCGGAGTACCGGGAGGTTATCGGAACCCCCCCCCCCCCCGGTAACCTAATGGGCCTTAATGGGCCTAGTGGAGGAAGAGGAGAGGAGGCCAAGGGGCAGCCGCGCACCCCTCCCCCCAAGTCCAAATTGGACAAGGAGGGGGGTGGCGCCCCCCCCCTTTCCTTTCCCCTCTCTCTCTTTCCCCCCAAGTCCTAGTCCAACATGGAAATGAGGGGGGCGCCCCTTGCCTGGCCGCACCTCCTCCCCCTTGCTCCTTTATATACGGGGGCAGGGGGCACCCCATAGACACAACAATTGATCATTGATCTCTTAGCCATGTGCGAAGTCCCCCTCCACCATAATCCTCGGTAATATTGTAGCGGTGCTTAGGAGAAGCCCTGCGACGGTAGAACATCAAGATCGTCACCACGCCGTCGTGCTAACGGAACTCTTCCCCGACATTCTGCTGGATCGTAGTCCGGGGATCGTCATCGAGCTGAACGTGTGCTAGAACTCGGAGGTGCCGTAGTTTCGGTGCTTGATCGGTCAGGCCGTGAAGACGTACGACTACATCAACCGCGTTGTTATAACGCTTCCGCTTTCGGTCTACGAGGGTACGTGGACAACACTCTCCCCTCTCGTTGCTATGCATCACCATGATCTTGCGTGTGCGTATGAATTTTTTTGAAATTACTACGTTCCCCAACAGTGGCATCTGAGCCAGGTTTTATGCGTTGGTGTTATATGCACGAGTAGAACACAAGTGAGTTGTGGGCGATATAAGTCATACTGCTTACCAGCATGTCATACTTTGGTTCAGCGGTATTGTTGGATGAAGCGGCCCGGACCGACATTACGCGTATGCTTACGCGAGACTGGTTCTACCGACGTGCTTTGCACACAGGTGGCTGGCGGGTGTCAGTTTCTCCAACTTTAGTTGAACTGAGTGTGGCTACGCCCGGTCCTTGCGAAGGTTAAAACAGCACCAACTTGACAAACTATCGTTGTGGTTTTGATGCGTAGGTAAGAATGGTTCTTGCTAAGCCCGTAGCAGCCACGTAAAACTTGCAACAACAAAGTAGAGGACGTCTAACTTGTTTTTGCAGGGCATGTTGTGATGTGATATGGTCAAGACATGATGCTAAATTTTATTGTATGAGATGATCATGTTTTGTAACCAAGTTATCAGCAACTGGCAGGAGCCATATGGTTGTCGCTTTATTGTATGCAATGCAATCGCCTTGTAATGCTTTACTTTATCACTAAGCGGTAGCGATAGTCGTAGAAGCATAAGATTGGCAAGACGACAACGATGCTACAATGGAGATCAAGGTGTCACGCCGGTGACGATGGTGATCATAACGGTGCTTCGAAGATGGAGATCACAAGCACAAGATGATGATGGCCATATCATATCACTTATATTGATTGCATGTGATGTTTATCTTTTATGCATCTTATCTTGCTTTGATTGACGGTAGCATTATAAGATGATCTCTCACTAAATTTCAAGATAAAAGTGTTCTCCTTGAGTATGCACCGTTGCCAAAGTTCGTCGTGCCCAGACACCACGTGATGATCGGGTGTGATAAGCTCTACGTCCATCTACAACGGGTGCAAGCCAGTTTTGCACACGCAGAATACTCGGGTTAAACTCGACGAGCCTAGCATATGCAGATATGGCCTCGGAACACTGAGACCGAAAGGTCGAGCGTGAATCATATAGTAGATATGATCAACATAGTGATGTTCACCATTGAAAACTACTCCATTTCACATGATGATCGGTTATGGTTTAGTTGATTTGGATCACGTGATCACTTAGAGGATTAGAGGGATGTCTTTCTAAGTGGGAGTTCTTAAGTAATATGATTGAACTTAAATTTATCATGAACTTAGTACCTGATAGTATCTTGCTTGTTTATGTTTGATTGTAGATAGATGGCCCGTGTTGTTGTTCCGTTGAATTTTAATGCGTTCCTTGAGAAAGCAAAGTTGAAAGATGATGGTAGCAATTACACGGACTGGGTCCGTAACTTGAGGATTATCCTCATTGCTGCATAGAAGAATTACATCCTAGAAGCACCGCTGGGTGCCAGGCCTGCTGCTGGAGCAACACCAGATGTTATGAACGTCTGGCAGAGCAAAGCTGATGACTACTCGATAGTTCAGTGTGCCATGCTTTACGGCTTAGAACCGGGTCTTCAACGACGTTTTGAACATCATGGAGCATATGAGATGTTCCAGGAGTTGAAGTTAATATTTCAAGCAAATGCCCGGATTGAGAGATATGAAGTCTCCAATAAGTTCTATAGCTGCAAGATGGAGGAGAACAGTTCTGTCAGTGAGCATATACTCAAAATGTCTGGGTATAATAATCACTTGATTCAACTGGGACTTAATCTTTCGGATGATAGTGTCATTGACAGAATTCTCCAATCACTTCCACCAAGCTACAAGAGCTTGATGATGAACTATAATATGCAAGGGATGGACAAGACAATTCCTGAGATCCTCGCAATGCTAAAGTCTGCGGAGGTAGAAATCAAGAGGGAGCATCAAGTGTTGATGGTCAACAAGACCACTAGTTTCAAGAAAAAGGGCAAAGGGAAGAAGAAGGGGAACTTCAAGAAGAACAGCAAGCAAGTTGCTGCTCAGGAGAAGAAACCCAAATCTGGACCTAAGTCTAAAACTGAGTGCTTCTACTGCAAGCAGACTGGTCACTGGAAGCGGAACTGCCCCAAGTATTTGGTGGATAAGAAGGATTGCAAGGTGAACAAAGGTATATGTGATATACATGTTATTGATGTGTACCTTACTAGAGCTTGCAGTAGCACCTGGGTATTTGATACTGGTTCCGTTGCTAATATTTGCAACTCAAAATAGGGACTACGGATTAAGCGAACACTGGCAAGGGATGAGCTGACGATGCGCGTGGGAAATGGTTCCAAAGTCGATGTGATCGCGGTCGGCACGCTACCTCTACATCTACCTTTGGGATTAGCATTAGACCTAAATAATTGTTATCTGGTGCCAGCGTTGAGCATGAACATTATATCTGGATCTTGTTTGATGCGAGACGGTTATTCATTTAAATCAGAGGATAATGGTTGTTCTATTTATATGAGTAATATCTTTTATGGTCATGCACCCTTGAAGAGTGGTCTATTTTTGATGAATCTCGATAGTGGTGATACACATATTCATAATGTTGAAACCAAAAGATGCAGAGTTGATAATGATAGTGCAACTTATTTGTGGCACTGTCGTTTAGGTCATATCGGTGTAAAGCGCATGAAGAAACTCCATACTGATGGACCCACTTGATTATGAATCATTTGGTACTTGCGAACCGTGCCTCATGGGCAAGATGACGAAAACGCCGTTCTCCGGTACTATGGAGAGAGCAACAGATTTGTTGGAAATCATACATACAGATGTATGTGGTCCGATGAATATTGAGGCTCGTGGCGGATATCGTTATTTTCTCACCTTCACAGATGATTTAAGCACATATGGGTATATCTACTTAATGAAGCATATGTCTGAAACATTTGAAAAGTTCAAAGAATTTCAGAGTGAAGTTGAAAATCATTGTAACAAGAAAATAAAGTTTCTACGATATGATCGTGGAGGAGAATATTTGAGTTACGAGTTTGGTCTACATTTGAAACAATGCGGAATAGTTTCGCAACTCACGCTACCCGGAACACCACAGCGTAATGGTGTGTCCGAACGTCCTAATCGTACTTTACTAGATATGGTGTGATCTATGATGTCTCTTACAGATTTACCGCTATCGTTTTGGGGTTATGCTTTAGAGACGGCCGCATTCATGTTAAATAGGGCACCATCAAAATCCGTTGAGACGACGCCTTATGAATTGTGGTTTGGCAAGAAACCAAAGTTGTCGTTTCTGAAAGTTTGGGGCTGCGATGCTTATGTGAAAAAGCTTCAACCTGATAAGCTCGAACCCAAATCGGAGAAATGTGTCTTCATAGGATACCCAAAGGAGACTATTGGGTACACCTTCTATCACAGATCCGAAGGCAAGACATTCGTTGCTCAGAATGGATCCTTTCTAGAGAAGGAGTTTCTCTCGAAAGAAGTGAGTGGGAGGAAAGTAGAACTTGATGAGGTGTAACGCCCTCGATGCGGCTATATCTCCCACGTGTCGAAGCACAACTTAGAGGCATAACCGCATTGAAAGCAATGTCGCAAGTGAGGTAATCTTCACACAACCCATGTAATGCATAAGGGAAAGAGATACATAGTTGTCTTACAATCGCCACTTCACACAATTACAAGAATAAAGCATTACATCATCCAAATACAATCAAGGTCCAACTACAGAACCAAAAGAAAAGAAGAACCCCAAGTGCGACAAGGACCCCGATCGACCCCAACTGGGCTCCACTACTAATCAACTAGAACAAAACAACACAAAGGGAAAGATCTTCCTCGAGATCCTCCTTGAGCTTGGTTGCACCATCTGCACGGACTCAACGGCACCTGCAAACTGGTTTTGGAAGTATCTGTGAGCCACAAGGACTCAGCAATCTCGCACCCTCGCGATCAAGACTATTTAAGCTTATGGGTAAGGTAAAGGTATGAGGTGGAGCTGCAGCAAGCGACTAGCATATATGGTGGCTAAACATACGCAAATGAGAGCGAGAAGAGAAGGCAAAGCACGGTCGATAAAAGTATGATCAAGAAGTGATCCTAGAACAACCTACGTCAAGCATAACTCCAACACCGTGTTCACTTCCCGGACTCCGCCGGAAAGAGACCATCACGGTTACACACGCGGTTGATTCATTTTAATTAAGGTCAACTTCAGGTTTTCTACAACCAGACGTTAACAAATTCCCATCTGCCCATAACCGCGGGCACGGCTTTTAAAAGTTCAAATCCCTGCAGGGGTGTCCCAACTTAGCCCATCACAAGCTCTCACGGTCAATGAAGGATATTCCTTCTAGTGGGAAGACCCGATCAGACTCGGAATCCCGGTTACAAGACATCCTCGACAATGGTAAAACAAGTCCAGCAAGACCGCCCGATGCGCCGACATCCTGATGGGAGCTGCACATATCTCGTTCTCAGGGCAACACCGGATAAGCAATCTGTACAACTAAAACCAGCCCTCGAGTTTCCCCGAGGTGGCGCTGTAAGGGGCTCTAGTTTGGACCAACACTTAGACAAGCACTGGCCCGGGGGGTTTAAAATAAAGAAGACCCTTGGGCTGGCCTAACCCAAGAGAAAAAAAGGCTAGGTGGCAAATGGTAAAACCAATGTTGGGCCTTGCTGGAGGAGTTTTATTCAAAGCGAACTGTCAAGGGGTTCCCATTATAACCCAACCGCGTAAGGAACGCAAAATCCGAGAACATAACACCGATATGACGGAAACTAGGGCGGCAAGAGTGGAACAAAACACTAGGCATAAGGCCGAGCCTTCCACCCTTTACCAAGTATATAGATGCATTAATTAGATAAGATATATTGTGATATCCCAACAAGTAAACATGTTCCAACAAGGAACAACATCTCCATGTTCCAACAAGGAACAAACTTCAATCTTCACCTGCAACTAACAACGCTATAAGAGGGGCTGAGCAAAGCGGTAACATAGCCAATCAAAGGTTTGCTAGGACAAGGTGGGTTAGGGGCTTGGCTTAACAATATGGGAGGCATGATAAGCAAGTGGTAGGTATCGCAGCATAGGCATAGCAAAAGAGCGAGCAACTAGCAAGCAAAGATAGAAGTGATTTCGAGGGTATGGTCATCTTGCCTGAAATCCCGCAAGGAAGAAGAACGAGTCCATGAAGAAGTCAAACGGACGTAGTCGAACGAATCCTCACACCACGACGTTACCGGAACCAACCCGAAGAAGCAAACAACGGAAAGAAGCACACAACATAGTAAACAACCAACACAAGAACATGGTATGCTATGCGAGATGCGGTATGCGATGCATATGCATGATTTGCAAGGGAATGAATGAACCTGGCCTCAACTTGGAAATCAAAGTGTGCCACTGGAAAGGTGAGGTGAAATCGTTTGAAAATGATATAAAGATCACCGGAATCGGAGTCACGGTTTGGAAATGGCAAGCAATTCAAATATGGCACCGGTCTGCGATATATAGCAAGTAGCCATCTAAATGCAACAAGATAATTATGCTAAAGCACTCAAACATGGCAACAAAATACATGGCAGGGATCCACTCATGATGCTTAACAAATGATGAACACTGAGCTACGGGCAAATCATCCATTAACAGGTTCAAACAAGCATGGCAAAAGTGCAATTGGTAAACAGGTTTCAGACTTAGTGAAATTAACACAAGCCTGGAATTTCAGATCAGGTAGCACACTTTGGAGCATGAAAACTATATGCTACAGGACCTTAACATGGCAAAGTAAAGCATGGCATGGAGCTACTCAAATATCTTAACAAAAGTCCCTTAGTGACCTTGAGCCAAAAGGGATCAGAGAAAACAATTGCAAGCATGTGAACATGGCAAAAACATAATCAGATCACAGACTTGGTGAAAAACTGGAGCATGCAAATCAGATATCAAGTAGGCATGTTTACGAGCTCGATGCACTCACTACAGAGCAAGGCATCACAATCTAAGCATACACCCATCAAGAATACACATTATACAAGCTAGACATGGCAAGAACAACAACATAGCATGCACGGATCAACTACAACATCCTCGGCAAAATCGCTAACAAGTAGACAATCTGCCCAGATTCACGAAATAGCAAAAGTAGAGCTCGATTGACTCAAGCTAGGGTGCTCCATAATTGCAAACAAAGGCATGGATGGATAGAGCACTACAAGATTAACAAATCATCCTTACTGATCATCCTCAAAAGAGGCACGGATCACTAGTAAACAACATGAACATATGGCATATTGATACAAATAGTCCAAGGACTTAGTGGAATTGCTAAGTCCCTGAAATCAGCATTAACGAATGCACCACTTTGCAAGCTTGTGCTAGTCACCACACACATCACAAAAATACATGGATGACACCTCTAGAAAGATGACAAAGCATATAACAAAACACATGTAGAGCTCAGGGGCATAACATGCACACAATAAACATGGCAAAAATGACAAATAGCTATTTGGCGCAGCAGATCTGACAATTAACTCAAATATCACTCTTCCAACAGCATTTCGGGCATCAAGATAAACTCAAATGAAAATGATGCAATGAGATGAAATGATTTACTCTCTGAGACGAACATTTTGATATGCTATATGCTCAAATCGGAGCTACGGATGCAAAGTTACGGCATGATGAACATGGGCATATGAATCTGGGGAAAAAGGACTTAGACGAATTTTACCCTCTCAGGAACAGATCTAGGGTTGAGTTGCATGTGGTTCGAGGTAGGGCCGGATCTTGAGCTTCACCGGAGCTGAGCCGCGCTGGGAGGCGAGGCCATGGCGAGGCACGACGATGGGGAGGCCGGATCCGGCCGAAGTCGGGGCCAGGGTGGCCGGATCGGGCACCGGCGAGGAGGAGACGGTGCGGGGCGGCGCTGCCAATCCCTGGCAGAGAGAGGAGGGATGAGGATCACGGAGAGAGAGGGAAACAGGAGGAGAGGAGGGCGGCGACCTGGCGGACAGCGGCGAGGCTCCGGCCGGCGGCGGAACGCAGGCGGCGAGGGCGGGCGACCGGGCGTGGGGCGGCGTGAACGGGCAGCTCGGGCCCGTTGCGGGCTGGCGGCGCGGCCAGATGGGCCCGGGAGGGCCACGCACGGGCTCGGGCGGGCCGCGGTGGAGGCGCTGAGGCAGGGGCGACGTGGCAGGCGCCGGTTGGCCACGGGCGTCTACGAGGCGGCGGCTAGCCAACCAGGGCGCAACAAGTGGCGGGGGCGCGGTGGCCAGTGCCGGAAAACAAGGGGGGGCGGTTGGATGGGGCTGGCAGCACGGATTTCAAGGTGGCGGTGGCGGCTGATCCGAGGGGGGAGGCTAGAGGTAGGTGGAGGGGCTTGGGATGCCAAATTTGGGATGGGGGTTGTATATATAGGGAAGGTTAGGGTTTGAGGGGGTTTGGAGGGGTTTTCGGAGCCTCCGATCGCGATCCGACGGATCCGATCGAGAGAGGGATTGGGTAGGCCTAGGTGGTGAGAGAGAGAGAGACTTGGGCTGAGGAGAGAAGAGAAAAGAAACCCGGCAACGGTTTTTGGAGACCGAAACGTCCAGCGAAAATACCAGCAATGGTGCCGCTATATTTTTAACGGTCGGGCTATCAAACGAGCACCGAACGCGACGAAACCTGACAGGCGGTCTACCGGTAGTAAACCAAGGCCACTTGGCAAGTCTCGGTCCAATCCGGAAATGTTTAACCCCCACACAAGAAAAGGAGGAAGAAAAGACCACCGGAGGAGAACGGAGCGCCGGAATGCAAAACGGACAACGGGGAAAATGCTCGGATGCATGAGACGAACATGTATGCAAATGAAATGCACATGATGACATGATATGCAATGCATGACACGCAAGCAATGACAAGGCAACAACAGCGAATAACCGGAGGACACCTGGCACATCGGTCTCGGGGCGTTACATGAGGTAACTGTACCTGCTCCCTTATTGGAAAGTAGTACATCACAGAAACCGGTTTCTGTGACACCTACACCAATTAGTGAGGAAGCTAATGATAATGATCATGAAACTTCAGATCAAATTACTACCGAACCTCGTAGATCAACCAGAGTAAGATCCGCACCAGAGTGGTACGGTAATCCTGTTCTGGAAATCATGCTACTAGATCATGATGAACCTACGAACTATGAAGAAGCGATGGTGAGCCCGGATTCTACAAAATGGCTAGAAGCCATGAAATCTGAGATGGGATCCATGTATGAGAACAAAGTGTGGACTTTGGTTGACTTGCCCGTTGATCGGCAAGCAATTGAGAATAAATGGATCTTCAAGAAGAAGACTGACGCTGACGGTAATGTTACTGTCTACAAAGCTCGACTTGTTGCGAAAGGTTTTCGAAAAGTTCAAGGGATTGACTACGATGAGACCTTCTCACCCGTAGCGATGCTTAAGTCTATCCGAATCATGTTAGCAATTGCCGCATTTTATGATTATGAAATTTGGCAGATGGATGTCAAAACTGCATTCCTGAATGGATTTCTGAAAGAAGAATTGTATATGATACAACCGGAAGGTTTTGTCGATCCAAAGGGAGCTAACAAAGTGTGCAAGCTCCAGCGATCCATTTATGGACTGGTGCAAGCCTCTCAGAGTTGGAATGACGCTTTGATAGTGTGATCAAAGCATTTGGTTTTGTACAGACTTTTGGAGAAGCTTGTGTTTACAAGAAAGTGAGTGGGAGCTCTGTAGCATTTCTAATATTATATGTGGATGACATATTACTGATTAGAAATGATATAGAATTTCTGGATAGCATAAAGGGATACTTGAATAAGAGTTTTTCAATGAAAGACCTTCGTGAAGCTGCTTACATATTGGGCATTAAGATCTATAGAGATAGATCAAGACGCTTAATTCGACTTTCACAAAGCACATACCTTGACAAAGTTTTGAAGAAGTTCAAAATGGATCAAGCAAAGAAAGGGTTCTTGCCTGTGTTACAAGGTGTGAAGTTGAGTAAGACTCAATGTCCGACCACCGCAGAAGATAGAGAGAAAATGGAAGATGTTCCCTATGCTTCAACCATAGGCTCTATCATGTATGCAATGCTGTGTACCAGACCTGATGTGTGCCTTGCTATAAGTCTAGCAGGGAGGTACCAAAGTAATCCAGGAGTGGATCACTGGACAGCGGTCAAGAACATCCTGAAGTACCTGAAAAGGACTAAGGATATGTTTCTCGTATATGGAGGTGACAAAGAGCTCATCGTAAATGGTTACGTTGATGCAAGCTTTGACACTGATCCGGATGATTCTAAATCGCAAACCGGATACGTGTTTACATTGAACGGTGGAGCTATTAGTTGGTGCAGTTCTAAACAAAGCGTCGTGGCGGGATCTACATGTGAAGCGGAGTACATAGCTGCTTCAGAAGCAGCAAATGAAGGAGTCTGGATGAAGGAGTTCATATCCGATCTAGGTGGCATACCTAGTGCATCGGGACCAATGAAAATCTTCTGTGACAATACTGGTGCAATTGCCTTGGCGAAGGAATCCAGATTTCACAAGGGAACCAAGCACATCAAGAGACGCTTCAATTCCATTCGGGATTTAGTCCAAGTGGGAGACATAGAAATTTGCAAGATACATACGGATCTGAATGTTGCAGACCCGCTAACTAGGCCTCTTCCACGAGCAAAACATGATCAGCACCAAGGCTCCATGGGTGTTAGAATCATTACTGTGTAATCTAGATTATTGACTCTAGTGCAAGTGGGATACTGAAGGAAATATGCCCTAGAGGCAATAATAAAGTTATTATTTATTTCCTTATATCATGATAAATGTTTATTATTCATGCTAGAATTGTATTAACCGGAAACATAATACTTGTGTGAATACATAGACAAACAGAGTGTCACTAGTATGCCTCTACTTGACTAGCTCATTGATCAAAGATGGTTATGTTTCCTAGCCATAGACATGAGTTGTCATTTGATTAATGGGATCACATCATTAGGAGAATGATGTGATTGACTTGACCCATTCCGTTAGCTGAGCAGTTGATCGTTTAGTATGTTGCTATTGCTTTCTTCATGACTTATACATGTTCCTATGACTATGAGATTATGCAACTCCTGTTTACCGAAGGAACACTTTGTGTGCTACCAAATGTCACAACGTAACTCGGTGATTATAAAGGTGCTCTACAGGTGTCTTCTAAGGTACATGTTGGGTTGGCATATTTCGAGATTAGGATTTGTCACTCCGATTGTCGGAGAGGTATCTCTGGGCCCTCTCGGTAATGCACATCACTTAAGCCTTGCAAGCATTGCAACTAATGAGTTAGTTGCGGGATGATGTATTACAGAACGAGTAAAGAGACTTGCCGGTAACGAGATTGAACTAGGTATTAAGATACCGACGATCGAATCTCGGGCAAGTAACATACCGATGACAAAGGGAACAACGTATGTTGTTATGCGGTCTGACCGATAAAGATCTTCGTAGAATATGTAGGAGCCAAAATGAGCATCCAGGTTCCACTATTGGTTATTGACCGGAGACGTGTCTCGGTCATGTCTACATTGTTCTTGAACCCGTAGGGTCCGCAAGCTTAACGTTACGATGATAGTTTCATTATGAGTTTATATGTTTTGATGTACCGAAGGTTGTTCGGAGTCCCGGATGTGATCACGGACATGACGATGAGTCTCGAAATGGTCGAGACATGAAGATTGATATATTGGAAGCCTATGTTTGGACATCGGAAGTGTTCCGGGTGAAATCGGCATTTTATCGGAGTACCGGGAGGTTACCGGAACCCCCTGGTAACCTAATGGGCCTTAATGGGCCTAGTGGAGGAAGAGGAGGCCAAGGGGCAGCCGTGCGCCCCTCCCCCCCAAGTCCGAATTGGACAAGGAGGGGGGCGGCGCCCCCCCCTTTCCTTTCCCCTCTCTCTCTCGCTCTTTCCCCCCAAGTCCTAGTCCAACATGGAAATGAGGGGAGTCCTACTCCCGGTAGGAGTAGGACTCCTCCTGGCACGCCCTTGCCTGGCCGCACCTCCCCCCCCTTGCTCCATTATAAACGGGGGCAGGGGGCACCCCATAGACACAACAATTGATCATTGATCTCTTAGCTGTGTGCGGTGCCCCCCTCCACCATAATCCTTGATAATAATGTAGCAGTGCTTAGGTGAAGCCCTGCGACGGTAGAACATCAAGATCGTCACCACGCCGTCGTGCTGACGGAACTCTTCCCTGACATTCTGCTGGATCGGAGTCCGGGGATCATCATCGAGCTGAACGTGTGCTAGAACTTGGAGGTGCCGTAGTTTCGGTGCTTGATCGGTCGGGCCGTGAAGACGTACGACTACATCAACCGCATTGTTATAACGCTTCCGCTTTCGGTCTATGAGGGTACGTGGACAACACTCTCCCCTCTCGTTGATATGCATCACCATGATCTTGCGTGTGCGTAGGAAATTTTTTGAAATTACTACGTTCCCCAACAAACATGCCCGCCTTCCCGTACGTCTTGTTCATTAGTTGTATCGACGGGGTCTTCGTTGTCTTCGGCACCTTTTGGAGTGTCATCTTCTCATGTGCCGGTGTTGCTGTCTTTACTGCGACGTGACCTAGAGCGGCGCCGCTGACGCCGGCGCTTGGATTGTATTTCGGAAGGTTTATCCTCGGCTGGATCTTCCTTGTCATTGTCGTTGTTCTCCTTTGGTGCATCCACCATGTATACATCATACGAGGAAGTGGTCGTCTAGCATCCGGTGAACAGCGGGTTCTGGACCTCTTCTTCTCCGGCATCGTCGTCCATACTGTCGATGTCCTCGGAGACGTAATCAAGTGTGTCGGTCAAATCCTCGACCGTGGCGATGAAGTGGGTGGCGGGTGGGAAGCAAAATTCTCCACCGTCAACCCCTAGTTCGAACCGGATATAGTTCGGCTGTGAGTCCTCTGCCAAGGACAGGTTCTTTAACGAGTTTAGCACATCGCCCAAAGGTGAGTGCTGGAAGATGTCTGTGGCGCTGAACTTGAAGATCGATAAACGATCAAGTTCGGCGTCTGTGGGCTCACGTGGTTCGGAACTTACGGCCGGAGATGAGTCTGGAGTTCCGGTGACGAAGACGTCGTGAGAGGTTAAGTCTATGTGCGGCTCCAACGCCGTGGAATCTGTGGCCTCCATGGTGGGGTTGATCCTCCCGTCCTCGGATGGCGCAGTCTGCTCCGGCTCTAAGGCCAGAGCGGTTGTAGGAGCGATCTCCTCGATGCGACCTGATGAAAGATTTAGGTCATGATCATCGGGGTGACCGGGGGCTCCAGCCGCGGTCTCGAATCCGGCAAAGACCAAGTCTCCACGGACGTCCACAACATAGTTCAAGCTCCTAAATCTGACCTGATGTCTAGGGGTGTAGCTTTCAATCTGCTCCAGATGGCCAAGCGAATTGGCCCGCAATGCGAAGCCACCGAACACAACGATTTGTCCAGGGAGGAAAGTTTCTCCTTGGACAGTGTCATGATTTACGATTGAAAGGGCCATCAAACATTTTGGCGATAGCACAGTGGAACTCTCAATGAAAGCACCAATGTCGGTGTCAAAACCGGCGGATCTCGGGTAGGGGGTCCCGAACTGTGCATCTAAGGTTGATGGTAACAGGAGACAAGAGACACGATGTTTACCCAGGTTCGGGCCCTCCCTATGGAGGTAATACCCTATGCCCTACTTGATTGATATTGATGAATAGGAGTATTACAAGAGTTGATGTACCTCAAGATTGTAATGGCTAAACCCTAGAGGTCTAGCTTGTATGGCTATGATAATGAGTCTCCCTTATCCGGACTAAGTCCTCCGATTTATATAGACACCGGGAGGATCTAGGGTTACATAAGGTCGGTTACAAAGAAAGGAATCTACATATTTGGTCGCCAAGCTTGCCTTCCACGCCAAGGAGAGTCCCATCCGGACACGGGTGCAGTCTTTGGTCTTCGTATCCTCACAGCCCATCAGTCCGGCCCATGGCCAACAGGCCGGACGCCTGAGGACCTCTTAGTCCAGGACTCCCTCACTTGGCGTGCCCTGGTGGGTTGTGCCCCCCTCGGGGCACCCCCAGCTACAGCTCTGGCCCAATGGGTTCCTTCTGGTCCAAAAAAATCTCCGTAAAGTTTTGCGGTGTTTGGACTCCGTTTGATATTGATTTTCTGCGATGTAAAAAACAAGCAAAAAACAGCAACTGGCACTGGGCACTGGGTCAATAGGTTAGTCCCAAAAAATGACATAAAGTTGCTATAAAATGATTGTAAAACATCCAAGAATGATAATATAACGGCATGAATACTTCATAAATTATAGATATTTTGGAGAGGTATCAGCGCCCACCAAAATACTTTTCCGCCGCCGCAAGCCTGTGTTCCCATGAGATCCCATCTTGTGGCCTTTTCCGGCACCCTGCCGGAGGGGGATTCGATCACGGAGGGTATCTACATCAACTATATTGCCCTTCCAATGAACCGTGAGTAGTTTACCACAGACCTACGAGTCCATAGCAAGTAGCTAGATGGCTTCTTATCTCTCTATGATCTTCAATACCATGTTCTCCTCGATGTTCTTGGAGTTCTATCCGATGTAATACTTTTTTGCGGTGCGTTTGTCGAGATCCAATGAATTGTGGATTTATGATCAGATTATCTATGAATATTATTTGAGTCTTTTCTAAATTCTTATATGCATGATCAAATATCTTTGTATTTCTCTTTTAATTAATGGTTTAGTTTAGCCAACTAGGTTGGTTCTTCTTGCAATGGGAGAGGTGCTTACTTCTGGGTTCAATCTTGTGGTGTCCTCACCCAGTGACATAGTAGGGGTAGTGATACGTCTCCAACGTATCTATAATTTTTCATTGTTCCATGCTATTATATTATACATCTTGGATGTTTTATATGCTATTTAGATGATTTTTGGGACTAACCTATTAACCTAGAGCCCAGTGCCAGTTTATGTTTTTCCTTGTTTTTGAGTTTTACAGAAAAGGAATACCTAACGGAGTCCAATTGATGTGCCAATTTTTGATGATTTTTTATGGACCAAAAGAAGCCCCCGAAGTAAAAGAGTTGGGCCAGAAGAGTCCCGAGCCATCCACGAGGGTGGAGGGCGCGCCCTACCCCCTGGGCTCGCCCCCTATCTCATGGATGACGCGGAGACCCCCTGACGTGAGACCGACGCCAAAAATTCCTATAAATATAGAAACCCCCGAAAAGAAACCTAGATCGGGAGTTCCGCCGCTGCAAGCCTCTATAGTCACCAAAAACCAATCGGGCCCCTGTTTCGGCACCCCACCGAAGGGGGGGTCCATCACCGGTGGCCATCTTCATCATCCCGATGCTCTCCATGACGAGGAGGGAGTAGTTCACCCTCGGGGTTGAGGGTATGTACCAGTAGCTATGTGTTTGATCTCTCTCTCTCGTGTTCTTGATTTGGCACGATCTTGATGTACCGCGAGCTTTGCCATTATAGTTGGATCTTATGATGTTTCTCCCCCTCTATCTCCTTGTGATGAATTGAGTTTTCCCTTTGAAGTTATCTTATTGGATTGAGTCTTTAAGGATTTGAGAACACTTGATGTATGTCTTGCATGTGCTTATCTGTGGTGACAATGGGATATTCACGTGATCCACTTGATGTATGTTTTGGCTATCAACTTGCGAGTTTTGTGACCTTGTGAACTTATGCATAGGGTTGGCACACGTTTTTGTCTTGACTCTCCGGTAGAAACTTTGGGGCACTCTTTGAAGTTCTTTGTGTTGGTTGAATAGATGAATCTGAGATTGTGTGATGCATATCATATAATCATACCCGCGGATACTTGAGGTGATATTGGAGTATTGTGGCTGGCCTTTTGTTGGTTAAGGGCTAATCCCATGTTAATTAGGCCTAATCTAGGTTAGGTTACCCACTAAACCACCCCTTAACCCCACTAACCATTGGGCCCTCTTTGCTAATAAAATAACTAAGTAAAAAACATTTAAACTAGATGACTCTATGACGCATGGGACCCACAGTTAAATTAAAATGCTAAAATTCCATTAATTTTTTTTGCCTTGTCTATGACATAGGACCCCACTTGACAGCTTTGACCAGTCAACGGTCAACTCTGTTGACTATTGACTGGGTCAACTGGGCCCTCTGGACCCACCTAGCATCCACTATGACTAGCCCATAGTGTGTACACTTAGCATTTGCTATTTTGTTTTTTTATTAAAATGATTTCAAAAAATGATTAAAACTTAGTAAATTAATAGAAAATAAACCGTAACTCGGATGAAAATACTTTGTACATGAAAGTTGCTCAGAACGATGAGACAAATTCGAATATGATGTATGTTCGTCTACCACACGTCCCTAGCATAGTGAACATGCAACCGTCCCCCTCCGTTTCATTTGTCCGAAAATGCCAAAGACCGGGAATACTTTCCCGGATGTTTTCCCCCTTCGCCAGTAGCACCTAGTACTATGTTAGGTCACCCCTAGCACCGCATATTTCCATGTTATGCTTTGTGATGCTTTGATTGCTCGGTTATTTATTGTGTTCCCTCTCCGTTACTTCTTTCCGGTAGACCCCATGATCGACTATATCGACGACGACGACTCCTTCTTGCCAGAGCAACCAGCAAGCCCCCACCCCTTGATCACCAGGTATCGCCTATTCCGTCTCTCTACTGCTTGCATTAGAGTAGTGTAGCATGTTACTCCTTTCGGTTAATCCCATTCTGCTGCACAGCCTGTCATTGTTGCTACAATTGTTGATACCTTTACCTGCAATCCTACATGCTTAGTATAGGTTGCTAGTACTTCATCAGTGGCCCTACATTCTTGTCCGTCTGCCATGCTATACTATCGGGTCGTGATCACTCGGGAGGTGATCACGGGTATATACATACATGCATACATACATCCATACTATACAGGTGGTGACTAAAGTTGGGTCGGCTCGTAGAGTACCTGCATGTGATTCTGATGTGGGGGCTGAAGGGACAGGTGGCTCCATCTAGGTAGTGGTGGGCCTGAGTTCTCGATGGCCCCCGACTGTTACTTTGTGGCAGAGTGACAGGGCAGGTCGAGACCACCTAGGAGAGAGGTGGGCCTGGCCCTGGTCGGCGTCTGCGGTTACTTCAAAATAACACGCTTAACGAGATCTTGGTATTTGATCTGAGTCTGGCCACTGGCCTATACGCATTAACCAACTATGCGGGAACAGTTATGGGCACTCGACGTCGTGGTATCAGCCGAAGCCTTCTTGACGTCAGCGACTGAGCGTCGCGCGTCGGGTTGGACCACGTAACGCAACTTCCTTTGGAATGGAGGTTGCTAGGTCTGCTCACCGGCCACATACGCAATGTCTAGGTGTGCAATGGGCGATGGGCCTAGACCCCTGCGTGCATAGGATTTAGACCGGCATGCTGACCTCTCTGTTGTGCCTAGGTGGGGTTGCGACGTGTTGATCTTCCGAGGCCGGGCATGACCTAGGAAAGTGTGTCCGGCCAGAGGGATCGAGCGTGTTGGGAAATGTGGTGCATCCCTGCAGGGAAGTTTATCTATTCGAATAGTCATGTCCCTCGGTAAAAGGATGATCCGGAGTCGTACCTTGACCTTATGACAACTAGAACCGGATACTTAATAAAATACACCTTTCCAAGTGCCAGATACAACCCGGTGATCGCTCTCTCACAAGGCGATGAGGGGAGGATCGCCGGGTAGGATTATGCTATGCGGTGATACTTGGTTAACTTACCATCTACTCTCTTCTACTGCTTCAAGACGGAGGCTGCCATAAGCATAGTCCTCAATAGCACTAGCTATCCCCCTCTAATTCTGGCATTCTGCAGTTCAGTCCACATATACTACCCCTTTCATTGGTACCAATGCATATGTAGTGTAGCTCCTTGCTTGCGAGTACTTTGGATGAGTATTGATGGTTGCCTTGCTCCCCCTTTTTCCCCTTTCTGTACCTGGTTGTTGCGACCAGATGATGGAGTCCAGGAGCCATAGGATCCCAAGGATGTTTCTACGTGGAGTTCGGCTTCGAGGAGTAGTTAGGAGGTCCCAGGCAGGAGGCCTTGCCTTTTTGATCGTTGCTACTTTTGTGTTAGCCTTCTTAAGGCAATCTTGTTTAACTTATGTCTGTAGTCATATATTATTGCTTCCGCTGACTCTTATATTTTAGAGCTTATGTATTCAAGCCCTCGAGGCCCCTGGCTTGTAATATAAAGCTTGTATTATTTTAATTTGTGTCTATAGTTGTGTTGTGATATCTTCCCGTGAGTCCTTAATCTTGATCGTACACATTTGCGTGTATGGTTAGTGTACAGTCAAATTGGGGGCGTCACAAAATCCATGCTAATATCTTCCCATGGTACATACAAAATTGGAAGAGGCATATAGAAACCATGGGATTGAGCTTTATACTTAGCTTTGCGACATGTAGAGCATCGGTTGGTGAAGCGGTTGACGTCGCGGAACATCTTGGGACAAAAATAGTTCTTGGAGAGCATAGCAAATGTCTTGTCACGTCCAAAGTGTGCCATTAGTCCTCCGCCATGAGATTCTAACAAAAGTAGCAAATGAAGAGAAGACTCGAGAATGCAAAGTTGGTTAGCTCTCATAAGATAATCATCTTTGATGTAATAGCTTTCCCAAGATGTATACGTCAAACATTTGGCATAAGGAATAGCAAAAGTAGGATCATGCGCCTACAATTCTTTTATGTGCTCAAAGCCAATGACATTTAGTTCAAGCTTGGTGACAAGAATGCATATGCAGGAAAGTGCCTCCGCCACAACATTTTCCTTACCTTTAATGTACTTGATGACATAAGGAAAAGACTCAATGAATTCACTCCATTTAGCATGACGTTGTTCAACTTAGTTTGACCCTTAAGGTATTTAAGTGTTTCATGGTCGGTATGGATGATAAATTAATGAGGGAGAAGATAATATTCCCATTCATGCAAAACTCGCACTAAAGCATATAGCTCTTTGTCATAGATGGGGTAATTGAGTTGCGCTTCGGAAAGTTTCTCACTAAAGTAAGCTATGGGGCGCTTCTCTTGCGTTAACACACCTCCTATGCCATTACCACTAGCATCACAATGAATCTCAAAGGATTTGTCAAAGTTTGGTAAAGCAAGCACAGGAGCATGAGTAAGCAAATTCTTAAGCTCATTGAATGTGTTATCTTGGGATGGTCCCCAAACAAATGGCGCATTTTTCTTGCTCAAAGCATGCAAAGGTGAAGCGATGGTGCTAAAATCCTTCACAAATCTACGGTAGAAACCGGCTAAACCAAGGAAGCTACGCACTTGTTGCAAATTGGTTGGTTGGGTCCAAGTTTTATTAGCATTGGTCTTAGATTCATCTACATGAACACCCTTAGAAGATACAACGACCAAGAAAACAAGCTTATCAACACCGAAAAGGCATTTATCCATATTAGCATAAAGGTTCTATTTTCTAAGAGTTTGTAGCACGGTGCGAAGGTGGGTGACATGCTCCTTTAGAGATTTTCTAAAGACAAGAATATCGTCAAAGTAGACCACAACAAATACACCAATGTAAGGTCGAAAAACAAAATGATGAGTCGCATGAAACTACCGAGTGCTTCAGATAAACCCATTGGCATAACAAGCCATTCATATAAGCCAAACTTGGTCTTAAATGCGGTTTTCCATTCATCACCTTCTTGGATGTGTTTTGATAGTAGCCACTCTTAAGATCAATCTTAGAGAAAATGGTGGCTCCGCTAAGTTCAACAAGCATATCATCTAGGCGTGGAATAGGGTAACGATAACGCACGGTAATAGCATTGATAGGACGGCAATCGGAACACATGCGATATGTACCATCTTTCTTGGGAACCAGGATTACCGGGACGGCACAAGGGCTCAAACTTTCTCGTACATGGACGTTGTTGATGATTTGTTGTACTTGCCGTTGGATCTCCTTAGTTTCCTCGGGGTTGACGTGGTATGGAGCCTTCTTAGGAAGGGGTGCTCCGGGGATGCAGTCGATTCGGTGCTCCATGCCTCGTACAAGAGGTAGACCCGGAGGTAGCTTGTCGGGGGAAACATCTTGGAATTCCTGCAATAGAGAAGATAACACTAAAGGTAGATTATGAGAGGTGTTAGCTTTTGGTGCCTCGTCCTTGCACAAAAGTACATAGTGTATGACACTTGATGGGTTCTCACACAGTTCTCTCATCTCACGTTTGGTGGCAAATGTAACTAAGTTCTTCTTGTCGCTCATCGTGGAGGCACTCGATTTGAGCTTGTGGTGCTCACTCTCTTTTTGGTGGTTCGCTCTCTCACAATTCTCTCCGTGATGGGTGGTTTGCTTGTCGGCGATAACTTGGCTTGGAGATGTAGGTCGACGTACGGACTCCTTTCCTTTATTCTTGAGGATATAGTGATTCGTTCGTCCGTTGCGGATGACACCTCGATCAAATTGTCATGGTCGTCCAAAAAGAAGGTGGCAAACAGACATTGGAACGACATCACACTCCAAAGTGTCTTCGTAAGCTCTGATTTTGAAGGAGACTTCCACTCTATGCTCGACTTGGATAGTGCCGGAGTCGCTTAGCCATTGAACTTTGTAGGGATGTGGGTGCTTCATCTTGACCAATTGGAGCTTGGAGCATAGTTCTTCACTTGCCAAGTTATGACAACTCCCTCCATCGATGATGAGCTTGACGGACCTTCCATTGATGCCGGCCTTGGTATGGAATATACGGCATCTTTGGTCTCCTTCTTGTTGATGTGGAAGAGTCAAGACCTTGGAGACAATGAGAACGGGCTTGAATATTCGTCACAAAAGACTTGATCCTCTTCATCTTCGTTCACTTGCCGGTGCATGGCCACTTGCTCAAGTGCTTCCATTTCTCCTTCACTCATGGAGTCGTATGTACCATCGTCGTTGAAGATCATGGTGCGCTTGTTGGTACACTCAAAGGACTTGTGGCCTCGGCCTCCGCATGTGAAGCATTTGAAGAAACTTGTCTTGATGGTCTCATCGGTTGGGGTAGAGGATGATGAAGCTCTTGTCTTGAAGTTGCTTGTTGTAGGAGGATGACTTGAGGTTGTCGAAGTTTTCTTGTAATTCAACTTGTCGGTGTTGCATATAGATGGCTTGGTTGATGTAGAAGGTGTTGGAGTCATTGAAGCTTGGGTGTTGGAGAAGCCATAGGACTTGGATGATAACTTGGCATACTTGACGTCATCTTGCACTTGACGTTCTGCTTTGGTAGCTTGATGCACTAGCTCGATGATGTTCGATTATGGTTGGAAGGCGGCGATCTTCTTGATAAGATAATTGAGTGCATTCAAGAAACGTGTCATAGTTTGCTCATCATCTTCTCTGACATTAGCTCTTATCATGGAAATCTCCATTTCCTTGTAGTATTCTACAACGCTCTTGCTTCCTTGCTTGATGAGTTGGAGTTTCTTGAAGAGGTCGCGGTTGTAGTATGTTGGCGCGAAGCGTGCTCTCATGACATCCTTCATTTGCGCCTAAGTAGTGATGGGTGGTTCACCTCTTGCCTCTCGACGCTAAATGACTTGTTCCCACCAAATGAGGACGTAATCTTGGAATTCAAGGGATGACATCGCGATCTTCTTATCTTCCTCATAGTTGTGTAAGCGGAAGATTTTGTCAACCTGCAATGCCCATGAAAGGTACTCTTTGGGATCATTGCTTCCATTGAACTTTGGCATGGTGAACTTTAGCTTGCCATAGCGTTGCTCTTCATTGTGTTAGGGTCGAGGATGATGACGTCCTTGACGAGGAGGATTGTCTCCCTCAACTTGCTCTTCTCTTGGAGTATTTCCATTGTCCTCTTGCTCTTGTTGAACTTGAGGTGCTTGTCGATCTTGTGGAGGAGCTTGAAGGACTTGACGATACACTCTTGATTGAAAAAATCCACTCTTGAACCTCTTCGCGAAGTGCTTCTTGTTGCTCACGAGCTTGTCGGTTGCGCGTGGCTACGGCTCGACTTGAATCTCGGAGGGCACATTGCGCCTCAAGTGCTTGAGCTTCTCGCAATTGTTGTTCTTGACATTGTACCTCGACATCTTGTGCACCTTGGTGTAGTCACGCTCGCTCTTCCTCTTCGTGTTGGTTGGCGTTGCCGTTCTCGTTCTTGCGCAAAAGTAGCTTGGTTTTGACGGTCTCGTTGCTCTTGAGAGTCATTGTCGTGTAGAGGGTTGTGGTTTGCTTGACGATCTTGATGCGCGGCACGTCAAAGAGTATTCGATGTCGGTGTACTTGAGCCGGAGATGGTGTAGTCAGAGTGTCGACTTGAGCAGCTCCGTCTTGAGGAGGACAAAGTGGAAGAAGAGCGGTTGAGCAACAAAGGACGAATCTCGTCCATTCTTGCATCATTCCCTTGCTTGTGGTCATCGAGCTTGTTGTCGAAATAGTCTCTTGTACATTCCTCTGAGAGTTGCAAGTCGGTGGCGAGGTTGTCGATGTGTTCGCTCATTGCTTGTTGCTCTTGATGCAAAGCACGTTGTGCACCAAAGAGGTTTCTCTTTGTGACGTAGGAGGACATGTCGTTGTCTTGCTCGATGAAGAGTGGGTTGGTAGAAGTACTTGGCCTATCCATCATTCCAAACAAATATGTGAGTGGGAGAAAGAGAAGAACTTATACCAAATGTACCTTGACCGATGTTGAAAACGGATCAATGATCACTCAAATGTGGAATAAGGAAATAACACAATTGGTACCAATTCTTGTCGGTTTCTCACACCTACACAAGTAAAAGATTATGGTGGAGCTCGGTTAGGATGGTGGCACAAAATTTGATGCAATTGTTAGTGAGATGCAATAATGTTGGAAAAGATTTGCAAATTTGCAATGCAACAAGTAGACCAAAAGCAAGATATGGTACACGAGAACTCACACACAGAGAGATAAATGGGGTCGTGCAACCAAGGAATGAGCCAAAATGTGGATACCACGAAGTTGCACAACACTAGAGAGACGCTAGCACAATTGCACAATAGGCGGATATGAAGACTTGTGCACAACCTACTAAGCAAAAATGCAACGACTTCTATCCCAAGTAAGCTCTATGTATGGTATTCCGATGATATGATCCAAGATGATCTAGTATGACAATCTTAATGTAGTATGATGCTATGGTTCTTGCTTAAAAGCTCTTTGCTTATCTTTCCCTTTTTTCTTAAAAGCTTGTTTGGCTCTTTCTCTTTGGATCTCTTTTCTCATGCAATGTTTCACGAACAAAGATAGCAATTGTGTATGCGATGAGAACTTTGTGACACAAAAGATGATACTAAGATATGGACCAATGATATGATATATATGTGTCGTGGATTTGTCACGGCAGATGTCCTAGTGTGAGGACTTAGTCGCGAGGCCAACGCATCTATGTGGTAGCTTGAGAGGGGTTGAGCGGAATCGAGAGACGCAACGCAAGATAAGGATTTAGACAGCTTCGGGCCCCGGGAAACATCATCCGGTAACAACCCTACATGTTGTTTGAGGCTAGGTCTCATTATGATCATGAGGGAGTCGCCGTAAACCGGCTCTCCTCTAATTGTGTCTAGCCCAAGAGATTATTGCTTCTTGCTTATCCTTCTTTGGGGAGCCCTGCCCCTCCTTATATATGTTGAAGGGGAAGGTTACATGTAGAGTCCTATTAGGATTAGGACTAGTCTACCTTCGAATACAAACTGGATACAAGTCCGGGTCTTAACTCCTTGTAAGTTAAAATATTCTTCACGCCTTTCCTCTTAAACCGGACCACCATTAACATAAACCGGCCTTCTGGGCCTTGGGCCTTGTCATCCGTCTGCCCCACCCGCCGGGTTACCAGTGAATCATAATGTTCAGTCAGGTTGCTTGTAAACCGTCTGGTCAGTGCGGGTCGTCGGTGAATCGCCAAGTCCGGCCGGGTTATACTTCTGGCCGAGTTACGCTGTGGGGTATATCCCCAACATTAGCCCCAAAGTTTAGCTTGGATTTATCCATGGTAAACTTATGCTGCAAAATAAACACAAGAACAAATTTGACAGGTTGTGCTCCGGGTTAAGAATTCTTGTAAACCGGCACCTGATCATCCTTAAGTCCTTGTCATTTTCTTCTTCTAAAAAATCCGGGTCAATAGACCAGCTTCATAATCAATTTGCTTGTAGAATAAATATTGTAAATAAGGAATCCATTTGAGTCGGCCTTCAATGCTCTGACTTGACAAAAATATTGGTCTTCAAATATTCAACTGATATTCAGCCGGCTTGAAAATGTAGAACTTGCCAAGCTATGATTTCCAAAATCAGCAGGTTATAAAAACTGATAATTCCGGGTCATAATTATTGCCAACACCGGTTCATGATTGTTGTCAACGCCGGTTCATGATTATTGATGACGCCGGGTCAATCTGGTTTATTCAAAACTGAGAATTTGAAGATTTTTCTCCCTTATATCCATATTATTTGTAGCCCCCAGGACTTGAACAGAACAAAGTGATGGCTTAAGACTTGCTTCAATATAAATACTGCCACTTAAGAAATCCATGTTGTTCATCCCAGTCACTTTAGTAAAAACTGAATGCTCCATATTATGTAGCCCCCAAGTGCCGGGTTGTCATGCTTGCAGCAACCTGGGACTTGTAATTGCTTGACGCTCAAAAAACTTCAACCAGTGTAGCCCCCAAGGGCCAGGTCATTATGCAATAATGAGCAGGGACTTTATAAATATAATCATGCTTCATTGAAAATAACATCATATGATGTAACTCCACCATGGGGCTTGAACCGACGTCCACAAGGTTAAGAGCTTTGTGTTTTACCAACTGAGCAGTGGACCCTTGAATATAACGGATTAAGACTTGTGTGCCTTGAATCATTGATAGGAGCAATTGGTAGCCCCCAAGGGTCGGCTCATTATGATGTGATGAGTCGGATCTTCAATAAGGCCAATAAAAATGACTTTGCATTAGCCCCCAAGTGTCATGGTGCATGCTTGCAGCGACATGAGGCTTGCATATTTTATATAATCTCCATTTGAATAATGTAGCCCCCAAGTGTCGGGTCGTAAGCCTGCAGCGACTCGGGACTATTCCTTCCATTGTAGAATAAATCATATCCATTGATAATATGATAGCCATTGCGCTAAAGCGACTTTGAAAACCTTGATCATAATACTGGTTATTGATAACCATAATAAAATCCAGCCATGTTAGCTATTTGAAGATTTGAATAATATAATCCAATGATTTATGAGCGCATGATTCCAATGGCGCAATCCAAATATATACTGGCGACTTATAATTCCAAGTCAGTCCAGGTTAATAAACACCGAATAATTTATCATCATACTACCGACTTATAGTCGAAAGCCAGGCCGGGTTAATAAACGCCGGTGATTTATAATCATGCTTTATCCAACCTGTTTATGCATACAACAAGTTTAAAGTGTCCTGGCGGTTTACCGCCGGACGGGTCATAATGCCCAACATATAACCCGGGTTTTATAACCAAGGCTGCACTTAAGAATAATCAAATATGAAATATATCATACCTGTGACATTGAATCACATCGCTGGTTTACCAACTTTTTTGTAGTAAGGGTGATAACCCAAATCTTGAGTAGTGATAAATCCTTCCATATTTTTCTGGTTTATGATAAAACTGTACCGGGTTGTAATAAACACCGGATTATCCATATATAATACTGGCGACTTGTTAGTTAAAACCATACCGGGTTAATGAACACCGGATTATAACTGATCATGTACTAACAACTTGTAGTTGAAAGCCAAGCCGGGTCAAGGACGCCGGTTTACCAGAAGATATTATGAACCTCAACAAAGGCAAAAAAACTTGGCAAATAGAATTCAAAAAAGAACATGCGAGGCTTTTTACGAGCTGCCAGGCTCCAAATCGAGGCTTTTCATGGGCTGTCAGGCCACTGAATTAACCATTTCACAAAGCCTCTTAAGATGGACCTCAATCTTTAACCAATCACGTTTTAACTTTGACAAGTTCAGGGTCTATGAGATTGACTGTCAAACGTTCGCGGGTCGTACCAGGTTTACCTGGGTGGAGTGACTTACTTAAAGAAGGCCGGTTAATCCAGGGTTTTAGGTGCGTACACCTGGCTTCCAAGCCTGGCTTGATAGCCTATTACATGGGTGCAGACTCTTAGTTCGTTGCGAAGCAAAGAGCCCCCAAGTAACTTCCCTGGTGGCCTTACGCCGATCAAGAGGTGTAGCTATGGTTCGAATACGACCAAGCCCCCAAGTGATTTCCCTGGTGGCCTTACGCCGATCAAGAGGTGTGACTATTGTTCAAACATAGCCCCCAAGTGATATTATGAGTTATGCTCAAGGGATACCCATGTTTGAGCTGTGCTGTGCAACAGACTCTCTTTGGCCCCTTATGATAATATTGGCTTGATAGCCGGATTACCGAAGTAACCAGAGATGTGCTCTTATGACAATGTTGGCTTGATAGCCGGATCAATATGTAATCAAAACTCCTCTTTATAAACAGAAGCCCCCATGTGATCAATAATATGATAAGCCAATAAGGCAGGATAGCCCATGTTTGAACTGCACGTCATGGCAGCAGGTCCTCTTCGACAACCTTTAACTTTTTGCAAGAGATAAATTCTTCTTGAACCGGGATTTTGAACCGGTATTGAGAGCATCAGAGCTTTGTGGGAGACATATTTCCCTTGAACCAGATTGTAAACCGGAATTCTTCCCGATGACCCAGAATTTCTTCATTGAACCGGGATTTTGTAACTGTCATATACTTTCTAAGCCGGAAATTTTCTGACGACCTTTAAATTTTCATCAATATAGCAGTAGCCTCCGGAACCGGGTTATCTTTCCCTCCATCGTTCTGGGGTTTTTAAATTTGCTAAAACTGGCAAGATTTGCTGAGTCATGTCATCGTAGCCCCCGAGTCTCAAGGTGACTCGAGGAGTTGGCTTGAGATTCTCCATATTTTACTGTGATATAAACCGGCATAAGTTGTATATCATTGGTGTTGATAGCATGATGTGAATCCACAGAAGGTTGAGGTGACCGCGGCGGGTTATAAATGATCCCGTATGAGCCGTGTCAACAACTCGGCCAATGGTTCCTTCCAACTGTCTATTTGAAGTTAACCAAACAGTAGTGGCGGAGACTTTTGCGCCTGCCCCTTGAGCCACCTAGTGCAGACGGCGGTTGATAGTATAAGATAATTTGCCTCCATTTTGTTGAACGAAAACCGGGCTACCCAAGTTGTGACTTGCTCATACTCAATAAACAGCTCATGTAGACTGGTGCGGCCCGGTATGTTGATGTAGACCAGGCCGCGAGAGACGGGCGCCAAAGACGACCGCAGCATCAGAGGTGGTTCGGACAAATTGTAAGCCGGCGCGTACGGGTGAGTTAACCACATCATGTTGATGTAAACTGGTCTGCAGAATGGCGGCTTGCAGATATATTCATGGAGCTTGATGGTGTGGTCAGATGCTAGCGCATTATAATGGTAGTGCGAGCTATACATCCATGACACGGCCATAGTTTTTGTGATGGACAATTCTCCTGACACGTCAGGGCAGTAGTTATCCTCCTCATTGTAAGCTGGTGTGGCCACGTGAACCGGCCGCAAAAGCGGACGGGCGAGTCGTCCGTGGCGTTGTAAACCGGTGCGGTCGTGAGAGACGGCCACGGAGTTGGAAGCTGGTGTGGGAGTCCGTTGAATAACAGCGACCACCTGTGCCGAATGATGTTGGCACGCCTCCATCTCCATGGTATAATGTCATTTTGTAATGAATAATTCTCCTACATATAAAATACAGCAGGGCAAAGTAGTTTTGCTTGGATGAATTAATATGTACTTAAAAATAAATAAGGTAAATAGCACCTGGATTTTTCGTCAGATGAACGTGGACATATAGCCTTATCCTCACGTGGAATAGCAGTAGCCGGCTCACAGTAATACCACGGTAACAACAGTAACATGTCCCCTTTTGTTTTTCTCTTTCCTTCAGCCGGTACCCTCTGTCTTTTCTTCAGCCAACAGGGGAGCGTATAAGAGCAGAAAACCAGGGCTTTGCAGCGGATCGCAGCGGCGTCTTGGTGCAAGAATGCAGAGCCACATTAACCGAAGAGAAGTGCGCACGGGGCGGCTCAAAGTAAGGTAGCAGTGGCTCAGCGCAATCCATCAGAGGCGAGCACGGCAGACACACTCGGCCGCCACGGCTGAAGCCAGGCGAAGACATACGGAGCGATGATGAGTAGAAGGCGGAATCTACTTCCGAGTCATTTGATGTTTCCTTTTTCTTATCTTTTTTGATCCAAACACCAAGCACGACCATTGCCTATACGTGGGAAGTAGTACTTCATGCTAATGCCCTTTTTAATTGATGTAGCATTGATTCCCGTGCGCATCAAGTAGTAGTAGTAGTAGTAGTACTAGATCAGTCTTGTCTCTGTCTTACACAGCTGTGTGAAGCGGCAGCCTGACAACCGCTATGTGTGGACTTCTTTCTTCAAGTGCCACCCTTCCTGGCATAATGTACGCGGACGTGACACGCGCTACTGGATGCGGCCGGGTTTGCTGTGGTGAAGTGACCGCAGATGCCTGGGGAGTTGGGAACCCTGCTGATTCTATTGCTACTGATATAGAATTCCTACGAACTTTGTAGCGTTGTCGCAGAAATTTCCTGTCTGTCGATCCCGCAACCTGACGAGTCACCCAAGGCTGCCACCGAAAAATCTCTCGTCTCGGACTTGACGGATCATCGCGATGAGTGCGGTGTTCGTACATTACACAACCCTAAAATATCTCACTCTCAATTTCGTAGACGTCGTTCTGTCTCCTCGTCGACGACGTGGATGCTTCTGTGACATTGGTGACCCGACGACTTGATGGATTGGCGCAACAGCGAATATCGATTCTCTTTGGGTCTCGGTGTATTGCAGATCGCGGCGGTGATGCACAAACTTAACCCTAATTTCCTTTGATCTCAGTCTTGTAAATACCAGCTCCAAAGTTAATCCTATTCTCGGTTACAACCGATGAATTTTATGGCTCATCCTCATATGACGAAATTGCGAGCTTCTCGGTCCATGTGAAAGAGATCCCTTCAAGAACTCAACACCACCGTGCGCCTGGCCCCACGGTGGGCGCCAACTGTCGTGGATTTGTCACGGCAGATGTCCTAGTGTGAGGACTTTAGTCGTGAGGCCAACGCATCTCTGTGGTAGCTTGAGAGGGGTTGAGCGAAGTCGAGAGACGCAACACAAGACAAGGATTTAGATAGCTTCGGGCCCTGGGAAACATCATCCGGTAACAACCCTACATGCTGTTTGAGGCTAGGTCTCATTATGATCATGAGGGAGTCGCCGTAAACCGGCTCTCCTCTAATTGTGTCTAGCCCTAGAGATTATTGCTTCTTGCTTATCCTTCTTTGGGGAGCCCTGCCCCTCCTTATATATGTTGAAGGGGCAGGTTACATGTGGAGTCCTATTAGGATTAGGACTAGTCTACCTTCGAATACAAACCGGATACAAGTCCGGGTCTTAAATCCTTGTAAGGTAAAATATTCTCCACGCCTTTCCTCTTAAGCCGGACCACCATTAACATAAACCGGCCTTCTGGGCCTTGGGCCTTGTCATCCGTCTGTCCCACCCGCCGGGTTACCAGTGAATCATAATGTTCAGTCAGGTTGCTTGTAAACCGTCTGGTCAGTGCGGGTCGCCGGGGAATCGCCAAGTCCGGCCTTATTATACTTCCGGCCGAGTTACGCCGCAGGGTATATCCCCGACAGTATGCGCTGGGAAGTATGATCACTAATGTTAAAAAGTGACATTGCCGGCAATACTCAAAGGCTAGTCTCGATGGGTAAGATACGCAAAATTGGGCTACGGTGGTTATAAATGTAATGGTAAGAATGATATATCACGATACCAAGATGAGGTTACCGTTCTTGCTTACGGTATGGTGTCAAAATGGTGGAGTGGTCGTTGTCGATTATGAATCCATGGCGAAGATGAGCGGCGGTGATGTTGATGTCGAACCGTACCTAAATAGCCGAAACACAATAGGACACGGAACCGCAACTCAAATTATCAAAACAAAACGTGACAAAATTGGTAGCGGTTAAGCAAAGGTTGTGTTTGCGGGAAATGGTGGTGCTATGCGGAAGTGATGGTGGTATGCGGAAGTGAATGTGGGCACCGGAACAAAATTTGGCGAAATTTGGGCAGAAAACGGGGCAGGGATGGAGATGTTGCTGTCAGGGGGCGGATGTCTGGGCTTGAGGGTCGATGTCCGGGGTGGCCGGATGTCCGGGCTCTGGATTCATGGACGAACTCGAGGAACTCCGTGTGGAAGAGGCAAATTCGGGGCAAAATTCGGGAGATTTTGTGGATGGAAATTGGGGGAAAGATGGGGGGAAAGCTAAATCTACCTACAACACATGAAATCCGCGGATCAAATCCAACAAAACTTCATCACACCAACAAATCACAAAAAAAATTGGGGGGCTATTTGACAGAGGCAAAGATCTCCCATCTTCCGATGAGATGGTGGCTATCATTTTGGAGGAAGTCGACTTTGATGATCCGACTACGAACGTGCGAGGACGTCGCGCCTTAGCAATCGCTAAACCAACTCCGAGATGTTATTGACCACGCCGGAGCACGATCAACCTGACCACGAAGGTCTATTTCCTGCAGGTAAACAAACAACAAGCAAGAAACTAATATTGCAATCTGGATATTGCGAATATAAGAGGAAAGCTTTATTGATCAAGGTGGGGTTCTGTGATATCTTGGTCTGGTCGTTGAACACAAATGAAGTACGTGAAGTTGCAGCTATGGCGAACTTTTAATCTAAACAAAACCTAAAGTCTAAACGATGCCCTAAGGGCTGTATATATGGAGGAGAGAGGGGAGAATTTCGTGGCCCTTGGAGGAGGGGTCCGAAACCAACCCTAACTCTTGTTTCCCCACACATACGGACTCTAAAAACTGCCTATAATCAAGTATTTCGAAATTACATGGGCCTGGCCCAAAAATAAGGTGACGCAGCACCTAGAATAGCCTCAGGACAAAATTTATGAAGTACCTAATAATTCAATTGGCGTGCGCGAGCTCTAGTAATTGGTCCAGTATGTATAGTAGCAGGGGTTGTGGGTGTAACAATGGTATTGATGTCCTCATCATCCTCCCCTTCTTGAAATGAAGTCATCCTCGAAGAAAGCTCATCTTCCTCACCCAAATAAGGCTTCAAATCTGCAATGTTAAAAGTGGGACTAACCCCAAAATCTGCAGGCAACTTAAGTTTATATGCATTATCATTTATTTTCTCTAACACCTTAAAAGGACCATCAACACGTGGCATTAGCTTTGATTTGCCCAAATTAGGAAATATATCCTTACGCAAATGTAACCAAACAAGATCTCCAGGTGCAAACACAACATGTTTTCTACCCTTATCTCCAGCAAGTTTATATTTAGCATTCATACGCTCAATGTTTTCCTTAGTTAACTCATGCATTTTTAAAATCAATTTAGCACGTTCTTTAGCATCAAAATTAACCTTCTTCGAAGATGGAAGAGGCAACAAATCAATAGGTGCACGAGGTAGGAAGCCATACACAATTTCAAAAGGGCACATCTTAGTAGTAGAATGCAATGAATGATTATAAGAAAATTCAATATGAGGCAAGCATTCTTCCCACATTTTCTTATTATTCTTCAAAACAACCCTAAGAATAGTAGACATTGTTCTATTGACTACTTCAGTTTGTCCATCAGTTTGGGGTGACAAGTATTACTAAAAAGCAGTTTAGTCCCCAACTTAGCCCATAAACATCTCCAAAAGTGGCTAACAAATTTAGTATCATGATCTGAAACAATAGTATTGGGCACACCATGCAATCGAATAATTTCACGAAAGAACAAATCAGCAATATTAACAGCATCATCGCTTTTATGACATGGTATAAAGTGTGCCATTTTCGAGAACCTATCCATGACAACAAATATGCTATCCCTCCCCTTCTTTGTTCGAGGTAAACCTAAAACAAAGTCCATCAATATATCCTCCCAAGGAACACTAGGTACAGGAAAAGGCATATATAAAACATGAGGATTTAGTCGTGGCTTAGCTTTTTGACATGTAGTGCAGCGAGCAACAAAATGCTCAACATCACGTCTCATCTTTGGCCAAAACAAATGTGTAGCAGGTATATCCTCCATCTTGTTCACGCCAAAGTGTCCCATTAATCCTCCTCCATGCGCCTCCTGCAACAACAAAAGATGAACAGAGCTAGCTGGAATGCACAGCTTTTTAGCATGAAACACAAATCCATCATTAATGACGAACTTGTTCCACGTTCTTCCTTCTTTACAGTTATGCATTAAATCTTTAAAATCAGCATCCTGCACATATTGATCTTTGATGGTCTCCAAACCAAATATTTTGAAGTCAAGTTGTGAAAGCAAAGTATAGCGACGAGACAATGCATCAGCAATAACATTTTATTTACCCTTCTTGTGTTTAATGACATAAGGGAAAGTCTCAATGAATTCAACCCATTTAGCATGTCTACGATTCAGTTTAGCTTGACTTTTAATATGTTTCAAAGATTCATGATCATAATGTATAACAAATTCTTTGGGCCATAAATAATGTTGCCATGTTTCTAATGTCTGAACAAGAGCATATGATTCTTTATCATAAGTAGAATAATTCAGACTAGGCCCACTCAATTTTTCAGAAAAGTATGCAACAGGTTTGCCATCTTGTAATAACACACCTCCTAATCCAATTCCACTAGCATCACATTCAAGCTCAAAAGTCTTATTATAATCAGGAAGTTGAAGTAAAGGAGCATGTGTCAACTTATCTTTCAATACCATGAAGGCTTCTTCCTGTGCAGTACCCAAAACAAAAGGCACACCCTTCTTTGTAAGCTCATTGAGAGGTGCAGCAATTGTGCTGAAATCTCTCACAAAACGCCTATAGAATCCAGCGAGGCCAAGAAAACTCCTCACTTGTGTGACCGTTTTGGGCTGCGGCCAACTCTCAATAGCTTCAATCTTGGCTTTATCAACTTCAATTCCCTGTGGAGTAACAACATAGCCAACAAAAGATACTCGGTCGGTGCAGAAGGTGCACTTTCCAAGGTTACCAAACAAACGTGCATCACATAGAGCAATAAAAATAACACGTAAATGTTCCAAATGTTCCTCCAAAGATTTTCTATAAATCAGTATATCATCAAAATAGACTACCACAAATAGTCCAATGAAAGCACGTAAAACTTCGTTCATTGTTCTCATGAAAGTACTAGGTGCATTAGTTAACCCAAAAGGCATGACTAACCACTCATATAAACCAAACTTAGTTTTAAATGTTGTTTTCCATTCCTCTCCCAATTTCATACGAATTTAATGGTGTCCACTCTTTGTATTTCTCTTTTAATTAATGGTTTAGTTTGGCCAACTAGGTTGGTTCTTCTTGCAATGGGAGAGGTGCTTACTTCTGGGTTCAATCTTGCGGTGTCCTCACCCAGTGACATAGTAGGGGTAGTGATACGTCTCCAACGTATCTATAATTTTTCATTGTTCCATGCTATTATATTATCCATCTTGGATGTTTTATATGCTATTTTATATGTTTTTTGGGACTAACCTATTAACCTAGAGCCCAGTGCCAGTTTATGTTTTTCCTTGTTTTTGAGTTTTACAGAAAAAGGAATACCTAACGGAGTCCAATTGATGTGCCAATTTTTGATGATTTTTTATGGACCAAAAGAAGCCCCCGAAGTAAAAGAGTTGGGCCAGAAGAGTCCCGAGCCATCCACGAGGGTGGAGGGCGCGCCCTACCCCCTGGGCTCGCCCCCTATCTCATGGATGACTCGGAGACCCCCTGACGTGAGACCGACGCCAAAAATTTCCTATAAATAAAGAAACCCCTGAAAAGAAACCTAGATCGGGAGTTCCGCCGCTGCAAGCCTCTGTAGCCACCAAAAACCAATCAGGACCATGTTTCGGCACCCCACCGGAGGGGGGGTCCATCACCGGTGGCCATCTTCATCATCCCGACGCTCTCCATGACGAGGAGGGAGTAGTTCACCCTCGGGGTTGAGGGTATGTACTAGTAGCTATGTGTTTGATCTCTCTCTCTCTTGTGTTCTTGATTTGGCACGATCTTGATGTACCGCGAGCTTTGCTATTATAGTTGGATCTTATGATGTTTCTCCCCCTCTATCTCCTTGTGATGAATTGAGTTTTCCCTTTGAAGTTATCTTATTGGATTGAGTCTTTAAGGATTTGAGAACACTTGATGTATGTCTTGCATGTGCTTATCTGTGGTGACAATGGGATATTCACGTGATCCACTTGATGTATGTTTTGGCTATCAACTTGCGAGCTTTGTGACCTTGTGAACTTATGCATAGGGTTGGCACACGTTTTTGTCTTGACTCTCCGGTAGAAACTTTGGGGCACTCTTTCAAGTTCTTTGTGTTGGTTGAATAGATGAATCTGAGATTGTGTGATGCATATCATATAATCATACCCGCGGATACTTGAGGTGATATTGGAGTATCTAGGTGACATTAGGGTTTTGGTTGATTTGTGTCTTAAGGTGTTATTTTACTACAAACTCTAGGGCTGTTTGTGACACTTATAGGAATAGCCCAATGGATTGATCGGAAAGAATAACTTTGAGGTGGTTTCATACCCTACAATAATCTCTTCGTTTGTTCTCCGCTATTAGTGACTTTGGAGTGACTTTTTGTTGCATGTTGAGGGATTGTTATATGATCCAATTATGTTATTATTGTTGAGAGAACTTGCACTAGTGAAAGTATGAACCTTAGGTCTTGTTTCGAAGCATTGCAATACCATTTGTGCTCACTTTTATCATTAGTTACCTTGTTGTTTTTATATTTTCAGATTACAAAAACCTATATCTACCATCCATATTGCACTTGTATCACCATCTCTTCGCCGAACTAGTGCACCTATACAATTTACCATTGTATTGGGTGTGTTGGGGACACAAGAGACTCTTTGCTATTTGGTTGCAGGGTTGTTTGGGAGAGACCGTCTTCATCCTACGCCTCCCACGGATTGATAAACCTTAGGTCATCCACTTGAGGGAAATTTGCTACTGTCCTACAAACCTCTGCACTTGGAGGCCCAACAACGTCTACAAGAAGAAGGTTGTGTAGTAGACATCAAGCTCTTTTCTGGCGCCGTTTCGGGGGTGATTAATACTTGAAGGTATATCTTTAGATCTTGCAATTGAATCTTTTAGTGTCTTGTTTTATCACTAGTTTAGTTTATAAAATGAAACTACAAAAAAATGGAATTGAGGATGCTTCATATGCTTCATCTTTTTAATGTCTTTCGTGAAAATAAGGATTCCGATAGTTGTGCCAAAGTGTTAGAGGAAGAATGCATTAAAATATTTGGCACTAAATATTTGAATGATGAGCGTGATTGCAATGTTGTTAGTATGAATTCTTTGAATATCCATGGTGCTAATGATATGCAAAGCCACAAGCTTGGGCATGCTATGTTTGATGAAGATGATATTTTTGTCCCCCAAGTTTTGATGAGCAAATTTACTATGATGAAAGAATGCCTCCTATCTATGATGATTATTGTGATGACACGTATGCTATAAATAATAATGATAACCATGAGACTTGTCATCTTGATTTCAATTTTCAATCCCATGATAGTTATTTTGTTGAATTCTCTCCCACTATTATGAATGAGAAGAATTTTGCTTATGTGGAGAGTAGTAAATTTTCTATGCTTATGAATCATGAAAAGAATGCTTTCTGTGATGGTTATATTATTGAATTCATTTATAATGCTACTAAAAATTATTATGAGAGAGGAACATATGCTTTTACATATTGCAATAATATCAAGTTTCCTCTCCATGTGCTTAAAATCTTCAAGTTATGCTTGTTTTGCTTTCCTATGCTAGTTGATTCTTGTTCCCATAAGTTGTTTGCTCACAAAATCCCTATGCATAGGAAGTGGGTTAGACATAAATGTGCTAGTCATATTCTTCATGATGCTCCCATTATGTTTCAATTCATATCTTTTATATGAGCATCATTGAAATCATCATGCCTAGCTAGAAAGGCATTAAAGAAAAGCGCTTGTTGGGAGACAACCCAACATTTATACCTACTGTTTTTGTGTGTTCACATAATTAAGCTACTGTAGTAATCATGTTTTATAAATTTTGTTTCAATAAAGTGCCAAGTAAGACCTTTCGGATGATCTATGGTGATAGTTGATTTGGTCCTGCTGAAAAACAGAAACTTTTGCCCCCAGGATATTAGTTTTCATTTTTAACAGAAGCGCGATAAAATACTGATTATTTTTGCAGAGGATTAATAAGCAAATTTAATAGGACTTCCTAATTTATTAGGATTTTTGGAGTTACAGAAGTATTCGAAATCACCAGATCACTACAAACTGTTCTGTTTTTGACAGATTCTGTTTTCGATGCATAGTTTGCTTGTTTTCTAGTTTCCATGGCTTATATTGCTTAATATAAATTGTAGAAATGATATGGTACAATAGGAATCATGTGATAAAAATTATGAATCTTGTCTTGACAGTACCTAAGTGGTGATTTACTTTCTTATACTAACAGAGCTCACAAGTTTTCTGTTAAGTTTTGTGTTGTGAAGTTTTCAAGTTTTGGGTAAAGATTCGATGGACTACGGAATAAGGAGCGGAAAGAGCCTAAGATTGGGGATGCCCATGGCATCCCAAGGTAATATTCAAGGACAACCAAGAGCCTAAGCTTGGGGATGCCCCGGATGGCATCCCCTCTTTCGTCTTCGTTCATCGGTAACTTTACTTGAGGCTATATTTTTATTCACCACATGATATGAGTTTTGCTTGGAGCATCATTTTATTTTATTAGGATTTGCTTGATGTAATTTATACTAATGTTTTTCATCTTTTAGTTCAATAAAAAGGTCAGGTATAGCCTTAACCATGCTTATTTTGCAAGTCCATATGTTGTTGTTTTAAAAATAGAAAGTTTGTTGTTATGTTTTGAATATTTGTGAATAGTCAGAACATGATAAAATCTTGAAATTTTTAAACAATGAGTAAAAACAAATTGTCTACAGTCTGGTAACTTTTTAGAATTTTTGGAGTTAGGGAAGTATGATTCCTCTTGCATTCTTCACAGACTGTTCTATTTAGACAAATTGTTCTTATGTTTGCATTGTTTGCATATGTTTGCTTGTTTAAGGATTCTATTTGAGGATAGGAGTTTTAAATATGAAGAGGCATTTAGTATGCAATGTCAAATAATAATTTTAGTGATTTTCTACAGTGGAGAATGATAAGGTTTATGTGTTGATTTATACTAACTTATCTCACGTGTTCTTGTTGAGTTTTGTGTGGATGAAGGTTTTAAGATTTAGGGAAACCGTGATAAGAAAGGAATTAAGGAGACACAAAAGCTCAATCCTGGGGATGCCCAAGGCATCCCTAGTTAATATTTCAAGAAGTCTTGAGCATCTAAGCTTGGGGATACCCCAGTAGGCATCCCACCGTTCTTCATCAACAATTATCGGTTAGCCTCGGTTGAGACTAAGTTTTTGCTTCTTCGCATGATATGTGCTATCCTTGCAATGTAATTTTATTTTGTTTTGCTTGCTTTTTAAATAAAGTACTTAAGATCTGAAATTTTATTTATGAGAAGGAGTCTTCACATAGTTACATAATTATTCGACTACTCATTGATCTTCACTTATATCTTTTGGAGTAGTTTGTCATTTGCTCTAGTGCTTCACTTATATATTTTTAGAGCACGGCGGTAGTTTTATTTTGAAGAAATTGTTGAACTCTCATGCTTCACTTATATTATTTTGAGAGTCTCTAAACAACATGGTAATTTTCTTTGATTATGAATTTAGTCCTAATATGATGGGCATCCAAGAGGGATATAATAAAAACTTTCATATAAAGTGCATTGAATACTATGAGAAGTTTGATTCCTTATGATTGTTTTGAGATATGAAGATGGTGATATTAGAGTCATGCTAGTGAGTAGTTGTGAATTTGAGAAATACTTGTGTTAAGGTTTGTGAGTCCCGTAGCATGCACGTATGGTGAACCGTTATGTAACGAAGTTGGAGCATGAGATATTTTTTGATTGTCTTCCTTATGAGTGGCAGTCGGGGACGAGCGATGGTCTTTTCCTACCAATCTACCCCCCTAGGAGCATGCGCGTAGTACTTTTTTTCGATAGCTAATAGACTTTTGCAATAAGTATGTGAGTTCTTTATGACTAATGTTGAGTCCATGGATTATATGCACTCTCATCCTTCCACCATTGCTAGCCTCTCTAGTACCGCGCAACTTTCGCCGGTACCATAAACCCACCATATACCTTCCTCAAAACAGCCACCATACCTACCTATTATGGCATTTCCATAGCCATTCCGAGATATATTGCCATGCAACTTTCCGTCGTTTCGTTTATTATGACACGCTTCATCATTGTCATATTGCTTTGCATAATCATGTAGTTGACATCATATTTGTGGCAAAGCCACCTTTCATAATTCTTTCATACATGTCACTCTTGAGTCATTGCACATTCCGGTACACCGCCGGAGGCATTCATATAGAGTCATATTTTGTTCTAAGTATCGAGTTGTAAGAGTTGTAAGTAAATAAAAGTGTGATGATCTTCATTATTAGAGCATTGTCCCATGTGAGGAAAAAAAGAGAAAGGCCAAAAAAAGAGGAGGCCCAAAAAAACAAAACAAAAATGAGAGAAAAAGAGATAAGGGGCAATGCTACTATCCTTTTGCCACACTTGTGCTTCAAAGTAGCACCATGATCTTCATGATAGAGAGTCTGCTATGTTGTCACTTTCATATACTAGTGGGAATTTTTCATTATAGAACTTGGCTTGTATATTCCAATGATGGGCTTCCTCAAATGCCCTAGGTCTTCATGAGCAAGCAAGTTGGATGCGCACCCACTTAGTTTTCTTTTTGAGCTTTCATACACTTATAGCTCTAGTGCATCCATTGCATGGCAATCCCTACTCACTCACATTGATATCTATTGATGGGCATCTCCATAGCCCATTGATACGCCTAGTTGATGTGAGACTATCTCCTTCTTTTTGTCTTCTCCACAACCACCTTCTATTCCACCTATAGTGCTATGTCCATTGCTCACGCTCATGTATTGCGTGAAAGTTGAAAAGGTTTGAGAACATCAAAAGTATGAAACAATTGCTTGGCTTGTCATCGGGGTTGTGCATGATTAGAGTATTTTGTGTGATGAAGATGGAGCATAGCCAGACTATATGATTTTGTAGGGATAAGCTTTCTTTGGCCATGTTATATTGAGAATACATGATTGCTTTGTTAGTATGCTTAAAGTATTATTGTTTTTATGTCAATATTAAACTTTTGTTTTGAATCTTATGGATCTGAATATTCTTGCCACAATAAAGAAGATTATATTGATAAATATGTTAGGTAGCATTCCACATCAAAAAGTCTTTTTTATCATTTACCTACTCGAGGACGAACAGGAATTAAGCTTGGGGATGCTTGATACGTCTCCAACGTATCTATAATTTTTTATTGTTCCATGCTATTATATTATCCATCTTGGATGTTTTATATGCATTTATATGCTATTTTATATGATTTTTGGGACTAACCTATTAACCTAGAGCCCAGTGCCAGTTTCAGTTTTTTTCCTTGTTTTTGAGTTTTACGGAAAAGGAATACCAAACGGAGTCCAATTGACATGCCAATTTTTGATGATTTTTTATGGACCAAAAGAAGCCCCCGAAGTAAAAGAGTTGGACCAGAAGAGTCCCGAGCACTGAAAAAAATAGCGCGCTATAGTGTCGCTAATAGCACGCTATAGCGTATTGAGAATTATCTCGCTAAATATATCGGTGTACAATATCTCGCTAATAGCATGCTATAGCGCGATATAGCATGCTAATAGCATATTTCGAGGTCGGTGTTATTTTTCTATAGCGCGCTATTTTTTTCATTGGTCCCGAGCCATCCACGAGGGAGGAGGGCGCGCCCTACCCCCTGGGCTCGTGCCCATATCTCGTGGATGACTTAGAGACCCCCCCTAACGTGAGACCGATGCCAAAAATTCCTATAAATACAGAAACCCCCAAAAATAAACCTAGATCGGGAGTTCCGCCACCGCAAGCCTCTATAGCCACCAAAAACCAATCGGGACCCTGTTCCGGCACCCTGCCGGAGGGGGGATCCATCACCGGTGGCCATCTTCATTATCCCGACGCTCTCCATGACGAGGAGGGAGTAGTTCACCCTCGGGGCTGAGGGTATATAGCAGTAGCTATGTGTTTGATCTCTCTCTCTCTCTCTCGTGTTCTTGATTTGGCACGATCTTGATGTACCGCGAGCTTTGCTATTACAGTTGGATCTTATGATGTTTCTCCCCCTCTACCTCCTTGTGATGAATTGAGTTTTCCCTTTGAAGTTATCTTATCGGATTGATTCTTTAAGGATTTGAGAACACTTGATGTATGTCTTGCATGTGCTTATCTGTGGTGACAATGGGATATTCACGTGATCCATTTGATGTATGTTTTGGTGATCAACTTGCGAGTTTTGTGACCTTGTGAACTTATGCGTAGGGGTTGGCACACGTTTTCGTCTTGACTCTTTGGTAGAAACTTTGGGGCACTCTTTGAAGTTCTTTGTGTTGGTTGAATAGATGAATCAGAGATTGTGTGATGCATATTATATAATCATACCCGCGGATACTTGAGGTGACATTGGAGTATCTAGGTGACATTAGGGTTTTGGTTGATTTGTGTCTTAAGGTGTTATTTTACTACGAACTCTAGGGCTGTTTGTGACACTTATAGGAATAGCCCAATGGATTGATCAGAAAGAATAACTTTGAGGTGGTTTCGTACCGTACAATAATCTCTTCATTTGTTCTCCGCTATTAGTGACTTTGGAGTGACTTTTTGTTGCATGTTGAGGGATTGTTATATGATCCAATTATGTTATTGTTATTGAGAGAACTTGCACTAGTGAAAGTATGAACCTTAGGCCTTGTTTTGAAGCATTGCAATACCGTTTGTGCTCACTTTTATCATTAGTTACCTTGCTGTTTTTATATTTTCAGATTACAAAAACTTATATCTACCATCCATATTGCACTTGTATCACCATCTCTTCGCTGAACTAGTGCACCTATACAATTTACCATTTGTATTGTGTGTGTTGGGGACACAAGAGACTCTTTTCTATTTGGTTGCGGGGTTGTTTGGGAGAGACCATCTTCATCCTATGCCTCCCACGGATTGATAACCCTTAGGTCATCCACTTGAGGGAAATTTGCTACTGTCCTACAAACCTCTGCACTTGGAGGCCCAACAACGTCTACAAGAAGAAGGTTGTGTAGTAGACATCAGGTAGCGAGGCACGTATTGTAGTGTTTCCATCAAGGGTAAGAAGATGGGGTTTTCATCATATTGCTTGAGTTTATCCCTCTACATCATGTCATCTTACTTATGGCGTTAATCCGTTCTTATGAAGTTAATACTCTAGATGCATGCTGGATAGCCATCAATTTGTGGAGTAATACTAGTAGATGCAGGCAGGAGTCGGTCTACTTGACACGGACGTGATGCCTATATTCATGATCATTGCCTTGGATATCGTCATAACTTTGCGCTTTTTTATCAATTGCTCGACAGTAATTTGTTCACCCACCGTATTATTTTCTTTCAAGAGAGAAGCCTCTAGTGAAACCTATGGCCCCCGGGTCTATTTTCCATCATATATTTTCAGATCTATAAACCAAAAAACCAAAAATTACCTCGCTGCAATTTATTTGTTTTTTCTTTGTTTTACGTTTTAGTAATCTTTTATATCTATCTCTATCAGATCTCATCCTTGGAAGTGACCGTGAAGGGATTGACAACCCCTTTATCGCATTAGGTGCAAGTGGGGCGGCTGTGGGGGCGCGCGGGGGAAGGCAGGAGCAGCGGGGGGCACGTGCGTCGGCGAGGTGAGCTACGGTGACTAGCAGCACCAGAGCGCATATCAGCGGCAGTAGCGGCAGCAGGGAGGCGACGTGCAGCTGCATGCGAGCACGCGGGTCGTGGAACACCGACGCCAGCGTGGGGCGGGCAGAGGTGACCTAGTGACGGGGGATGGAGTGCAGCAGCGGGCGCAACGGCAGCAACGAGATGTGGTCGGGGTGGCCGACGCGGCTGAGGGAGTCCTGGACTAAGGGGTCCTCGGGCGTTCGGCCTGTTATCTATGGGCCGGACTGATGGGTTGTGAAGATATGAAGGCCGAAGACTGTACCTGTGTCCGGATTGGACTCTCCTTAGCGCGGAAGGCAAGCTTGGCAACCGATTATGAAGATTCCTTCTTATGTAACCGACCCTATGTAAACCCTAGACCCCCCCCCCCCGGTGTCTATATAAACCGGAGGGGTTAGTCCGGAAAGGATATATTCATTACCATAGTCATATAGGCTAGGCTTCTAGGGTTTAGCCATCTCGATCTCGTGGTAGATCAACTCTTGTAACACTCATACTCATCAATATCAATCAAGCAGGACGTAGGGTATTACCTCCATAGAGAGGGCCCGAACCTGGGTAAACATCGTATCCCCTGTCTCCTGTTACCATCGATCCTTGACGCACAGTTCGGGACCCCCTACCCAAGGTCTGCCGGTTTTGACACCGACATTGGTGCTTTCATTGAGAGTTCCACTGTGCCGTCGACGAAAGGTTCGATGGCCCCTTCAATCGTCTATAGAGACGCTGTCCAAGGAGAAACCTTCCTTCCCAGACAGATTTTCGTGTTTGGCGGCTTCGTACTGCGGGCCAACTCGCTTGGCCATCTGGAGCAGGTCGATAGCTACGCCCCTGGCCACCAGGTCAGATTTGGGAGCTTGAATTATGTTGCGGATATCCGTGGAGACTTGATCTTCAACGGATTTGAGACCACACCGATCGCTCGCCCTCGCTCCGATGAACATGACTTAAATCTGTCATCGGATCACATCCAGGAGATGGTCCCTGTTGCTGCAACGGCCTTAGAACCGGAGCAGATCGTGCCATCCGAAGCCATAGAGTCCGCGGTGTTGGAGCCGCACACGGACTCGGCACCTCGCAATACATGCGTCAATGGAACTCTGGATTCATCTCCGGCTATAAATTCCGGACCATATATGCCTGCGGACACCGAGCTAGATCGGTTATCGATCTACGAATTCAGTGCCGCAGACATTTTTCAGTACTCACCTTTGGGCGATGTGCTAAACCCTTTAAAGAACCTGTCATTCACGGGAGACTCGCAGCTGAACTATGTCCGGTTCGAACTAGGGGCTGACGACGGAGAATTTTGTTTCCCACCCGCCACCCACTTCATAGCCATTGTTGAGGACTTAACTGACATGCCCACTCCTGGCTCCGTAGACATTGACGGTACAGATGATGATGCAGATAAGGAGGAAGGCCAAGACCCGCCAGTCACCAGGCGCAAGACGACCACCCCTTCACATGACATGTACATGATCGATACACTTAAAAAGCCTCGCGGCAAAGACAAGGGAGATCCAGTTAAAATTCCTGAGTCACGGTCTAAATTCTGGCACCCCAAACGCTGCCCCAAGTCACACCACAACGACAATGGCACTGGAGAAAATAGTACTCCGGACGGCGCCGAAAGCAATGAAGACCCTGAGGGAGAAACATTCGAGCAGGAGGAACAGAAAAACGGGCAAGCCAGCCCTGACAAAAAGGCCCTGCCCAGCGACGGTTCGAAGGACGACAACTACTTACCACTCTCCGAAGATGAGGAAAGCCTCGGGGACGAAGACTTCATCTTCCCCGAAGAGCCCCTCAAACAGGAGCGCTTCAAGCGCAGGCTGATAGCTACGGCAAGGAGCCTAAAAAAGAAGCAACAGCAGCTTCAAGCTGACCAAGACCTACTCAATGACAGATGGACCGAAGTCCTGGTCGCCGAAGAATACAACCTTAGTAGCCCAGCCAAAAGCTACGCAAAGCACATATCGCTCTACCAGTCCGATGATGGGGCGTTGGAGCCCATACCATCGTCACACAACACGACAAGTCGCCGGCAACTCCATCCGGATAAAGAGGCAACTCAAGCCAAACACCAGACTGCCCCACCTCGCCATAAAGGCAAGAACAACGCAGGCCACGATTACCCAGACAACTTGCAGAGGGACTGGGACAATAGAGCAGGAAGCGCAAGACAACCTGCTGAGGGAGCGGATCACGAAAACATGCTTCAACACGCGATGATGGCTACCTATTCGGATGTGTCACACCTCGCCGCGACCAGGCCGAAAACCACAATGGGACTCCTTCGGAGTTACGCCGCAGTGTGGCCCAACACAGAGGTGCCGCACACCCGCTTTGCTTCACTGATGAAGTAATGGATCATGAATTCCCCGAAGGATTCAAACCCATCAATATTGAATCATACAACGAGACAACCGATCCCGCCGTATGGATAGAAGATTTCATCCTCCACACCCATATGGCCCATGGAGACGACCTCCACGCCATCAAATACCTCCCACTAAAACTAAAAGGACCAGCTAGGTACTGGTTAAACAGCCTGCCTGAAAATTCCATAGGTAGCTGGAAGGACTTGGAAGAGGCCTTCCTCGATAACTTCTGAGGAACACATGTCCGGCCACCAGACGCCGATGACCTAAGTCACATCGTCCAACAGCCCGGCGAATCAGCCAGGGAGCTCTGGACCCGATTCTTAGTCAAAAAGAACCAAATCGTCGACTGTCCGGACGCGGAAGCCCTCGCGGCTTTCAGACACAGCGTCCGGGATGAATGGCTTGCATGCCACCTCGGCCAAGAAGGACCTAAATCCATGGCAGCTCTCATTGCTCTGATGACTTGCTTTTGCGCGGGAGAAGACAGCTGGCTCGCTCGTAGAAGCAATAGCGCCAGCAACTAGGGCACCTCCGAAATCCGAGACACCAACGGCAAGCCACGAGAAAGCAGAAACAACTGTCACAATGACAATGAAAGATCAGGCGACACAGCGGTCAACGCCGGATTCAGTAACCCCAAGCCCGGTCAGTGGAAGAAGCCATCCAAGGCGAATCAAGACGAACCATCGAACCTGGATAGGATATTGGACCCTGCCAGATTCATGGCCACCCCAATAAACCAGCTAATCATACCAACAGAAACTGTTGGGTCTTTAAACAGGCCGACAAGCTCAACGCCAAACACAGGGGAAGGAAGCCGCCAAGCGACAGGGATGACGGAAAGGTTCACCAACAAAAAACCGGGGATCTAAAGCAGCCTCCACCCGAGGATCAACTACCCCTAGAACGGGAATAGCAACACGGCTTCCGCCGCCCACTCCGTACACCTACAAAGTTTGTACCGCGCGTACATCATTACGCACTCAAGATACCATGGGCATCGGCGAAAGCACAATACGGACAAGCCTGCGAGCTCTCCAGTAACTTTTTTCTACATATAATTATTTATTTTCTTTTTATCTCTTCTTTCGATACCCTTTAAAAAATAGGTGACGGACAGCATAAAAATCGGAAATTGGCTCTATCGGAGTCCGGATCCGTACACCCACCTAAGGGGCTATGTCCATCAAGGATTCCCCCCACCAAGGACTGGCGACGCAGACGTGCGACAGGAGGTCCAAAATAACTTTTTGTAGACCCCACTCTCTATTTTTCGAGCCTGTACTATGCTTGTTCCTCCGCCTCCAACCCCGAGCATGTCAAATCACACGGGGTGGCTTTTATATACATATATCATAAATAATCATCGGCATATCGCTCAGTTACCACTAAACAATATCCGAACTAATCATCCGTATGGTTTTCCTGACAAATATGGCTCCTACGGTTATTTCACAGAAATTCCTTAGCCTAACCTGCCAGGGGCTCGGTGTGGGAACAAATGAGTTGCCAGTAAAAAGTCCGAACAACTCCATAGCATACTTCGGCGTCGCAAGTTTGGCCTTATATGCATCGGCTCCGAATCATTATCTTGGGTCAATAGTTGGGTTGCCCGGCTCCTGTGCTTGCTACCCTACGTTCCGCTCTATCGGCTAGGGTGGTAAAGGGAGAACTACTGCGATTGTGCCCTGGTCTAAACCAGACGAGCACCTCAGTAGAGAAAGCCGAAAACTGACTGTCATGATGCGGCGTGAGCTGGTCAACCACTTGACGACTTATTGGAATCTTTCGCGATTCTCCGTGTCACACGAGGGGTCTTTTTCAGATCAAAAATGTAAGGCACCATACGCCGCATACATACCAGGGGCTATGTCGTAGCCCCACCATAAAACTCCTATGGCTAAGTGAAAGTGTTAACGCCTTATAGTCTGATTGCCTGGTTCGCTGCATTATCACCTCCTTAATGGACCAAGACATTGGATAAAGAGTGATTAAATGCTTTTCCGAACACCCCTGTACTTCCTACGAGGGGGCTAAAGCCGACGACTGGAAAACTTTCAGATTATATCAAAACGGCTGCACATGAGGAATTCAAGCTTTCAAGCAAAACATAAATAGATTAACTATAAAAGTGTTTGTTACAATTTTCATACACCTCACTCGAACATTATGTCTTTTGAGCACTGACCCTCTACAAAGCGGGCGGCCTCTAGGACGTCTTCAAAATAATGCTCCGGTTCTGGACGACCCTTGCCTTTGGGTGGACCCTTCGTCGCAACATCGATGGCCTTCATCTTCCCCCAGAACGTCTTGACTCAGGCAAAAGCCATCCGTGCACCCTCAATGCACGTTGACTGCTTCACAGCGTCGATACGCGGCACCACATCAACAAGCCTTTGCACTAAACCGAAATAGCTATTCGGAATAGGCTCGGTTGGCCACAACCGAACTACGACGTCCTTCATGGCAGCGCCGGACATCCTATGAAGTTCGGCCCATTGGGACATTTGTTCATTGAGCAGCAAAGGGCGCTTGGATGCACCAAACTGCGACCAAAAAAGCTTCTCTGTTGCATATCCATCTCGCGCTTGGTAATACTGCGCCGCATCAGTAGAACTCTTCGGAAAGTCCAAGAACTCGTCCGGAGAACTCCATACTTGGTTGAGCTGGGCATAGTTCGGGTCGCCGAACTTAGTTTGCAGCAGAAAGGGCTTTCCAGCCGCAATCTCCCTCGCCTGTCGAACCTCCTCACGGGCCGCTCTGCATTCCGACCACGCTCCTCTCGCCTCTTGTAAGGCCTTCTCCAGATCAACCGTTAAGGCTTCACTCTCCTTTTCCAGAAATTCACAGCGGCCGGTAGCATTCTCCAGCTCGAGCGTCATCGTGGATATGTTCTCCTCATCTTGGCGCCGTGCAGCTCGTTCGGCTTTTAATTCAGCCAATGCCTTTTCGGCAGCAGCATTGCTACGCCAGGCCTGCTCCTTGGCCCGGGCCAGCTCCGCTCGAAGAACTTCAACGGCGGCAGCACCATCTGCAGCCAAAATTTTAGCATCATGCTTATACCACAAAAATGTACGAGGATTGCCCCGAATACATACCTTGCGACTCGTCAAGACGCATATTGATTAAAGCAAGATCATCCCCTGCCACATCAAGCTTCTGCTGCAAATCGGCAATTTCCATAGTCTGGGAAGCGGCCAAGAGAGAAGAAGCCTGTGTTAAGAGTTGATCAGGTTAGTCCTCAAACAGTCCTTTTTGATCCTCCGTTTTGCTTCCCAGCGGAAGCCAACCCGAGTATTAGGGACTACTACCTATACACAGGCGCATCTTTGTAAATGAAACATAGCTAAAAACATTAGGTTGCAAACCTCGAAGCCCTTCAGTAGGCTCATGAAGGCTTCATTTAATCCGCTCTTCGCGGACGAAATCTTCTCAATCACTGTACCCATCAAGGTACGTTGTTCCCCCGAGACAGATGCTTTCCGCAACATGTCCCGCAATATATCCGGAGTCTCCGGGTTCCCCGAGGCTGCCCCAAAAGCACAATCATCCTTTGAAGTAATTGGCTCACCCGTCTTCAAAATCTCTGGCGGCTGTGAACCAGAGAGGCCGGGGCTTCGGTTATCATCAGCCCTAGAATCCCGGATGGTCGGAGATCCACCTTTGGGCACTGCCTCTTCTGCCCCCCGGTTTAAAGGGGCCCTCCGCGATGACACTTCAGAGTCATCCGCCTTATGGGCGAGGAGGCCGGAGGAGGCGTCTCGCTCTCCATCATCTCTGGGAGGAGACTCCCCGAAGAAGAGGATCGCCCCGAACAATCCTGTGCCGACCTGTAAAAATGCATAAATGTGTTACGTGTATCTTTGGTAACAATAATGGAGCGGAACACTATCAAAGTACTCCGAATTCTCTTATGGTTAGGTCGAGGGCTTGTCCCCTTGTTGGAGCTGCTCAACGGCATCGCTTTCCAAACCCAAGCCGGTCGACGGTGGCATCTTGCCCTTCTTGGGAGATCGCCCCTCCCCATCTTCGGAGGCGGCCCTTTTCCTCCTGTTCGGAGAAGGGATACTGGGTCCTTTTCCGCCTCCGTCTTCGGGCGAGGAAAGGTCGATTTGTCCAGATTCAGTGTCCGACTTACCTCCGGAACCAAGGTCATCTTGGATCTTTTCGCCCTCCCCTACCGGTGCCTGGTATGGCACCGAGGCCAGCATCCTTGTCAACACAGGAGTAGCTGAGTCCTCGGGAAGGGGAGCCGGACACCTAATCAATTCCACCTTCTTTATACAGCCTTGAAAAAGGATGATATTGTTGGTATCTTGCCACTGGGTATCTGATTATGAAGTATTTGGTAAACGAGTACTTATTGGGGTGTCCGAATGGTTGCAGTCAAGGCCGACATCTTCGGTGGTGTCCGGCCATTGCCTTCGTTTCCCGAAGACTAATCTCCACATTCCTTCATGTGTTGTGCCGAAGAAGTTCTGAAGAGTCTGTGGCCCTTCTGGATTGAACTCCCATAGGCGGAGAGGCCGTTGCTGGCACGGCAGGGTCTGACGAACTAGCATTATATGAACGAACGCTGGCTACGTCTATGTCCCTCTCAATGAGGCTTCAGATGCGACTTTGCAGAGTTCGCACATCATTCGTTAATCCCCAGTCTAGCCCCTTATTAATCCATGATGCAAGTTGAGTTGGAGGGCTGGGTCGAAATGCGGGCGCGGTCGCCCACTTGGAGCTGCGGGGCTCGGTCATATAGAACCACCCCTGCTGCCACAGATCGGAAGATTTGGCGAAGGATCCTTTCAGCCAAACGGCGCTAGCAAGCTTGCTCACTGTAGCGCCGCCGCACTTGGCCTACTCCCCCTCTACCACTCGCGGCTTTACATCAAAGGTCTTGAGCCACAAGCCGAAATGCGGAGGAGTTCAGACGAGGGCTTCGCACGTAACAATAAACATCAAGATAAGAAGAATAGAGTCCGGGGCCAAATCGTGGAAGTCAAGCCCGTAATAGAACATGAGCCCTCGGACGAAGGGGTTAAGTGCAAACCCTAACCCGTGGAGTAAGTGGGACACGAACACGACCCTCTTGCCGGATCTGGGGGTGGGAATAACCTGCCCCTCGGCAGGAAGCCGATGATGGATTTCAGGAGTCAGGTACCTCGCCGCCCGAAGCTTTGCGATATCTTCCTCCGTAATAGAGAAGCTACCCACCGGCCTTGACGGCTAGATCCAGACATGATTGGGGCTGGTGGCGACCGTAACCTGGGTGTTGGAACTCGGGGTAGCAGGGGTTGAGGAAGAGGCAAGCGTGGAAGAAAAAGACGGGTTTGTACCCCTATATAAAGGTTGCAAATATCAAACGTCTCCTCTCGGGCCTCAAAAACTTGCTTGTTTCCAAGGAGTTGTGCCCAAGCGACGGTTGGGTTGCCCACGTGCGGGTCGACAGGAATCCCCTAAAAAAGGGAGGCACGATCTCCGTTTGGATAAGATGCGCCAATAAGGCCACGTCCTGGGACGTGGGGTGACGGGCCAGCTAAAACGGTTCGCAAGCAAAGGCCGGGCAGGCGTGGGGTCATATTACCAAAAAGTGGTCGGTGGGTTGAACCCATGAAATATTATATCCTCTACGGTTGTGCATACAAGCCCGGATACAATCATTACATCTGAAGATTAACTAGGAGTTCAGAAGGGGGAACCCGCCTTGCAATGCCGAAGACAAGCAGCGTGCTGGACTCCTCGTCATTGAACCCAGGTTCAGGGGCTACTGAGGGAGTCCTGGACTAAGGGGTCCTCGGGCGTCCGGCCTGTTATCCATGGGTCGGACTGATGGACTGTGAAGATATGAAGGTCGAAGATTGTACCTGTGTCCGGATTGGACTCTCCTTGGTGTTGAAGACAAGCTTGGCAACCGATTATGAAGATTCCTTCTTATGTAACCGACCCTATGTAAACCCTAGATCCCCCCGGTGTCTATATAAACCGGAGGGGTTAGTCCGGAAAGGATATATTCATTACCATAGTCATATAGGCTAGGCTTCTAGGGTTTAGCCCTCTCGATCTCGTGGTAGATCAACTCTTGTAACACTCATACTCATCAATATCAATCAAGCAGGACGTAGGGTATTACCTCCATAGAGAGGGCCCGAACCTGGGTAAACATCATGGCCCCTGTCTCCTGTTACCATCAATCCTTGACGCACAGTTCGGGACCCCTACCCGAGATCCGCCAGTTTTGACACCGACAGCGGCCAGGTGCATGCGGCCACGCGAGGTGCGGGCAGGCGTGCACGGAGGCAAGGTATGGTGCAGTCATCGGTGAGAGGGCGCGACTAGGAGGGCGCGGGCACTTAAGGCAGCGTCTACGGCGGGGAGGCGGAAGGGGGAATAGAGGGGTCGACGAAGGGCTTCACAGAGGGTGCGGCGATGGCTCGACGGAGGCGGGGAGGCAGCGGTCGCGGTGGATCGATGGCACAGAGTGGTGGTCGAAGCCGGAGAAGAATAGGACGATGGCGAGGTTCCACGACGATCCAGCTTGCGGGACTCCACCTAGACGAGGAGGAGGAAGGCGTGCATCCCTGGATGTGTTTCGGTGGTTTGGGGAGGCTCCGGGCTATGATGACCCACAAGTATAGGGGGTCAAACGTAGTCCTTTCAATAAGTAAGAGTGTCGAACCCAACGAGGAGATGAAGGAAATGATAAGAGGTTTTAAACAAGGTATTTTCTGCAAGCACTGAAATAGTCGGTAACAGGTTGTTTGATAGCAAGATAATTTGTAACGGACAAGTAACAGTATCGGTAAATAAAGTGCAGCAAGGTAGCCCAATCCTTTTCTGGCAAGGGACATGCCAAAACGGTCTCTTATAATAAGCAAAGTGTTCTTGTGGGCACACGTGAATTTCATCAAGTCACTTTCATCATGTTGGTTTGATTTGCGTTCGCTTTCGCTACTTTGATAATTTGATATGTGGGTGGACTGGTGCTTGGGTGCTGTTCTTATTTGAACAAGCCTCCCACTTATGATTAACCCCCTCGCAAGCATCCGCAACTATGAGAAAAGTATTAAGATAAAATCTAACTATAGCATTAAACATTTGGATCCAAATCGGTCCCTTACGAAGTAACACATAAACTAGGGTTTAAGCTTCTGTCACTCTAGCAACCCATCATCTAATAATTACTCCACGATGCATTCCCTTAGGCCCAAATATTGTGGAGTGCCATGTAGTCGACGTTCACATGACACCACTAAGGGAATCACAACATACATATCATCAAAACATCAAACACATATCAAGCTCACATGATTACTTGCAACACGACTTCTCCCGTGACCTCAAGAACAAAAGTAACTACTCACAAATGACATTCATGCTCAAGATCAGAGGGGTATTAAATAGCATAATGGAGCTGAGCATATAATCTTGCACCAAATAAACCATATAGTAACCAATTACAAGATGTAATCAACACTACTAGTCACCACAGGTACCAATCTGAGGTTCTGATACAAAGATTGAACACAAGAGATGAACTAGGGTTTGAGAGGAGTTGGTGCTATTGAGGATGTTGATGGAGATTGCCCTCCCAAAGATGAGAGGGTTGTTGGTGATGACGATGGCTTTGATTTCCCCCTCCGGGAGGGAAGTTCCCCTCGCGAAGTCGCTTCGCCGGAGGGCAAAAGTGCTCTTGCCCAAGTTCCGCCTCAAGACGGCGACGCTCAGTCCCAAAAGTCCTCTCCTTATTTTTTCTAGGTCAAAATGACTTATATACTAGAAGATGGGCACCGGAGATGGGTCGGGCTGGCCACAACCCACCAGGGCGCGCCTGGGGGCCTGGCGCACCCTGGTGTCTTGTGGTCACTAGGTGCCCCCCTCCGGTAGTTATTTTCTCTAGTATTCTTCACATATTCCAAAATAATTCTCCGTAAATTTTCAGCTTGTTTGGAGATGTATATAATAGGTATCTCTGACGTAGCTTTTTCAGGTCCAGAATACCAGCTGCCGGTATTCTCCCTCTTTTGTGTAAACCTTGTATATTATGAGAGAAAAGACATTACAATTACTCCATAAAGAATTATTATGCATAAAAGAATTATAAATAACAATAGGAAAACATGATGCAAAATGGACATATCAACTCCCCCGAGCTTAGACCTTGCTTGCCCTCAAGCGAAAAACCGATGTCGAAAAACATGTCCACATGCTTAGAGAGAGAGGTGTCGATAAAAACAAAATACAGACATAACTTTATCACATAACTTCTCATGAGCAAGTAACAATTCATCACAACATCGAAGTAAAAGCATAAACTCTATTGAAAACCAACAAAATATGTTCTCAGTCAACTTTGCAACTACAATTCATCATCTTTTCTGGAAGGGTCTTATATCGGAGCCTTTTGGCAAGTCCACATACTCAACCATCATTTAATATTCCATGATTGCTAACAGTCACCGTATACCCATGAGCAAAAAGTTTCAACCGGACACACAGAAAGATAGGGGCTTATAGGTTCGCCTCCCAACGTATTCACCTCAAGGGTGGTGTCAACAATAATAAGTCATGCTCACTCATATCTGGATCAAAGGGGGGGGGGCGAGCACACGACACGTCATGAACCTCTTGCTCTATGTGGGGACCTCTGCGATTTTCAATGCATGCACCACATCAATGTTGTGCATTGAGCCGGGTATTCAACACATATGCATGCATCACACACACCCGTAAATATGTTCCGGACACACGCATGCAATGGTTGTCTTTGGACACACTCTCACTCGCTTGGTTATGGGCGGCAAGCCTATATATATTCATGGGCCCGTGTGGACGTCTATCATTTCGACCAATGACGAGAAAGGTTACCAGGGTGGATTCTTATTCTTTGCTTCGAGTTACCGTAAAGTAGGTGACCTAAGGGATGGCAATGGGTAGGGTATGGGCGGGTACAACCTCCTTCTACCCAAACCCATACCCATAAAAACTTTTTATACCCACCCACTTCAATACCCATGGGTATAAACTGACACCCATGCCCATACCCATCGGGTATCCTATACCCAATGGGTATCCATTGGGTACAATATATAGCATTCAAATTCTTAAGAGGTAGAGAAATGAGTTCAAAATTCAAGTGATCATGGTAGAGTAGTATAGCATGTATGTGGCCTCCTCCAGTGGGTGGCCTCTTGGAGGCATCAAGGGAGTATGAGCAGTAGTTGGTGGAAGGCCGACGTAATGGAAGGCGGTGGTGGGAATTGGGGATCACTGGATCGAGTGTTCGACAAGAGTCTGGTAGCGAAGAGTCGATATTTCATCTTTTTGAGGAGTCACATAGGACGTATGAGGAGTGGCGAGCAGGTGATTATGAGCCTATGAGCTATGCGGAATACGAGATTTAGGGTTGGACCATATGAGTTGGATATTAACCCCACATGTTATAGGAGTTATTTTCCTTTATAAATTTTTTCTGGGTATCCATTGGGTTACCCATGGGCACAATTTCTTACCCATGCCCTACCCGTATATTTTGCGGGTATGGGTACCCATTACCCGTGGGTAGAAAATCTCTTCAAGTCTTGCCCATACCCATTGTTTTCGGGTAGGGTACCCGCGGGTACCCACACCCATGGGCAAAACTGCCATCCCTCCAAGCCTAATTAGGTTTGAGTGCATGCTACGTGTCGTGAACCCTCGCTCAGTGTGGGGATTTTACGGTTCCAAAGCATGGTGCCACATCAAATTTGCGCATTGGGTATTCAAACACCACACATACCACTTCCATATACATACTTGGGCCACATGCACAGAGCGGGTTTGTCTTCATACAATACTCCCTCACAAGGTTATCAGCGACAAGCTAGCCCATTTTGCGGGGCCATGTGGATGTCCATCACTTTGACCAACTACGAGCGGGAGAGGTTGTACGACCAAGTTTGATTCTGCTTGGTCCATGTTACAGTACGTCTTGGTGAGATGCCCTCCCCACAACATGTGTGTGTGAGGGGGGGGCTACTTCGCACTACCTGCAACCTCCGTGAAGTCGGGGAAGTACGGTTAATTTGCGAGGCACATGTGCCACATCAAAGTTGTGAATGGTAGTTAAATATCACACCACACCCTTTTCATACATATAGTAGGGCCACCCGCAGGTGGTTCGTATGTGGTCTCACCCATCTCGCGCCACGAAACACACATTTTTGGGTCGGCACATGGTCCACCTTTGTCGGAAAGCGAAAGGGGAAGTTTGACTATATATATGATGGACTCCTATAGGTTTTGTGTTACGGTAGGGTGAGATTTCAGACCTAGCTATTTGGGGGCATGCATTGGTAGCTAGGATTCCCTTACCGCCGACATGAAGTGGGGTTCATAGGGGTGGCTGACTAGGAATACTGTGCTTTTGTGCGACAGGTGCCACATCAAAGTTGTGCATTGGGTATTCGAACATCAAACCACCCTTCTCATAGATATATTTGGTCACATGCAAGTGTGTTCGTGTTCTGAACCTTTCTCGGGTTATTCTTTTTGCCAAATTTATAAACATCACACGAGTTGGATGCAGAAATCGTCCGTGATTGGGGACACAACATACACGCTTCATCCAGACTACCCGTGTGCCACGCACGTGCCCCTGCAGTCACTCACATCAGCACAGTAGATTGGGCTCCATGATGCTTACCTCCCGCTCTCGAAAATATCTACTGCCTCGTAATCTCGAAAATATCTACCGCCTGGAGGGTTTTTATGTTTGATAGCACACGATTAGTATGTGTGGACCGTGTACGAAGTCTGTTACTCCCACTCCGCTTCAATTCCTTGATTCAAATTTTCAGTAGCTTCGCCTTGTTAGTCTCGCCTCTGCATCCCTCGCAATCTGCCCACCCTTGACCCAAATTTTCAGTAGCCCCTCATTTTACTCCCGCCTCTGCATGCCTTGCAATCTCAAAAATATCTGCCCGCCCTTGATCCAAATTTTCAGTAGCCCGGCATTTTACTCCTGCCTAGTAAAATTTTCACTTTCTGCGGTATTTCCTCAAACACCACCTTACCCCCCCTCCACACACACCCCCAAAACCTCCGCTCACAAAGACACACACCACCCCTCCCTCGCTTGAAACCATCGCCGCCGCCTCCATCCTCAACCTCTGCCCGTGTGCCGGGGAGCTCGAGGAGCCAATGGACCAAAAGAGGTTTATCGTGGTCTCTTCGCCTGATGCGGCGAGGTGGCCACCGAGGTGTCCCCGTCGTCCTTCGTGGGATCTTTGTCGATCTGCCATCGCCGGTCGCCCGATACGCTCGCCGTCGCGCCCCTACGCGGGTTTGAGGACTTCCACGTCCTTCCTCAGGCCCGACTGCTGACGAGGTCCTACCTCGGGGTCCGGCAGCGGCGGTGGGGGACGTGGGTCACCGAGATTATGGATCGAGTGACCCACACCCGCCGGTGGCTCGGTAGTTTCCACATGGCCGAGCTCGCGCCCATGGAGTACGACCGTTGGCAGGTCCGCTACCACGGCGCGGTGGCTAGGCTCAATTTCCCCTTCGGCACATGTCCGGTCGACCTCGTACTGCCAGAGCTAGGGGTGGTGAGCTCGGCTATGGTGCAAGATGACTGCTAGGCGTGGGAGTGCCTCGAGACCGAGGTCACCGCCGAGGCCTACATGCAAGAGCTCCGCCGGTAGCCCCCGGAGCTCGTGAAGGCGGAGCGGATGATCTTTGCCGGCGCAGAGGGCGGCGAGGTTATCGTGCTCTCCTCTGATGACGAGGTCGAAGGCGGCGAGGATGGCGGCGAGGTTATCGTGCTCTCTTGTGATGATGAGGTCGAAGGCGGCGAGGATGGCGGCACGGAGGGCGGCGAGGACGGCGGTGCGGAAGGCAGCGAGGATGAGGAGATCAACGTCGACGAGTGGAGGAGTGTCTTCCCCAACGACCCCGACGATGGCACCAGCCTGGACCCGGCTCGCGGCACACCGTACCTGACGAGGAGAGATTGGCTCGACCTCAATTTCGACCGAAAGTAGTTTAGTTTAGTTTAAATTTATGTTTTATGTTCGGTTATGCAAAACTATCTATGTTTATGTTTGAATGCATGCTACTTTCGGTTGAACTTGCTTTGAACTTGATCAAATTGAAGTTTACAATGTTAAGTTTAGGGCATCGACTAGAAACGGCCAAAAATCCATCCTACCACCTGGGGGTAGTTAGCACAAATGTCTCATATACTACCATGTGGTAGTATGTATTCTACTTTATCATTTTAAGTATGTTCATATACTATATACAATATACTCCAAAGTGGGTCACATGAAAAATTGCAAGTTAACCCATGATTTTTATTATATTTATGAAATACATACATATTTATACGTAAAAAAGAGCATACTGAAAATACGATACATATTACCAAAAAAGTAGTATATATACTACCTAAACATTTTTATATAGTACATACTACGTATACATACTTTTTGATTTTATAGATACTACATACAACATACAAAACTCAAGTGGTGGTAACTACCACCGGTGGTGGATAAAATTTGGCCTATATATCCACTAAGGGTTTTAGTCCATTAACTTTTAAAGGATCGGCTAGAGATAGCCTTATGACTTGTTTATTTCAGTTCTTCACAATGTGATGCTCTATATGTGCAATTATTTGCCATGCAGTTTAATTTCATCAATAAGAGTTTCAACAATATAATTATGAATTACGATATTTGGTTGTTGTTAAAGATGTTGCAGTTAACATGCCTTTTTGTTTTTTTAACAATAACTAGTGTACTTTAGACCTGCACAATATCAGTTTGAATGACTATATTTGTTTGTTTTTAAATGTTATGCCTGTTGCAGTTAACATACCTTTCCACTTCTTGTTTTGCTTAACTAGCGTGCTTAAACCTGCACACTGGAGCTATCATTTGTAGATTATGTTGTCTACCATGGATATATTTGGTTGATATTTAGCCTGTTGTGCTTAACATACCTTTATATGTATTCATACAGGACAATTTTGAGAATAGTGTCGTTTTCCATCAATGTTAGTTTCATCGCATTACTTATTATACTCACTGTTCAGGGTATCGGTAGCTGGTACCATATAGCCTAGGGGTTGATAAGGGATTAATCATCGAATCGGACATTTCACTGAATATATCTATAACACATTTATCGATAGGTTAACTAGGGTCGTATTTAATATGTTTGAGGCTACATAGCAACATGCATTGTACTGAATGATTAAATATGCAATCCCAGGCTACATCGCAACAAGGAAGGGTGTTACCTTAATATTCTGATGATGTCTAGATATACATGTAATAAGATCTTATATAAGGGGATGGAGGGAGTGTTGTACTACATCATTTTACAATTTTTGTTTAGCTTCTATATTAATTTGGTGCTCTTAGGTACATATGTCATTACCAAATATCCACACTTCGACACTTTCTGCGTATGGGACAATGAGATATTCATGAACTAGCATCAAGTGAGAAAATTGATAAAGATTATTATTAAAATGGGTCAAAAGATGTCAATCAAACTATTTGTTTACACTTTATGCAAGACAACAGTGAACTTCAGGATGGTAAGTAAAAACTCTATAGCCTTCTTTTTACTGCCCATAATGAGTTGTGTTAGATGACAATGTCTGAATCTTTTTTCCTTTGTAGTGGATCCTGAAGCAGTTTACTCAAGATTACCTCTTAAACTACATGATTGGTGGCTGACCATCACAGGGGGTTCGACTAGCGTCGTGCGTGCCTTCTGCATCGAGGAGAGCACAATAGGGCCATTCCGCTTCACCTTGTTTAGCAACCAGAATGTCTCTCTCCTCTTTCTTTACCATCTGTAATAGTACAAGTATACAACCCGGGTTCATCATTCTTTATTTGGTGCTTATGTAATTCTTGAACATATGTACCTGTGAATCAAACAATGCATTGGTTGTTTGAACCTGATGGATATGAATAAAGCTATAGCCTACTTTTAAATTTAAATTAGGTACAATTTTAAATAACAACAATTAAATTACGGTGAAATTACGGTCTGCAGGTCATTACGGCGCACACAGTCTATAAAGCATAGCGCGTGTGATATACATCATAATTTGACACGGTTCATGGAGAAGAAATGTGTATAACCATGCACATAGTTGCCGTTTGCAAGCGTATGTGATGACAGACAATATCACAAACAGAGCGGGAAAACTAAATGTGTGTGATTGTCGACCTATCGTACACGGTTTACAATCATGAACTGTTTGTGATGTGCTAGGCATCATAAACGTAGAGCAAGTTTGTTACGTGCCTGAAAAAATCCCGTGCCTGGACTGCGCTTGGTTTTAGGTAAAATCACAGAGCTCCGACTGTGATGGCAATGCGAGCACAAATGAGTAGAAAGGATGAAGCATTTGGAATATTCGAGATATCAAAAACAGTTTTATAGGGACAACTGTATGCATCAAGGCTCCCTATCCCCGACGGTTTCTAGGTCGTGAGGGAAGGACCCCCTATCGCAGTCACTCACTTGACGATGGTTCAAAACACCACTGCGGAAAGGGGTTAAAAACCGTTTGTATAGCACGACGTTTGTACCAGTGCCTTTTAATAGTATTGGCTTTCCTATGGACTCAATGTGATTTTGGATCACTAAAATAAAGATGAAGAGTCTTAAGCTTTTGCCAATATTTGTCTTTAGCGTTCTGAGGCGTCCACATCTCTAGTCCATGCCATGTCATTCATTGAACTTCCTGAAATATTTATCTTGAATGGATATTAGTTCAATGAGCTATATGTTGTTATGAATTACCAAAATCACCCGGGGATTATTTGCACTTTCAACCGTATATGAAGCGTTACATAAATTATGGCGATCAAAAGGCATATGAGCACCCTATTAGAGTGCCACTTTAGGCTAAAGTCACTATTTCAAAAAGAAATTGAAGTGAAAAGCCTCTTGGCACTTTATTGCGAAAACGACAGAGTTACATCATTCAGTACATGGATAATAAAAACGGAGGTGGATCATTATCCCACAAATACATTGTATTATTGTCACGAGCATGTCTCGCTAAAAATGTGTCAAGCCATTGGCTTCCCTAGGACAGTACTGAAATCGAATAGATGATATTCCATGAGCAATTTGGAAGCAATTTGCCATGATAGCTGAATATGGTGCCAAAACATCACTGACTCCATTACATGTATTGATGATCTCCAAACTATCAGCTTCCACGATAACTCTCAAGCAAGCAATATCCTATAATAGTTGGAGGCCCCTCCGAATTGCCATAGCCTTCGCTGCAGGGTTAGATGCGTGATCAAACACTTCGGCTACCCCCGCCAAAGCTTCTCCCCTACTGTTCCGAAGAACATCCGCATCTGTGTTCATTTTGTACGTGCCTACAGGAGGTTTCTCCCAATGGAATTTGCTCTCGTGATGGTGAGGGGTCTTCACAACGGAATTTGCTGTTATCACACTCATTGCAAAAGTTGTGCTTGATGGAGGTTTGACCCTAACTTCCTTCTTTTTTTCTCTTCTCTCCCACCAAATATACCATGCAGCGACCGCCACAGTTTTTTGTAGTCCCTATTTCGATGGTTATTGTGCCAATCGGTCTGATATGATCACGCTAGAGTTGCTCTAGCCTAATGCATCGCAACCTCCTTTTCTTTTTTGAACACCACAAGCTGGACGCGGATTATGGGAACATGATTGTATGCGCACCCCTTATGAATAGTAAATTCAAAAACTTAAAAAAAAAATAGTAAATTTGGAAAAATACTAGAAAAATAAATTAAAAAGGCGAATGTTTTTTGTAACATGCCTAGTCGACTGGTATACCCATGTATGAAGTTTCATGAATAAACGACATATATGGTATTCTGGGAAGAAATGACAAAATCGAAGCATATTAAAAAAACTAGTAAGGTCTCCATTGTATTTTCTTCAATAAGTATATCATCAGTGCCAATACTTCACGAAACTTCACACATGAGTAGAATGGTCGACCAAGTTTGATACCCCAAAACTTTAGATTTTTTTTTAAATCAAGTATATTATCAAATTTACTATTCACGTAGATGCGCGTGAAATCATGTTCATTTTTGTATTTGCAGTCACAAGTCTCTCTTTCTAGCAAGGTTTAATTCACTTTTCTCGATATAAATGTTGTACGCAGCACCCACTACGCCTTATTAATTCGGCGACGCGTGAATCATGACCCACTGTGTCCCCATCCCGACCCAATCCAGCCGCTTCGACCCAATTTTGAATCCACGCCCCGTCCGTGGCGAGCAGCCAGCCCCGCCAGCTCTGTGGAAATTTCAGATATGTCCTCGGATGGACTACAGCATAAAAAGCTGGACGTGGCAATCCAAGCCACCGGTGGAGCAGGCGGATGGACGGTGGGGTGCGTGGGGAGTAGACGGACCGCAGGAGTCTGGTGGTTTTGCTGTCAGCCCGTCCACATGCGTGTGGCCTGGTGGTGGTGGATGAGAGACAAATCTTAACGAGTACGCGACAGAGCGAGCAGCTGGGAAACTCGGAGAAATACAATCCACTTGATTTTCTAAGAAATAAATTTAATCAGGACATGTTTGATTTTTTATTTTTTATTTTGCAGGGAAGGACACGTTTACTACTACTAAGACTAGTCATCCGATAACTTGCACCGTTACACGACAATCTCTCTTTAATAATAAAGCACGGATTGACTCCGTGGGTTCACCGTAACAATACGTTTTCTTTTCATGTCATAATACGCTTTTACAAAATCGTAATATAAACAAGGTGGTACTAATTTGGGGTACGCACTAAAGATTTTTGTCAAAATTCCTTATTAGAACGTTCTTTCGCTCACGGGCTTGGTCGCTTGGGCCTGGGTAAAAAGGAAAATAGACGAGCAAGCAATCCTTCGACACACGGGCGAGCAGTTGACTAAAAAAAGAGAAGCACAGGAGCACGACCTCGGCGCACAAGATAAGGAGGTGAGCGCTCTGCATGGCAGAGTCGCTCCCGTGTCGGGGCGCCGGCAGGAGGCCCCACGGCGGCGGTGAGCCGCGGAGGAGAAGAAGGAGCGCCAGGGAGGGGGACGCTCCCGTGCTCCCATTCTCCCCCCGTCTCGCTCTGCCAAGGAAGGAAGGGCATGGCCCTGCGAGCGGACGCGACGAGGCTCGCGTCCTCCAGCCTCCGCCGCCGCCACGGCCACCTCCTGCCGGCAGCCGCCACCAGCTTCAGTACACCCCTCTTCCTCGCCGCCCCCTCTCTCGTGGCCTGCTTGCCGCTCACCGTCCGTCTCATTCCTCGTCAGGATTCAAGCAGGTGCGCGAGGACGAGAAGAGCAAGCTGGTTGGAAACGGAGAAGATGTTCAGGCGCGGCGCGGCGGGGGAGCAGCAGAGGTTCAGGCGCCGCGCGGCGGGCGGAGCAGGAGAAGTTCAGGGGAGGTGCCAGCGGAGCAGGAGAGGTTCATGGGTGGTGGAGCAGGAGAGGTTCATCGCCGGTGCCCTTGTCACCGAACGGCCATCCTTGCTGCGCTTGATGGAGGACAGAACGGGAAACATTTTCTGGTGGGTACGCCGGCCACGGGCGCGCTTCGCTGTGACCTGTCCGCCGCCGCCAATCCTCTCCGGCCTCCTCCGTATCCTTATCAATCTCGGACGAGCTATTCCCGTGTCGTGATTTGGATGGACAATAGGAGGCCGTGTCCTTCTCGAACACCAAGCAATGGAGTGCCCGACCCAGATTTGAGTTGTTTGCTATAAGAAGGAGCGGTCCTCGGCCAAAATCTCCATCAGATTGCGTCCTTGGACCATAAGCTCCATCAAAGCCCGTCCAAATTGCTTTTTTTGACGCAACGTGCAATGTCGCCGTCGAGTTCGCCGGAGGAGGAAGTGCCGAGTTCGCCGGAGGAACAAGACCATCTGTCCAACCGTCCAATTTCGCATGCCTCGGCTACACCAGAGGTAATGTATCGCCTTCATATTCACTGGATGAAATCCCCTGTTTGTCCCCTGTCTCTTGTCTCCGATTTTGTTCTGTAGCCAGACTGAAATAAGGGACACTGCTTAATTTATAAAGCATGAGAAAACTGATGGAGGATGGTTAGTACACCAGCAAATTTTTGTAAGCTCAAGTTTGTAGACTGATTTAGTAGTCTCTGTGATTGCTACATGCAAGTCAGTTTAGAGTTTCTGAGGGGAACGGCCTGGACCATCTTTTCTTGTGATCTGAATTATGATGTACTAGGACATAGCCACAAGGGTTATTTCTTGTGTTGGCAAGTAATCTTAAGACTTTTTTCCCCGGGTGATTCGTAAGACAGATTACCCTATACAATTCACAGTTTTAGTATCTCTTATGCACCTAAATATATTTTAATTGGAAAAAAATTCAGGTTTCCGCAGGTTTTGACTTGACTAACAAATTTAAGTGAATTTGTTATTCCTTTTTGTGCTCTTCTTTTTATTACTCAAATAAATCTGTAATTTAGCCAGGCTAACATCAATGGGCTGCAGGCCATAACTATGCTAGCTTTATATTGCTGAATGTAGGAGCTTATTTTTTTTCTTTTTAGTTATTCACTAATATTGGGCAGGGCATCTGAATGAACCAATTCGTGTTGAAAACAGAAACATGTCTATTTCATGCACCTATTTTCAGTTGACAATATACTAAATAATTGCACAGTGAAAAACTACAGAAAACGCTCTTAAGATGCGATAGTTTTGAACACAGATGAGATGTTCACTGAAACATGTCGGTTTCAGGCAGCTATAATTCAGAATTCTTTGCCAAACTGTAACGTTTCAGCCATTCAGAAACATTGCCCATGATGTTAATATGTTGACTAGGGGCCTTTTGTAGAAACTAAAGTGTGGCATCTCTTTTCATGGTTCAATAGAATTAAGTGTCTGGAGTCACTTCATATTCAGAATTGCCCTGCCATCCATGCAATAAATAAAAAAGTGATTTGGTCTGGTTTTCATGTCTCTTCTATGTATGCGCGTGCAGGTGGCAAAGGCGTCCAATCCAACTCAGGTGGAGGCCAAGGAGGTTCGGCTCTCGGACCTTGCACCAATGATGCTGGATGATACCGACGTGGAGACTGTAAGTTTCATATATTTAGTCTGGGACGTTTCTTCCCCTTATTTTGTCGTCAAAACTGAAAAGGAGTGAGGCTAATTCGCCAAATGTCGATGTGTTCATCAGCCTGTATGCTCTCAATCTCCTGGCAGATGGATATCATGGTTCTCTGACCTTCGATCACTTTATTCTACATTTACATGATATATTGCTTCTAGCCGATGAAATTTGGTCCACATTTATGTGCGTATAATAGACTTGTGATCACAGGACTGCTAGCTTAAAGTTTTTTAGATTATGTAAATGGGTTATTTAGTTGTCTGCTCTTGTAAGCTGAAGAAGGGAGGTCTATTTAAGATTAAGGGAGCTGACAGTTTTCAGGTACTTTCCTTTACACAAACAGGCTTGCCTTGGTCATTCAAACAAAAAAATTACCTCAAAAAGTTTCAGGCCAACAAAAGATGTAGGGTCTTCTGAAGTTAGTAATTATATAAAATTTCACATATTTGGTAACAAAAGGACTGGCATGCTTAGGTGTTTTGTATATTTTTCAGAGCATGCTAATAATCTGACACATCGTTCTCTTGAAACAGGTTGATGTCGAGATAGATTTTGAACTGACATCAATCGACATCGCCGTTCCTTTCGATCCTTCTTGACTTTTGGACGTGGAGAAGCACTGCCGGGAAGCGGGTGCATCAGTTCATGGCGGCATACGGCCATTAGGACTTATTGTCCTAACCTCTGACAACATGGAGGAGCACACTGCTGTTCACTTCTGGGTTACAAGTCAGAGCAGAACTACATGATACTCATGTGCTCTGATCTAAGAAGGTTAATGCTTATGGTTTTTTCCTTAATGCTTTATTTATATCTAAAAATGTCTAAAGAGTAAAGAGAATTATTTTCTTTTCTTTGCACAGTTCTTCATTGAGACCAGGACTATACACACCAGCCAATGAAGGCTTCTTTGAATTTGATCTTGAAAAGGAAAAGAAGATATCTCTGAGAACTCTGGTGAGTTTGGGAAGCTATTTCATTTCTCGTGTTGTTCACTTCATGCACTTTGTGTCAGAATTGGACATGAATGATGCGCCATGAAGATTGATCCGTCAGCGGTGGAGAGCTTCGACAGTGGCAGGGTCTGCATCATGGCCAGAGCTTATACCGTAGCGGTTGTTGACAACGGGGCCCACATGTATGCCTTCAACAACGGCAGTACCACGGTCAGAGCACATAAACAGGGGAAAAATAACTGCTCATTTCCTTGACCTCTAGGATTCATATATTATAGTTTACTATCAGCGTTAGTAAGGAATTGTCAACGTTACCTCCCTGCCAAGTATTGCATATTTAGTACGTGCAAGTCTGCTAAGGGGCCTCGAGTTATGCTTACTTATGATGTTAAGTCTCTTTTTCTCCCGTTGCAACGCACGGGCCTTTTTGCTAGTCTATCTTCATAAACCAAATAACTATCCCTAAAAAACTAAATCCAACATCCGTTCCAAAATGTGATGCGTATTAGATTTTTCTAATCAAACTTTGTAAACCTTGACCATGCCTATAAAAGAATATAAACAAATATCATTGCATTCATCATGGAATATATATTTATATAGTACTATATGTTTGGTATTGTAGACATCTATAATTTTCTTTATAAATTTGGTCAAAGGCTCCCGACTCACCCTTCCCCTCCCGTGCCGCCCCTGCGTGACGGCGGGGAAGGCTTCTGGCGCGGCCGCCCACGAGCCCCCTCCTCCCTCCTCCTCTCCCGCCGCCGCCAGAGGGCCTGGCCAGGCAAAGCTCGCCCGGGCCAACGGCGATGGGGCCTTCTGGTTCCCCAGCGTGCAGAGGAGCGACGCGGGTCCTTCTCGCCGGGTGGGGCGCAGTGCGAGCACCGGGTGCCGCGGCACGACATCGCACTGGCGCGTTGGGGTGGTGGTTGTGTTGCAGGCGGCACGGATGGTGGTGGGTCGCGTAGGCCGAGACGCGGAGGCACGAATCTGGCGAGTGGGGGTGCTCCTGCGCGAGGGTTGAAGGCGACGCGGCCTGACGTTCCTGGGCGTCCTGCGGTGTCTGCTGGCAGCGAGGTGACCGGCGCAGGGCAGCTTGGTAGCGGTGGTGGCGGTGCGTGTCGGTCGGATGTGGTGTTTTCCACCGGGTGCCGCGGGTTGGGGCACCGGCCCGGTGTGGCTGTTGCTCCGGCCATAGGCGGCGGCGAGGTGGCTCCGCTCTCTGGGAGTGGTGGCTTCCATTCGTCGAGCGGGCATCATGGCAGCTCGGCGGGTCGGCTGGATTTCTGGTATCGGCTTGTTTGTAGGCGGCCCGTTTCGACCTTCGATCCCTCAGCTCGTCATTCGACCACTATCTTTGTCGAAGGGTGTTGGCCCTCCCCCCAGCTGCGGTCCATCACTCGTCTCACACCCGGCAGCAGGACCGAGCTCGACTCGCGCTTGGCAGCAGGACCGTGCTCGTCTCGGGCCCAGTGGCATGACCAAGCTCGTCTCACGCCCGGTGCCGTAGGATGGGTCGATGGAGGCCAGTTTTCGTCATCCCGGGTCTCGGCACTTGGGGCGCCCAGGGGTGTGAAAGGCGGGTCCTTTACACTCATATATTTGGTTGGGGTAGCGGCGGGTCTCGGGTGAGGTGGTCTCAAGGTTTTGGATGCCGGGGCGGCGACCTTGGTGGTGGTTCCGTGGTGCTTCATGGGTAGAGCATGTGGCTCGGTGCTGCCCGGTGGCCATGGCTGTGTGGGCGACGTGGTCGCGGGGGTGTGGCGTTTGGTGGCAGTGAGTGTTGGTCGGGGTGAAAACTTGATCTATCTTCAGATGGACCAGCGGCGGCGTAGCTCGCTCCCTTCTTGAGGGTGTCCTCGCGGCTCTCATTGCCCGTCGTGTTCCTCCAGGGAAAACTTTGATCCTCGGGTCGTGAGGTGGCGGCTCTCTGGTGTCGTAACCTTCATGAAGATGCTGCCTTGGAGTCCATGGTTCGTCGTATCTGACTTCATCTCTTCGCGGTGGCGTGTTTAGGGTTGAGGACCCCAATTGCTCTTGTAGTGCTAGGGGTGGTGTTGCTGCGCCCAGCGCCTATGTATCATGCCTTGGGTGTGTGCGTGTGTTATGGCGGCATACGTTTGTACCGAATTGTGGATGATCGTTGCTTTATATATAAAGTGAGACAAAAACCTTTTTTGTAATTTGGTCAAAGTTTCGATTGACTTTTGCGAAAACTAATGTGCACAATAGCGTGAGATCGGATGTACTCTTTCGCACGTGGGAGTACATCCAACTTCGAAAATACATCCATCGGTTAACAAAATGAGAAATTATCTGAAAGGTTAGTCATTTGACTAACTCAAGCATGTTGGTTGAGCTTAACCCTTACCCATTCAGCATTGAGGTTGTGCCTAGTATGCAGATTCATTATTCATCATTCTTCCTTTCGAATTCAACACGAGTATATTCTGACGCCTCGTCACACCCATCCATATAGAAGATTTGGGCTATGGTCTTGTGTGTGTGTTGGGGGACAAAATTATACACCACTTTGAAGTGTTGGGAGTTTTGAACACGAGAAGGTTAGTTGATCTTTAAATAGTCAAGAAAGTATAATGAATAGTAAATATAGCAAATTGCATGGACGTAAGGGAGTGAGTAGGAGAATGCAAACATTGGTTGAGAGATGATATTTTTCCGTGGTTCAGATAGTTGGTGTTATCCTACTCCATGAATATGGGGGCTTTGACCACAAGGTTCTAAGATCACAATGAATCTCAATTGCATCATCCACCAAGTGCCCCACCAAGCGCAATCAACCTATTACATCATAGCTTGCACTTAGAAGCCTAGAGTAGATCTTCACAAAGTGTCCAATCTCTAGGCCATTATGAAACTCTTGCGTCCTTCACACATAGAACTTGATAGGATCATAAGTGACTCTTAACCATTTTGGTCACCATTCAAGAGTAATAATAAAAGCAAAGTCACTTGATAAGAACGACCGAATCTTCAATCAAAAGGTTCTATCAAGAATCCATAGGAACACTCTCTCGCAAATGATAGAAATGTGGTGAAAGATATGAACTTGATGTTGGAAATATGCCCTAGAGGCAATAATAAAAGGATTATTGTTATATTTCCTTGTTCATGATAATTGTCTTTTATTCATGCTATAATTGTGTTATCTGGAAATCGTAATACATGTGTGAATACATAGACACCAACATGTCCCTAGTAAGCCTCTAGTTGACTAGCTCGTTGATCAACAGATAGTCATGGTTTCCTGACTATGGACATTGGATGTCATTGATAACGAGATCACATCATTAGGAGAATGATGTGATGGACAAGACCCAATCCTAAACATAGCACAAGATCGTATATTTCGTTTGCTAGAGTTTTTCCAATGTCAAGTATCTTTTCCTTAGACCATGAGATCGTGTAACTACTAGATACCGTAGGAGTGCTTTGGGTGTACCAAACGTCACAACGTAACTGGGTGACTATAAAGGTATACTACGGGTATCTCCGAAAGTGTCTGTTGGGTTGACACGGATCAAGACTGGGATTTGTCACTCCGTATGACGGAGAGGTATCTCTGGGCCCACTCGGTAATGCATCATCATAATGAGCTCAAAGTGACCAAGTGTCTGGTCACGGGATCATGCATTACGGTACGAGTAAAGTGACTTGCCGGTAACGAGATTGAACGAGGTATTGGGATACCGACGATCGAGTCTCGGGCAAGTAACGTACGATTGACAAAGGGAATTGTATACGGGGTTGCTTGAATCCTCGACATCGTGGTTCATCCGATGAGATCATCAAGGAGCATGTGGGAGCCAACATGGGTATCCAGATCCTGCTGTTGGTTATTGACCGGAGAGCCGTCTCGGTCATGTCTACATGTCTCCCGAACCCGTAGGGTCTACACACTTAAGGTTCGGTGACGCTAGGGTTGTATGGATATGAATATGCAGTAACCCGAAAGTTGTTCGGAGTCCCGGATGAGATCTCGGACGTCACGAGGAGTTCCGGAATGGTCCGGAGGTGAAGAATTATATATAGGAAGTGCAGTTTCGGCCATCGGGAGAGTTTCGGGGGTCACCGGTATTGTACCGGGACCACCGGATGGGTCCCGGGGGTCCACCGGGTGGGACCACCCATCCCGGAGGGCCCCATGGGCTGAAGTAGGGTGGGGGGCACCCCACTTGCCTTGGGGGCCATTCCACCCTTGGCCGCCGCCCCCTAGGAGATCCCATCTCCTAGGGCCGGTGCCTCCCTAGGGGAGCCTATATAAAGGGGGGGAGGGAGGGCAGCCGCACCCTGAAGTCTTGGCGCCTCCCTCTCCCTTGCTACACCTCTCCCTCTTGCAGTAGAACGGCGAAGCCCTGCTGCGGTGACTGCTGCATCCACCACCACGCCGTCGTGCTGCTGGATCTTCATCAACCTCTCCTTCCCCCTTGCTGGATCAAGAAGGAGGAGATGTCACGCTGACCGTACGTGTGTTGAACACGGAGGTGCCGTCCGTTCGGCGCTAGGATCTCCGGTGATTTGGATCACGTCGAGTACGACTCCCTCATCCCCGTTCTCTTGAACGCTTCCGCTCGCGATCTACAAAGGTATGTAGATGCATCCGATCACTCGTTGCTAGATGAACTCATAGATGGATCTTGGTGAAAACGTAGGAATTTTTTTTCCTGCAACGTTCCCCAAGAGTGGCATCATGAGCTAGGTCTATGCGTAGTTCTCTTTGCACGAGTAGAACACAATTTATTGTGGGCGTAGATGTTGTCAACTTTCTTGCCGCTACTAGTCTTATTTTGCTTCAGCAGTATTGTGGGATGAAGTGGCCCGGACCAACCTTACACGTACGCTTACGTGAGACCGGTTCCACCGACTGACATGCACTAGTTGCATAAGGTGGCTGGCGGGTGTCTGTCTCTCCCACTTTAGTTGGAGCGGATTCGATGAAAAGGGTCCTTATGAAGGGTAAATAGAAGTTGACAAATCACATTGTGGCTTTCACGTAGGTAAGAAAACGTTCTTGCTAGAACCCTATTGCAGCCACGTAAAACTTGCAACAACAATTAGAGGACGTCTAACTTGTTTTTGCAGCAAGTGTTTTGTGATGTGATATGGCCAAAGTTGTGATGAATGATGAATGATCTATATGTGATGTATGAGATGTTCATGCTATTGTAATAGGAATCACGACTTGCATGTCGATGAGTATGACAACCGGTAGGAGCCATAGGAGTTGTCTTTATTTTTTGTATGACCTGAGTGTCATTGAGAAACGCCATGTAAATTACTTTACTTTATTGCTAAACGTGTTAGCCATAGTAGTAGAAGTAATAGTTGGCGAGCAACTTCATGGAGACACGATGATGGAGATCATGATGATGGAGATCATGGTGTCATGCCGGTGACAAGATGATCATGGAGCCCCAAGATGGAGATCAAAGGAGCTATGTGATATTGGCCATATCATGTCACTATTATTATTCGATTGCATGTGATGTTTATCATGTTTTTGCATCTTGTTTACTTAGAACGAAGGTAGTAAATAAGATGATCCCTCATAATAATTTCAAGAAAGTGTTCCCCCTAACTGTGCACCGTTGCGACAGTTCGTTGTTTCAATGCACCACGTGATGATCGGGTGTGATAGATTCCAACGTTCACATACAATGGGTGTAAGACATATTTACACATGCAAACACTTAGGTTGACTTGACGAGCCTAGCATGTACAGACATGGCCTCGGAACACAGAAGACCGAAAGGTCGAGCATGAGTCGTATAGAAGATACGATCAACATGAAGATGTTCACCGATGTTGACTAGTCCGTCTCACGTGATGATCGGACACGGCCTAGTTAACTCGGATCATGTTATACTTAGATGACTGGAGGGATGTCTATCTAAGTGGGAGTTCATTGAATAATTTGATTAGATGAACTTAATTATCATGAACTTAGTCTAAAATCTTTACAACATGCATTGTAGATCAAATGGCCAACGTTGTCCTCAACTTCAACGCGTTCCTAGAGAAAACCAAGCTGAAAGACGATGGCAGCAACTATACGGACTGGGTCCGGAACCTGAGGATCATCCTCATAGCTGCCAAGAAAGATTATGTCCTACAAGCACCGCTGGGTGAAGCACCTGCTCTCCCTGCAGAACAAGACGTTATGAACGCTTGGCAGACATGTACCGATGATTACTCCCTCGTTCAGTGCGGCATGCTTTACAGCTTAGAGCCGGGGCTCCAAAAGCGTTTTGAGAGACACGGAGCATATGAGATGTTTGAAGAGCTGAAAATGGTTTTTCAAGCTCATGCCCGGGTCGAGAGATATGAAGTCTCCGACAAGTTCTTCAGCTGTAAGATGGAGGAAAATAGTTCTGTCAGTGAGCACATACTCACTATGTCTGGGTTACATAACCGCTTGACTCAGCTGGGAGTTAATCTCCCGGATGACGCGGTCATTGACAGAATCCTTCAGTCGCTTCCACCGAGCTACAAGAGCTTTGTGATGAACTTCAATATGCAGGGGATGGAAAAGACCATTCCTGAAGTATTTGCAATGCTGAAATCAGCAGAGGTAGAAGTCAAAAAGGAACATCAAGTGTTGATGGTGAATAAAACCACTAAGTTCAAGAAAGGCAAGGGTAAGAAGAACTTCAAGAAGGACGGCAAGGGAGTTGCCGCGCCTGGCAAGCAAGCTGCCGGGAAGAAGCCAAAGAATGGACCCAAGCCTGAGACTGAGTGTTTTTATTGCAAGGGAAGTGGTCACTGGAAGCGGAACTGCCCCAAATACTTAGCGGACAAGAAGGCCGGCATCACGAAAGGTATATGTGATATACATGTAATTGATGTGTACCTTACTAGTACTCGTAGTAGCTCCTGGGTATTTGATACCGGTGCGGTTGCTCACATTTGTAACTCAAAGCAGGAACTGCGGAATAAGCGGAGACTGGCGAAGGACGAGGTGACGATGCGCGTCGGGAATGGTTCCAAGGTCGATGTGATCGCCGTCGGCACGCTACCTCTACATTTACCTACGGGATTAGTTTTAAACCTCAATAATTGTTATTTAGTGCCAGCTTTGAGCATGAACATTGTATCAGGATCTCGTTTAATTCGAGATGGCTACTCATTTAAATCCGAGAATAATGGTTGTTCTATTTATATGAGAGATATGTTTTATGGTCATGCTCCGATGGTGAATGGTTTATTCTTAATGAATCTCGAGCGTAATGCTACACATATTCATAGTGTGAGTACCAAAAGATGTAAGGTTGATAATGATAGTCCCACATACTTGTGGCACTGCCGCCTTGGTCACATAGGTGTCAAACGCATGAAGAAGCTCCATGCAGATGGACTTTTAGAGTCTCTTTGATTACGAATCATTTGACACGTGCGAACCATGCCTCATGGGTAAAGATGACCAAGACTCCGTTCTCAGGAACAATGGAGCGAGCAACCAACTTATTGGAAATCATACATACTGATGTGTGCGGTCCAATGAGTGTTGAGGCTCGCGGTGGCTATCGTTATGTTCTCACCCTCACTGATGATTTGAGTAGATGTGGGTATATCTACTTAATGAAACACAAGTCTGAACCTTTGAAAGTTCAAGGAATTTTAGAGTGAGGTTGAGAATCTACGTGACAGGAAAATTAAGTTTCTACGATCAGATCGTGGAGGAGAATACTTGAGTCACGATTTGGCACACACTTAAGAAAATGTGGAATAGTTTCACAACTCACGCCGCCTGGAACACCTCAGCGTAATGGTGTGTCCGAACGTCGTAATCGCACTCTATTAGATATGGTACGATCTATGATGTCTCTTACCGATTTACGCTATCTTTTTGGGGCTATGCTTTAGAGACTGCCGCATTCACTTTAAATAGGGCTCCGTCGAAATCCATTGAGACGGACACCGTTTGAATTATGGTTTGGGAAGAAACCTAAGCTGTCGTTTTCTGAAAGTTTGGGGCTGCGATGCTTATGTCAAGAAACTTCAACCTGAAAAGCTCGAACCCAAGTCGGAAAAATGCGTCTTCATAGGATACCCTAAAGGAAACTGTTGGGTGGGTATACCTTCTACCTCAGATCCGAAGGCAAAATCTTTGTTGCCAAGAATGGATTCTTTCTAGAGAAAGAGTTTCTCTCGAAAGAAGTAAGTGGGAGGAAAGTAGAACTTGATGAAGTGTTACCTCTTGAACCAGAAAATGGCACAACTCAAGAAAATGTTCCTGAGGTGCCTGCACCTACTAGAGAGGAAGTTATTGATGATGATCAAGATACTTCTGATCAAGCTCCTACTGAAATTCGAAGGTCCACAAGGACACGTTCCGCACCAGAGTGGTACGGCAACCCTGTCCTGGAAATCATGTTGTTAGACAACGGTGAACCTTCGAACTATGAAGAAGTGATGGCGGGCCCGGATTCCGACAAATGGCTAGAAGCCATGAAATCCGAGATAGGATCCATGTATGAAAACGAAGTATGGACTTTGACTGACTTGCCCGTTGAACGGCGAGCCATAGAAAATAAATGGATCTTTAAGAAGAAGACAGACGCGGATGGTAATGTGACCATCTATAAAGCTCGGCTTGTCGCTAAGGGTTATCGACAAGTTCAAGGGGTTGACTACGATGAGACTTTCTCACCGGTAGCGAAGCTAAAGTCCGTCCGAATCATGTTAGCAATTGCCGCATTCTATGATTATGAAATATGGCAAATGAACGTCAAAACGGCATTCCTTAATGGTTTCCTTAAGGAAGAATTGTATATGATGCAGCCGGAAGGTTTTGTCGATCCTAAGAATGCTGACAAGGTGTGCAAGTTCCAACGCTCGATTTATGGGCTGGTGCAAGCATCTCGGAGTTGGAACATTCGCTTTGATGAGATGATCGAAGCGTTTGGGTTTACGCAGACTTATGGAGAAGTCTGCGTTTACAAGAAAGTGAGTGGGAGCTCTGTAGCATTTCTCATACTATATGTAGATGACATACTTTTGATGGGAAATGATATAGAACTCTTGGACAGCATCAAGGCCTATTTGAATAAGAGTTTTTCAATGAAGGACCTTGGAGAAGCTGCTTATATATTAGGCATCAAGATCTATAGAGATAGATCAAGACGCCTCATAGGTCTTTCACAAAGCACATACCTTGATAAGATATTGAAGAAGTTCAATATGGATCAGTCTAAGAAGGGGTTCTTGCCTGTGTTGCGAGGTGTGAAATTGAGCTCAGCTCAATGTCCGACCATGGCAGAAGATATAGAAGAGATGAGCGTCATCCCCTATGCCTCAGCCATAGGTTCTATTATGTATGCCATGCTGTGTACCAGACCTGATGTAAACCTTGCCGTAAGTTTGGTAGGAAGGTACCAAAGTAATCCCGGCAAGGAACACTGGACGGCGGTCAAGAATATCCTGAAGTACCTGAAAAGGACTAAGGAAATGTTTCTCGTTTATGGAGGTGACGAAGAGCTCGTCGTAAAGGGTTACGTCGATGCTAGCTTCGACACAGATCTGGATGACTCTAAGTCACAGACCGGATACGTGTATATTTTGAATGGTGGGGCAGTAAGCTGGTGCAGTTGCAAGCAGAGCGTCGTGGCGGGATCTACATGTGAAGCGGAGTACATGGCAGCCTCGGAGGCAGCACATGAAGCAATATGGGTGAAGGAGTTCATCACCGACCTAGGAGTCATACCCAATGCGTCGGGGCCAATCAAACTCTTCTGTGACAACACTGGAGCTATTGCACTTGCCAAGGAGCCCAGGTTTCACAAGAAGACCAGGCACATCAAGTGTCGCTTCAACTCCATTCGTGAAAATGTTCAAGATGGAGACATAGAAATTTGTAAAGTACATACGGACCTGAATGTAGCAGATCCGTTGACTAAACCTCTCCCTAGGGCAAAACATGATCAACACCAGAATTCCATGGGTGTTCGATTCATCACAATGTAACTAGATTATTGACTCTAGTGCAAGTGGGAGACTGTTGGAAATATGCCCTAGAGGCAATAATAAAAGCATTATTATTATATTTCCTTGTTCATGATAATTGTCTTTATTCATGCTATAATTGTGTTATCCGGAAATCGTAATACATGTGTGAATAACAGACACCAACATGTCCCTAGTAAGCCTCTAGTTGACTAGCTCGTTGATCAACAGATAGTCATGGTTTCCTGACTATGGACATTGGATGTCATTGATAACGAGATCACATCATTAGGAGAATGATGTGATGGACAAGACCCAATCCTAAACATAGCATAAGATCGTATAGTTCGTTTGCTAGAGTTTTCCAATGTCAAAGTATCTTTTCCTTAGACCATGAGATCGTGTAACTCCCGGATACCGTAGGAGTGCTTTGGGTATACCAAACGTCACAACGTAACTGGGTGACTATAAAGGTATACTACGGGTATCTCCGAAAGTGTCTGTTGGGTTGACACGGATCAAGACTGGGATTTGTCACTCCGTATGACGGAGAGGTATCACTGGGCCCACTCGGTAATGCATCATCATTATGAGCTCAAAGTGACCAAGTGTTTGGTCACGGGATCATGCATTACGGTACGAGTAAAGTGACTTGCCGGTAACGAGATTGAACGAGGTATTGGGATACCGACGATCGAGTCTCGGGCAAGTAACGTACCGATTGACAAAGGGAATTGTATACGGGGTTGCTTGAATCCTCGACATCGTGGTTCATCCGATGAGATCATCGAGGAGCATGTGGGAGCCAACATGGGTATCCAGATCCCGCTGTTGGTTATTGACCGGAGAGCCGTCTCGGTCATGTCTACATGTCTCCCGAACCCGTAGGGTCTACACACTTAAGGTTCGATGACGCTACGGTTGTATGGATATGAATATGCAGTAACCCGAAAGTTATTCGGAGTCCCGGATGAGATCCCGGACGTCACGAGGAATTCCGGAATGGTCCGGAGGTGAAGAATTATATATGAAGTGAAGTTTCGGCCATCGGGAGAGTTTCGGGGGTCACCGGTATTGTACCGGGACCACCGGATGGGTCCCGGGGGTCCACCGGGTGGGACCACCCATCCCGGAGGGCCCCATGGGCTGAAGTAGGGTGGGGGGTGCCCCACTTGCCTTGGGGGCCACTCCACCCTTGGCCGCCACCCCCCCTAGGAGATCCCATCTCCTAGGGCCGGCGCCCCCCTAGGGGAGCCTATATAAAGGGGGGGAGGGAGGGCAGCCGCACCCTGAAGTCTTGGCGCCTCCCTCTCCCCTGCTACACCTCTCCCTCTTGCAGTAGAACGGCGAAGCCCTGCTGCGGTGACTGCTGCATCCACCACCACGCCGTCGTGCTGCTGGATCTTCATCAACCTCTCCTTCCCCCTTGCTGGATCAAGAAGGAGGAGACGTCACGCTGACCGTACGTGTGTTGAACGCGGAGGTGCCGTCTGTTCGGCGCTAGGATCTCCGGTGATTTGGATCACGTCGAGTACGACTCCCTCATCCCCGTTCTCTTGAATGCTTCCGCTCGCGATCTACAAAGGTATGTAGATGCATCCGATCACTCGTTGCTAGATGAACTCATAGATGGATCTTGGTGAAAACGTAGGAATTTTTTTTTCTGCAACGTTCCCCAACACTTGAGGTGTGGGGAGTCAACAAAGAGGAGTTCTTGGCTTTCTGGGAATTAAGAAACAACCATGGAATCACCAAACACTTCCTTCTTCTTGTCTTGCATTGGATCTCGCTTTTATATGGTAGGTGGATCAACTAGAGTGTAGTGGGATGGAGTAACTTGCATTGGGTTGAACAAGCGAGTGAAATGTTTGATGATGGTTGCATCCACGAAGGAGGTATGTTAGATAATATGTAGAGGATACATGAAATCTAACTGTTACTAAAAATAACTAGGCCCAAAAGTATTGGTAGGAAACTAGCAAAACCATTAGAAAAGTTCAAAAGACTTTGAACGGCCAGGGCAATGTTCATGAATCAGGTAAATATAGTACTCGGAAAAACGGAAGAAAGAGTGAGTGGTGGGGTTCAAAAGACCTTTTTCTGCTAAGATAGAACGACTCGGAAGTACACGGTAACAATTGCTCTATGGGTACTAGACGGATCCATTCTCAGAATGAAAAATTATAGAAGAGAGCTAAGTCACAACTCAAAGTATCGATTGAAAAGGCGACGGTACCAAAGCCAAACGGACATTGTGACCAATAGAGAAGGAAATCGAGACGGCTTGAAGGTGCCGAAGAAAAAGGTTGTGCTAGAAAACATCGGGGTAAACAAAGAATGTTTTCAAGAGGACTAGCATGACAGTTCCAAAACAAAAGAAATGAAGGTTTTGAACTTTTTGAAAACTGAGTTTGTTCCTCTTAGTATGAATAATCCTAAGTGGCCCAGTAGTACTGGAAAAAAAATCTTTGAAAGTATGTGACCTAGAGAAACTCATACAAAGAGGAATGTGAGGAAGTGGATTTTGGAGGACTTTGGCTTAGCATATGTTCCTAGATTCAAGACCACATATCCATGCTTGTGCCCCTCTTTCATATGAATCTTGAATTCACTAAAAGCCTAGAAATAGATACTAAAAGCTTGATGAGGACAAGAACTATAAAGGGTATTGTGGGGTGGGGGAGGGGTGTCATCAATGATATTCCACTTTCAGGAAAAACGGATACGCAATAGGATCACATGCTATAATTGAAATAAAACTCGATGAGATATCTCCCAAAGTTTTGTCACAAATCATCAAAACCAGCTAGGGTACTATAAAGATGCAATTTGAGGCCACACGGACAAATTGAGCCTTAGACCAATGCAATGAATCCATAGCTCCATGAGCAAAACAAACACTACAACTAAAACACACACACACACAAAGTAAGGAAGCAGAATTCAAATGAAGATACGGAATGAGGTCCTAGAAATTAATGCACCGAGCTACAAGTATATAATGGTTACATAATTCTCACCAAGAATCATGTTACAATAGATACATTAGCTGGGTTTCAGATCACTTGGTTAGTCATATTTTGCTGCGATGTTCAATGTTTGGACCGTGCCCTTGTGTAAAATAGAATGATCTACTAATAACTTAGTATCACACTCATCCAACACAACAACATAACGGCGACAAGCAGAAACACTTTTATTTAGGATATAATCATGACACGATACTCCACGGATGCCACTAGGTGAGCCGTGTGGACAATGACATATAGAGCCAAAAAAATTCAACTTCTAGGACAACTTTTAGATCCAAAGAAGTTCAAGCTCCAAATATATTTAAAAACTTTGTGGATTCTTCGAGCCGCCGCTTCACCAGCCTCCCGAGACTCTCAAAGCATTGTCTCCACCACCAGCCGGATCGACCAAACTATCGGTCGATGGATCCTTTTGTGATGAGGATGGTACGGCTGGAACAGGAATGGTCTTGCATGATGGTATGGGAGCCATTATTTTTTCAGGTTGTCGATCCTTGAGTTCGTGGGTGGATGCGCTGGAGGTGGAGCTCTCAGGCTGTAGGGAGGGGACCGTGTTTGCTTTGCAATGGACTACGTTGCTGATTGTTGTGGAGACCGAATGTCTTGGGGCGAATAATCTGATTTCTAAAGGGCACGCATACCGCTCGAGATACACCATGATGGTTGATACTATCTCGAGATCCCTACGGGAGGGCAGAAAGGTGAAGATCACGCATGTGAAACGTGATCAAAATGTTGTGAGTCACTTTTTAGGTAATTTTTGTAGATGTGAGAAACAGACTGCTTTGTGGATTCGATCGGGTTTTGGTGTTGTTCTAGTGGACTGTCCTTTGATTGAGTAATTAAAACACACTATTCCCCCGCACAAATAAAATGTTGGACCATGGATAAAAGACATCTTGTAGTAAGAAGGAAGAAGAGAAAAAAAATGAAACCCTCCTCGACTTAATTAAGTCGAAAGTCCACTTCGAAAAATAATGTCATCACCGGTTTTCACCAAATAATTTAATACCAGAAGGACTGAAGCAGAAATACCCACACGCTATCGAAGGCAAGGAGGAGGGGAGCAGAAACACCATTCAATCTCGCCGGCCGCCGCCACCCTAACTGTGCCGAGCTCTCACCAGAATCGCATACATGAGCTCCACGGCTGCTGCGGCGCCACTAGCCAGGCGCACGCGCAGCCGGCTGCCGTCTGCCTCGTCCCGCAGGTCTGATGACCCCTCCTCCGCCGCCAACGCCAACGGAAATGGGAAGACCTCCCCGAAGCTTGCTTCTCCCAAACATATTCCGTAAGAGCCTCGATGCTTTCACCCCTTTTCGTATTGGGACCGCGAAAGATTGAATTCTCTGACTGAGGTTGGGCTCTGGTAAGGGGGAGAGGATGGTGAAGAAGCTAAGGCTGTCCAAAGGCGCTGACGATACCTGAGGGCACGACGGTCTACGACGCGTCCCGGCGGATGGCGGCGAGGCGGGTCGACGCGGTGCTGCTCACCAATGCCCAAGGCCTCCTATCTGGCATAGTCACCGATAAGGTGAACTACTTTCATTACTTTTCAGTGGAATATGTTGTGTGCTTCCATAGTAGTGTTGGAAATATGAGCAAATTACTACAAGATTTAATCCGAATAAACAAAAGATAAATCATGACCACAATAGCAGAGATTAAATTAATCATGCGAACTAGCATAGCATATGAACATATCACATCTAGGGCACATACTAGAAGCATGAATTCTACCACGATCTCGAACAGGAAGGATAGAATCACATACGGTGCAGCAGGTGCAGCACCGCAGGCGTTGACGTTGTCGCCCATGTCGTCGAGGACGAGGTTGCCGAGGTCGGGGAAGAAGTCGTCGTTCATGAAGTCGTCGCTGCAAGCAGTCGCGCGAGTGCGCTCCCGAAAAACCTGATCGCCCCTCTCCCGTACAGGATCACGAGAGGCGGGGTTCCGGAGGCCTGCTGTCCCTTCTCGCAGTGCACGCCGGAAGGAGGGATGGAGAAGACTTGCTTGGCGGCGCAATGATCTGGAACGGTGGTGAGAAACCATACGAAGCGGCGGCGGATAGGGTAGACGTCTGCCTGACTATATAGTGCGGGCCGGGTAGGTCGTGGGAGTAAACCCCACGTCCGAGTCGTCACGATCCAAAAGAATCGGAAACGGTTCAGTAATTAACGCGTCCGTTAATTATTAATTAATGACTCATTAATTTTCCTATGCAGCAAAAATATAGACAACGTGCATAGATCTGTCCTCGGCTCGGCTCAATCCCGCAACCCGCGGCGCGTCGTGATGAGGAATGGCGTGGCGAGGCGAGCGAGGAGGAGGAGCGCGCGTGTAGGTATCCTCTTCTCATGCTCATACAAGTGGTAGAAGAGCTCACCTTATAAAGAGGTGCAACTCTCTCTCAACTTCCGGGGTGGGACTAAACTTTAGCCTCACTCACTCCACTCACATGTGTGCATGAATGGGCCAAGAGAATTTCAGAATTTTAGTTGGGCTTTGGGCCAAAGACCTACTAGCAAAATTCCAACAATCCCCCACAAAGTCTCATTGGCACATCTCATCATTTAGTTCCAAAACATTGTTTTATATATCGGTGCTTAGTGGAGACTGTGAAGTTGAACTTCCACTTAGAAATTTATGCTACACTAGATCACAACTTGAATAGTGGACTATGCCTTGAACTACAAGTTTTCTGTGAAACTAGTTTCACACAAATTCTTGACCGATACTGGGCTGCCGCAAGGCTTCCCCACGGGTGGAGCGTATACGTCATACACCAGGGCCTTTTATGAATTTATTAGAGAACACCCAATTCTCACAGACTGCGAAATTAACAGTCAAATTCATATAGGTGTGTTCCTCAGAAGATGTCCTGCAGGACAACATCTCTGCTTACCCGAATAAGCCACTTGGAACACATTAAGATAAGTATCAACCTGCCATGCAGATCAGGAGAGTATTGCATTTTCATGGAGTGGGATAATTAATATAGGGATACTCTCCTCCCAGCTGACCAACAGCTTGTCTCCCACTTCTACTTCACGGGATCTCCGATCACATAGAGTGGGTTACCACTATGGACAACTCATGCGGTGGGTCTCAAACCCATCTCCATCGATGCATTATCTATCACATTACGTGATAGACCCTTTGTGAAGGGATCTGCCAAGTTTTTCGACGTTTGGATATAATCCAACGTAATAACTCCGGAGTTCCTCAATTTTTTGACAGATTTTAGTCTCCTCTTCACATGCCTTGAGGACTTCATATTGTCCTTAGAACTGTTTATCTTGACGATCACAGTTTGATTATCACAGTTCATCAGGATAGGGGGTATTAGTTTTTCAACCATAGGTAAGTCCATCAAGAGTTCACGAAGCCACTCTACTTCAACAGTGGCAGTGTCTAATGCTGTGAGTTCTGCTTCCATAGTTGACCTCGTTAAGATGGTCTGCTTGCAAGACTTCCAGGAAACAGCGCCACCACCAAGTGTAAAAACATAACCACTTGTGGCCTTAATCTCATCAGCATCAGATATCCAGTTTGAGTCACTATAACCCTCTAGTACCCTTGGATACCCGGTGTAGTGAATCCCATAGCTCGTGGTGCCTTTCAAATAGCGCATAACTCTCTCAAGCGCATGCCAATGATCATGTCCCGGTTTTGACACAAACCGACTCAGCTTGCTCACAGCAAAAGAGATGTCAGGCCTCATGGCACTCGCCAAATACATAAGGGAGCCAATAATCTGAGAATACCTCAATTGATCTCTAGCAATCCGTCGATTCTTTTGAAGCAACACACTAGCATCATATGGAGTTGGAGAAGGCGTGCAGTCGCTATACCCAAAACGACTCAAGACCTTTTCCACATAATGAGACTGAAGCAGTGTGATCCCACCATTCTCATCTCTCAACAGCTTGATGTTTAAGATAACATCAGCTACTCCTAGATCCTTCATCTCAAAACAGCGAGATAAGAAATCCTTAACCTCCTTGATTAAATCAAGTTTGGTTCCAAAGATCAATATGTCGTCGACATACAGACAAAGAATAACTCCTTCGCCCCCACCATAGCGATAGTACACGCACTTGTCACCATCGTTTACTACAAAGCCGGCGGTAGTTAACGTTCTTTCGAACTTCTCATGCCACTCCTTAGGAGCTTGTTTAAGGCCATATAAAGACTTTAATAACTTGCACACCTTTCCTTCCTGACCAGGTACTACAAAACCGTCTGGTTGATCCATGTAAATTTCCTCCTTCAACTCTCCATTGAGGAAAGCCGTCTTAACGTCCATTTGATGAACGAGAAGACCATGTGAGGCAGCCAGTGATAGTAGCACCCGAATTGTGGTCAGTCTAGCCACGGGTGAGTAAGTATCAAAGAAGTCTTCACCTTCTTTCTGGGTATAACCCTTGGCCACAAGCCGTGCCTTGTACTTTTCAATCGTACCATCAGGTCTAAGCTTCTTCTTGAACACCCACTTACATCCTACAGGTTTGCACCCATAAGGACGGTCAGTGATCTCCCAGGTACCGTTAGCTAAGATGGAATCCATCTCGCTACGTATAGCTTCCTTCCAGTAGTCAGCATCAGGAGATGCATAGGCTTCTGAAATAGTCCTGGGTGTGTCATCCACGAGGTACACAATGAAATCATCACCAAAAGACTTTGCAGTCCTCTGTCTCTTACTCCTCACAGGAGTTCCATTGTTACCCTCAATAGGATTCTCAACGTGTTCCATCGCAATGGTGGATTCGCAACGTGTTCCATCGCAATGCATAGGCTTCAGGGAAGTAGCAAAATTGTTCCACGAAGGTGGAAGCTTGGCAATGATGCCTCTGGCAACAAATTTGTCCGGCAACACACACTTGAAGTACTCAAGTTCTTTTGCGAGCGACTGTATCTCATGAGCCTACTGTACAACAGGGCGCACATCAGTCATCTTGTAGTCATAGAATTGCTCCATGACGTACAACTCGCTGCCGGCGTCCGAGGCACCAAACTTGGCCTCGAGTGCAGCCCACATGTCCTTGCCGTTGTCAAACGACATATACGAATCCACAATGGAGTCATCAAGAACACTCAGAAGAGCGCCTTTAAAGAGGGTATCGATCTTCTCAAAAGCTTCCAGCTGTGCTGGATTAAGATCGCCCTCAGGCTTGCCCTTGGTGGCATCATAGCAGCCCATGGTCTGAAACCAGTAGACTGCTCTCGTGCGCCACCTCTTATATTGCGCCCCCTTAAAGGCAGGCGGTTTCAGATGCGCAGCAAAACCACTTGGAGTAAATTGCCTATAATCAGGTTTTTGGATTGTTGGAAATATGAGCAAATTACTACGAGATTTAATCCGAATAAACAAAAGATAAATCATGACCACAACAGTAGAGATTAAATTAATCATGCGAACTAGCATAGCAGATGAACATATCACATCTAGGGCACATACTAGAAGCATGAATTCTACCACGATCTCGAACAGGAAGGATAGAATCACATACGGTGCAGCGGGTGCAGCACCGCCGGCGTTGACGTTGTCGCCCATGTCGTCGAGGACGAGGTTGCCGAGGTCGGGGAAGAAGTCGTCGTTCGCGAAGTCGTCGCTGCCAGCAGTCGCGCGAGTGCGCTCCCAAAAAACCTGATCGCCCCTCTCCCGTACAGGATCACGAGAGGCGGGGTTCCGGAGGCCTGCTGTCCCTTCTCGCGGTGCATGCCGGAAGGAGAGATGGAGAAGACTTGCTTTACGGCGCAATGATCTGGAACGGTGGTGAGAAACCATACGAAGCAGCGGCGGCTAGGGTAGACGTCTTCCTGACTATATAGTGCGGGCCGGGTAGATCGTGGGAGTAAACCCCACGTCCGAGTCGTCACGATCCAAAAGAATCGGAAACGGTTCAGTAATTAACGCGTCCGTCCGTTAATTATTAATTAATGACTCATTAATTTTCCCATGCAGCAAAAATATAGACAACGTGCATAGCTCTGTCCTCGGCTCGGCTCAACCCGCAACCCGCGGCGCGTGGTGGCGAGGCGAGGCGTGGCAAGGCGAGCGAGGAGGAGGAGCGCGCGTGTAGGTCTCCTCTTCTCATGCTCATACAAGTGGTAGAAGAGCTCACCTTGTAAATGTTGGGGAACGTAGCAGAAAACAAAAATTTTCCTACGGTTTCACCAAGATCCATCTAGGAGTTCATCTAGCAACGAGTGATTAGATGCATCTACGTACCTTGTAGATCGCGAGCGGAAGCGTTCAAAGAACGGGGATGAGGTAGTCGAACACGACGTGATCCAAATCACCGGAGATCCTAGCACCGAACGGACGGCACCTCCGCGTTCAACACACGTACGGTCAGCGTAACGTCTCCTTCTTCTTGATCCAGAAAGCGGGAAGGAGAGGTTGAGGAAGATGGCTCCAGCAGCAGCACGACGGCGTGGTGATGGTGAAGCTGCAGTACTCCGTCAGGGCTTCGCCCAAGCACTATGGAGGAGGAGGAGGTGTTGGAGAGGGAGAAGGAGGCAACCAAAGGCGTGTCCCAAAGAGCCCTCCTTCCCCCAATATATATAGGAGGGCCAGGAGATCCAATCTCCTAGGGGGCGGCGGCCAAGGGAGGTTTCCCTCCCCCCCAAGGCACCTAGGAGGTGCCTTCCACTCTAGACTCTTCCCTTTTGAAACCCTAGGCGCATGGGCCTCTTGGGGCTGGTGCCCTTGGCCCATGTAGGCCAAGGCGCACCCCCTACAGCCCATGTGGCCCCCCGGCAGGTGGCCCCACCCGGTGGACCCCCGGGACCCTTTCCGGTGGTCCCGGTACAATACCGATAACCCCGAAACTTGTCCCGATGGCCGAAATAGCACTTCCTATATATAATTCTTTACCTCCGGACCATTCCGGAACTCCTCGTGACGTCCGGGATCTCATCCGGGACTCCGAACAACATTCGGGTTACTGCATATACATATCCTACAACCCTAGCGTCACCGAACCTTAAGTGTGTAGACCCTACGGGTTCGGGAGACATGCAGACATGACCGAGACGACTCTCCGGTCAATAACCAACAGCGGGATCTGGATACCCATGTTGGCTCCCACATGCTCCTCGATGATCTCATCGGATGAACCACGATGTCGAGGATTCAAGCAACCCCGTATACAATTCCCTTTGTCAATCGATATGTTACTTGCCCGAGATTCGATCGTCGGTATCCCAATACCTCGTTCAATCTCGTTACCGGCAAGTCACTTTACTCGTACCGTAATGCATGATCCCGTGACCAACACTTGGTCACTTTGAGCTCATAATGATGATGCATTACCGAGTGGGCCCAGTGATACCTCTCCGTCATACGGAGTGACAAATCCCAGTCTTGATCCGTGTCAACCCAACAGACACTTTCGGAGATACCCGTAGTATACCTTTATAGTCACCCAGTTACGTTGTGACGTTTGGTATACCCAAAGCACTCCTACGGTATCCGGGAGTTACACGATCTCATGGTCTAAGGAAAAGATACTTTGACATTGGAAAACTCTAGCAAACGAACTATACGATCTTGTGCTATGTTTAGGATTGGGTCTTGTCCATCACATCATTCTCCTAATGATGTGATCTCGTTATCAATGACATCCAATGTCCATAGTCAGGAAACCATGACTATCTGTTGATCAACGAGCTAGTCAACTAGAGGCTTACTAGGGACATGTTGGTGTCTGTTATTCACACATGTATTACGATTTCCGGATAACACAATTATAGCATGAATAAAGACAATTATCATGAACAAGGAAATATAATAATAATGCTTTTATTATTGCCTCTAGGGCATATTTCCAACAGTCTCCCACTTGCACTAGAGTCAATAATCTAGTTACATTGTGATGAATCGAACACCCATGGAATTCTGGTGTTGATCATGTTTTGCCCTAGGGAGAGGTTTAGTCAACGGATCTGCTACATTCAGGTCCGTATGTACTTTACAAATTTCTATGTCTCCATCTTGAACATTTTCACGAATGGAGTTGAAGCGACACTTGATGTGCCTGGTCTTCTTGTGAAACCTGGGCTCCTTGGCAAGTGCAATAGCTCCAGTGTTGTCACAGAAGAGTTTGATTGGCCCCGACGCATTGGGTATGACTCCTAGGTCGGTGATGAACTCCTTCACCCATATTGCTTCATGTGCTGCCTCCGAGGCTGCCATGTACTCCGCTTCACATGTAGATCCCGCCACGACGCTCTGCTTGCAACTGCACCAGCTTACTGCCCCACCATTCAAAATATACACGTATCCGGTCTGTGACTTAGAGTCATCCAGATCTGTGTCGAAGCTAGCATCGACGTAACCCTTTACGACGAGCTCTTCGTCACCTCCATAAACGAGAAACATTTCCTTAGTCCTTTTCAGGTACTTCAGGATATTCTTGACCGCCGTCCAGTGTTCCTTGCCGGGATTACTTTGGTACCTTCCTACCAAACTTACGGCAAGGTTTACATCAGGTCTGGTACACAGCATGGCATACATAATAGAACCTATGGCTGAGGCATAGGGGATGACGCTCATCTCTTCTATATCTTCTGCCATGGTCGGACATTGAGCTGAGCTCAATTTCACACCTTGCAACACAGGCAAGAACCCCTTCTTAGACTGATCCATATTGAACTTCTTCAATATCTTATCAAGGTATGTGCTTTGTGAAAGACCTATGAGGCGTCTTGATCTATCTCTATAGATCTTGATGCCTAATATATAAGCAGCTTCTCCAAGGTCCTTCATTGAAAAACTCTTATTCAAATAGGCCTTGATGCTGTCCAAGAGTTCTATATCATTTCCCATCAAAAGTATGTCATCTACATATAGTATGAGAAATGCTACAGAGCTCCCACTCACTTTCTTGTAAACGCAGACTTCTCCATAAGTCTGCGTAAACCCAAACGCTTCGATCATCTCATCAAAGCGAATGTTCCAACTCCGAGATGCTTGCACCAGCCCATAAATCGAGCGTTGGAACTTGCACACCTTGTCAGCATTCTTAGGATCAACAAAACCTTCCGGCTGCATCATATACAATTCTTCCTTAAGGAAACCATTAAGGAATGCCGTTTTGACATTCATTTGCCATATTTCATAATCATAGAATGCGGCAATTGCTAACATGATTCGGACGGACTTTAGCTTCGCTACCGGTGAGAAAGTCTCATCGTAGTCAACCCCTTGAACTTGTCGATAACCCTTAGCGACAAGCCGAGCTTTATAGATGGTCACATTACCATCCGCGTCTGTCTTCTTCTTAAAGATCCATTTATTTTCTATGGCTCGCCGTTCAACGGGCAAGTCAGTCAAAGTCCATACTTCGTTTTCATACATGGATCCTATCTCGGATTTCATGGCTTCTAGCCATTTGTCGGAATCCGGGCCCGCCATCACTTCTTCATAGTTCGAAGGTTCACCGTTGTCTAACAACATGATTTCCAGGACAGGGTTGCCGTACCACTCTGGTGCGGAACGTGTCCTTGTGGACCTTCGAATTTCAGTAGGAGCTTGATCAGAAGTATCTTGATCATCATCAATAACTTCCTCTCTAGTAGGTGCAGGCACCTCAGGAACATTTTCTTGAGTTGTGCCATTTTCTGGTTCAAGAGGTAACACTTCATCAAGTTCTACTTTCCTCCCACTTACTTCTTTCGAGAGAAACTCTTTCTCTAGAAAGAATCCATTCTTGGCAACAAAGATTTTGCCTTCGGATCTGAGGTAGAAGGTATACCCAACAGTTTCTTTAGGGTATCCTATGAAGACGCATTTTTCCGACTTGGGTTCGAGCTTTTCAGGTTGAAGTTTCTTGACATAAGCATCGCAGCCCCAAACTTTCAGAAACGACAGCTTAGGTTTCTTCCCAAACCATAATTCAAACGGTGTCGTCTCAATGGATTTCGACGGAGCCCTATTTAAAGTGAATGCGGCAGTCTCTAAAGCATAGCCCCAAAAAGATAGCGGTAAATCGGTAAGAGACATCATAGATCGTACCATATCTAATAGAGTGCGATTACGACGTTCGGACACACCATTACGCTGAGGTGTTCCAGGCGGCGTGAGTTGTGAAACTATTCCACATTTTCTTAAGTGTGTGCCAAACTCGTGACTCAAGTATTCTCCTCCACGATCTGATCGTAGAAACTTAATTTTCCTGTCACGTAGATTCTCAACCTCACTCTAAAATTCCTTGAACTTTTCAAAGGTTTCAGACTTGTGTTTCATTAAGTAGATATACCCACATCTACTCAAATCATCAGTGAGGGTGAGAACATAACGATAGCCACCGCGAGCCTCAACACTCATTGGACCGCACACATCAGTATGTATGATTTCCAATAAGTTGGTTGCTCGCTCCATTGTTCCTGAGAACGGAGTCTTGGTCATCTTACCCATGAGGCATGGTTCGCACGTGTCAAATGATTCGTAATCAAGAGACTCTAAAAGTCCATCTGCATGGAGCTTCTTCATGCGTTTGACACCTATGTGACCAAGGCGGCAGTGCCACAAGTATGTGGGGCTATCATTATCAACCTTACATCTTTTGGTACTCACACTATGAATATGTGTAGCATTACGCTCGAGATTCATTAAGAATAAACCATTCACCATCGGAGCATGACCATAAAATATATCTCTCATATAAATAGAACAACCATTATTCTCGGATTTAAATGAGTAGCCATCTCGAATTAAACGAGATCCTGATACAATGTTCATGCTCAAAGCTGGCACTAAATAACAATTATTGAGGTTTAAAACTAATCCTAAAGGTAAATATAGAGGTAGCGTGCCGACGGCGATCACATTGACCTTGGAACCATTCCCGACGCGCATCGTCACCTCGTCCTTTGCCAGTCTCCGCTTATTCCGCAGCCCCTGCTTTGAGTTACAAATGTGAGCAACTGCACCGGTATCAAATACCCAGGAGCTACTACGGGTACTAGTAAGGTACACATCAATTACATGTATATCATATATACCTTTTGTTTTGCCGGCCTTCTTGTCCGCTATGTATTTGGGGCAGTTCCGCTTCCAGTGACCACTTCCCTTGCAATAAAAGCACTCAGTCTCGGGCTTGGGTCCATTCTTTGGCTTCTTCCCGACAGCTTGCTTGCCGGGCGCGGCAACTCCCTTGCCGTCCTTCTTGAAGTTCTTTTTACCTTTGCCCTTCTTGAACTTAGTGGTTTTATTGACCATCAACACTTGATGTTACTTCTTGACTTCTACCTCTGCTGATTTTAGCATAGCGAATACTTCAGGAATGGTCTTTTCCATCCCCTGCATATTGAAGTTCATCACAAAGCTCTTGTAGCTCGGTGGAAGCGACTGGAGGATTCTGTCAATGACCGCTTCATCCGGGAGATTAACTCCCAGCTGAGTCAAGCGGTTATGTAACCCAGACATAGTGAGTATGTGCTCACTGACAGAACTATTTTCCTCCATCTTACAGCTGAAGAATTTGTCGGAGACTTCATATCTCTCGACCCGGGCATGAGCTTGGAAAACCATTTTCAGCTCTTCGAACATCTCATATGCTCCATGTCTCTCAAAACGCTTTTGGAGCCCCGGCTCTAGGCTGTAAAGCATGCCGCACTGAACGAGGGAGTAGTCATCGGTACGTGCCTGCCAAGCGTTCATAACGTCTTGTTCTGCAGGGAGAACAGGTGCGTCACCCAGCGGTGCTTGTAGGACATAATCTTTCTTGGCGGCTATGAGGATGATCCTCAGGTTCCGGACCCAGTCCGTATAGTTGCCGCCATCGTCTTTCAGCTTGGTTTTCTCTAGGAACGCGTTGAAGTTGAGGACTACGTTGGCCATTTGATCTACAAGACATATTGTAAAGATTTTAGACTAAGTTCATGATAATTAAGTTCATCTAATCAAATTATTCAATGAACTCCCACTTAGATAGACACCCCTCTTCTAGTCATCTAAGTATAACATGATCCGAGTCAACTAGGCCGTGTCCGATCATCACGTGAGACGGACTAGTCAACGTTGGTGAACATCTTCATGTTGATCGTATCTTCTATACGACTCATGCTCGACCTTTCGGTCTTCTGTGTTCCGAGGCCATGTCTATACACATGCTAGGCTCGTCAAGTCAACCTAAGTGTTTGCATGTGTAAATCTGTCTTACACCCGTTGTATGTGAACGTTTTGAATCAAACACCCGATCATCACGTGGTGCATTGAAACAACGAACTGTCGCAACGGTGCACAGTTAGGGGGAACACTTTCTTGAAATTATTATGAGGGACCATCTTATTTACTACCGTCGTTCTAAGTAAACAAGATGCAAAACATGATAAACATCAAATGCAATCAAATAATAATAGTGACATGATATGGCCAATATCACATAGCTCCTTTGATCTCCATCTTGGGGCTCCATGATCATCTTGTCACCGGCTTGACACCATGATCTCCATCATCATGATCCCCATCATCGTGTCTCCATGAAGTTGCTCGCCAACTATTACTTCTACTACTATGGCTAACGCGTTTAGCAATAAAGTAAAGTAATCTACATGGCATTTCTCAATGACACGCAGGTCATACAAAAATAAAGACAACTCCTATGGCTCCTGCCGGTTGTCATACTCATCGACATGCAAGTCGTGATTCCTATTACAATAGCATGAACATCTCATACATCACATATAGATCATTCATCATTCATCACAACTTTGGCCATATCATATCACAAAGCACTTGCTGCAAAAACAAGTTAGATGTCCTCTAATTGTTGTTGCATGTTTTACGTGGCTGAAGTAGGGTTCTAGCAAGAACGTTTTCTTACCTACGTGAAACCACAACGTGATTTGTCAACTTCTATTTACCCTTCATAAGGACCCTTTTCATTGAATCCGCTCCAACTAAAGTAGGAGAGATAGACACCCGCCAGCCACCTTATGCAACTAGTGCGTGTTAGTCGGTGGAACCGGTCTCACGTAAGTGTACGTGTAAGGTTGGTCCGGGCCGCTTCATCCCACAATACCGTTGAAGCAAGATAAGACTAGTAGCGGCAAGAAAGTTGACAACATCTACGCCCACAACAAATTGTGTTCTACTCGCGCAAGGAGAACTACGCATAGACCTAGCTCATGATGCCACTGTTGGGGAACGTAGCAGAAAACAAAAATTTTCCTACGGTTTCACCAAGATCCATCTAGGAGTTCATCTAGCAACGAGTGATTAGATGCATCTACGTACCTTGTAGATCGCGAGCGGAAGCGTTCAAAGAACGGGGATGAGGTAGTCGAACACGACGTGATCCAAATCACCGGAGATCCTAGCACCGAACGGACGGCACCTCCGCGTTCAACACACGTACGGTCAGCGTAACGTCTCCTTCTTCTTGATCCAGAAAGCGGGAAGGAGAGGTTGAGGAAGATGGCTCCAGCAGCAGCACGACGGCGTGGTGATGGTGAAGCTGCAGTACTCCGTCAGGGCTTCGCCAAGCACTATGGAGGAGGAGGAGGTGTTGGAGCGGGAGAAGGAGGCAACCAAAGGCAAAGGTAAGAAGTCCTCCATCTCCCCCACTATATGTAGGAGGGCCAAGGGGGGGGGCACCGGCCCTAGGAGATCCAATCTCCTAGGGGGGCGGCGGCCAAGGGAGGTTTCCCTCCCCCCCAAGGCACCTAGGAGGTGCCTTCCCCTCCTAGGACTCTTCCCCTTTGAAACCCTAGGCGCATGGGCCTCTTGGGGCTGGTGCCCTTGGCCCATGTAGGCCAAGGCGCACCCCCTACAGCCCATGTGGCCCCCCGGGACAGGTGGCCCCACCCGGTGGACCCCCGGGACCCTTCCGGTGGTCCCGGTACAATACCGATAACCCCGAAACTTGTCCCGATGGCCGAAATAGCACTTCCTATATATAATTCTTTACCTCCGGACCATTCCGGAACTCCTCGTGACGTCCCGGATCTCATCCGGGACTCCGAACAACATTCGGGTTACTGCATATACATATCCCTACAACCCTAGCGTCACCGAACCTTAAGTGTGTAGACCCTACGGGTTCGGGAGACATGCAGACATGACCGAGACGACTCTCCGGTCAATAACCAACAGCGGGATCTGGATACCCATGTTGGCTCCCACATGCTCCTCGATGATCTCATCGGATGAACCATGATGTCGAGGATTCAAGCAACACCGTATACAATTCCCTTTGTCAATCGATATGTTACTTGCCCGAGATTCGATCGTCGGTATCCCAATACCTCGTTCAATCTCGTTACCGGCAAGTCACTTTACTCGTATCGTAATGCATGATCCCGTGACCAAACACTTGGTCACTTTAAGCTCATAATGATGATGCATTACCGAGTGGGCCCAGTGATACCTCTCCGTCATACGGAGTGACAAATCCCAGTCTTGATCCGTGTCAACCCAACAGACACTTTCGGAGATACCCGTAGTATACCTTTATAGTCACCCAGTTACGTTGTGACGTTTGGTATACCCAAAGCACTCCTACGGTATCCGGGAGTTACACGATCTCATGGTCTAAGGAAAAGATACTTTGACATTGGAAAACTCTAGCAAACGAACTATACGATCTTATGCTATGTTTAGGATTGGGTCTTGTCCATCACATCATTCTCCTAATGATGTGATCTCGTTATCAATGACATCCAATGTCCATAGTCAGGAAACCATGACTATCTGTTGATCAACGAGCTAGTCAACTAGAGGCTTACTAGGGACATGTTGGTGTCTGTTATTCACATGTATTACGATTTCCGGATAACACAATTATAGCATGAATAAAGACAATTATCATGAACAAGGAAATATAATAATAATGCTTTTATTATTGACTCTAGGGCATATTTCCAACAGTAAAGAGGTGCAACTCTTTCTCAACTTCCGGGATGGGACTAAACTTTAGCCTCATTCACTCCACTCACATGTGTGTATGAATGAGCCAAGAAAATTTCAGAATTTTAATTGGGCTTTGGGCCAAAGGCCTACTAGCAAAATTCCAAAATGAAACCCTCCTCGACTTAATTAAGTCGAAAGTCCACTTCGAAAAATAATGTCATCACCGGTTTTCACCAAATAATTTAATACCAGAAGGACTGAAGCAGAAATACCCACACGCTATCGAAGGCGAGGAGGAGGGGAGCAGAAACACCATTCAATCTCGCCGGCCGCCGCCGCCGCCGCCGCCGCCCTAACTGTGCCGAGCTCTCGCCAGAATCGCATACATGAGCTCCACGGCTGCTGCGGCGCCACCAGCCAGGCGCACGCGCAGCCGGCTGCCGTCTGCCTCGTCCCGCAGGTCTGATGACCCCTCCTCCGCCGCCAACGCCAACGGAAATGGGAAGACCTCCCCGAAGCTTGCTTCTCCCAAACATCTTCCGTAAGAGCCTCGATGCTTTCACCCCTTTTCGTATTGGGACCGCGAAAGATTGAATTCTCTGACTGAGGTTGGGCTCTGGTAAGGGGGGAGAGGACGGTGAAGAAGCTAAGGCTGTCCAAGGCGCTGACGATACCTGAGGGCACGACGGTCTACGACGCGTCCCGGCGGATGGCGGCGAGGCGGGTCGACGCGGTGCTGCTCACCGATGCCCAAGGCCTCCTATCTGGCATAGTCACCGATAAGGTGAACTACTTTCATTACTTTTCAGTGGAATATGCTGTGTGCTTCCATAGTAGCTGTGGAAAGATATGATGATTTGAAGCTACGAGGAATCTAGGGTAGTATCTCTTCCTACTTCTCTTTTGAGAAAAAATGATGTATGGATTGGATTCTTTGGTTTGGACCTTAGCAAGTGGCCTTTTCTGTTAAAACGAAAGTTCTCTGGAGGTTTGCTACCCGAAGTTTGCTTGGTTGGTTTCCCCTAGTGTGAGCCAGTTTTTGTGACCATTGAATATGTACAAATATTGCTATGTTCTGTGCTTAGATGTTGATTCGATGGGGGAAAAGGTGAATTATGCTGAAGAAAATATGCCACCTTCCAACTACTAGACAGCCCAAAGTTCTTTTTTCTTCGTTTAGGGCTTTTGATCAAGTCATTTTTTGACAATTGCTAGTCGCTCGTTGGAAGTTTGGTTTACTGCTGTAGGTATTTTTTGCCCTTTCTTATCCCTCTCTCATTATGCTGTAAAATGGACTGATGTGCCTGCACTTGTTTAGCAGTGGTTTCTTGCTAAAAGAAACGAATTAGGTAAAGGCAAGACAAAGATTTTCTGTGTTTATTTTTGTTGGCTAGTTGTGCTTTGTACTGTACTTTTTTGTAAAATTAAGCACACCATAGTAAGTTGTGAATACTTAATAAGTAGTAGTATTACAAGTGGCCCATGGTCTACTTTTACTGCTTTCATGCTGAAGTCAATTTTTTTCCTTGGGATTCAAATTTGCTGTAGGATATATCCACACGAGTGATTGCAGAGGGGCTGCGGGTGGAGCAAACCGCCATGTCCAAGATCATGACACGGAATCCTACTTATGTCACTGCTGACTCACTTGCAATTGAGGCATTGCAAAAGATGGTTCAAGGTATATTTAGTTAATACTGTCATTCCCGTTATTCTGCCCCTTGGCTAAAAATTGAAGGATTTTTTTGACAGCGAAGTAAGTGAACTAAACTCAATTTTCACTGAACAGTTGCACTATGTTTTTTGATATATCACTTTGAGTGATTTTCAGTTTTTCACCATCATTTCCCGCAAAGAAAATATAAAAAAAATCACCATCATGACTCTTTCCTGAGTATCATACTCAATTATAATCAATTCAAGCGACTCGGTTGAAGTAATTGAGAACACCTAACTGTGAGAACTGCCACGTGAATAAATGGTTTCACTGAAACTTTGATGCAAGAGTTACTTAATTGCAACAACTGATAAGTAGAGAGTACTTAATGGAACATTGAAGAAAATCCACTTATGTGCAATGTAAATTGCTGATGCTATTATTAGCTAGTGAGCCTCTCTGCATGTGCATGCTTAACTATTAATTGACTTTTCCCCCGTTCCAAACTAATTGAAGTACTAAGCCAAACTTCTTCAACTCTGACCAAGTCTTTAGAAAAATTTATCAATGTCGAAAACACCAAATTAGTTTTATTAGATAACCCATGATATATTTTCAGAACTATTACAACCTTTAGATGAAACTAGTAAGATGCCCGTGCTACGCTATGGAACCACATCAAAGTAGAGCCAAAAGCAATTTATCTCGTTTGGTTATTCAAAATATCCAATCAGATCTTCTAAAGTTACACAAGAAACAACTGGTTTTTTGTTTTCTTGTCATATGTATTATGCGACTTTACATGGCGTTGTTCTACTTTGCAAGGAAAGCCAAAACACTACGATATGCTTGCTTGTTGCATATAAGGACATCATTTTATATCTGTCCTATCTTTTCTATTCCGAAGTTTATAATTGTAGAACTTTCAATAGGTTACAAGAATCAACATTTGAGATCGGTCCGTATTTTATTGTACCCCATTTAAAATGGTATGCCCCCATTAACGACATTCTTTAAAAAAACACTTATAGATTTGAGTGGACTTGAAATCAACATAAGCCGAGTTGCAGACTACCAAAATGATGTCCTGTAGTTAAAAGAGATTGAGGATGGGTAGCATGAGATAATTAGCGGTGTTTTGTAAACAATCTGATTAACATCTTTATTTTCCGCACAAGGATAAAAAAGTATTTGATTGATGGGCCAAATAAGGTGGTCTTTTCTCTACCACACAGTCCTCTCTTATGCTCTCACACAGGGGTTGCTTCACCTCGCAAGATTTCTTCTAACATTTCGACCTGACTTCTCACCCCCCTGTTAGTGCTCCCTCTGGAAACATAGGAATCATGGATCAATCACCATGAAAAAAAAACTCCATGGTACTGCAAGGCGCCGAAGCTATTTTTACAACTATACATCCGCCAAATCTATCCTGAATACGCAAGTGCAGCTGAGCTCATCATAGCGGACTGTAGAACTAAAACAAACTGAACTGTATCATCCATCGCATGCGAACCGAGCACTGTTCGGAACACACAAAACAATACCCACCTAATCTGCTTCAGATAGATGGTGTTAATCCCCACTTCTTTGATTTTCTTCAGCAACAACTCTGTCCAACTTCTTTACAACGGGCATATATAGAATGAACAAATCAAAAGAGTTAACTGCAGTGAAAAGAAATATAGAAGGGGGAAATGAAGTACAATTCACCTGACATGTGCAAAAGTCAATGAAACTAATTCAGTCAGTCAAAACGTAAATCAGCCAGTCTCATTGTCTCTCCTCTTAACGTCTAGCACACAACAGCAACATATGGCAGCACTAAACAAGCAGCAGAAGCACCTCAAAGCAACAATATTTCTCTCTAGAAGAATCTCTCACTTCCTCTCTTAAGCAATAGCCTGCACCCTGTAGCACCAACAGCTAGTTGTGCAATAACAAGCAGCATGCAGCACGATGGTTTCATCCTCTCTATATCTCTCTTTTACAAAACCATAGCAAGGAGTAACCATCAACACCTTGCATGATGCCCACTTATCTCCATCGCCTGAGCCCTCCTATATATGGGTCGAGGCCAAGAACACACCTATCAGCTGCCAGTGAGCTCCTCCCTCCTTGTCTCCCCCCTGCGACCTCACATCTGATCTCCCCATGGCCCTGCCAAGGGAAACCCCAAGTCCCCAAGCATCGGGATAGCCAATCGTACCGCCTGCAGCTCATCGATGCAGTCACGTTGTCACCGTCTCAGCCGCAGCCTTTCGTGCCAATGGACTCAGGCCCCAGGGTGATGCTGGAGCTGAAGTCGCGGTCAATTGTCACAGACCAGCGGCTGCCGGCAAGAAGATCGACAGGAAGGATACCTCGGGCAGCGCTGTCAGTGCGGGCACGTCGCCAACAGCCAGGTTGCGGTGGCAGCTCCACGTGGACCCAAGAAGGGGTGGATTCGCAGCTCCCATCAGTGACGCCTCAGAGGCGCCACGCCAGGCGGCGGCGCTGGCTGTACTCGCCGCCTCTACTGGTAGGTCGGCGGTGGAGGACATGGGGGAAGATGAGGTTGATGGGATCGGCGGCATCGATCCTACGGTGTGGAAGGGGGCAGCGCTGCGGCCGCGGTGAATATTGGCCGCAGGGTAGGGAGGTGAGGCCGAGAAAAATCGTCGGTGATTGTTGCAGGGCGAACTCGGGAAGGGAATGTTCACTTTTATTTTAAGCTTATGGGCCCCATATGTAGGAGGAGGGTGAATGGGTGGGTGAACTCACCACTAACTCAGATCTTTAGAAGTATTAAAGATATGATGTTTGATTTCATATCACGTGATCATTGATGAGCCACTTTCATTCCAACTTCAAGTTGCCCTTATCTGCATGTGTAATAAAAACATGGCTTTGTTTTTCTTTGGCATGTTGCTGAGTTGCTGTCATCATGACCCTAGTAGAATACTAACATACATATGTGGGGGCTTGTTGTTTTCTTCTTCTTGCAGAGAGACCTTGTTTAGATTGACACTTCCTTTCTTCACTAATATTATCTTTTCCATCTGTTCTTTCATCTTTTAGGTAAATTTAGACACCTCCCAGTTGTGGAAAATGGTGAGGTTATGGCTATGCTAGACATTGCAAAATGCCTTTATGATGCTATAGCAAGATTGGAAAAGGCAGCTGAACAAGGGAGTGCGATAGCAGCTGCAGTAGAGGGGGTTGAGCGTCAACTGGGAGGCAACTTTACAGGTCTTGCAATGCAAATATTATCATTGAATCCACTCTCTTTGACCCCTGAAGTAGTACCCTGATACGTAAAATGAATGGTCTATTTGTGAGTAATAAGCATGATATGTTTACCTTTCTGAAGCAAAATAAAATGAACATTCATACCATACCAACTTATCAAGTGTATCATGTTGTATTGAACTGTTATATGTGTCTGTATTTCTTGAGCATGTTGCTACTTGTTGTCACACCTGCATCCCCTGGGTGATTCAGGTGGACTTCAAGTGGCCTGGGGCCATGTATGCGTTTGGGTTCAGTGTGTGGGCAAGGCCCAACCATGGGAGCGTGTGTTATTTAAGTCTGGTGTGACCTGAAACAGGGCATGGGAGTTGACGCTGGTATTCTGAATCTCACCACCTACTCCTGTTCTCTCACCTTCTTCCTCTGCAAGTTATCTTCCTTTTCCTCACCTACTCCCTGACGTGTGATCTCGATCCCCTCCGATTGGGTCGTCACACTTGTTTGTCCTTGAGAACTATATTTTTTTGGTGTAGTTCTGTCTTACCAATCAATTTATGGTTTTAACTGTTTTTGCATACAGCTCCTTATGCTTTTATAGAAACTCTAAGAGAGCGGATGTTCAAACCTTCTCTGTCAACCATTGTCACGGAGGACACAAAGTATGTTATTTATCTGCTTTGACAATTTCCTTTCAACTGCAAGTAAGATGTTCGGATAGTGAGAGTGTGATGTCAACTTTCAGGGTAGCAATTGTTTCCCCTTCAGATCCTGTGTATGTGGCGACACAGAAAATGCGTGAGTTTCGAGTTAATTCAGTGATTGTCACTACAGGGAACACAGTGCAGGGGATCTTTACGTAAGCATTCTATAGTAGCATCATACTATTGTTTTTATTTATTTATTTTTCTTTCCAGTTATTGATAGATATTGATTCTCAAATGCAGCTCAAAAGATGTTCTTATGCGTGTTGTGTCACAGAATCTTTCCCCAGAATTGACCTTAGTAGAAAAGGTTTCTGCGCCTGTGACAGTTGTCTTTCTTCAAATGGCATCCCATTTTGTATAATTACTTATAACTCACTGTATTAGTTGTGAATTTTATAAAGGTGATGACTGCAAACCCTGATTGTGCTATGTTAGACACGACAATTCTTGATGCACTACATATAATGCATGATGGCAAATTCTTGCACATTCCTGTTCTTGACAGAGGTATGACCCAATTCTTATCTCAGCCTGTGAAGTGAATAGCTCTTGAGTTCCTGATGCTTCATCTGGTACATATATTTTTTTAACAGAGGGGCAAATTGCTGCTTGCCTGGATGTCCTGCAACTTACCCATGCAGCCATTCAATTGGTGATCCCTTACTCCTTCCAGCCCTTCTCTTAAGCTCTGCCAAAGCTTCCTATCCTAATTTCGTCAATGTACTATTTATTTTTAGGTTGAAGGGGGCAATGGGACTGCTAATGACATGGCAAACTCAGTAATGCAGAGGTTCTGGGACTCTGCGCTTGCTTTAGAACCTCCAGATGACGAACTTGATAGCCGTAGGTTCGTCCATGTTCATTTGTGGATACTTGTATATATACTTTTGGGTTTTCCCTAATACAGTGCTCTGATACATTGCTCAGCGAAGCATCCTTACTTATGGCGTCAGAAGCCGGGGATGGGCGGAGTAGTATATATCCCCCTATCATTGGTAATTCGTTTCCCTTTAAGCTTCAAGACCGGAAGGGACGTGTGCATAGATTCACTTGCGGTAAGTGCTCACTTGATAGGTTGCACAAATATGTTGAACCTTGTTGCATGCTCCAGATATAACTTGGATCTTTATTTGTATGTTATCTTCCAAAAATTAAACTTGTATGTTGTTGCTACAGGCTCAGAGAGCTTAAACGAGCTTGTGTCCTCTGTAAGGCAAAGATTGAGTATTATTGATGAAAAGGACATCATTCAAATCTTGGTAAGATTAAGCAATTTGGCATGAAAGCATTCAAATGTTTCAGTAGGCATGCAGAAGACAGATTAGGTGTCTGAGTCTAGTAAAGGCCAAGCTTTCCCTCTGCCGGTGCTGAAAACACCGCCTTTATATACATAAAGATGAAAGCGATTCTTATATGCATATACCTTACACCATTGGCTGTTCCTCATTGGCCATACTACATATGGATTGCAAGAGTCTTCTGTCATCATTCATCAACTCCCACATGATAGTAAAATATTTGCCTGGACTGCCGAGCTTAACTCTAATCGTGATTTGGAATGCAGTACGAAGATGATGAGGGCGACCGGGTACTGCTGACAACGGATACTGATCTTGCTGGCGCCGTGCTCCATGCCAAATCATCTGGTTTGAAGGTATTCTGTATGCTTGGATGTTGCGATATTGCGATATTGTGAGTTGCATGACTCCTCAACTATTAGCTGTTTGATTTCTCATGAAAGTGAAAATTCAACTGTCAGGTTCTCAAGTTGCATATCGTGGACGAGTTTAATCCAAACACAGAGGTGGTAAAACCATTACAGGATCTAGCACCTCGCAGCAGGAATGGTGGGTCTTCTGTTAAAATTGGGCTCATGGCTGGTGCAGTTGCTCTCAGTGGCGCGGCAGTCATGGTGTACTTGAAACGATCCAGGGTGTGATTACCAATGAATCAATACTTTCCTAAACCCGCATCTCAACAGCTGACATCCATCCACTTTAGAATCTATTGTTATCTTGGTATCATTACATACTAAGAAAAGAAAGAATGAGGCACATGAGGTCACATGTTTCCAGTCTGTCAGGTAATTGAAAGGTCGAACATCAGGCGGTAGGAGCTTTCTAATATTTGTCCCTCCACATTTTGCACAAACATCAGTGATTTCATGGCTACAATGAAACGTGTAAACATAAGCGTTTATGCTAGTTCATACTTTTGCACTTTTTTGTAGATAGACAGAGGATGTAAAATGATTTTGGAGCATAACATTAAGTGGATTATTCTCTGCCAGTGTCCTACAAAAATCAAATGTAAACAATTGGGTCATGCACACCATCAAACATACTACCCAGGCTGACAAATAATGCCCATTATTTTTTGATCCTGTGCCCTCTCAAGATCTTATCTGCCCAGTAGAGTAGGTGGGCCCTAGTTATATCCCTTTGTATATGTGATGAATTGATAATGAAGTCATGATTAGTAAAAAAGGATTGGGTTGGTGTGTGGGTCAAGTTATGGTTGCTGGCTGCACATGTTAGTGGTTACCTATCCCTTTTGTTGAGGTGGTTGGTAGTTTCTTAACCTCCCTAGGTGGCTTTGAGTGGAATGGAGCGACCTCGTGCTCCTCTTCCAACTATCGCAAACTTGCTTTTGTAGCTTGAAATACAGTGTTTGGATTAGGCAATGATATCCAACCTTTAAGATCAGATACAACTTTACAGCCATGTATATATCTCTCTGCTCTTCTGTACTAGCGGCACACATTTATTTATTTGTATCAACTGGGGTTAGATACTAAAATACATAATTTGCTTATACTTAGGTGGCATCCACAATTTGTCATGACTTGGCCAAGAGAGTTAGGATAGTTTTTTTTTTGCAGGAATACAGTATTTGGTTAAGTATCGCAAGTTTGGCTTTTAAAAAAAGTAAGTTTGTCTTGCAGGGTCTGCTTAGAGGCTACCACGAAATGTATATTGTCGTTGTCGTCTTTGTCATCATCATGCACGCCGTCACCGCCGCTGCCACCAGAAACTACACTAGTAGCCATATTTTCCCCCTGCCAACAAACCCAAGACCCTATGCCTCAGAGCCTCCTGATTGAAGCCACCCATGTCCATGACAGAGCTGTAGAGGGAAGGTTGTATGTCGACATGCTTGATCTTCTTGATGGTGGTTGCCACCTCCTTAACAGTCTTAGTCATGCTGCTAAAGACGCTTAACTCTTTGTCCATCAAATCGCCCCTCTTCCTCTTACTTTCAACAACAAGACTGACACCTGCGTTGGCCGTGACCGGTGAAGGGGGCGAAGAAGGGCGGCTTCCCTGGCCGTGGCCCTGGGAGTTAGTGCAGTGGAAGCGGCATTTGAAGGACCCGGCGTGGGTGGCTGGCGCGCAGACGCACTTGGAAGCGGGCTCGTGGCCCGCGCCGGACGGCGCCGACACCGACCCGGGCCACCTCCTCCGCGTATTCTTGGAGCTGTGGCTGGCCGATTTACATGAAATTAATTCTCTCAGTTGTGGTGGCAAATATAATACACATAATCCATATTGTTAAGCACTTGCGTGTGTGTGTGAAATAGATGGATTATGGTCCCGTACCCAATAAGATGGATATGTGTGTGTGTGTGTTAGAGAGATAGGGAGAGGGGGAGAGAGAGAGTGAGGAAGAGAGTGTGCGTGTGAGGATTTGATAATAAAAAAGGTCGCCAATGTCACTTGATATGTATGAGAATATTAATATTGAACTCTTAAAGTTAATGTGGCTCCGTTGCAATGCACGGGTGTTCTTCTAGTATGGACTAATATTCAAGCTCAAAGAAAACCATTAAGTTCAACACACTATCACACCTACATATCAACCATACTTGAATATACTAGCATACTACATATGCTCTGATCGTCAAGCTAGTACCACATCTACCATAGTATCATTGAAACTGATATGGAAAACAACACAGACATTATCAAAGCCTACAAGCAAAACTTAGCATGCTAGCAATCCATCACCACTACCATTTGACATACCACGACATCACATGCTCATAGATCTACAATCTACTATGTTACCACATGCTCATAGGTCTACTCCTACCACATGCTGACATATCTAAGCCCGAACGAGTAGGGAGGAGGGAGTGATCGAACTTACAACCATCGCTGGAGCTGGGTGGTGGAGCAGAACAAGTCAGAGAAGAGATGTAGAACGGTTGCCGCGCCGTCTACCGTCGACCAGAGAAGATGCATCGCTTACCTGTTTGTCAGTGTTGAATTCACCCGAGACAGAGAGCTCGAGGGGGAGGGAACTGGGCGAGGAAAGGATGGTTGCGGTTTCAGCGTGAGCTAAAGAGAGCTAAATAGGGCGACTGATTCGGCGAGAGGTGACCCAGTTCCCCCACTGCTTTTTCAAGAACACATGCAAGCTCACGTCATCTCGCAGCTCGCATGAGGTCGGTGCCGCGTGCCCCTCCATTGCATGCCGTGAGGCTGGCTGAGGGAAATGGTTGTTTCAGTTGTTCCTAGAAAGCCTAGCTAAGAGGTTCGCACCATGCAAGCCAAACAATACACATAGACATCCAAACAAATGAAGATTGCATTTGGGCAACCGACTCCTCTAACTTAGCTCCTGTGAAGTTAGAGCCTAACTTAGCTATGTTTCAATCGTTGGATCTAGAATAAATGGCCGAGATCTAGCGCTACAATTCTTGAATAGTGTCAATTGTTGCATGTAAAACAACAATAGCTATAGTGCTAATCCAAACAGTATGCTACAGGTCTGTGAACAATATCGAATCTTGGCCATCTATTTTTCATCCAACAGTTCCCATAGACAAAGTTAGGGTACTGTTTCCCTAACTTAGCAGAAGCTAAGTTAGAGGAGTCGGTTCCCACCACAGAGACCTGGTTTAGGGGGTGCAGGCTACCAAACTCGCCATTAGGCCAACTGCAACGGGGCGACGCAATCGGTATTTGTCCGTTTTTTTGTTCGTTTGATTCGATAGTAGGGGTGGCGTCCGCCCTTGGTCGTGCATTTCTGGGAAGTGCGTCCAACGGGCCGAGCCATTTGGTCCACCTCACTAGTTTTTTTGCCAATATTTCTCTATTTGACATTCGATATATATAAATGAAATAAACAAATAAAAATAAAACATTGGACATGATTAAACAAACAAGTCACATAGTTTTTATAACACAATAAATAAAAATCTCATAGTTTACAACCAAATGAATTTAAAATTGTAGCAAATACATTGAAAGAAAAGGAGCAGGTACATCTGCAGGTTTCCTATGTGAGTCCACATATGCTCAACCAAATCATTTTGAAGTTGAATGTGAGTTGTTCAATCACGCATTTGTTGATGAAGTTGGATGATCTATCCAAACATTGCTTCTCCATACTCAGGCTCAACGTTTTCACCCTAGTAGTCCCTCCCTTGGTCAAAGAGGTTGTCATCACGCTCATCCTCTACGATCATGTTGTGCAGGATCATACAATCAATCATCACCTCCAACATCCTCTGAGTGCTCCATGTTCTAGCAGGGTGCCGAACAATAGCCCATAGAGATTGGAGCACACCAAAAGCACGCTCCACATCTTTCCTAGCACTCTCTTGTTCTTGGGAAAACCTAGTCCTCTTCTCTCCTACGGGATCGGAGATTGTCTTGACAATTGTAGACCACTGAGGATAGATACCAACTAGGTAGTACCCCTTATTGTATTGGTGGCCATTGATCTCAAAGCTGACCTCTAGGGACTTGCCTTTTGATAGCCTCGCGAACTCCTGAGAGCACTAAAGCACGTTGATATCATTGTGGGAACCTACCATGCTGAAAAAAGAGTGCCAAATCTAGAGATCTTGTGATGCGACAGCTTCAAGTATGACCGTGCAAGCTTTAACATGTCCCTTATATTGCCCCTACCCAGTAAATTAATAGTTTTTCCACTTCTAGTGCATACAATCTATGCTTCAAAGCATTCCCAGAAAGCCTCTCGATTCATCGACCGCTAACAGTCGGGTTGTACCCGCATCATTTGGTTCTCTCAAGTACTCCTGGCCAAACATTGAAGCCACAGCTTTGCAGAACTTGTGCAATGCCTCAAGTCATGTGGACTCACTCATGCATACATCCTCATCCACAAGATCACTGGGAATTTTGTATGCAAGGACCCGAACAACTACGGTACATTTCTGATGAGAGGAGAAGGTAAATTTTCCTAGGGTATCGGGCTTGCATTTGAAGTAATCATCATACCTCACCACTCCCTCCCGAATACGGATGAACACATGTCTCATCATCCAGAAGTGTCGTCGGAAAAGCTTTGCAGAGAATAGTGAGTCATTGAGCTCGAAATAATCGATGTAGAGTAGGCAACTACTGCTTTATCTGTTACGATTCAACTCGGAGCATGGCCCGGGATCGATCTCCTAAATGATGGTCGATGTCTAGAAATGTGCTCATTGACGATCAAAGTAGCAACCACAACATCCTTGAAAGTGCAACTAATCCCCAAGTGGTTTTGGTAATTAATAACAACATATACATCATTGAACTTATGCCTATTCAAAGAGTATTTCACGAAAGTTTAATATAGGTATGGCAATGGGATGTGAAAGTGGACCCCTCAAAATGCAAAGGACATGTGTTGACAAAGCTTCAAGACTCTACATTTTTGGTTTAGTGATCCAAGATCACATTGAGTCCATAGGAAAGCCAATACTACTAAAAGGGGATGATGCTTTAATCATGGTTTAACTGCTCAAGTGCTTGAAGATATTGCTCAAAAACCCTCAATTACACTCTCACATTCATCTATGTCCAAAACCCTAAAGTCAATCTTAGTCCCACCTATATATGTCCAGTCGGACTCACCGAGATACACTTGACATAGTCACTGCCTAAACCCTAGCACCTCGGTCTCACCGAGTTGGCCCTTCAGTCCCATCGAAGAGCACTTGCCAACCTTCGGTTACCAATTGCATTCATCTCAGAATTTCCAAATGGTTTCAATTGTTCACACTGAAGTGTGGAAAGTGCTTAGGTCAGCTTAGCTCGGTCCCACCGAGAGGTTTCATCCGGTCTCACCGAAAAGCCTAAAGTTCAAATCTTTTATACTGTTCGGTCTCACTAAGTGTTTTCACTTGGTCTCACTAAGTAGTGCATAAAGGTGTAACGGTTGGAATTTTGGTGCTGCCTATATATACCCCACCCGTTGCACCAACTCATAGAGCAGCCATTTCCGAAGCTACCACTTCCCATATCCATTTTCTGAGAGAGAACAACCTACACTTGTGTTGAGATCAAGAGGATTCCACTCCAACCTTTGATTCTTGATCTCTATCCTCCCCAAGTTGCTTTTCGCCCAAACCCCTCTCCTACCATATATTCAAAATTTGCGAGAGAGTGATTGAGTGTTGAGGAGACTATATTTTGAAGCACAAGAGCAAAGAGTTCATCATCAACAACAACATCTATTACCTTTTGGAGAGTGGTATCTCCTAGATTTGTTAGATGTCACTTGGGAGCCTCCAAACTTGTGGAGTTGAACCCAAGGAGTTTGTAAGGGCAAGGAGATCACCTACTTCATGAAGATCTACCCCGAGTGAGCCTAGTCCTTAGTGGGCGTAAGCCGTGATGGCATAGACAAGGTTTTTCTTCGTGGACCCTTCGTGGGTGGAGCCCTCCGTGGACTCATGCAACCGTTACCCTCCGTGGGATGAAGTCTCCATCAACGTGGATGGACGATAGCACCACCTACCAGAACCACGCCAAAAGTCATTGTGTCTTCATTGTGTTTGATTATCTCCGAACTATTCCTCTACTTTCATGTGCAAAGTCTTTACTTTCCGCTGCCACTATATTGGACTTGCATGTGCAGGATGCTAGTAGACTTGCTCCAATTGCTAAAATCTGCCAAGAACTAAAATTGGGAAAAGGCTAGGTTTTTATTGTTCAAGTAGTCTAATCACCCCCTCTAGACCTACTTTCGATCCTACAATCAACATCATCGGACAATTCTTTAGACGATGAACATATGAGGTTATTATTAAAAAAACTCATCTGAGCTATCTACCATGATCCATCGGAGTGATGATTCCATTCCTCGCTGGAAGGAGGCAGGCGCGGACGAGCCTTGGCTGTGCCAAACAAACGGATGATGTAACATCCCAATTTTCAATTTGGATGTTATACATAGGTCAACATATGCATATCATGTTTTATTTGAATTTTGTTTGTGATCCTAGAAATCTTAAGCAACTCAAGGACCCAAGGAGAGAGCTGGAGATTTCATTTATTTTCATATTTGAATTTTCTCAAATTTGAAAAAAGGATCAATTTGGTTTTAATATTTTTCTCTCCAATTATTTCCAATATATAAATTTAAAGAGTGAACATAATATGACTTCTTTAAAAAAAGGAATATTGGAGGAAAGATTTTTAAAATCAAATAAATATTTTATTTGAGATTTTATTTGAATTAGAAAAATATGCATTTTTGAAAATTGCATTATTAGACTAGAAAAATGTTCACTTTGTTCTAAATATTTTATTTAGACAGTGAAAATTGTTTTTGACATTTTTAGATTTTTTATATTTATTAGGATTTTTATTCGGCGGAATTTATTTTAAAAAAAAGTTTTCGCCTGACTGGGCCGAGCCGAGCCAGGCCGAAGCCCAGCCGAGCCGGGCCGAAGCCCACCAGCGCCGCCGCACGGATGCCCAGGGGGAGTCCGAGCCGAACTCCACCCCGGGGCGGCCCCTTCCCCAAGCCACCGCCCCCCGGCCCTTAAATAGCGTGCCCCGCCGCTGCCTCTCCCCACCTCGAGCCGCCGCCGCCCCAAGCAGCTGCCGTAGCACCCCGTCGCCGCTCGCGCCGCCGCCACCTGCCGCTCCGCCGCCGCCTGCCGCGCCGCTCGCTGCCGCTAGCGCCGCCCGCTCGCCGACGCCGCCGCCCACCGGACCCCGCCGCCGAACCCCACCCGTCCTGCCGGACCTCGCCGCCATCATCCCAGTTTTCATTGTGAACCGGTAAAAGCCGCCGCCGTTATTTTTCGGTTTTTCGATCTAGATCGCTTTTATTTTAGGGTTAGGGTTTTCTCGGTTTTCTCGGTTTTTCCGGTCGGATCTGTTTAGCGAACGTTCACCTGAACGCCTCTGTTCGCGAATGCGTTCGTCCGTTCGTCCCTGTTAGCGAACGTTCGTTTGTTAGTCTTTTTTTGGCCAGGGACCTATCCATGATTATTTTTATTGCAGATTAGCCCCTAATCTTCAAACGCTCGCAACTTTTTAACCGTTCGTCCAAATCCAGTGAAACCAATGACAAAATCTTCGTGTTGAACCCCTCTTTCCAGTTAATCAACTTGAACATGGTTTTGAAAATTTAAAATTTGTTTTCAAGTAGTTTTGAATTTGAACTTCTTTTGACCGCAGTTTGAGTTTCGTAGCTCCGATTCGATTAATTCTTTTTACAAATCGAATCTCTTCTCTTGTACTTTCGATTTGGATCTTTTCTCTTGAGTTTTACCCTTGCATCTATTGCTTTAGTGCTTGTGTATGTTATTGTTTGATTGCGATAGAGTTTCCGGAGTGCGAAGCGTGCTACTACGAGTCACTAGGGTTTTCAGATCGTCAGCAAGGCAAGTAACACTTTGATCATACCCCTTATTACCCAGTTTTTATGCATTAGTATTGACCCTCAAACATTGCATGAGTAGGGTCCGCTTAACATGTGGGTATTGGGAAGAAGTTGATGATGTAGAACCTATTTTCCTTTATGCAACCATTGGGAGTTACTTCTACGTTATGCTTATACTACTATGCTATGCTCGTAGACGTGGTTTGGTTGAGTGTATCCATGACAGATGTGAGAGTTGTTAAATAATGGTTAACTTAAGGTGGCTACTTTAATACACATCTGGGTGGACTTGTTGAGGCACCCTGGAGCACCCAGTGGTTGTCTGGGCACCTGGAGCAATCCAGCGTTGTCCTGGGATATCTCGGAGTACCCGTGTGATCATCCTATGGTTCGCCACCCAAGCTCAAAGGGATCATAAGATTATTCATGCTAGAAACTTCCGTGTGCAGCCACAAGCCATTATGGGCTCTGGCATAGTTGAGTAAGTTGTGGGAAACCTTTCCATGATGGGCTATTAGATGTAGGGGATTGTAGGTGTACCGGCCTATCTATCGGTTAAGGGGACCTCTTCGGAAAGACTGTGTCTCGGTCATCCGTTTCTCAAACATCATGCAGTGCGAGAAATACAACGGAGGAGATCGAATCTTGTGGAGAAAAGTGCGCAAACCTCTATAGAGTGTACAAACTAATCATGGTTAGCCGTGTCCCCGGTTATGGACATCTTGGGTATCTGGTTCTTGAATTATTGGTTTGATCTCATCACGCTTAATTAATTTTGTGGGGCTATTAATTACTGTTTAATTTGGATTGAGTTGGACGAACCTTCTCAATGTTTTATCAACCAACTTGATCGTTAAATAAAATATATTCCTTTGCAGTAGGGAAAAAATTGGCTTTTTGCAAACATAATAACCATAGAGCCTCCATCAGCCAAATATACATATAGTTATAGCTGCTACTTGTTCATTGCTCTACAGTGTTATTTTGCCAGCATATTTCATGTGCTGACCCGTTTCGGGCTGCAACGTATTATGTTGCAGACTTTTCAGACGAAGAGTAAGGTGCGCTAGGTCGTTGTCTTGCACTCAGCTATGCCATTGGAGTTGATGGACTCATTTTTGCCTTCGAAGCCTTCCGCTGTTATTTTCATTAGATGGCCTTCAGCCATATTATCGTAATAGTTCTCTTTTGAGACATTCGATGTAATAAGTGTGTGATTGCACTCTGTTATAAATCCTTCAAGTACTGTGTGTGTCAGCATTACCGATCCAGGGATGCCACTTATACATAGAGATTTGACTATCTGAGGTCGGATCGCTACAAGATGGTATCAGAGCACATGCTAACTGTAGGACGCGACCACTAAGATAAGCCTTAGGTCACTCCTCTCTACTCATTTCTGACTCTTCTCCACTTTCCACTCTATAGATGTCGGACCCAAGGAACAAGTTTGTTCGACCGGATGAAGACACCCCTTTCGGACGACACTTGAAGGAAGACACCAGATATTTGAACATCGGAATACCAAACTTCATGGGGACCTACACCGCCACTCTACCGGAAGAAGAATGCTGGACAATTCGAGTACATGTTCCAGGAAGTACATTCATACCAGTGACTGAGCCCATAGAGTTTTCCTTTGATGCACCAACCTGGAGTCTAGGAAAGAGCATGGCAGTTCACATCGCCATGGGACGCATCGGCGAAGTCTACTGCAAGGATCTAAGGACACCATCTACTAGATATGTGGACGCCGAGATGAGCAATGGGAGATGATCAACACCAGGAGGGACAAGTCCATTGCAGCCTACATCCAGGAGTTAAACCAACACATTCGTCGACAGGAGAACTAGATGTGTGCCAGCATGATAGACCCGAAGAAGGTGATGACCAGGAACATGGAGCTTGAAGAGGAACTCAAGTCTACACGTGATGGATATGAAGAGGAAATTGCAGTACTACTGGAGAAGAATGAAGATCTGAAGAAGAAGCTAGGAGTATTCATGGGAGACCCTGCGCCAGGAGGTGACGTCCATCCCGAAGACTACATCATCATCGACGACACTGACTCCGACCCCGACAGTGATGATGACTATGAATATGAAGCTGGAGCAGATATCATGGAGTCTTCTTTCGATCAAAATTTCTAGTCGACCACCATATTATTAGTAGTATTCCCCCATGTATATAGTAGTAGTCCGAGTATTTTATAACGGTAGCTAGATCGATTGTATGCCCTTGTTTGAACTGAGTGGTGTGATATGATTGTGTTTGTCTCATGTGCACATGGGTAGTGCTTTTCTCCCTAGACCTCACTCTATTCTAATCTCTCCCATCTAAACCTATCAGATGCCTCCGAGACGTGACCCCGATTTGTTTTCCACCGGAGCTCACCCAGCTGATCCAACAGCAGAATACCTTGATGCAGCTATTAGTCCAGAACCAGGGCAACACCAACAACAACCCACCACCACCACCTCTAGTTGACAACTTAGCCCATTTTTTGAGGTTGAATCCGTCGGAGTTTTCCAGTAGCACGGAGCTGATTGTTGCTGATGACTGGCTACGCAGGATTGGAAGGGAGTTAACCACCGCAGGTTGCACAAATGCTGAGAAGGTGCGCTTTGCCACACACCAACTGGATGGACCCGCAGCCTCATGGTGGGAGAATTACACAACCACTTTCCCTATAGCCAATGTCACTTGGGAACAGTTTCAGCAAGCTTTCCGCACAACCCATGTCTCAACTGGAGCAATGAGCATGAAGAAGCATGATTTTCGCAACTTACGCTAGGGAAATCATACTGTAGGGCAGTACATGGATGAGTTTAGCAAGTTAGCCCGCTATGCCCCAGATGATGTGGACACAGATGCCGCGAAACAGGAGAAGTTTACGGAAGGGCTGAATGATGAGATGAGTATGCAGTTGATGGTGGCAACATTCACTAACTACCATGAGTTGGTAGATCGGGTCCTTATGATTGAAAGCAAACATCAGCAGATAGAGAGCTGCAAAAGGAAGTATAATTCTGGAGCTCAGTAGAAGCCTCGTTTTACCTCGAACCCGGAAGGATACATTTCGAGGGGGTTTGGGGATAAGTATAAGTTTCCCACCAAAGTTCCTAAGACACTGATACGTCTCCAACGTATCTATAATTTTTGATTGCTCCATGCTATATTATCTACTGTTTTGGACATTATTGGGCTTTATTATCCACTTTTATATTATTTTTGGGACTAACCTATTAACTGGAGGCCCAGCCCAGAATTGATGTTTTTTTTGCCTATTTTAGGGTTTCGAAGAAAAGGAATATCAAACGGAGTCCAAACGGAATGAAACCTTCGAGAACGTGATTTTTGGAACGAACAAGACCCATGAGACTTGGACCATATGTCAAGCAACCAACAGGGAGGCCACTAGGTAGGGGGGCGCGCGTACCCCCCTAGGCGCGCCCTCCACCCTCGTGGGCCCCCTGTTGCTCCACCGACGTACTCCTTCCTCCTATATATACCAACATACCCCCAAACGATCAGATACGGAGCCAAAAACCTAATTCCACCGCCGCAACCTTCTGTATCCACGAGATCCCATCTTGGGGCCTGTTCCGGAGCTCCGCCGGAGGGGGCATCCATCACAAAGGGCTTCTACATCAACACCATAGCCTCTCCGATGAAGTGTGAATAGTTTACCTCAGACCTCCGGGTCCATAGTTATTAGCTAGATGGCTTCTTCTCTCTTTTTGGATCTCAATACAATGTTCTCCCCCTCTCTTGTGGAGATCTATTCGATGTAATCTTCTTTTTGCGGTGTGTTTGTTGAGACCGATGAATTGTGGGTTTATGATCAAGATTATCTATGAACAATATTTGAATCTTCTCTGAATTATTTTATGTATGATTGGTTATCTTTGCAAGTCTCTTTGAATTATCATTTTGGTTTGGCCTACTAGATTGATCTTTCTTGCAATGGGAGAACTGCTTAGCTTTGGGTTCAATCTTGCGGTGTCCTTTCCCAGTGACAGTAGGGGCAGCAAGGCACGTATTGTATTGTTGCCATCGAGGATAACAAGATGGTTTTTTTATCATATTGCATGAATTTATCCCTCTACATCATGTCATCTTGCTTAAGGCGTTACTCTGTTTTCATGAACTTAATACTCTAGATGCATGCTGGATAGCAGTCGATGAGTGGAGTAATAGTAGTAGATGCAGACAGGAGTCGGTCTACTTGTCTCGGACGTGATGCCTATATAAATGATCATACCTAGATATTCTCATAACTATGCTCAATTCTGTCAATTGCTCAACAGTAATTCGTTCACCCACCGTAAAATACTTATGCTCTTGAGAGAAGCCACTAGTGAAACCTATGCCCCCCGGTCTATCTTCATCATATTAATCTTCCAATACTTAGTTATTTCCTTTGCTTTTTTACTTTGCTTTTATTTTACTTTACATCTTTATCACAAAAATACCAAAAATATTATCTTATCATATCTATCAGATCTCACTCTCATAAGTGACCGTGAAGGGATTGCCAACCCCTTAACGCGTTGGTTGCGAGGAGTTATTTGTTTTGTGCAGGTACGAGGGACTTGCGTGTAGCTTCCTACTGGATTGATACCTTGGTTCTCAAAAACTGAGGGAAATAATTACGCTACTTTGCTGCATCATCCTTTCCTCTTCAAGGAAATCCAACGTAGTGCTCAAGAGGTAGCAAGAAGAATTTCTGGCGCCGTTGCCGGGGAGGTTCGCGCAAGTCAAGTCAAGATCTGACTCCTGACAACGAGCCATTTCTGGCGCCGTTGCCGGGGAGTCTATGCAAAAGTCAACATACCAAGTACCCATCACAACCCTTATCTCCCGCATTGCATTATTTGCCATTTGCCTCTCGTTTTCCTCTCCCCCACTTCACCCTTGCCGTTTTATTCGCCCTCTCTCTCTATATCCTCCCTCTCTTTCTCTATTTGCCTCTTTTTGCCTTTTGCACTTTCTGCCGTTATGTCTGAAATTGGGGAAATTATTTTTGATATGGACAACAATAATATCATGAAAAATTATGATGCTCCTACTGAAAAACCCCCTATCTTACATACAAAAAAATTCTGTGTTGGTAGTGGTAATATTATTGGAAAAGGAGTTATTCAAGATTTCTTTAGTTGTGTCGGTGCTTTACCTTCTATGGGTAGTTCTATCCTTCATAGAATTAGTAGTCTTGCGGACGCTATTGCCATGCTTGTAGTTGAACTTGAAAGACAATTCATGCACATGCATCCTTGCATACAAAGGATTTTTCTAGAATTTTCTAATATTGAGCATTCTTCTGTTAAGCATGCCGCTAATATCTTTTTGGCTCATGAGTTTAGATTCATAATAAAAGAGGCCAAAGAAATCTTTGCACACTATAGGGTGGACGCTTGCCGTCCTCCCATAGAGGCTATCCTTTTTGATCAAGAAGAGATAATGCGTTTTCAATCTCTAGACTATGTTGCTTTCAATGAAAATCTTAGAAAAAGGGTTCCTACCAATGTTTTATTTGATAGAATTTCTGAACTTAATGATGATTTGGCCATTCGAAATAATGAACTATGATATTCTCTTGAATATAGGCTCACAAAGTTCTGTCAAAAGAATGCTTATAATGATGAATTGGTTGTGCAATACGAAGGGCCAAAGGAGGAACCTATACCTCCCAAGGTTGATCTTGGGGACTTTTGTCCCATTAAATTTAGCCCTTTTGATTACTTTTGCTTGCCTCAAAGAAAACTTGCTGCCGTACGTAGAGAATATGAAATGAGTTTTAATGATCTATCTTACTATTATGGCAACACCTAGATCTATCCTTCCTTTTTATGCCTAGCTAGGGGTGTTAAACGATAGCGCTTGTTGGGAGGCAACCCAATTTTATTTTTATTTGTTGATTTTTGCTCCTGTTTAGTAATAAATAATTTACCTAGCCTCTGTTTTGATTGTGTTTAATTAGTGTTTGTGCCAAGTAGAACCATTGGGAAGACTTGGAAAGTCTTGTTATCTCGCTGTAAAAAACAGAAACTTTAGCGCTCACGAGAACTGCTGCCATTTTTATTTGGAAAGTGATATTTAGTTAAATCTTTTTGAATATGATTAATAGATAAATTCCTCACGTCCAGAAATTTATTTTAGAATTTTTGGGGTTCCAGATCTTGCGCTAGCTACAGATTACTACAGACTGTTCTGTTTTTGACAGATTCTGTTTTTCGTGTGTTGTTTGCTTATTTTGATGAATCTATGGCTAGTAAAATAGTTTATAAACCATAGAGAATTTGTAATACAGTAGGTTTAACACCAATATAAATAAAGAATGAGTTTATTACAGTACCTTGAAGTGTTCTTTTGTTTTCTTTCGCTAACGGAGCTCACGAGATTTTCTCCTTTAAGTTTTGTGTTGTGAAGTTTTCAAGTTTTGGGTAAAGATTTGATGGATTATGGAACAAGGAGTTGCAAGAGCCTAAGCTTGAGGATGCCCATGGAACCCCCAAGATAAGCTAAGGACACCTAAAAGCCAAAGCTTGGGGATGCCCCGGAAGGCATCCCCTCTTTCGTCTACTTCTATCGGTAACTTTACTTGGAGCTATATTTTTATTCACCACATGATATGTGTTTTGCTTCGAGCGTCTTGTATGACTTGAGTCTTCGCTTTTTAGTTTACCACAATCATCCTTGCTGTACACACCTTTTTAGAGAGCTATACATGATTTGGAATTTGTTAGAATACTCTATGTGCTCCGCTTATATCATTTGAGTTATATAGTTTTGCTCTAGTACTTCACTTATATTTTTTAGAGCACGGTGGTGGAATTGTTTTATAGAAACTATTGTTCTCTCATGCTTCACTTAGATTATTTTGAGAGTCTTAAATAGCATGGTAATTTTCTTAAATAATCCTAATATGCTTGGTATTCAAGAATAGTAAAAACTTTCTTATGAGTGTGTTGAATGCTATGAGAAGTTTGATGCTTGATAATTGTTTTGAGATATGAAGATGGTGATATTAAAGTTGTGATAGTTGAGTAGTTGTGAATTTGAGAAATACTTGTGTTAAAGTTTGTGATTCCCATAGCATGCACGTATGCTGAACCGTTATGTGATGAAGTCGGAGCATGATTTATTTTTTGACTGTCTTCCTTATGAGTGGCGGTCGGGGACGAGCGATGGTATTTTCCTACCAATCTATCCCCCTAGGAGCATGCGCGTAATACTTTGCTTTGATAACTTGTAGATTTTTTCAATAAGTATATGGGTTCTTTATGACTAATGTTGAGTCCATGGATTATACGCACTATTCTTCCTTCCACCATTGCTAGCCTCTTTAATACCGCGCACCTTTTGCTGGTATCATACACCCACCATATACCTTCCTCAAAACAGCCACCATACCTACCTATTATGGCATTTCCATAGCCATTCCGAGATATATTGCCATGCAAATTTCCACCGTTCCATTTATTATGACACACTCCATCATTGTCATATTGCTTAGCAGGATCATGTAGTTGACATCGTATTTGTGGCAAAGCCACCATTCATAATTCTTTCATACATGTCACTCTTGATTCATCGCATATCCAGGTACACCGCCGGAGGCATTCATATAGAGTCATATTTTGTTCTAAGTATCGAGTTGTAAGAAAATAAAAGTGTGATGATCATCATTATGAGAACATTGTCCCAATGAGGAAAGGATGATGGAGACTATGATTCCCCCACAAGTCGGGATGAGACTCCGGACGAAAAAAAGAGGCCATAAAAAAGAGAAAAGGCCCAAATAATAATAATAATAATGATGAGAGAAAAAGAGAGAAGGGGCAATGTTACTATCCTTTACCACACTTGTGCTTCAAAGTAGCACCATGATATTCATGATAGAGAGTCTCTCATTTCGTCGCTTTCATATACTAGTGGGAATTTTTCATTATAGAACTTGGCTTGTATATTCTAATGATGGGCTTCCTCAAAATGCCCTAGGTCTTCGTGAACAAGCGAGTTGGATGCACACCCACTTAGTTTCTTTTTGAGCTTTCATATACTTATAGCTCTAGTGCATCCGTTGCATGGCAATCCCTACTCACTCACATTGATATCTATTGATGGGCATCTCCATAGCCCGTTGATACGCCTAGTTGATGTGAGACTATCTTCTCCCTTTTTGTCTTCTCCACAACCACCATTCTATTCCACATATAGCGCTATATCCATGGCTCACGCTCATGTATTGCATGAAGATTGAGAAAGTTTGAGAATGTCAAAAGTATGAAACAATTGCTTGGCTTGTCATCGGGGTTGTGCATGATTTAAATACTTTGTGTTATGAAGATAGAGCATAGCCAGACTATATGATTTTGTAGGGATAACTTTCTTTGGCCATGTTATTTTGAGAAGACATGATTTTTGTTAGTATGCTTGAAGTATTATTATTTTTATGTCAATATTAAACCTTTGTCTTGAATCTTTCGGATCTGAATATTCATACCACAATTAAGAAGAATTACATTGAAATTATGCCAAGTAGCATTCCACATCAAAAATTCCATTTTTATCATTTACCTACTAGAGGACGAGCAGGAATTAAGCTTGGGGATGCTTGATACGTCTCCAACGTATCTATAATTTTTGATTGCTCCATGCTATATTATCTACTGTTTTGGACATTATTGGGCTTTATTATCCACTTTTATATTATTTTTGGGACTAACCTATTAACCGGAGGCCTAACCCAGAATTGCTGTTTTTTTGCCTATTTTAGGGTTTCGAAGAAAAGGAATATCAAACGGAGTCCAAACGGAATGAAACCTTCGGGAACGTGATTTTTGGAATGAACAAGATCCAGGAGACTTGGACCCTACGTCAAGCAACCAACATGGAGGCCACGAGGTAGGGGGGCGCGCCTACCCCACCAGGCGTGCCCTCCACCCTCGTGGGCCCCCTGTTGCTCCACCGACATACTCCTTCCTCCTATATATACCTACGTACCCCAAACGACCAGATACGGAGCCAAAAACCTAATTCCACCGCCGCAACCTTCTGTATCCACGAGATCCCATCTTGGGGCCTGTTCCGGAGCTCCGCCGGAGGGGGCATCCATCACAAAGGGCTTCTACATCAACACCATAGCCTCTTCGATGAAGTGTGAGTAGTTTACCTCAGACCTTCGGGTCCATAGTTATTAGCTAGATGGCTTCTTCTATCTTTTTGGATCTCAATGCAATGTTCTCCCCCTCTCTTGTGGAGATCTATTCGATGTAATCTTCTTTTTGCGGTGTGTTTGTTGAGACCGATGAATGTGGGTTTATGATCAAGATTATCTATGAACAATATTTGAATCTTCTCTGAATTCTTTTATGTATGGTTGGTTATCTTTGCAAGTATCTTCGAATTATCAATTTGGTTTGGCCTACTAGATTGATCTTTCTTGCAATGGGAGAAGTGCTTAGCTTTGGGTTCAATCTTGCGGTGTCCTTTCCCAGTGACAGTAGGGGCAGCAAGGCACGTATTGTATTGTTGCCATCGAGGATAACAAGATGGTTTTTTTTATCATATTGCATGAATTTATCCCTCTACATCATGTCATCTTGCTTAAGGTGTTACTCTGTTTTCATGAACTTAATACTCTAGATGCATGCTGGATAGCGGTTGATGAGTGGAGTAATAGTAGTAGATGCAGGCAGGAGTCGGTCTACTTGTCTCGGACGTGATGCCTATATACATGATCATACCTAGATATTCTCATAACTATGCTCAATTCTGTCAATTGCTCAACAATAATTCGTTCACCCACCATAAAATACTTATGCCCTTGAGAGAAGCCACTAGTGAAACCTGTGGCCCCCGGGTCTATCTTCATCATATTAATCTTCCAATACTTAGTTATTTCTTTTGCTTTTTTACTTTGCTTTTATTTTACTTTGCATCTTTATCACAAAAATACCAAAAATATTATCTTATCATATCTATCAGATCTCACTCTCGTAAGTGACCGTGAAGGGATTGACAACCCCTTATCGCGTTGGTTGCGAGGAGTTATTTGTTTTGTGCAGGTACGAGGGACTTGCGTGCAGCCTCCTACTGGATTGATACCTTGGTTCTCAAAAACTGAGGGAAATACTTACGCTACTTTGCTGCATCATCCTTTCCTCTTCAAGGAAATCCAACACAGTGCTCAAGAGGTAGCATACACCTATGTTAGTAAGCTCGCCAGGAGCTGAGTATATGGCAAGCCGAGGATGTTTTCAGATGCCATTGACCATAGGTAAACATGTTTTCCCCTCAGACCTAATAATTTTGGAGTCCCAAGGATTGGATATAATATTAGGTATGGATTGGTTATCAAAGTATGGAGGAAACATCGATTGCGCTAGTAAGTCAATTTTACTCACCACCCCGGAGGGAAAAAGGATCAAGTATGTGTCTAGGCATGCGCCAAGAAGTACTCAAGTAAATTCTCTTGGGAGTTGTTCAGGAGGAAATACCTGTTGTGAAGGATTACCCGGATGTATTTCTAGAGGAACTACCAGGCATGCCGCCAGATCAAGACATAGAGTTTTTGATAGAGCTGTCGCCAGGCATCGGACCAATATCGAAGAGGCCATACCGGATGCTCGCAAATGATCTGGAGGAAATCAAGAAACAGATTAAGGAGTTATTGGATAAAGGTTACATTCGACGAAGTTCGTCACCGTGGGGAGCCCCAGTGCTCTTGGTTGAGAAGAAGGATGAATCTTTGAGAATGGTTGTTGATTATCGAGCATTGAATGAAGTGGCAATCAAGAACAAATACCCACTACCGATGATCAATGATTTGTTTGACTAGCTGCAAGGAGCTAAAGTATTCTCCAAGATCGATCTACGATCAGGATACCACCAGTTGAAGATCCGAGAACAGGATATACCTAAGGCAGCTTTTACCACAAGGTACGGGTTGTATGAGTACACAGTCATGTCATTTGGATTGACTAATGCCCCTGCCTATTTCATGAGTATGATGAACAAGGTGTTCATGGAGTTTTTGGATAAGTTTGTAGTGGTGTTCATTGATGATATTTTGGTGTACTCGAAGAATGTAGAGGAACACAAGGAGCACTTGCGTTTAGTTCTCGAGAAGCTCAGGGAACATCATCTATATGCCAAGTTTAGCAAGTGTGAGTTTTGGTTGAAGGAAGTTAGATTTCTTGGACATGTTATATCAGGAGAAGGTATAGCAGTAGACCCCACCAAGGTTCAGTCTGTCACTGAGTGGTTGGCACCCACCTCAGTTGGAGAGATCCGCGGTTTTCTGGGACTCGCAGGATATTACAGAAGGTTCATTGAGAATTTCTCCAAGATTGCGAAACCCATGACAGAGTTGTTGAAGAAGGACACTAAGTTTAAATGGACGAATGAATGTGAGGCTAGTTTTCAGGAGTTGAAGAAACGGTTGGTTACAGCCCCAGTGCCGATTCTTCCGGATATACGCAAGGATTTCCAAGTGTATTGCGATGCTTCTCACTTAGGACTTGGAGGAGTATTGATGTAGGACAGAAGAGTTGTTTCATACGCCTCATGACAGCTTCGACCTCATGAGTTGAATTATGCCACACATGATTTGGAGTTAGCAGCCGTAGTGCATGCGCTCAAGACCTAGATACATTTTCTAATCGGAAACCGATGTGATGTGTACACGGATCAGAATAGTTTAAAGTACATTTTCACTCAGAAGGAGCTAAATCTCAGGCACATGAGATGGTTGGAGCTTATAAAGGATTATGATATGAAGTTGCATTATCATCCAGGAAAGGCCAATGTCGTAGCAGACGCTTTGAGCCAGAAGAGTTATGTCAATACCCTCGTAAGTGGAGGATTACCGCAGGAGTTAGCTTACAATCTCAAGGAACTTTGTTTGTAGATAGTTCCAAGAGGTTTTGTTGCAACAATGGAGGTCAGTCTACATTATTGGGAAAGATTCGAGAAACTCAGAAGGATGATAAGGAAATCGCTGAGATAAAGGAGAAGATGAGCAAGGGTTTCCGTGAGGATGAGCACGAGACATTATTGTTTGACGATCGTATATATGTGCCCAATAATGCGGAGTTCAGGAAGTTAATACCTCAGGAAGATCATGACTCGCCATACTCGATTCACCCCGGAAACACCAAGATGTATTTGGATTTGAAGGAGCGTTTCTGGTGGACAGGTATGAAGAAGGATATTGCCGAGTACGTAACAGTATGTGATGTATGTCAGAGAGTGAAGGCAGAACATTAGAAGCCAACAGGATTACTGCAGCCTATGCAGATACCCGAATGGAAGTGGGACAAGCTTGGCATGGATTTCATCACCGGATTACCCAGGACCCGATCGGGATATGATTCAATCTGGGTAATAGTTGATCGCTTGACCAAGGTAGCTCACTTTATCCCAATGAAAACCACCTATACAAGCGTGAAGTTGGCCGAGATATATATGAACAGGATCGTATGTCTGCATGGAGTTCCGAGGACCATCGTATCAGATAGAGGAACACAGTTTACCTCGAAGTTTTGGAATCAGCTGCACCAGACTTTGGGTACCAGGCTAGAGTTCAGTACATCCTTTCATCCGCAGACAGATGGACAGACTGAGAGAGTCAATCAGATTCTAGAGGACATGTTGAGAGCTTGTGCGCTAGATTATGGATCTAGTTGGGATGATAATTTTGTTGGAAATATGACCTAGAGGCAATAATAAATTGGTTATTATTATATATTTCCTTGTTCATGATAATCGTTTATTATCCATGCTAGAATTGTATTGATAGGAAACTCAGATACATGTGTGGATACATAGACAACACCATGTCCCTAGTAAGCCTCTAGTTGACTAGCTCGTTGATCAATAGATGGTTACAGTTTCCTGACCATGGACATTGGATGTCATTGATAACGGGATCACATCATTAGAAGAATGATGTGATGGACAAGACCCAATCCTAAGCATAGCACAAGATCGTGTAGTTCGCATGCTAAAGCTTTTCTAATGTCAAGTATCATTTCCTTAGACCATGAGATTGTGCAACTCCCGGATACCGTAGGAATACTTTGGGTGTGCCAAACGTCACAACGTAACTGGGTGGCTATAAAGGTGCACTACGGGTATCTCCGAAAGTGTCTGTTGGGTTGGCACGAATCGAGACTGGGATTTGTCACTCCGCATAAACGGAGAGGTATCTCTGGGCCCACTCGGTAGGACATCATCATAATGTGCACAATGTGATCAAGGATTTGATCACGGGATGATGTGTTACGGAACGAGTAAAGAGACTTGCCGGTAACGAGATTGAACAAGGTATCGGGATACCGACGATCGAATCTTGGGCAAGTATCGTACCACTAGACAAAGGGAATTGTATACGGGATTGATCGAATCCTCGACATCGTGGTTCATTCGATGAGATCATCGTGGAACATGTGGGAACCAACATGGGTATCCAGATCCCGCTGTTGGTTATTGACCGGAGAACGTCTCGGTCATGTCTGCATGGTTCCCGAACCCGTAGGGTCTACACACTTAAGGTTCGATGACGCTAGGGTTATAAGGAATAGATATACGTGGTTACCGAATGTTGTTCGGAGTCCCGGATGAGATCCCGGACGTCACGAGGAGTTCCGGAATGGTCCGGAGGTAAAGATTTATATATGGGAAGTCCTGTTTTGGTCACCGGAAAAGTTTCGGGTTTTATCGGTAACGTACCGGGACCACCGGGAGGGTCCCGGGCGTCCACCAAGTGGGGCCACAAGCCCCGGAGGGCTGCATGGGCCAAGTGTGGGAGGGGACCAGCCCCAGGTGGGCTGGTGCGCCCCCCACAAGGGCCCAAGGCGCCTAAAGGGGAGGAGGGGGCAAACCATAAGGGCAGATGGGCCTTAGGGCCCATGCCTGGTGCGCCTCCCTCTCCCCCTCCCCTTGGCCGCCCCCTAGATGGGATCTAGGGGCTGCCGCCACCCCTAGGGAGGGAACCCTAGGTGGGGGCGCAGCCCCTCCCCTTCCCCTATATATACTTGAGGTTTGGGCTGCCCAAGACACACGAGTTCCTCTCCTTCTTGGCGCAGCCCTACCCCTCTCCCTCCTCGTCTCTTGCGGTGCTTGGCGAATCCCTGCTGGAGTACCACGCTCCTCCACCACCACCACGCCGTTGTGCTGCTGCTGGATGGAGTCTTCCTCAACCTCTCCCTCTCTCCTTGCTGGATCAAGGCATGGGAGACGTCACCGGGCTGTACGTGTGTTGAACACGGAGGTGCCGTCCGTTCGGCACTAGGATCATCGGTGATTTGGATCGCGACGAGTACGACTCCTTCAACCCCGTTCTCTTGAACGCTTCCGCGTAGCGATCTACAAGGGTATGTAGATGCACTCTCCTTCCCCTCGTTGCTGGTCTCTCCATAGATAGATCTTGGTGACACGTAGGAAAATTTTGAATTTCTGCTACGTTCCCCAACAGTGGCATCATGAGCTAGGTCTATGCGTAGTTACTATGCACGAGTAGAACACAAAGTAGTTGTGGGCATTGATTTTGTTCAATATGCTTACCGTTACTAGTCCAATCTTGATTCGGCGGCATTGTGGGATGAAGCGGCCCGGACCGACCTTACACGTACTCTTACGTGAGACTGGTTCCACCGACTGACATGCACTAGTTGCATAAGGTGGCTAGCGGGTGTCTGTCTCTCCCACTTTAGTCGGATCGGATTCGATGAAAAGGGTCCTTATGAAGGGTAAATAGCAATTGGCATATCACGTTGTGGTTTTTGCGTAGGTAAGAAACGTTCTTGCTAGAAACCCATAGCAGCCACGTAAAACATGCAAACAACAATTAGAGGATGTCTAACTTGTTTTTGCAGGGTATGATATGTGATGTGATATGGCCAAGAAGAATGTGATGAATGATATGTGATGTATGAGATTGATCATGTTCTTGTAATAGGAATCACGACTTGCATGTCGATGAGTATGACAACCGGCAGGAGCCATAGGAGTTGTCTTTATTTATTGTATGACCTGCGTGTCATTGTACAACGCCATGTAATTACTTTACTTTATTGCTAACCGGTAGCCATAGTAGTAGAAGTAATAAGTTGGCGAGACAACTTCATGGAGACACAATGATGGGGATCATGATGATGGAGATCATGGTGTCATGCCGACGACAATGATGATCATGGAGCCCCGAAGATGGAGATCAAAAGGAGCAATATGATATTGGCCATATCATGTCACTATTTGATTGCATGTGATGTTTATCATGTTTATACATCTTATTTGCTTAGAATGACGGTAGTAAATAAGATGATCCCTCATTAAAATTTCAAGAAAGTGTTCCCCCTAACTGTGCACCGTTGCGAAAGTTCGTCGTTTCGAAGCACCACGTGATGATCGGGTGTGATAGATTCTTACGTTCACATACAACGGGTGTAAGCCAGATTTACACACGCGAAACACTTAGGTTGACTTGACGAGCCTAGCATGTACAGACATGGCCTCGGAACACAAGAGACCGAAAGGTCGAGCATGAGTCGTATGGTAGATACGATCAACATGAAGATGTTCATTGATGATGACTAGTCCGTCTCACGTGATGATCAGACACGGCCTAGTTGACTCGGATCATGTAATCACTTAGATGACTAGAGGGATGTCTATCTGAGTGGGAGTTCATAAGATGAACTTAATTATCCTGAACATAGTCAAAAGGTCTTCGCAAATTATGTCGTAGCTCGCGCTTCAGTTCTACTGTTTAGATATGTTCCTAGAGAAAATTTAGTTGAAAGTTGATAGTAGCAATTATGCAGACAGTAGAAGGCTTATGTCCTTAATGCACCGCTCAGTGTGCTGAACCTCGAACGTCGTCTGTGGATGTTGCGAACATCTGACATATACGTTTTGATGACTACATGATAGTTCAGTGCGTAATGCTAAATGGTTTAGAATTGAGGCACCAAAGACGTTTTTGAAACATCGCAGAACATATGAGATGTTCCAAGGACTGAAATTGGGATTTCAGGCTCGTGCCCACATTAAGAGGTATAAGACCTCCGATGATTTTCTTAGCATGCATAATAAGGGAGAAAAGCTCAATCTTGAGCTTGTGCTCAGATTGTCTGAGTACAACAATCGCTTGAATCGAGTGGGAGTTGATCTTCCAGATAGTGATGGTTCTCCAAAGTCACTGCCACCAAGCTACTAGAGCTTCGTGATGAACTATAACATATCAGGGATAGATATGATCCTTGAGCTATTCGCGACACCGTGAAAGTAGAAATCAAAAGGGAGCATCAATCATTGATGGTTAGTAAAACCACTAGTTTCAAGAAGGGCAAGGGCAAGAAAGGGATACTTCATGGAACAACAAATCAGTTGCTATTCTAGTGAAGAAACCCAAAGTTGAACCCAAGCCCGAGACTAAGTGCTTCTGTAATAAGGGGAACAGTCACTGGAGTAGAATTACCCTAGATACTTGGTAGATGAGAAGGCTGGCAAGGTCGATAGAAGTATATTGGATATACATTGTGTTAGTGTGTACTTTACTAGTACTCCTAGTAGCACCATGGTATTAGATACCGGTTCGGTTGCTAAGTGTTAGTAAACTCAAAATAAAAGGCTGCGGAGTAAACGGAGACTAGCTAAAGGTGAGCTGGCGATATGTGTTGGAAGTTTTTCCCAAGCTTGATGTGATCAAGCATCGCACGCTCCCTCTACCATCGAGATTGGTGTTTGCGTTGAGCGTAGACATGATTGGATTATGTCTATCGCAATACGGTTATTCATTTAAGGAGAATAATGGTTACTCTGTTTATTTGAATAATACCTTCAATGGTCTTGCACCTAAAATGAATGGTTTATTGAATCTCGATCGTAGTGATACACATGTTCATGCCAAAAGATATAAGATAGTAATGATAGTACCACCTACTTGTGGCACTGCCACGTAAGTCATATCGGTATAAAACGCATGAAGAAGCTCCATGTTGATGGATCTTTGGGCTCACTCGTTTGAGACATGCGAACCATGTCTATTGGTGTATATGCATGAAGAAACTCCATGCAAATGGACCGTTTGGACTCACTTGATTTTGAATCACTTGAGACATGCAAATCATACCACATGGGCAAGATGACTGAAAGCCTCGTTTTCAGTAAAATGGAACTAGAAAGCAACTTGTTGGAAGTAATGCATTTTGATGTGTGCAGTCCAATGAGTGCTGAGGCGTGTAGTGGATATCGTTATGTTCTTACTTCACAGATGATTTGAGTAGATGTTGAGTATATTTACTTGATGAATCACGAGTCTGAATTACTGAAAGGTTCAAGTAATTTCAGGGTGAAGTTGAAAGATCGTTGTGACAAGAGGATAAAATATCTATGATATGATCATAGAGATGAATATCTGAATTACGAGTTTGGCACAGAATTAAGACATTGTGGAAATTGTTTCACAACTAATACAGCCTGGAACACCATAGTGTGATGGTGTGTCCGAACATCATAACTGCACCCTATTGGATATGATGCATACCATGATGTCTCTTATCGAATTACCATGATAGTTTATGGGTTAGGCATTAGAGACAACCGCATTCACTTTAAATAGGGTACCACGTAATTCCGATGAGATGACACCGTATGAACTATGGTTTAGGGAAACCTAAGCTGTCATTTCTTAAAAGTTTGGGGCTGCAACGCTTATGTGAAAAAGTTTCAGGCAGATAAGCTCGAACCCAAAGCGGATAAATGCATCTTCATAGGACACCCAAAACAGTTGGGTATACCTCCTGTCTCAGATCCGAAAGCAATAAGGGATTGTTTCTAGAATCAGGTCCTTTCTCGAGGAAAAGTTTCTCTCGAAAGAATTGAGTGGGAGGATGGTGGAGACTTGATGAGGTTATCGAACCGTCTCTTCAACTAGTGTGTGGCAGGGCACAGGAAGTTGTTCCTGTGGCACCAACACCAATTGAAGTGGAAGCTTATGATAGTGATCATGAAACTTCAGATCAAGTCACTACCAAACCTCGTGGGATGACAAGGATGCGCACTACTTCAGAGTGGTACGTAATCCTGTCTCGGAAGTCATGTTGCTAGACAACAATGAACCTATGAACTATGGAGAAGCGATGGTGGGCCTGGATTCCAAAATGGCTCGAGGCCATATAATCCGAGAGAGGATCCATATATGAAAACAAAGTGTAGACTTTGGAAGAACTACTTAATGGTCATAAGGCTGTTAGGTACATATGGATTTTAAAAGGAAGACGGACAATGATGGTAAGTATCACCATTGAGAAAGCTCGACTTGTCGTTAAGATGTTTCCCGAAAAGTTCAAGGAGTTGACTACGATGAGACTTTCTCACACGTAGCGATGCTAAAAGTCTGTTGGAATTATGTTAGCAGTTACTACATTATTTATGAAAGCTTGCAGACAGGATGCCAAAACATTGTTTCCTCGACGATTTTCTTGAGGAAAGGTTGTATGTGATACAACCGGAAGGTTTTGTCAATCCTGAAAGATGCTAACAAGTATGCAAAGCTCCAGCAATCCTTCTAAGGACTGGAGTAAGCATCTCGGAGTTGGAATGTATGCTTTGATGAGATGATCAAAGTTTTGGGTGTATACAAAGTTTATGAGAAACTTGTATTTCCAAAGAAGTGAGTGGGAGCACTATAGAATTTCTGATGAGTATATGTTGTTGACATATTGTTGATCAGAAATGACGTAGAATTTCTGGAAAGCATATAGGGTTATTTGGGAAGTGTTTTTCAATGGGAAGCCTGGATTAAGCTACTTGAACATTGAGCATCAAGATCTATAAGGATAGATCAAAACGCTTAATGGTACTTTCAAATGAGCACATACCTTGACATGATCTTGAAGGTGTTCAAGATAGATCAGTCAAAGAAGGAGTTCTTGCCTGAGTTGCAAGGTATGAAGTTAAGACTTAAAGCTCGACCACGGCAGAAGAAAGAGGAAGGACGAAGGTCGTCCCCTATGCTTTTGTCATAGGCTCTATACGGTATGCCATGCTGAGTACCGCACCTGATGTGTGCCTTGCCACATATCTGGCAAGAGGGTACAAAGGTAATCTAGGAGTAGATCACCAGACAGCGGTCTAAATTATCCTTAGAGGAATAAGGATATGTTTCTCGGTTATGGAGGTGATAAAGAATTCGACGTAAAGAGTTACGTCGATGCAAGCTTAACACCTATCCGGATAGCTCTGAGTAGAGATACCGGATACGTATAATGGAGCAATAATTTAGAATAGCTCCAAGTAGAACAGTTATTTGAAATGGCTCCAAATGTAGCGTAGTAGTTGCATCCACAAGATGACATAGAAATTTGCGAAGTACATACGGATCTGAATGTTGCAGACCCGTTGACTGAAACCTCTCTCACAAGCATAACATGATCAAACCCAGAACTCTTTGGGTGTTAGTCACATGGCGATGTGACCTTGAGTGTTGATCACATAGCGATGTGAACTGGATTATTGACTCTAGTGCAAGTGGGAGACTGTTGGAAATATGCCCTAGAGGCAATAATAAATTGGTTATTATTATATATTTCCTTGTTCATGATAATCGTTTATTATCCATGCTAGAATTTTATTGATAGGAAACTTAGATACATGTGTGGATACATAGACAACACCATGTCCCTAGTAAGCCTCTAGTTGACTAGCTCGTTGATCAATAGATGGTTACGGTTTCCTGACCATGGACATTGGATGTCATTGATAAAGGGATCACATCATTAGAAGAATGATGTGATGGACAAGACCCAATCCTAAGCATAGCACAAGATCGTGTAGTTCGCATGCTAAAGCTTTTCTAATGTCAAGTATCATTTCCTTAGACCATGAGATTGTGCAACTCCCGGATACCGTAGGAATACTTTGGGTGTGCCAAACGTCACAATGTAACTGGGTGGCTATAAAGGTGCACTACGGGTATCTCCGAAAGTGTCTGTTGGGTTGGCACGAATCGAGACTGGGATTTGTCACTCCGCATAAACGGAGAGGTATCTCTGGGCCCACTCGGTAGGACATCATCATAATGTGCACAATGTGATCAAGGAGTTGATCACGGGATGATGTGTTACGGAACGAGTAAAGAGACTTGCCAGTAACGAGATTGAACAAGGTATCAGGATACCGACGATCGAATCTCGGGCAAGTATCGTACCACTAGACAAAGGGAATTGTATACGGGATTGATCAAATCCTCGACATCGTGGTTCATTCGATGAGATCATCGTGGAACATGTGGGAACCAACATGGGTATCCAGATCCCGCTGTTGGTTATTGACCGGAGAACGTCTCAGTCATGTCTGCATGGTTCCCGAACCCGTAGGGTCTACACACTTAAGGTTCGATGACGCTAGGGTTATAAGGAATATATATACATGGTTACCGAATGTTGTTCGGAGTCCCAGATGAGATCCCGGACGTCACAAGGAGTTCCGGAATGGTCCGGAGGTAAAGATTTATATATGGGAAGTCCTGTTTTGGTCACCGGAGAAGTTTCGGGTTTTATCGGTAACATACCGGGACCACCGGGAGGGTCCCGGGGATCCACCAAGTGGGGCCACAAGCCCCCCGGAGGGCTGCATGGGCCAAGTGTGGGAGGGGACCAGCCCCAGGTGGGCTGGTGCGCCCCCCACAAGGGCCCAAGGCGCCTAAAGGGGAGGAGGGGGCAACCCCTAAGGGCAGATGGGCCTTAGGGCCCATGCCTGGTGCACCTCCCTCTCCCCCTCCCCTTGGCCGCCCCCTAGATGGGATCTAGGGGCTGCCGCCACCCCTAGGGAGGGAACCCTAGGTGGGGGCGCAGCCCCTCCCCTTCCCCTATATATACTTGAGGTTTGGGCTACCCAAGACACACGAGTTCCTCTCCTTCTTGGCGCAGCCCTACCCCTCTCCCTCCTCGTCTCTTGCGGTGCTTGGCGAATCCTTGCTGGAGTACCACGCTCCTCCACCACCACCACGCCGTTGTGCTGCTGCTGGATGGAGTCTTCCTCAACCTCTCCCTCTCTCCTTGCTGGATCAAGGCATGGGAGACATCACCGGGCTGTACGTGTGTTGAACACGGAGGTGCCGTCCGTTCGGCACTAGGATCATCGGTGATTTGGATCACGACGAGTATGACTCCTTCAACCCCGTTCTCTTGAACGCTTCCGCGTAGCGATCTACAAGGGTATGTAGATGCACTCTCCTTCCCCTCGTTGCTGGTCTCTCCATAGATAGATCTTGGTGACACGTAGGAAAATTTTGAATTTCTGCTACGTTCCCCAAAATTTTTTCCCTACGTAGAGTTCTCATACAACAACAGTTATCAAGATAGTTTGAAGATGTCACCTTTTGAAGCCTTGTATGGAAGGAGATGCAGGACCCCGTTAATGTGGGATGAAGTTTGAGACCGTCAGTTGTTTGGACCAGATTTAATTAAGGAGTCCAAAGAGAAGGTTAAGTTGATTCGAGGTAGACTGAAGGTAGCTCAGTCCAGGCAGAAGAGTTATGCAGATACTAAATGCAAGGAGGTAGCCTATGAAATTGGAGATCGAGCATATCTTCGTGTGTCACCACTGCGAGGAGTTAAACGATTTGGAGTTAAGGGAAAGTTAGCCCCGAGATTTGTAGGACCATACCGAGCTTTGGAACGTATGGGAGAGGTTGCCTACAAGTTGGAGTTACCCGAAGGACTGTCGGGAGTTCACGATGTGTTTCATGTTTCCCAGTTGAAGAAGTGCCATGCCGAGATGGCCGATATTCCCCTAAGAGATACAGTGCCCCTGGAAGCAATTCAGTTGGAGAGTGATCTGACCTACGAGGAGAAACCCATCAAGATCCTCGAGTTTGCCAGCCGAGTTATGCGCAACAAGGTTATCAAGTTTTTCAAAGTTCAATGGAGCCACCATACCGAGGATGAAGCCACCTGGGAGCGAGAGGAAGACCTACGGAAAGACCACCCACACCTATTTTCTAGCCAACCCGAATCTCGAGGGCGTGATTCATCTTAAGGGGGTAGGTTTGTAAAATCCCAATTTTCAATTTGGATGTTATACATAGGTCATCATATGCATATCATATTTTATTTGCATTTTGTTTATGATCCTAGAAATCTTAAGCAACTCAAGGACCCAAGGAGAGAGCTGGAGATTTCAATTATTTTCATATTTGAATTTTCTCAAATTTGAAAAAAGGATCAATTTGGTTTTAATATTTTTCTCTCCAATTATTTCTAATATTTAAATTTAAAGAGTGAAGATAATATGACTTCTTAAAAAAAGCAATATTGGAGGAAAGTTTTTTAAAATCAAATAAATATTTTATTTGGATTTTATTTGAATTAGAAAAATATGCATTTTTGAAAATTGCATTATTAGGCCAGAAAAATGTTCACTTTGTTTTCAATATTTTATTTAGATGGCGAAAATTGCTTTTGGCATTTTTAGATTTTTTAATATTTTATTAGGATTTTTATTCGGCGGAATTTATTTAAAAAAAAGTTTCCGCCCGATTGGGCCAAAGACCCAGCCGAGCCGGGCCGAAGCCTACCAGCGCTGCCGCCTTTCTTCCCCGCCGCCGTGCGCCGCACGAACGCCGAGGGGGAGTCCGAGCCGGACTCCACCCTGGGCCGGCCCCTTCCCAAGCCACCGCCGCACCCCGGCCCTTAAATAGCGCGCCCCGCCGCCGCCTCTCCCCACCTCGAGCCGCCGCCACCGCCCCAAGCAACAGCCGCAGCACCCCGCCGCCGCCTATCGCGCTGTTCACTGTCGTGGTTCTAAGTCTGACAGTAGAATAGGGGGGGGGGTAGGAATCTAGAGGCAAGATCTCAGCTATGGAGGAGTTGTACACGCCAGTTTTACGAGTTCAGGCCCTTCTCGGAGGAAGTAACAGCCCTACGTCTCGGAGCCCGGAGGCGGTCGACTGGATTATATGCGTATGAGTTATAGGGGGTGCGAACCCTTGTCCCTGAGGAGGGGGGTGGCTTATATAGAGTTTGCCAGACTCCTCCTGCCCTCAGTTACAAAGGGTTTAAGGTACATAAAGATGGGGACGTTACTGGTAATGCCTGCAATAAAGATACATAATGACCATTAAAGCTATGACTTAATTCCCGACCGTTGCAGAGTGGAGTGGCTCTAGATCTTCTGGTAGTCGAGTGATTGTCCATACGGTCGAGTGTCTTCAAGATTGTCGAGTGGAACATAGCTTCATGGTCGAGTGGACGATGATTTTTCTTCGAATGCTTCTGGTTCATTTTAGAGATGTCCTTGGGAGGGTATCCTGGACAGATCCATGACCCTACCCTAGGTATATAGCTTCATCATTAGCCCCCAAATGGATCAGGGTTTGAGTGAGGAAGGAGTTGAGAACACTTCCGACTCATTTTTTGTGCTATGAGTATATCTTGTTCTGGATCAAAGAACTGAGGTGATGACACCAACTTCTTTTTCAGTCGCCTTGATCCATTCTTAGTTTTTGTCGAGTGAACTTTTACTGAAAAGCTCCGAGTGATGATGTGGAGGATGTCTTCCGTCTGACAAGTTGTTCTGTTGTCCGCGGATGTCGGCGTTCTGGGAACGGGGGTCCCCAGACTTGCCTGCCTGCGGCCTGTGGCGTGGCTCGAGTGGGGGCCCAGTGCGGCCCAGCTTCATCAGCTCAAACTCAAGACCCTCGCGAGGGGCCAAGCCCTGCGGGGCGGACGACAGGAAGCTTCCTCAGGAGCAGCCTCATCAGGCAGGCTCACGAGGAAGCAAAGAGATCAAGGTAGGGGCACCTCGCGAGGAGCCCGTGACGCAAGCCATGACGATCGAGATCAGGCGGGCGCCAGGCGGGCACCGGCCTGTGCAGTGTCCTTGTTTCCCCTTCGGTGCAAAGGGAACAAGCACAGCCCAAGGCATCGGGCAAAGGTTACCATTCCAGTGCAACAAGACCAAGACCAGCAGAGCGGCAGGACGGAGGTCATCATGGAGCCCAAGACGGCGTCATCACCAGTGCTTTTGGCAGCCGAAGACCACCTTTGGTCAGGATAACTTGTACTAGATATTCCCCTTCAAAATGGCCAATTGTTGGCGCCCTTCCCGCTCACATTTTGGGAAGAGGACCAGGGCTTCTATAAGTAGGACTAGCCACCATAGAGGGAAGGGGATCCGGACCAAGTAGAACATACCACACCAGCTCAAGAACACCTCTCGCGAGGCCGTTCTTCCCCCTGTATTGTTCATCATCAGCCCCTGAGGCAATCCACCACACCACACACTGGAGTAGGGTATTACACCACATCGGTGGCCCGAACCAGTATAAACCTCGTGTCCTCTGTGTGTTCTTCTTTCCAGCCTAGATTTCTTGTGAGCCATAGAAGTGCGAGTCGGTAGTGGAAAGTCTCCGTGCGCACCCCAGAGTTCGAACCTTAAGGGTCTACCGGAACCCGAAATCCGACATTTGGCGCGCCAGGTAGGGGTGCGCCATAGTTCTCCATCTTGACGACCCGCTCTCCACCAACATCGCGTTTCGCCCCCATGGCGGACAACGCGCCGCCCGCTCCGGCAACCGATGCCGGCACTGGGGCCGGGGGGCTCCGAGCCTTGGCCCCCACCTTGCGACAGGTGTAGTGCTGCACAAATTCAAGCCTGAGACGCTGCCGCGCCACAACGGCGCGACGGATCCGCTGGTTTTCCTGCTGGCGTATGAGGAGGCCGTCCTCAAAGCCAGGGGCGACGACCGAGTGATGGCCAACTGGTTCCCCATGGCCCTCGCCGGTGACCCGCGCGCATGGCTCCTCCACCTGCCGACAACTTCTGGGACCTCCTGGGAGGAGCTGCGCAACCTCTTCCTCGCCCGTTATGCCACACCAGTGACGCCCGTCGTCGCAGCTCTCCTGGGTGGCTCACAGGCACCACCCTCAACCCGCCACGTCAAGCCGTTCACCCGCCGGATCAGCACCGCCTCCAAGCGTCGAGAAGCCCCCCGGGCTGGGTGGTGCCCGAGGCCGATCTAAGCTTCGACTTGGATGATCAACCCATCAACCCTATCGGTTCGGGCACGCTCCCGATGCTGTGCACCCCCACCATCTGCCAGGTGGCTGTCACCAAGACCCTCATCAACGGCGGTGCCGGCCTCAGCGTGCTCTCGGTGGAGGCCTTCAGCCTCCTCCACGTATCGCTAGACCAGCTTCTGCCTAGCAGGCCTTTCTCGGGTGTCGGAGTCGGTTCCACCGCCTCCTTGGGACAGATCCGCCTCCCGGTGACCTTCGGCACCCACGACAACTTCCGCACAGAACTGATCGACTTCGACATCGCCCCCATCGGCCTCCCCTACAATGCCATCCTCGGCTATCCGGCCTTGGCCCGGTTCATGGCAGCAACTCACCCATCGTACAACCTCATGAAGATGCCCGGAAGCAGCGGCATCCTTAACGTGTCAGGAGACACAAGGGATGCATTGCAGGCACTCAAGCTTGCCTTCAGGGCGGCCGCAGTGGCGCAGCCCACCAGTACCGACGCCCTTGAGCCCAAGGGGGCTGCGCCGGCTAAAAAGAAGCAGTTGTTCACCCAAGACAAGGCAGAAACCAAGTAGGTACCGGTCGACGAGGACGGGTCCACTGACGCTACCTTCACCATAGGAGCCAACCTCGAGCCCGAGCAGGAGAAGGCCCTGGTGAGGTTCCTGCGTGCGAACAAGAAGGTGTTCGCATGGGAACCTGATCAGTTAGCAGGGGTCCCGAGGGGTGTGATTGAGCATCACCTTAACGTGTGCCCCAACGTGCGCCCCGTGAAGCAGAAGACGAGGCGACAGTCCACTGAGAAACAAGCTTTCATCGTTCAGGAGACCCGGAAGCTAGAAGCGGCAGGAGTTATCCGTGAGGTCCATTACCCAGATTGGCTTGCTAATCCGGTCGTCATGCCAAAAAAGGGAGGAAAGGAACGCATGTGTGTCAACTTCACCAACCTCAACAAAGCCTGCCCATAGGATCCATTTCCGCTCCCCCGCATTGACCAGATAGTCGACTCTACCGCAGAGTGTGACCTATTGTGCTTCCTAGATGCCTTCTCAGGCTATCACCAGATCAAGATGGCGGTAGAAGACATGGAAAAAACGGCTTTCCTGACCCCATGTGGAGTGTACTGCTACACATGCATGCCATTTGGGTTGCGCAACGCAGGCGCAACCTTTCAGCGGCTGATGCACATCGCCTTAGGCCGGCAGCTCGGAAGGAACGCTGAAGCTTACGTCGACGACATTGTGGTGAAGTCTCGGGAGGCAAAAACCCTGATACAAGACCTGGAAGAAACCTTTGCGAGCCTCAACGAAGTGGACCTACGGCTCAACCCGGAGAAGGGCGTGTTTGGGGTCCCCTCGGGCAAGCTCCTAGGTTTTCTCGTGTCCCACAGGGGCATCGAGGCCAATCCAGAGAAGGTCAAAGCAGTCGAAGACATGAGCCCGCCAAGGACCCTCAGAGAGATGCAGAAGCTCATCGGGCATGTAACCGCGCTAGGGCGCTTCATCTCCAAGCTGGGGGAACGAGCACTGCCCTTCTTCAAGTTGATGAAGAAGAAGGGCCCCTTCGAATGGATTGAAGAGGCCGACAAGGCATTCCAAGATCTCAAGAGGTACCTTACCAGCCCACCAGTGATGGTAGCTCCGCGTCCATGGGGGTCCCTGGTGCTCTACCTTGCGGCCATCCCCTACTCCGCTAGCGCAGCCCTATTGGCGGTCAGGGAGGAGCGCCGGACCAAGGCCGCAGCCATCGTCCGGGCTGAAGCAAAGCAAAGCCAAGAGGGCCTCGCGAGACCATGACCGCAGCCGGAGTGGAACAGCCGCAGCAGGAGAATGCACCCGGGGCAGGAGAGGCCTCTTCAAGCGACCAAGCACTGGGGGCTCCACCATCTCAGGAGACACCTCAACCTCTGGAGGATGCAAGCTACGCCAGCACCCTCAACCTCGTCGAGCATCCCGTGTACCTTGTCAGCACAGTGCTACAGGACGCAAGGGGCGGTACCCCATGCCTCAAAAACTCCTCCTCGCGCTATTAGTGGCCTCACGCAAGCTGCGACACTATTTCCAAGGCCATCCCATCAAAGTCGTCTCAGCATACCCCTTGGAAAGGGTACTCAGGAGCCCCAACTCAGCTGGAAGAGTCGCTAAATGGAACATCAAACTACAGGCATTTCAGCTAGAATTCAGTACGACCAGAGTCATCAAGGGAGCCGCACTTGCGGATTTCGTGGCAGAATGGGCAGAAGCACCGGGTCTCGAGGCAGGCGAGGACCGATCACTTTCCCCGAGAAGTGAGGCACCAGATAGCTGGGTCATGTACTGGGCATTCTCCCGACACGGCGCGGGAGCTGGCGCAGTGCTCGTATCCCCCACTTAGGACAAACTCTACTACACCGTGCAACTCTGTTTCCAGCACGGAGAAAAGGTCTCCAACAACATAGCAGAGTACGAAGGCCTGATAGCAGGCTTGAAAGCCGCAATCGCCTTAGGGGTAAAGCGCCTCATCATCAAGGGCGATTCGCAGCTCCTCGTCAACTTCTCCAACAAGATATAAGAACCAAAGGATGAGCACATGGAAGCCTACCTTGCTGTGGTTTGCAAGATGGAGAAGTAGTTCCGGGGGCTGGAGTTGCAGCATGTGCCTCGCGGCACCAATCAAGAGGCTGATGACATTGCCAAGAGGGCATCCAGGCGGCTGCCTCAGGAGCCTGGCGTCTTCGAGGAGCGGCTCTTCAAACCCTCGGCGGCACCGTCACTATTGAGCACGGCGCAACCAAGGGAGGAGCTCCCTCAGCCGCCTACCTCGGGAGCTCTGGCCTGCGGCCCGGCTTCAGGGGCACGCCTGCTCCTGGCGTTAGAGCCTCAGGAAGGGTGTTGGATCGCAGAGCTCAAGAACTACTTGATGCAAGGGACCCTGCATGAGAGCGAGGAGGAGGTAGAGCGTGTAGCGCGGCAGGCCACGGCTTACTGCATCAAGGATGGGGAGCTCTACCGGAAGCGACCAAATGATGTGTCCCTATGTTGCATCTCCAGAGAGCAAGGGAAGGAGCTGCTGGCGGACATACATGGCGGAGACAGTGGGCACCACTCATCGTCGCGAACCCTCGTCGACAAGGCGTTCCGTAGTGGATTCTACTGGCCCACAGCACTCAGCGATGCCGTTGAGATGGTGAAGGCTTGCAAGGCCTGCCAGTTCCATGCTAGGCAGATCCATCAGCCGGCGGGGGGTCTACAGACTATACCCCTCTTGTGGCCATTCGCAGTTTGGGGGCTAGACATTCTGGGCCCGTTCCCTCAGGCGCCAGGGGGCTATCGCTACATCTACGTCGCTGTGGACAAGTTCACCAAGTGGGCTGAGGTTGAAGCTGTCCGCACCATCCCAGCAGGCTCCGCAGTCAAGTTCATCAAGGGTCTCGTGAGCCGGTTTGGGGTGCCTAACCGCATCATCACCGACAACGATTCGCAATTCACCAGTAATCTCTTCAGAACGTACTGTGCTAACCTTGGAACGCAGATATGCTACGCCTCGGTGGCGCACCCCCGGAGCAACGGCCAGGCCGAGCGAGCCAACGCGGAGGTCCTGAGGGGCCTCAAAGCCAGGACCTTCAAGAAGAAGCTGGAGGCTTGCGGCAGGGGCTGGTACGACGAGCTCCAGTCCGTGCTGTGGTCTATCCGCACAACCGCGGCCAAGCCGACTGGCGAGACCCCGTTCTTCCTTGTCTACGGAGCAGAAGCTGTCCTCCCTCATGAGGTCAGGCGTCGCTCCGCGCGAGTCCTGGCGTTCGACGAGATGCAGCAGGACACCCTGCGGGGGATGGATCTCGTGCTGGGGGAGGAATGCCATCGAGAAGTCGCGCTACGAGCGACAAGGCATCAACAGGCGCTGCGGCGATACCACTGCCGCAACATCCACCCCAGAACTCTTGTGGTAGGGGACCTTGTGCTCAGACGGGTTCTCTCCAGGGAGGGGCTGCACAAGCTCTCTCCCATGTGGGAGGGCCCATTCAAGGTTGTTCATGTTTCTAGGCCTGGCTCCGCGCGCTTGGAGACCCCGGAGGGGGTACCCGTCCAGAACGCGTGGAACATTCAAGATCTCCGGAGGTTCTATCCCTGAGCGAGGCCTAGCGCCTATGGAAAGGCCCGGTGCCTGTGAAGAAGGCCAATGCCTGTGAAGCTGCCGCATTTTGGGAAAGGCCCGGTGCTTGTGAAGAAGGCCAATGCCTGTGAAGCTGCCGCGTTTTGGGAAAGGCATGGTGCTTGTGAAGAAGGCCAATGCCTGTGAAGCTGCCGCGTTTTGGGAAAGGCCTAGTGCCTATGAAGAAGGCCAATGCCTGTGAAGCTCGCCGCCCGTGACACTCTCACGTAATAATGACTGGGGCTGTACACGCCCCGGAGTCTCCGGAGTGCCGCCCTCGGGCCTCGGGGGCTCCCGCCCACGCCCAGTGGCAGCACTTAGCTCCGCGCTGGTGAGAAGACGTCAAAGACTAGAATAGGTGCCGGACGGGGCTTTTTCATTTGCTTTCTGCAGTTGGCTTGTTCGTTCCTGTTTGAAGTTTTACTGGAGCTGTTGCCGTCCCAGGCTTGTGATTCTTTGTCCTTTTCAGTCACTTGCCTCGTTTTCTCTTGCAAATCTCGCGAGGGAGGTTCGCAGGCGCCCTCGCAAGTGTTTTCTGCCCTGATTGTTTGAAGCTTTCCTGTACGGGTCTGCTGCGGGAGCACCCCTCCCAGTCCGTGCCCCACGGGCATCGCAACACGAGCGCGGCACCTAGGCCGATTGCCCTCGCAACCAGACCGAAGGCTACTCCTCCTACTGATCCTTGCAGGACATGAAGCGCGCGGCGAGGCATCAACCTCGGGAGGCGAGGACCGCGTCAAGCCCCACTGAGCTAAATAATCCCCGCACATGGGCACGCGGTGCAGAAACATAACACAGAAATAGCGGAAGCAGCACAATGATTAACAGCAACATTTCTAACATGCCCCCGTAGGGCCCTATACTACCTTCTCTTTCTGCGCAGGGAAAGAAGAAAACCAAAATGGGCACGACTTGCTCGGCACCAACTTGCGGCGAAAGCTCGAGCTGCCTCTGGGGGCTCAAGCGGATCCCTCCTCTCGCTTCACCGGGGCGCGACGGCGGGCTGACCCGCTACCTTCACCCAGGCGGGCGCGACGGCGCGGGGGCTGGTCGCGGCCACCGCTGGAAGAGCTGCTGCCTGAGAGGGAGTCGCCAAAGCTTGGCGAGCCCCAAGCGCCACCGCCTACACGCCTGCCGCCGTCTTCATCCTGGTCAGCACCGGGGCTGGGCAGGTGGTCACGGTCATCGTCTTCGGGGCAGCACCCAGCGCGGCGACCGTCTTCCCCGAACACCCTCACGTAGAGGGTGGCGTTGCCATTGAATTTGAAGTGCAGGGTGCACAGCCGGCTCAGGCCGCGCGCACGGGCAAATGTTTGCCAGCCGCGGGTCAGGACCGCATCCCCAGAAGCGGAGACCTCCAGCGAAGCCCAGGACGCCCTGCTGTAGTAACCATCTGCTTGAAGCCAGAGGCCGCCCCGAGCGCCGGCTGGCAGTTCACCTACGAAGAAACAGGGGAGCTGGAGCCAGGTGCTGGTCGGGTCTGCCAACCACGCGATGAACTCCGGCAGCACCTCCGCCGAGTGAAAGCGCGGCCTGGGGGGCCTCACGGCCACGACGTGCCTCCCATCGGCAACCGGGCGCTCACCACCGCGCAGGGAACCGCCTCCATGGCCACGGGAAGCCACTATGGGGACCGCGGGGTGCTTGCGAGGGTGGCGCCGGTCGCGCTTGGTCGGTGGGGAGTCTGGCCCTACTGGACGAGCTTTTCCTTTCTCCGCGACCGAGAATCTCTTCAGCGGAGCCATGGGAATGGCGAGTAGCCAAGAAGAAGAAAAGGAGTAGCAGGAAGGGATACGCTAACGAGGCTCGCACAGTCCCGTACTTATAGCTGGAGAAGGCCAACCGCCGACCACCACGATCGCAGGTAATCATGACCCATTTCTCTGCATGCAGGGACTTGCCAAGTCGTGCGGTTGTCGAGGCGTAGTGGGGAAGCGCATACGCCCATGACCAATCTGTCGCCACACGGCGCCCAAGGCAGCAGGCTATTGGGGCCCGCGGCGCTTCGCGCTTGCCCCTCCGCTTCTTTGCTAGACCTAGCCCGGGCGAGCCTCGGACCCGAGGGCTACTGTCGGTGTTCTGGGAATGGGGGTCCCCAGACTTGCCTGCCTGCGGCCTGCGGCGTGGCTCGAGTGGGGGCCCAGTGCGGCCCAGCTTCATCAGCTCAAACTCAAGACCCTCGCGAGGGGCCAAGCCCTGCGGGGCGGACGACATGAAGCTTCCTCAAGAGCAGCCTCATCAAGCAGGCTCGTGAGGAGGTGGAGAGATCAAGGCAGGGGCACCTCGCGAGGAGCCCGTGACGCAAGCCATGACGATCGAGATCAGGCGGGCACCAGGCGGGCACTGACCTGTGTAGTGTCCTTGTTTCCTCTTCGATGCAAAGGGAACAAGCACAGTCCAAGGCATCGGGCAAAGGTTACCATTCCGGTGCAACGAGACCAAGACCAACAGAGCGGCAGGACGGAGGTCATCGTGGAGCCCAAGACGGCGTCATCACCAGTGCTTTTGGCAGCCGAAGACCACCTTTGGTCAGGATAACTTGTACTAGATTTTCGCCTTCAAAATGGCCAATTGTTGGCGCCCTTCCCGCTCACATTTTGGGAAGAGGACCAGGGCCTCTATAAGTAGGACTAGCCACCATAGAGGGAAGGGGATCCGGACCAAGTAGAACATCCCACACCAGCTCAAGAACACCTCTCGCGAGGCCGTTCTTCCCCCTATATTGTTCATCATCAGCCCCTGAGGCAATCCACCACACCACACATTGGAGTAGGGTATTACACCACATCGGTGGCCCGAACCAGTATAAACCTTGTGTCCTCTGTGTGTGCTTCTTTCCAGCCTAGATTTCTTGCGAGCCATAGAAGTGCGAGTCGGTAGTGGAAAGATCTCCGTGCGCACCCCAGAGTTCGAACCTTATGGGTCTGCCGGAACCCAAAATCCGACAGCGGATTTCGCGGGATTCGAATTTTGGGAAGCGCGCTAGGCGGGGGAGGCCGCGGTAATCGGGACAGATTAGGTAGGTCGCCTTGATCCTCGCGCCACCTTTTCTGCCACGTATCGCGCGCGTGACTGTTGTGGGATTTGATAAGATCGTCCGGGCCTACAAGTCAGTCACTCGGAAGTGTCCTTATAAAAGGCACCGGAATGGGCTTTTGAACAGTGCGCCCTCATTCTCCTTCTTCCTCAGATTTCTCCGCTGCGCCTGCTTCCGCTCTCAGTGTCGTAGCCCCGCTCTGACTCGATTCGCTGCCATGGGGAAGGAGAAGACGGTGGCGTTGGAGCATGCAAAGAAGGCGACGACGAAGGCGAAAGGGAAGAAGACCAGCCGGAGCGGTTCTTCGTCGAGGTCCGGCCTGCCGCCTGGCTGGATCCAGGGTGACTGGATCCGCTCGACAATCAGTCAAGACGACATCGACGACCTGGTTGAGGGGGGACCGATCCCTCACCAATCGGCGCGGCTCTCGGGGAACGAGACCGAGCCGCAGCCGCAGGAGGGTGAGTGCGTCCTCCTCGCCACTCATGTCGACTGCGGGTTTTCTTTGCCTCCCCACCCTTTCTTTCGTGGTTTCTTGAATTTCTTCGGGGCTCAACTCCACCACTTTACTCCAAACACCATCGTGTATCTTGCTGCTTTCCTGTCCATGTGCGAGAATTTCTTGGGCTGCCGACCGCACTGGGGTCTCTTCAAGCACATATTCACATGTCACTCCTAGACGGTCAAGAAGGCCACCCCGAGTGACGAGAGGACGCACGTGATACAGATGTGTGGGGGCCTTGGAATCCAAATGAGGAACAAGAGCACCTTCCCAGCTATGATCCTTCCCGACTCGGTCCGAGGCTGGCAGTCGACCTGGTTTTACTGCAAGGACCAGCCGACCCTGGGTCAGTCGACCGGAATTCCCCCCTTTTCCATGGCTCGAGTGGAGAAGCCCTCCTCCTTGATAGTGATCCCGGAAGAGAAGGCATAGGTGAAGGTATTGGTCGAGCGGGTCGTCCAACTTGTCCGCGACGAAGTGACTGGTATGGACCTGCTGGAGGTCTTCCTCAGTCGACGCATCCAACCACTCCAAGCCCGTGACCATCCGATGTGGATGTACTCGGGACTCGAGGATTCCACTCGGATCCACCCGGAGGATGTTAGCGAGTACACAGAGGAGAAGTTCCTGAGAGGTATTACCGACAACAAGGATAATCCCCGGGGGTCCAGGAGGGTGGTTCCATTCGACCATTTGCGCCAGCCGGAACATGTACGATTCTGCTTTGTCGAGTATCTTCTTGATTCACTATGTAACATCTTGTTGACGGTCGACTGTATTTGTTTTGTTCATTGTCTTTTCAGACTCTTATTGATATGTACTCGATGCCCAATGGAGTGCAGGAGCAAAATGTCGAGGAAGGGGCGAGCAGGGGCGAGAGTGGCGAGTGGCACTCGGATGCATAGGAGGACGACTCGAGTGACGACTCGAGTGACGAAGAAGAGGTCGACTCGCCTCCTCACAGAGAAAGGAGGTCCAAGCACATCCACGACCCGACAAACACCCCTGATCTGGTGGCCGCACCGACCGGGCAGTCTTCAAAGCGCCCTCGGACGTCTTCTCCGGTGCCGACTGAGAAGGGACCAAAACAGCTCAAGACTGCGCCACCTCCAGCGCCGAAACCATCGAAGGCCACATCCTCCAAACCACCAAAGGCTTTGCCCAGAATCAAAGTGACCATTCCCACCATCTCTGGGTAATCATCTGGCCCGATCTTTTGGTCGACTCGAGTAACAGAACATAACCGACTGAATGTTGACATTTGCAGTGCTGCTACATCTGGAACTTCTTCCTACCAATACCGAGACGAGGAAATGGAAGACGCGGTTACCTCCAACCCAGGTAAAACTCTCATGATCTTGTTCTTGATTATTTGGTCGATTAAATTCTGGCGATTCACTTAGGGTCGACTGATTTATTTGCAGCACCACCCAACGTCATTGAGCTTCTGGATGATGATGAAGATGTGGCCCCTAGGCCCAGAAAGAACAAAAAAGTAGCAGCTGGCAAGACATCTCAGCAGGGACCGATGACAACACCAACCGTCCAGCAATCTGAAGATGCAGGTGGGGCCTCTGTAACTTTTGTTGTCCCATTGTCAAGTGAGCGCCCTGCACTATCGATTGTACCGGTGTTTCCTTGAGTCATCCAACCTCACGCTTCGGAGCTCCAAGCTGCCGCACCTGGGTCGTCTGCCCCCTTCTTCACCAACTACCATGTTCCGGAAAGCCAGTCGGACGCGGCTGTGGAGGCCATCTGTCAGGCTAACGTGATGATGGAGCGGATGAAGACGGTGCACGAGAACAACCAGGCTGCTTACGATGTCAGCGCGGCTCTCCGGGCCAATGTCCAGGTAAGTAGGCTTTCGACTGACCTTGTTCTATTAGGATATGCTACCTGAAATATTTTCTTTCATACAATCTCTTATTGTTTGCATCGAATTTGTACACCCATTGGGTGTTTTGTTGTCTTTGGTATTTGCGCTCTTCCACTCGGCCTGGGCGAGTGGGATCTGAACCGGTGGGGGCACGCTAAGTGCACCCACTGGGTGTAGTCCCCGAGACCGCAGTCGACTGCGGGTAGTCGACTGAGGTCTGAGTACTTTTTACTTTCTTTTCTTCCACTCAAACCGGGCGGGCCGGTCGAATGGGATCTGAACCAGTGGGGGCACATCAAGTGCACCCACTGGGTGTAGTCCCTGAGACTGCGGTCGACTGCTGGCAGTCGGCCGGGGTCTGAATAGTTCTTTTCTCTTTCTTCTCTCTTTTTTTACTCGACCCGGGCGGACCGGTCGAGTGGAGTCTGAATCAGTGGGGGCATGCCAAGTGCACCCGCTGGGTGTAGTCCTCGAGACCGCGGTCGACTGCGGGCAGTCGGCTGGGGTCTGAGCAAACTTTTAAGTTTCATTCACTCGGAAGTAAATAATCTTTGATCTTGTCGATTGACATGTCTTTTGCCTTCTGCAGAAATCTTGTACTCTCATTTCTAAGTTCGCCGAAGTTGAGGAGAAGCAGAGGCAACTTAACCTTGACTTGGAGCTGGCCCAACAAAAGTTGAAGAAAGCTCAAGATGAAGCTGCTGGTATGGAAAGTAACTGCCTGTCGACTATTCATGTCGATCGTCCTTTTAAAATATTTTTTCGATCTCTTGCTTGATCCGATTGCTTATTTTGCAGAGAAAATGAGGTTGGCTCTAGAAAAGAAGGACTTGGACCTTGCAGCTGCGTAGAAGGAGGCTCAAGATAAGACTGCCCTTGCAGACTAGAGGCTGGCTTCGGTCGGAGTGCTAGACGAAGAAGCAAGCAAGCTGAAGTCCTCTCTCACTGAATCCAACCAAGAGGTAACTCGTCTGAGGAAGGATAAGATGGCTCTGAATGAGAAGCTGGAATCCGCGACTCGCAATAGAAATGACATGGAAGCTTATCTGAGAACTCTTGCCAAGAAGTTCTATCTTATGCTGGAAGGTACTCCTTTTAATCCGACTGCTTTACTGCTTGCAAGTTAGTTCTGTCGAGTCGACTCACTAACTCTTTGACCGCAGAATTCTGCCAAAACTTCAACGAGGAGACTGGACGGATCGAGACGGGTTTAGACCCTATTGTTTCTCCAGTCGGTGACGAGGCTGCCATGAATGTGCTTCGACTGGAATCCCGCATCGCCAGCATCACAAGTTATCTCGCTCGTCTGAAGGTGGCAGTTTCACGGATCGACTCATCACTCTAGCCAAGAGCGACGCTTCAAAATGACCTCAAATCTCTGATGACTCGACTCAACGAGGTCCCTGGTCGAGTGCAAGAGTGGAAGAAGTCCTCTGCCCGGTGTGGTGCTGACGTGGCATTGTCCTTGGTAAGAGTCCACTGCAAGGAAGCCCGCGAAGATAAGCTGGCGGCGATCAAGGTCGCCAACACCAAAAGGCACTACTTCCAGTCCTTTATGGAGACTTTCATTGCTGCTTCCACTCGGATCGCAGATGGAATTGACTTGGGCGAATTCGTCGAACCCCCCAGCCCTCCTCCTGCCGAGTGAACAAACAATGAGATTTAACCTGTCTTAAATTTGCCTCAGAATGCCGAGTGGTTGCTGTAACCATTAAACTCATTCGGGCTTGATGCTCGAATACTTTTGGTTTGTCGCTTGGAACTTTAGGATTTATCCGAACTGCTTTTCAATATGCTTGCGATTGCTTTTGGAATCTGCTCCCTATTTGGAATGACCTTCGTGTTTGAGATGCAGCCTTGAAATGGAGACTTCAATCGAACCGCGCCTTGTCGTCCTTGCAGACAAGGATAGAGCGCACGTTGTATTTGTGGTGTAGCTCGAAGGAGACGGTTGCAGCCGACCTGCACCTCATCATCCTTGCGGACAAGGATGGAGTGCATGTTGTATTTGTGGCATAGCTCGGAGAAGAAGGTTGCAGTTGACCTGCGCCTCGCCGTCCTTGCGGACAAGGATGGAGCGCACGTTGTATTTGTGGCGTAGCTCGGAGAAGAAGGCCGTGGTCGATCTGCACCTCGTCGCCCTTGCGGGTAGGGATGGAGCATACGTTGTATTTGTGGCGCAACTCCAAAGGAGAAGGTTGTAGTCGACCTGCACCTCGTCGTCCTTGCAGATGGGGATGGAGCGCATGTTGTATTTGTGGCGCAGCTCCGAAGGAGAAGGTTGTAGTCGACTAGCACCTCGTCGTCCTTGCAAATAAGGGCGGATTTTAAACCTTAGGCGAGTACTGGACTGCAGGAAAGCCTCCGAGTGGGAGGATTGCTCACCACTCGGTAGGATTTTACAAACTTAGGCGAGTACTGGACTGCAGCTAAGTCCCCGAGTGGGAGGATTGCTCACCACTCGGTAGGATTTTTTAAACCTAGGCGAGTACTGGACTGCAGCTAAGCCCCCGAGTGGGAGGGTTGCTCACCACTCGGTAGGATTTTTTAAACTTAGGCGAGTACTGGACTGTAGTGATACGTCTCCAATGTATCTATAATTTTTGATTGCGCCATGCTATATTATCTACTGTTTTGGACATTATTGGGCTTTATTATCCACTTTTATATTATTTTTGGGACTAACCTATTAACCGGAGGCCTAGCCCAGAATTGCTATTTTTTTTGCCTGTTTTAGGGTTTCGAAGAAAAGGAATATCAAACGGAGTCCAAATGGAATGAAACCTCCGGGAACGTGATTTTCTCACCGAATACAACTCAGGAGACTTGGACCCTACGTCAAGCCAATTAACAGGAGGCCACGAGGTAGGGGGGCGCGCTTGCCCCCCCAGGCGCGCCCTCCACCCTTGTGGGCCCCCTGTTGTTCCACCGACGTACTTCTTCCTACTATATATATCCACGTACCCCCAAACGATCAGATACGGAGCCAAAAACCTAATTCCACCGCCGCAACTTTCTGTATCCACGAGATCCCATCTTGGGGCCTGTTCCGGAGCTCCGCCGGAGGGGGCATCGATCACGGAGGGCTTCTACATCATCATCCACTACAAAAAAATACACTTCCGTGATGATACGTGTTTGCCATAGTAGGTCGTGTTTTTTGTCATGCATGTACATCCATGACAAATTTATGACAGAATCAAGATAGTCATACCTGTGCTGTCGTAGAAGTGTTCCACAACATTACCAAAATTATCATGACGGAAGTGTCCACTTCCATGACGATAAATCACGCGTCACAAAAGTGCTTTCGTCTAGGGTGACCGACACGTGGCATCCACCGTAACGGAACGCCGTTAAGCTATCGGGTCCGGTTTTGGATCCGATAACCCGTTAACAGCCCCGACCAATGGGGATTTTCCACGTGTAAAATCATCATTGCCTAGAGGAAACACGTGTCGGCTCATCGTTGGGACAGATGTCATCCACTCATTGGACAGGAGGCGCCTATGATAGGTCGACACATGGCACGGCCCAACAGTGGCCCATTCCGGTGAAAAAGGCCGGCCCAATAAAAATTAGCAGGCCGGCCCATATAAGGCCTACTTTTTTTGTGTTAGGTCCATTTAAGCCCACGGCCCATACGAGATGTGCCAATTCGGCCCGTTAAAGATTTGACACCATTGCAACCCATCGTCAGTTCGAGCCCGTTAACAGCCCGCTATATATTTGGGCTCAATATCAGCCCGATGAGATTTCGGCTTGTTAACGGCCCATTTAATGGATGGGCCAATTTTCAAGATGTACATCTTTTGGCCATTCAGAGACCCATTTAAATGTTGGGCTAATTTCTGGCCCGGTGTGTCTTTCAGCCTGTTGACGGCCCATAAATCTGATGGGCCATTTGTAGTCGGACCTGAGTTTCGGCCTTTTAGCGGCCCATTTAAGTGTTGGGCCAATTTCTGGCCCGGTGTCACTTTCATCCTGTTGACAGCCAATAAATCAGTTGGGCCAATTGTAGTCGGACCTGAGTTTTGGCCTTTTAGCGACCCATTTAAGTGTTGGGCCAATTCCCGGCCCTATGTGCCTTTCGTCCTGTTAACGGACCATAAATGAGTTGGGCCATTTGTAGTCGGACCTTAGTTTTGGCCTCTTAATGGCCCATGCCCTTCATGGTCCAATACCAGCCCGGTTTCTCTTTCAGCCTGCTAAAGGTCCACAACATAGTTGGGCCGTTTACAATACGACCTGACTTTCGGCCTCTTAGCGGCCCATGCTCTTCATGGTCCAATACAAGCCCGCTGTCTCTTTCGGCCTGCTAAAGGCCTACAGTATAGTTGGGTCATATGTAGCCCAAACTTAGTAACGGTTGTTAACGACCTGTGAAATAAATTGGGGCCACCTGTTGCCCGCTTCGATGTCGTCCTATTAACGACCCGGGAGGTAAGAGGGCCGACCATTAACTTTCGGCCTATTAACGGCCCAATAACTTAATGGGCCCACTAAAGTTCGTTCATGTCTTTAGGCCAAATTAGATAATTTGAGCCCATTATGACGAGCAAAGGTATGACATACAGGGAATAACGTTGCACATCCAGAATATATTACATGAAATTACATCCACTGGGCAATCAAAGATTGAGGCCAGTGCAAATAAATGAGCAGAACCTAACCATCTACAACGTCACAATCTGCAACCTCAGCATAGATGACGCCCATAAGCATGTGGGCAAGTTCTTGCTGCTTTGCCACACCGTCTCTGAAAACATTGATCAGTTGTTGTGTCGCACGACTCTGCACCTCTGATTCATCCACCATTTCCATCATTGCTTTAGCCATTAATTGGTTCACAAACATACATTTATTCTGTCGCATTCAAGACAGAGGATACTGAACAGATTCAGATGGCGATTTTGGCAGGCTTGTATTATTGATAGTGGAGAGTGTCTTGAGCATTGCATCATAACATAAATTAGGACGGGAACCAAACAGATTAATCAGGAGTTATTGCCATCTTACCTGGCCTAGATTTACTGGAAAGAAACAATGGGGTTGCCTTGCTGTTTTCAGAGTTTGTCTTCTTATCTTCAGCATCCTGCACAAAATGAACACACTAGCATTGCTATCATTGGCCAAGTCAGATAATAGGAAAGCAACATTGACACAACGAACGTTTGGGCAACTAGCCTACACCAAATTAACACAATATGGCATAGCTATCATCAGCCAGGTAAGGTAATACGAAAGCAACATTGACACAATGAATGAATGTGCAACCAGAGAAGCACTACAATTCAGTAATGTGCGTGATATGAGATAGCACATTCATGCAGCTTAGTACGCAAAACTATCAGGCAGTTTTCCTTACAAAAATCAACATTGGCGCCTTTAACATTTTGCTACAACTAATTTTAGATCAGATAAAGGTTAGATTCAGGCCGATTAACAAAATACATGCTGATGTAAAAATATAGTGATATACAACAGGTACTTACATCAGCACTGGAGCATAGAGAATTCCCGCAAGATATTTTCCTCGAATATGATCCCAATGGAGGAAGTCTTGTATTGTTTAACCTTATTTTCTAAAAGAGAGACGGGTAAGAAACATGTAGAAAATATGATCAGAATGCTATAAAATTTCATGATGCGAGGATACGCACACACTTCTTAGAATGGAGTTGACATTCTTTTGCTGGACTGGAGCGGACTAGTTCTTTGGCCACTAGAATCTGCTTATTATCAGTGGGAGTTGGGTTTCTCTGTGCTGGAGCAGTATCTATGAAAAATGGAGTTGGTTTATTATCTCCTGGCGTTTGGATCTTTTGCAAAGACTTGGTTTGTAACCCTTCAGATTCTAACATAGCCGTCTTCCCCTTGCATGCCTTATATAGAAGAATGGTGCTTCAATTATAAAACATGCTATAGCAGAGATGGAATAGGTACTGAAGAATAGAAAGGCATGACATATTGGCATGTATTCCCTCCATCCGGAAACAAATGGATGGGTCTAGGCGTATTTCAGTTCTAGATACATCCAGTTTTATCCATTTCTGCGACATGTAATCCGGGCGGAGGGAGTATGACATAAGAGCTAGGGATACGACTGGACAACACAGTAAAAAAACACTGAAAACCCACTGCAGAACTAAAGTAATCAAACCCACTGATATGAGATAGTACACTCATGCCGCTCAGGATGCAAAACTACCAGGCAGTTTTCCTTACAAAAATCAACATTGTGGCCTTTAATCATACATTTTGCTACAACTAAATTTAGATCAGATAAAGGTTAGATTCACGCCGATTAACAAAATACATGCTGATGTAAAAATATAGTGATATACAACAGGTACTTACATCTGCATTGGAGTACAGAGAATTCCTGCAAGAATCTTTCCTCACAGACGATACCAGTGCAGAAATTCTTCTATCTGTTAAGCTTATTTTCTAAAAGAGAGATGGGTAAGAAACATGTATAAAATATGATCAGCATGCTATAAAATTTCATGATGCAAGGATACGCACATGCTTCTTAGAGTTGAGTTGACATATTTTTGCTGGACTGGAGCGGACTAGTTCTTTAGCCACTGGAATCTGCTTATTATTAGTAGGAGTTGGGTTTCTCTGTGCTGGAGCAGTATCTTTAAAAACTGGAGTTGGTTTATTATCTCCTGGCGTTTGGATCTTTTGCAAAGGCCTTGTTTGTAACCCTTCAGATTCTAACATAGTCGTCTTCCCCTTGCATGCCTTGTATAGAAGAATGGTGCTTTAATTATAAAACATGCGGCAGTAGAGAGATGGAATAGGTACTGAAGAATAGAAAGGCATGACATATTGACATGTATTCCCTCCATCCAGAAAAAATGGATGGGTCTAGGCGTATTTTAGTTCTAGATACATCCTTTTTTATCCATTTCGGCAACATGTAATCCAGACAGAGGGAGTATGGTGTAAGAGCTAGGGATACGACAGGACAACACATCAAAAAAACACTAGTTGAATGTAAAACTGTATGCTAGCGGAATACATACAAAAATAACTAAGGCAACATACACGTGTATGATTGGGAAAATAAGATGGCATTGCAACAGAGCACTAGAACAACACTTCAATGTAAAAAACATGGTATGGTAGACAGATGAAGTACATATTGATGAATAACAATGCATATGATATTCAGAAGCATGATGTCCAAATTAAGCAGATGGCATTGCGATAGAGTAGAATGACAGTACTTAAATTTGAAAACATGTTATCAAGAATGGAATAGGTACTGAAAAACAGGAAGGCATGACATATTTACATGAATGATCAGCATGCTAAGCACATGGCATTGTAACAGAGTAGATACACTCCAGGACATTATATGCATGTTGTACCCATATCACAGGCCAAGTTAGAGCAAGGACCTTGTGGGGTGAAGAGGATTCATCATCTTTCTGCAAGTCTTCTGAAGAACTGCCTTTACATGTTCCATCATATTGGGTATCATTGACATCAAGTTTATTGGCCTTTACATTGCTCCGTGAGGTTCTTGTGGACATATCAGTGTGTGCAATTATATCTGACATGCATGGAAGACAATTAGTAGTTAGATTTATGTAATGAATGCCTTTAGGAGACGACATAAACAGTAGGACTGGGGTTAACTAGCAGCAACATGTCTCATAAACTAAAGGGAGAACACAGATGAAAGCTGCAGAATATGTATCGTTTGTACTCGAGATTAACTAGATGGCACACAAAAGTATTAAAGAACAACACAGGAAATACTAGAAGTGGTATAATACTATAATCACCAGCCTGTGGGATAGCATTGGCTGATGGATGATAACTATGGAACAGTGTTACCTAAAGAACAAGTATCTTAGCTGAACTATGGAACAACGTTAACTCCTGAACAAGACCCATAAGAGATCAACATGAATATACAAAGAAATGTGATGATCTATTTTCCATGCTTAGATGAATAAAAAAGCCATAAATGTTGCACACAAGTAAGATGAGGGTACAACCTATCTGGCTGCCATCCATAGGAGTGAGCATCATGTGCTGACTTGTGGATGGCCCTGTAGTTGTTGTGGCTGTGCATGTCGGGCACGCGCATACGATGCAGGGAACTGTTGAGTGGGGACTATAGCTCCCATCTGGTGTGTGCTTCCCTTGTTGGAGCAGCTGCGGTGAGTCGGAAGACGGTGTGTCTGAAGATGCAGATAACACATAATGTTAAGAACGACATATCTATTTGATCTGAAGAAATACACTAAGAGATCAACAGCAAGGTACGAGAGTGGTCACTCGTCTGTTGACTGAAGACTAAATTGGGGTCACACGATTTTATTTTATTTTGGTACTGTCCGATCTACGCCGGATGGCTGGCCGTCTTGTGCCTCCCGGCTGACACTGTTCAGAATCTTCCCCGAAGAGCCAGCGACCAACGGCAGAGCAGCCTGCCTCTGCCGTTTGTGGCCTCGGCCAAAACCCCGCTCCCCGCCCCACCGCACTACCGTGGTTGCGCCGCCCCCGGGCCAATCCACAGAGACTCCCCGTCATCCAGATCCGGCGGCGGCAGTACCTTCAACCCACGCAACTCTAAAAGATAGCCATCTAAGCGCTGCTTCCGCGGCGAACTTTGCGGCCCCGCACCCTTACGTTAGACACCAGCCAACCGGCAGCCTAGGAGCTCCGCCGCCTCGAGGGGTGCTGCTTCCCATTGCAAATCGATTGGCCCAGAATAAAAATTCAGACAACTGACGCTTAAATAAAGTGATTTGAGATGAGGGTGTGACCTATCTGGCGGCATGGTGAAGTAGGCAGGTCCAGCTGCCGAGTCGGTGAGGCCGGCGCGGTTGCGGTGGCGACCGGCGACAGGGAAAGAGTGATGTCGCGACGGTCGACGGCTACGCCGAAGCTGCGCCAGGACTCTGGACAGATCCAAAGTTGGAGCCGCTCCGGCACCGTGAACAACGCGGGGGTGAATCGGCTCCGGTACGGTTCACGTGGCCGTCGTCGAGGTAGCACCAGCAGCACGGAGTAAGAGGCGCACGGCCCAGTGCACGACGACAAATGGACAACATCTCCAGCATTAGGGAGGAGGGCGGCTGTGAAATTGGTGCGGTGGGGGGTGCCATGGAGGTGGGGCTGAGGTTTCGTGGCTCGGGATAAGGGAGCTTCCCGGGGAGAAGGTGATTTGGCACCCACGAGGTATGAATGGGGGCGGGCGGGGGAAATTGGGAGGGGAATGGAACCATGTCTTACGGACGCATTTGTCTGAAATGTGAGGGGGAGTTACAGTTCTACCCTTGCCTATAGGCTTCTCGGCTTGGGTCTGTGTACTGAGGGTCGGGGATAGTAGAGTAACTTTGCTTCTCTGGGCGGGAGAGCGATTTCGGGCGAGGAGGGCGTGTTTTGAACTATAGTGGGCGCGAGTGATTTCGGGCGAGGAGAGCGTGTTTTGAAATAGTGGGCGCGAGCTATTTCGGGCGAGGAGAGCGTGTTTTGCCGACCATGGTTTATGAATTATTCGGCACATGTCATTTCGACCGAGGAGAAGGCGTGCTTGGATGAAGTTACGAACCTACCCTCAATGTACAACGGGCCAATTGATGCGTGTCCCACATAGGACGGTAATTTTGCGTCTCCCATTTATTTGCTCGGGCGAATTCCACCGAGCAGAGAGGATGTTTAACGGTTCGTTCAAATTTTGGGACAACGAGCATCCACGTCTACCTTGCCAAGTCGATTCGGATCAAATTTTGAAATATTAGCTTGCCACTTCTTTTTTAGATGGAGAGATGATGCTCGGGAGTAATGTGTTTTTACATGCTCGTTGCTAGCGATTTACTATATGACAAATAGTTGACCCACTCAAAAACGCGAATCAAACCCAAAATGAAATATCTCGATTCAATGAAATAGCTCGTTCAGTAGGTCAAGATAGTGAACTAAATCCAAAATTGGACACCTCAATCGAGTAGCATGTTGTACAATATTATAGTACTCCATGAACATGTTGAAAGTCAAATTAATGAACTTGTTTGATATATGCATATATCCATTCATGTGTGGATTGCAGACAACATGTTCTCCAATTTAAATATTTGAATGCAAGTTTATATCGAAACATGGTTTATATCAGTCTTTGATGCATAAAACGCGACCTCCCCCTCTCCCGGACTCCTGTTCTCTCTCTCTCTCTCTCTCTCTCTCTATCTCTCCGACAATCTTCAATTCTGTCGCACGCATCCGACACAAAAACCTTGTTCGTCCCTCTCCCTTTCTCTCCATCTCTCTCTCTCTCTCTCTCTCTCTCTCTCTTTGTGTGTGTGTGTGGGGGGGGGGTGGGGTCTTTCTAGTTCGCATGCATATATACACCATCTATAGGTCTCTCTCGCACACTATGTATGATACTCTAGCTAGTCCAAGCTAGATATCTTGGGTGCACTCATCGTACGCACACAGATTCCTTGGCTCTTTGCCTGTAACTCTCTCACGCACCACTATGTCGTTTCGGAGCTCTTCCCTCCCTCTCTCAAACTCTCCATCCACCTGGGTCACACATACACATGCATATCTCACTCGCACTTGATAGGCCCATCTAAAAATCTATCTCTCCCCCTCGTTCTCTCTCCATCTCACACACGCACACACACAATCTCATGCCCAGCTAGCCAAGTATGATGGTCTCTCACTCAATTGTAGGCACACGCAGTCCCCCCTATATGTATATGACTAGCTAATCTTAGTCTCCATCACAAACATGTGCATGGTCTATCTCAGTTTCTCTCGGGGCATCTTTCTATCACGCACGCACTCCCTCGATCTCCCACCCATATAGTCCCCTCACGATCTCGATGAGATCTCTCTATCACAAACACACCCTCTCTCCCTCCTCATGCGTCCATGCCATCCATGTGTCCCTCTCGACCTTTGTTCCTTGTTGGCCACACCTCTATTGGACAGGTGCTATAGGGGTTTCTCTCTCCGTTGCAAACAATCACACACTAGCTATCTTCGTGTATCTCCTTGCCTCGCTTTTCCATCTCGGAGATGCATGCGTGATATGTTCACATAAGAAACGAAAAAACACACACTCTCTCTCTAATTTATCGTTTGTTGTCACTTTCTCTTTCACACACATACTCTGTTTGCACACTTACTCATTCTCCTTCACACGCACTTGATCTGTCTTGACTGAGGCACTCTCCTCGGTCCATAGCATATAGATTTATTGAAAAGTCAAACATCACAAAGTTTGGCCATGTACGTGGAGAAAAAGAATTACATCTAGTACGACAAACATATGCCATTAGATTCACCATGAGATGTAGTTTTGTATGATGTATCTTTGGTATTGTAGATATAAATAACATTTGCGTAAACCTGATCAAAGTTTCCAAAGTTTGACTTCTAAAAAATTTACATGCACTGCATTATCGAGCGGATGGAATATCTCTTTCCCCCTCTCAGCTATCTGGCGCACCACTCAGCCTTATCGGGGCTCCTCAATCTCTCTCAAACTTTATTGGTCAGTTTGGTTCGTGACCTGACCCTCATGCCTTGATGGCCGGTACTGCCTGGTGTGGACGTGAGATGTAAAATATTTCTGCCTGGCCAGGCTTGTGTGGTGCTGAAGCGTTTGGTTCATGCTTGGGCCAGGCAAAGCATCAACATCCCATCAATCAATCCATGCATCAATTATTTAATGCTAATATCCATCCATGTTGCTGTTAGCCTCGTGGCCACACGACCAGGCACGACCAGGCGTTCGAAATCGGCCGCGTGGGCCAGGCTACTTGCAGTGTCTGGAGTTCAGCCAAGCTAATTAAAGTGCAAGGGAACCCAGGCCAGGCGGGCTTTCTTTTTCACAGGGTAGCAACCAAACAAGCGTGCATGAAATCCAGCCACAAGCCCAAGCCAGGCAAAAGATGCTCAGGACGCAAGCCAAACTGCCCTTATATCTCCCTGGTTCACACATACACATGTCTCGCTCGCGCTATACATATAGACCCATCCAACACTCTCCGCCCTTGTTCTCTCTCCATGTGACACGCACCCCCCTAAGTACCATAATCCCTCAATCCATCATAGGCGCAAGCACTCCCCCCTCCTAAGTATGATTATCTCTTACTAGCCAACATGAACACACGTATTGTCTCCTTCCATCCATATGTCTATCTCGATATCTCTCGAGGCATCTTCTATCGCGCACACACCTTGTCACTCGATCTCCCACCCATGTAGTCCCATCACGATCTCCAGGGGATCTCTCTATGACAAACATACACTCTCTCCTCCCCATGTCTGCATTTCCTCCGTACGTCTCTCTCGACCTCTCTCCCTTGTTTGTCAGACCCCTCTTGGCCACGTGCTAGCTTAGGGGTCTTGCTCTCTCGGTTCCAAACAACCACACACTATCTCCTCACCTTGCCTCCGTTGTCGAAGATGCATGTGTGATATGTTTGCATAAGACACACACGTTTTTTCTCTACTTTTATCGTGTGTTGTCCATGTCTCTTTCACACACGCACACACACTTTTTTCACTCACTCTCTCTATCTCTTTCTCTCTCTCTCTCTCTCTCTCTCTTGTTAGGGACTCTGTCACGTTCGTAAGCATATGGATGTTTTGAGAAGTCAAACCTCAGAAACGTTTGACCAGGTATATGTGGAGAAAAACATTTACATCTGGAACGATCATTAGATTCATCACAACATGTACTTACTTCATACTATCATTTATCTTTGATATTGTAGATATAAGTAATTTCTTTATAAACTTGGTCAAAGTTTCAAAAGTTTGACTTAAAAAAATGTTGGAACTACATTATCGAACGGAGGGAGTAGCTCTTTCTCTCTCTCTGCTATCTCTCACGGGCCTCCCCTCTCACTCGAACTCTCTATACCGACGGATTATATGCTCACTGTGTCAGCGTATAGCTCTGTATATTGTTTAGTTGACCGGTCAACCAATCCACATGCTGCCTTGTCAGCTCGTGTTTTGTATCTTCGTGTGCTGGCCCATGTGGCAGTGGGTGAAAATAAGTAAACTAGAGGCCCATCTGACACGCGGTGAAGTAAACAAAGTTGAAACCACTCGGGGTAGCACCCCGCACGCTAGTAAATTGAGGGCGCATTGAGGAAAACTTCTTGCGCGCGAAGGATGCACTCGCGTACAATTCACCACTGCGCGGTGGCATGCACAGAAGGACGCACTCGCGCACACCCAGCACACAACACACACCAGCACACGTGTACACATCTAGGAGTAGAAGGCCGTGGAAAAATCTGGCGTGATGGCCGCTGCCGGAGCCGTCCACCCCCAATCTTGGTGTTCCGTGCAATGCACGGGCATCTACGCACGGGAAATTATGTCGAACAGGGCTAGTTGTAAGCAGGCTAGCTCTACAGCCATGATGATAGTGACTGCAGACGGTGAGGCTGACTATGGTATGCCGAACACGGCGCCTATACTCAGGTGTCATCTCCGGCGCAGGGTCTTGTCACTTCACTGTGAGGAGCAGCACGTAATAATTTGACCAACGGATAGTACAGTGCTAGTACTCCTACTACTACATTGGTAGTACTACTACTAGTACTAGTAGCACCACCGTCTGGATTTAGGAGTACTACCACGTCCACCGGCATCGAGGAACGTCTCCAGGTAGTATTGCTTGAGGCCGCCAGGGCGAGGGGCCGCTTGGACGACAACTTCGTCTCCTTGTTCGACGAGGTCCTCCTCGGTTTTCTCGAAAAGTTCACCGTCGTTAAGAAGCTTGCGAACGACTTTGACGTAAGCCTCCAGCCGACGCGCCCAGGCTCTGTGATGCCCGCCACCCTCAACGGCCACTATGGTAACAACCTCTTCGACGCACTGGTGGCCCTGCGACTGCCCGCCGTCACGTCAGAGAATGTCCACCTCGAGGCCGCGCTCGCCACGCAGCGCCTGGCGCAGCAAGACACCATCGACATAATCACCCATGTCTACACGAAAATCGTCCACAAGGACTACTACATGCAAGAGGAGGACAATAGGACGCTGGCCTTCTTGGAGCGCAGGGCAACCTTGGACGGCACTGTTCAGAAGCACGTTGAGCTCGCCGCCAACGCCGCTGCTCCTCACACGTCGGTTGGTGACCCGACGCACTAGGGCGTGAGAATGTCGTTGAACGTTGATGGATCCGTATGTATTTTTATCTTTTCGTAAAATCCATGTAGTAGTATATGATACTACAGTAATTATCTTGTAGGATGGCTGAAAAAACAGGAGGGAGAAGAGATGGCTGTAGCACGGACTCCAAGAATATTGGTGTCGGATGGGACTCGTGTGGGTGGCGTGTGCCGTACTGCTAGACGTGAATGCTACTGAGTTATGGCCCATGCCACCCTACTATATCGAGCCTATATCGAGGTACGTAGAACAAATTTCCTACAGTCCATGCTCAGCCCTCCTCTATCTCTCTTCTCAGCCAGCCAGCGGACGCGCGGAGCCCATCGTCTGTTTGCTCACATGCGCCCCCACATGTCAGTGAAAACTCAAGAGGACCCACTGAACCTGCACATCTTTCACCTCGACATGCTGGTGATGAAAAACAAATCCAATAAAGATCTTCGGTGGCCGCTTTTGGAGTTACTCAAGAGTAGTAAGATTCTACTTACAGTTTAACCCAAGATGCACATCTCGTGGCTTCAACTACCACTCTATTTTCTTTCATGACATGACCTGGATGCTGGATGTCCCACGTGTCGGCAAAAGGAGGAAGAACCTGACCAAATCTTCGGTTCTGCTCTCGGATGAGATTAGTGCACTTGTTGATACTCCTACTAGAATAGAGGCTAGACATGAGACTAGATGTGAGGAAGCAACGTCTACTTCTTTACACTCGAAGAAGAAAGAAGCATGCAAGATCGAGCCTCCGCAGATCAACAATGAATGCATCGAGAAGGCACTAATCCAACTTACAGGAGTAGTAAAATGTATTCTTGTGGTTCTTGTTTTCTTTGGTCTTGCTTTCCTAGTGAAAATTATCGTTGGAGTTTGTGCAAAATGGAGGTCCGTTTGGGGTCGTGCGTTGGAGTTGGCCTTACAAGTGGGACCGTAGTTAAGGAAACCGACTATCGGCAAACCCCCACCTCGCCCACAGCACGATGGCTGAAGTTAGAGAAACAACGAGGTTGAAGAGAATGCTCTAGCACGGACTCCAAGAAATAATATGGTGTCAGATGGATGTCGTGGTGGTGGCGTGTGCCGTACTCCTGGATGTGAATGCTTGTTCTGGCCCATGCCACCCTACTACTCCTACTACTTACTCCTACTAGTATATAGTATACTAGTATCGAGGATTCGAGGTGCTGGTTACCTACAACGAACACATTAACATATGGCTACAGTAAAAACACCCGCTTGACGCGCAAAGCATGTGAAGCTAGTAGTACAAATTTAGAGAAGCGACTCGAAAGCCATTCATAAATTTAGTAAGTTTATCACAGGCATATCATTTTATTACATACAACAGGTCATCAACCCACATCGACAACGAGGATACATTATAAATACTAAAGTTTTCACCACACAACAAATAACAAGCCATGAAATGAACTTCAACTCAACCATTCCGCAGTGTTGGAAATGCTTGCTTTGAACCACAAGTGATTCTCTGGGACGGGCCATCCGTTGTCGATCTGGAGACCAACGCAGGACTGATCATCCAGGCTGAAGCGGCCTACTATATCAGTACCAGGGTAGGGAACCACCCAAATGTCCGGGGTATAGACACAGTTGCTTCTCATAAATGTGTCAACAGCAGTTGGATCGCCTTTCACCATCATCGGATAGTTTTGTCCAAGGAAGAGCGAGTTTTCTCCAAGACTATCAATTTTGTGCCAGGGAGAAGGAGTTGGCGCTGGCACACTAGTATCCATCCCGAATACCATGCAACGGGTGTTGGAATAGGCCCGGAGAGTGCGACCATGGGAGACACATGCTTCCTTAGCAGTAACATCATTAGTGGGCTGTATACACACAAGAAGAGGTGATCCATCGGAATTAGTTGCCAGGCGCCACAGAGTATATCGGCGCTGCTCGTGATCATCACCATCGGCATCTCCCCCTTGGTTATAAATTTTTTCAAGTATAGGTGGTGGGATGTTCACAGGACCTTGGAAACATGGGAGGAAGGTTAATTAGTAAAGGGAAACTTGCTAACCCGCATGCATGTGGATGAAACAATTATAATTATGGTGGAAGACAAACGTACCGAAACTACGAGGATACCATGCAAAAAGAGTGCCACGAGTGGTGGCAGCAAACACAAGGCGCTCGTATTGAATTGCATCACAGTACTCATCCATGTACAGAAACTGATTTTTGAGCAATATCCATCGAGTGAAACCATCAAGGAAGGCAACAAGCTTGTCGAAGATAGCAACAACATCATAGTCGCTGTAATTCCAAGAGCGGTTGGGAACTCGACAAATTGCTATCTTCCGTAGAATACAGTCACCGTGATCATATTTGAACGTGCGTACATTACCGGTGTGCTCAACCTTTGGGAAGTGTGCTGAGATTTTTGGAAGTGGAACCCGGTGACGAGTGTACACATTCACAAGTTCCCACTCGCAGTTGGACCCAATGTAAACAACCCAATCTCCATTTGCGCCTGCCCAAGCCTTGCCCTCAAGCGATGGCATCTTAACATCATACGTATCATTATCAAGCGGCATCAACTTGCACAGGGTGAGGCCTCCGTCGTGCCGGCGCCAGTCATCATCAGGCCTCCGTCGTGCCGGCGCCAGTCATCATCAAGGAAGGCAACAAGCTTGTCGAAGATAGGGGAGATCAAACCGCTCCTTGACTCTTGGGTTCTTTGTAATGATGTTATTAGTTGAGTCGAGAATGGGCTTGAACGAACCTGCCATGCTAGCCGAGGTGATGACGTCGCACCGATCAATGAGTTCCTCCACCACATCATCTTTCAGATCGGGGCAAGAATAACGGGGTCGTTTCCGGCCTGTTCCCTCCATGGAGAAGACGATCAAACAATGGCAAAAGAAAGGGTGAAGGGCTGAAGGAAAATGGAGGAGGGAGAGGAAGAGCGTGCGACAGCAGTTCCAAATCGAGAGGGAAAGGCGAAGAGTCGGTGGACGGTTGCGAGTTTGCCACGGTTCACGAAGAGGCGCCCCGGCCTACACGTCTGTTCGGAAATACTCCTACTACTTGTCGTCGTCTCACTGATATGTTGGAACGGGACCACATGTCAACGAAACATGGTGTGTAATTTCTCGTGCAAAATGCGATCTGGCCGTGTTGGCCCGAGGTGCCGCATTAGTTATCGACCTTTATTTTTTTAATGGCATGCCGATCAGTTTTGAAGCACGACTAACTGGTACTGTACGCAGAGAAAATATAAACTACTCTACCACTACTCCACCTCCAGTACTAGTAGTATAAAAAGATATATAGGCTGGAGCTTGAGCGCTTTCTTGCTAAGGGCTGCCCACTTGCTTCTCACACTACCACCCTCTCTCCAGATCTAAAAAAGACAGCCCCTCTCTCCCTCCTCACCGGTGGTCACAGATCCGCCGGGGAAGAAAAGGACGTGCAGCGTTGACGCACTCGTCGTCGGCGAGCGAGGTCACGCACTGACGACAAGGCTGTCCTCTCAGACCTAGCGCCCGCGTGGGATGGCCTCCATCCCCAAGCTTGTTGTCGTAGTGTGTGCGGAGGACGACGACCACGAGCGAAGCCACTTCCCGCCGACCCTCAGGTATGCTACCTCTTTTCGAACCATAACCTTGTTCTATTGCCCCATCTGCCACGTCGTTACATGTGGGTCTTTTTCCACTCCACCATCTTCCCAATTTGCTATCCTCTGCTCTGCTGGCCACGCAGACGAAAACCATAATTTGCACTATTAAAGGAAACCCTACTTCATGCAGGCTAATCCATGTCTGGGTTGAATAAGGAAAGGAAGGGAGACTGTACTGTCCAAGAGAGTAGGCATTGAAGCCGCATCTAGGTTGAAAAGGGGAAAATCAGTAGCTAAGGAACGAGTCTCGTGTCTCTTGGTTGAAGAAGGGTAGAAAGGCATGACAACGCAATAAAGAATGACCAGGTCAATCGGTTTGTTGTCCTTGCATAGGAAAAAGGTGGCTAAAGAGAACAAAAATGGGACGTAATCCACATATGCTGCCTGGATATTTGTTGCTCTGGGCAACCATACCTCCCTCACCACTCTGCGTTCGTGGAGCTACATCGTACTGGTGCGCCCACTGTCCGAATGGGCCTCCCATGCTCTTATTGCCACTTCTTTTGCCGTTAGTATAATGCCAGCAGTCAAGTCAAGCAATGCTACTGCTAAAGTGATGCCACATTTAACTAATGCCGCTCTCAGTCTAATGCCATCGATAAATTTAAGAGACGCCAGCAGTCTAAGGCATTCTAATGCTGTTGCACAGCCAGTATACCAACGATGAAACTTGTTACTACCTTCAGATTTTGCACTGTTAATGCTTATAGATTACATACCTCACTTTCATGAGATAAGTTAATTTTTTTGTACAGTGTCACCAAAATGCCAAGGCGCTGATTTCATTTTATTTTGGTTAAACTACACAGACAATTATGAAGACAAGAGGAAAGGTCAAGAGTGGGCACCTCCTCCTTCGGCTGTTTTCTTGATTCGTTCGATCAAGCTTTTATGTTTGATCGATTATCAAGATTGGGATAGCAATTTTTAACACCCCCCCGAGTTCGAAATGATATTTACCTTGGAGGTACATGGTTTGCAATTTTTTTTATACTGTCATTAGTTAATAATGCTAGTTACCTTCAGACTTTTGTATTTGGTTTAATGCTCATGCAGAGCTAGTATACCAATGCTGAAACTTGTTACCTTTACATTTTGTATTGTTAATTCTTATAGAAACCTTCCAGTGCTAGAGTTTATTGAAATCTGTTCAATAAAACTATTGTAATGTACCCTGTAATAAACTAACTACTCTGCTGTTGCACTAGCCATTGGATTAGTGTATATTTGTAGTATTCGAATGGTGTTGCATTAGCGTATGGACATAAATGAAGTGTGGCAAGCTTTCCCAGATATGTGCTCAAGAAAACTACTACCTGTTTTTCTAAATACTAGACGTTTGGGTACTTTAAATTTAACCGCGAAAACGTCTTATATTAAGGAACAAAGGGTGTAGAGTTCACTCAAATTATCCCGGTAAAGCTAGTCACACCTTTGTTAAAATTAATGTTCATTATGTTATCGGAGGAGGTCTGTATGTTTGTCTCTAATGCCTGTCGACTACATACCTGACATCATGATGTAATGTTAAGTCATTTCCTTTTGTATAGTGTCACTGAATTGTCAAGGCTGTGATGGCATTTTATTTTAGTAGAACTGCACAAAATTTGCTTAAAAGAAGAGGAAAGGTCAGGAATGGCTCAGTTTTTCAGAAAAAACTATGTATGCCTTCCTGACATCAGCCGATGTTGCTTTATTTATTCCTTCAAACAGGTGGTTAGGAAAAGTCTTGCTACCTTTTCCCATTATGAAATTGGAATGCTTATATTTATGAGTCTATGCTTCAACTAGTGCCACTTTTAGAGTAATCACACTTTCAATATCTATGCAAACATGGATGCTCGATTTTAGTGGAACTGCACAAAAAGTCCAACTGGTTCAACATTAGGAGCATGTTTTTTCCAAACCTTTATATCCAATTGGTGGCACTATGAGCTGTTCATTACGAAGGTATATGGTTTGCTACTATCTTGCTACTCTTTTTGTACTGTCATTAGATAGTAATACTAGTGGTTTGCATGTGAATTTATTGGCAGGGTGGACCTACATTGGAGGTGCAGGACAGGATTCAATGATTGGATGCTCAATTTTGGTTGTATTGATTTCACCTCTTCCATCACTGTGAACATGGATATCCTTGGTCTGATGAAGAATAGGTGCTATATTTCTGCTCTGAACCAGCAAATCAATTCAGTATGAAATTGTCCAGGGCAAAACATAACTGTATTAGATTGTCCAGTGCAGAACATGACAGATGCTAAGCGGAAGAGACATGTTTAAACCAAAAATACAAGGTGTGGTATATGCTTACTAGCTGCTTGATATTTGTGCAGACAGAGATGTCTGCCCGTTGCTATTTGGCAAACAAACAAAGTGTCCGCAATTTTGGTTGAACTGCACAAGAGAATAGTATAGTCACTGCATGCAGTGCCATTTGAAAATAGACACAGAAAGATTGGATAGTCACTTCATGGACTGCAGAAAAGTAGTACTGAACTATTTATTGACCAACACTAGGTGCTTCATTGCTTTGGTCTGATTATACAATGGGCATCATTTTTCCTAAGTTAAAGTTTGTATTCCGAAAATAGTCTCGCGGTGTGATCGAGAGAAGACCAAATCATATTGCAGTGGATGTTCCTCCATCATGTGTGGTTCATTCTCATGGTTCCGGCTGTTGGTGAAACCACTTACATTTGCAAGAGGAATTGTAGACTTCACAAACAAATTTGTCTTTCAGTCTGTACTGAATGTTGGCCAAGAGAAGCATCCATGTTAGTAGGAAGAACAGATGTTTTTTCTAGATCTCTGCTTTTGGAGCTACATATTTGTATATGATCTGTTATTGTATATCTTAATATTTTTGTTGTTGATTTGTTATTGTATATCTTAATATTTTTGTATATAAACTTGGTCAAAGTTTGTAAAGCTTGACTTTGACCAAAGCTAATATGCGAACTAAATAAAAATGGAGGGAGTACCTCCTTTCCGGTTTGTAGGGATTAATTCAAACCTCTCATCAACCAAGGTACTCCCTCCGTCCGGGATTTATTAGTCCCGTGAGCAAAGCAGCAAGACCGAGGCATGGCTATAATTAACGGCATGTAGAAGTTTAAGCCTAATTAATTCCAGCGATTTAAGTGGCTGCATGCATGCCCTCGGCTGCGACTCGTTGCATGCTGCTTCGCGTACTGCCTGCGAGCGATTCTGAGTGCCTACATGCAGCCGACCGTAATTAAGGCAGATAACTGATGTGAAAAAAGATACGCTTTAAATCCGTGGAATCATTATTGACAAGGAGGGAGATGATTCGAGTGCACTCGTTTGACTGCCATGCCGGCGTGCGACCCAGACGGGACGGGACGACACAGTCATAATTTTAGTTTCTTTGGTTTTCCACGGCAAGCTGGCGCGCTAAGCCATTATGCATTGAATTCCGATGACCGTCGCGCTACCTTCCGCCTACAAGTACTGTTTCCCGGCCTTCTCAGGTGCCACCATGACCCAACTCGCCATATCCTCATAAGCCCCCACCGGCCCGACGTCGCTCGCCGCGTCCGCCATGCCCCTGCCCGTCCGCGGTAGGCGACGCCGGAGGTGGTCACCGCCGGAACTAGTGTTCGGGTTTTCACCGGAAGGCAGACAGAGGGAGGAGGCATTCTATATGTCTTTAGATGGCAATGCGGAGATCGAGGAGTTGTTGGAGCGCGACCGCATGGCGGAGGAGCAGGAGTTGTTGGAGCGCGACCGCCTGGCGGAGGAGCAGCGTATCACCGATTTGCGCCGCCAGCGGGACATGGAGCAGCAGCGCACCGACGCTCTGAGTCGCGAGCAGAGTGCCCGCAATTGGGCCGAGTACGTGGAGGCCGGCGCCCGGCAAATAGCCTTGGAGGCTGTCGGGCACACACGCGTTCGCGACGCTGATTTTTACTACCAGCTCGTCAAGTGGGTTTCCCGCTTGGAAGCCGAAGCTTCGGTGGACCATGCCGGCATGGAAAGGGCCAACGCGCGCGAGCAACGCGCCCTATCGCACCTCTGGCAAGTCCGAGGCGAGGCGGAGGACGCCAGTGCCGACGTTTAGCATGAACAGCAGATGGCGGCCGGCATCGTCTAGTTAGCTAAGAGTAAGTTAGTACTTGTACGCTACTAGAGTGTTAGTGGGAGTAGATAGTTAACTTGGTTATGATGGTTGTCAACGTGGAAGATCAGTACTCTATATGTGGATCAGACCTGTTACTTTGGTCTGAATGTTGAACTTTTCGTTTGAACGTATGGAATGGGCTGTTATTTTTTTAAATGGGTTGTATTTGTCCTCCACGGTTTAGAGGCTGACTTGTGGGCCTAGCAAGTTGACGCGTACACAATCAGGAGATGATTATACGTGGAGAGGATGACAGCAGGGACCCGCCAAGGTCATGGCAGTACGCAAGCAAGTGCCTCCTTATTTCAAGCCAATAAAAAATGGCTCCTCCTAGTGGATTTCTAACATCTGGGTCCCATGCCATTGTCAACATAGTCAATAAACGAGAGAATTGCACAACGAGCGGCTGACACCAGGGACCCAGCAGCTCGCCCAGTTATTTTTGCTTTGGGTTAATTTGATAAATGCCACTCCAAATCTGGTGATTCCGAGAAATGCCACTGCAATTTCCAAACTTTGAAAAATGCCATTTCATGCCATTTCTAGTGGCATTTTTCGAAGTCTGGAGTGGCATTTTTCAAAGTTTGCAAACTGTAGTGGATTTTTTCAAAGTTTGCAAAAATTGCAGTGGCATTTTTCAAAGTTTGGAAATTGCAGTGGCATTTTTATGAATCGCCATAATTGGAGTGGCATTTATCTAATTTGTTTTTGAGACGGAAGCAAGGTGTCAACTGGGCTGTGCAGGACACTCTGGCCTGTCTAGACAACCTTTTCTTTTATGTTTACCACAGACCAGCCCAGTAGTTTTTTTTCTTTCTGAAAATGGCTAGCCCAGTTCTTTTGTGATTTGTCAAGTAAGTCGATTTATCAGGCCTGCTGGGCTGCAAATCTTTCAAGACGAGGAGAGCTTCATTCGGCTGGCCGAGAAAATGGCCTATCAGTAATGAGAAATGGGTTGTACATTTTTAAAACACATCGAACCGGCAATTATTTTCAAATATCTTTTTTTCATTTCGAGATTTTAAATTGCATTGATTTTTATGCGTGGACAATTTATTGGATTTTATATTGATATACATTTATTTTTAAAATCAGTCTGAATGTGACTCGAAATTTTGGGATTAAAAACAGTTCAGACCGCACCGACATATGCAAAATTTCCTATAATTTTTTAACCGTGGCCACAATATGGGCTGTAATGCTAACATAAAGAATATGGGCTCCAAAAAAACACGTAAGAATTAGCAAATGGGCTGTAAATTATTTGAAATAATGGCAGATGGGCTGTATGCTGTTTTCCATAGATTTGAGGCTTTCCACAGATGGCCTGTATACTGTTGGATGTCCATCCAACGGCCGTTGTGCTTCTTCAATCTCTTCTCTTCCTGCTCCAGCCGCTCAAACAAGCGCTGGCGGGACTGCCTACTCCCTCCTCCCCGCGGCCGGCTGTGCTGCCGTGCAGGCCTCACCGCCCCACCGTACTCCCATCACTGGCCTAGCCATCCCTCTACTCACCCACAGCTGCTGTTATTCTCCGGCGACGGCAGATGAACCAGTAAACCCTCGTACAGTCGTACTCCCCTCCGTGTGGGAAACAAAAACAATGGCCGAGTCTTCCCTGCCTCCGTGTAGTTCCCTTCCTAGGCCTCGCCGTCGTCCACCGCCTCGGTGCTCTCGGCGTGGCGTGGTCAGCGTGTTCAACGACCGACATGCATCTGAAGTGGACTGTACGTGGAGAGGCTGACAGCTGGGTCCACGGCCGCAAGCAAGGAAATGCCTCCTTATTACACGCAAAATAATGATTTCCTCCACCTGACATCTGGGACCCACCGAAATGGCCTTTGTATTTCGCAAAAAAAAAACGTTACCGCCGCTGAAAGCTCGGACCCACCAGCTATATCTTCGCACGCAAGGAAGTGCCTCCTTATTATGCACAAAAAATGAATACTCCCCCTGCTAGCTGGGACCCAGTATAGTGGGCCTACTAAGTTGACGGGGACGAAGGGCTTTGTCAACTTAGTCAATATGCACGATTCTAGCTCGACTGACCGTACGATGTCCATCCAATGGCCGTAGTGCTTCTTCAACCTCTGGTCTTCTTGCTCCAGCCGCCCAAAGCAGCGCCGGTCGTGCCGCCTGCTCCTACCTCCCGTGGCCGGCTGTGCTGCCGCGGAGGCCTCACCGCCCCCATACTACTCCCACCGCTGGCCAGGCCATCCCTCCACTCCACTCACCCACACCACCTGTTATTCTGCGGCGACGACAACGCAGCCGAACCAGTGAACCCTTGTAGTCCTCTCCGTGTGGGCATCCACTGCCGCGTCTTCCCCGGCTCCGCGTCGTCCCCTTCCTAGGCCTCACCGTCGTCCACCGCCGTGGTGCTGTCGGCACGACGTGGTCAATGTGGTCAACGACCGAATTCCATTGGAAGAATACTGTACGTGGAGAGGCTGACAGCTGGGTCCACGACAGCCGCAAGGAAGTGCCTCCTTATTACGCGGAAAATAATTATTCCTCCACCTGACAGGAGGGACCTACCGGACGCCCACCAGTATATCGCGAAAAAAACATTTGCCCCTGATTGCTGGGACCCACCCGATGGGCCACTGTATTTCGCGAAAAACCGTTCGCCCTGCTGTCAGCTCGGACCCATCAGAAGTGCCTCCTTATTACGCACAAAAAAAATGAATACCGCTTGCTAGCTGGGACCCACCTTGGTGAGAGGCTGACTTGTGGGCCTACTAAGTTGACGGGGACGGAGGGCTTTGTCAACTTAGTTAATATGCACGATTCTAGCTCCAGTGACCGTACGATGTCCATCCAACGGCCGTAGTGCTTCTTCAACCTCTGGTCTTCTTGCTCCAGCCGCCCAAATCAGTGCCGGTCATGCCTCGTGCTCCTGCCTCCTGTGGCCGGCTGCGATGCGGTTGAGGCCTCACCGCCCCCTACTACTGCCACCGCTGGCCAGGCCATCCCTCTACTCACCCACACCCCGTGTTATTCTGCGACGACGACAGCCTCACACCGCAGTGAACCAGTGAACCCTCGTACTCCTCTACGCGTGGGCATCCACTGCCGCGTCTTCCCCGGCTCCGTGTCGTCCCCTTCCTAGGCCTCGCCATCATCCACCGCCCTGGTGCTCTCGGCGCGGCGTGGTCAACGTGGTCAAGGAACGGCTTCCATTGGACGTGGACTGTACGTGGAGAGGTCAAGCTGGGTCCACGGCCGCAGCAAGGAAGTGCCTCCTTATAACGTGCAAAATAATTATTCCTCCACCTGACAGCGGGGACCCACCGGACGGGCCACCGTATTTCGCCCCCCTGACTGCTGGGACCCACCAGCTACATCTTCGCATGCAAGGAAGTGCCTGACAGTCGGGACCCACCTGGTCGAAGCGTACATAGCGTTGTCATTTTGGTCATGAACGTGTACATACATATATATATATACTGGTGGATGTAGAGGCGCGCACATGTCGTAGTAGAGGCGGCCAGGGTGCAAGAAAGAAAATACGGCCACGTATGTGTACATACGGGCGGGGTCTCGAACGCCTACTCGCGCATACGTACGGCGAGGGCTCGTTGACATAGCTGGGTCAGAACGGAGAAACAACGTTGTCGCCGTGTTCATGGGGAGGCAATGGAACGCGTGGGAGCCAACCGGCTGGGTCGGAACGGAATGCCTGGTCGTGTTCATCGGGAGGGCTTGGACGGAACAGGCGATGGAAACGAGGCCTGGCGTACCACACAACGGAGGAAACGGACCTCCTACGTTCGGAATGGGGTCCTGTTGATCGGGAGGGGTCTGGCGTACCGCAAAATGGAGGAAACGGACCTCCTACGTTCGAAACGGGGGTCTTGCTGATCGGGAGGGGTGTGGCGTACCGCAAAACGGACGAAACAGACTTGTGTTGGAGCGCTACGGTCGAAACAGGGGTCCTGTTCATCGGGAGGGGTGTGGCGTACCGCAAAACGGGACTCCACGGGATACTGTTCATCTCCACCATCGACCCCCTCTAGCCTCCATGAGCTACTGTTCATCCACCGTCGACCTCATCCAGCCTCCACCTGTGACTGTTCATCCACGGGCTCCTGTTCATCCAGCCTCCACCGCGCGCTACTCCACCGGCTACTGTTCAACCAGCCCTCTCCATGGGCTCCTGTTCAACCACACCTCCACGGGCTACTGTTCATCCTGCCCTCCATCGTCTACTGTTCATCCTGCCCTCCACGGGGTGGTCATGTTCATCCAACCCTCCACGGGGTCCTGTTCATCCAGCCCCAACCGGCTCGATCGATCGGGGTCCTGTTCATCTAGAGGCAATACCACGGGGTCCTGTTCATCCACCCCCACCGGGAACTGTTCATCCAAACCCCCCCGCAACGCTCACTTTCATCCAGAGGCAGCATCGATCGGCTTCAGTTAGCAGCAGTAGCGAAGGAATCGCTCGATCAGGTTCAGTTAACAACCATCGATCGATCGCTCGGGTTCAGTAACGCGTAGCCTGCAGTGCAATCGCTCGGGTTCAGTTAGAGCCCAACGCCTCGCTCAGGTTCAGTTAGAGCCAACGCCTCGCACACACGCGGGTACGTGTACGAGAGAAACGCGCATCGCTCGGCCCCCAACCTCCCACCGTAACCGGGAACTCCCCGAAATTTTTCTCCCCCTCGCTTCTACCATGGTTTTTTCCGTCATGGACGGCCCAAAGAATGTCATGGAGCTGCGTCTCCGGCCCGCCCAGGACGAAAAGCCCATTTTCTGTCATGATTTTTTGTCATAGAAGTAGGAGCCCACCACATCTATGATGATACCGGGTTTTGTCACAATTATCGTCATAGAAGTGTCATATGTATGATATAAAAAATTTTCGTTCGACCCAAAATGTCACAGATGTGTCTTTTTTTGTAGTGATCCAAGCCTCTCCGATGAAGTGTGAGTAGTTTACTTCGGACCTATGGGTCCATAGTTAGTAGCTAGATGGCTTCTTCTCTCTTTTTGGATCTCAATACAATGTTCTCCCCCTCTATCATGGAGATCTATTCGATGTAATCTTCTTTTTGTGGTGTGTTTGTTGAGACCGATGAATTGTTGGTTTATGATCAAGTCTATTTATGAATAATATTTGAATCTTCTCTGAATTCTTTTATGTATGATTGGTTATCTTTGTAAGTCTCTTCGAATTATTAGTTTGGGTTGGCCTACTAGATTGGTTGTTCTTGCCATGGGAGAAGTGCTTAGCTTTGGGTTCAATCTTGCGGTGTCCTTTCCCAGTGACAAAAGGGGCAGCAAGGCACGTATTGTATTGTTGCCATCGAGGATAACAAGATGGGGTTTTTATCATATTGCATGAAACTATCCCTCTACATCATGTCATCTTGCTTAAGGCGTTACTCTGTTTTTAACTCAATACTCTAAATGCATGCTGGATAGCGGTCGATGAGTGGAGTAATAGTAGTAGATGCAGGCAGGAGTCGGTCTACTTGTCTCGGACGTGATGCCTATATACATGATCATACCTAGATATTCTCATAACTATGCTTAATTCTGTCAATTGCTCAACAGTAATTTGTTCACCCACCGTAGAATACTTATGCTCTTGAGAGAAGCCACTAGTGAAACCTATGGCCCTCGGATCTCTTTCTCATCATATCAATCTCCATCACTTTATTATTGCTTTGCTTTTACTTTGCTTTCACTTTTTACTTCGCATCTCTATACCAAAAATACCAAAAATATTATTTATCATCTCTATCAGATCTCACTTTCGTAAGTGACCATGAAGGGATTGACAACCCCTAAGCGCGTTTGTTGCATTGAGCTATTGTTTTTCTGTAGGTACGAGGGACTCATGCGTAGTCTCCTATTGGATTGATACCTTGGTTCTCAAAAACTGAGGGAAATACTTACGCTACTTTGCTGCATCATCCTCTCCTCTTCGGGGAAATCCAACGTAGTGCTCAACAGGTAGCAAGAAGAATTTTTGGCGTCGTTGCCAGGGAGTCTGCGCAAAAGTCAACATACCAAGTACCCATCACAATCCCTATCTCCCGCATTACATTATTTTCCATTTGCCTCTCGTTTTCCTCTCCCCCACTTCACCCTTGCCGTTTTATTCACCCTCTCTCTCTCTATCCTCCCTCTCCCTCTCTATTTGCCTCCTTTTGCCCGTTTGCCTTTTTGTTTGCTTGTGTGTTAGTTTGCTTGTCTGTCGCGATGGCTCAAGATAATACTAAATTGTGTGACTTCATCAATACCAACAACAATGATTTCCTTAGCACTACGATTTCTCCTCTTATCGATGCTGAATCTTGTGAAATTAATACTGCTTTGCTGAATCTTGCCATGAAAGATCCGTTCTCCGGCCTTCCTAGTGAAGATGCCGCTACCCATCTTAATAGCTTCGTTGATTTGTGTGACGTTCAAAAGAAGAAAGATGTCGATAATGATATTGTTAAATTGAAGTTATTTCCTTTTTCGCTTAGAGATCGTGCTAAAGCTTGGTTTTCATCTTTGCCTAAAAATAGTATTGATTCATGGAACAAGTGCAAAGATGCTTTTATCTCTAAGTATTTTCCTCCCGCTAAGATCATCTCTCTTAGAAACGATATTATGAATTTTAAGAAACTTGATCATGAACATGTTGCACAAGCTTGGGAGAGAATTAAATTAATGATACGTAATTGCCCTACTCATGGTTTAAATTTGTGGATGATTATACAATTTTTTTTATGCCGGATTGAATTTTGCTTCTAGAAATCTTTTAGATTCGGCCGCGGGGGGCACTTTTATGGAAATCACTTTAGGATAAGCTACTAAACTCCTAGATAATATTATGGTTAATTATTCTCAATGGCATACTGAAAGATCTACTAATAAAAAGGTGCATGCGATAGAAGAAATTAATGTTTTGAGTGGAAAGATGGACGAACTTATGAAATTATTTGCTAATAAGAGTGTTTCTTCTTATCTTAATGATGTGACCTTGTCTACTTTGATTGAGAATAATAATGAACCTATGGATGTGAATTTTGTTGGTAGGAACAATTTTGGTAACAACGCGTATAGAGGAAATTTCAACCCTAGGCCTTATCCTAGTAATCCCTCTAATAATTATGGTAATTCCTACAACAATTCTTATGGAAATTATAATAAGATGCCCTCTGATTTTGAATCTAATATTAAAGAATTTATTTCTTCACAAAATAATTTTAATGCTATGATTGAAGAAAAAATGCTTAAGATTGATGATTTGGCTAGGAACATTGATAGAATTGCTCTTGATGTTGATTCTTTGAAACTTAGATCTATTCCACCTAAGCATGATATCAATGGGTCTCTCAAAGCCATGAGAATTTCCATTGACGAGTGCAAAGAAAGAACCGCTAGGATGCGTGCTAAGAAAGATGCCTTTATAAAAGCGTGTTCTTCTAGTTCCTATGAAAATAATGATGAAGATCTAAAAGTTATTGATGTGTCCCCTATTAAATCTTTGTTTTGCAATATGAATCTTGATAATGATGGGACTGAATATGATCCACCTTTACCTAGAAGGCGTTCTAAGAATTCTGAATCTTTTGATCTTGATGCTAAATTTATAAAAGTGGGATTGAAGAAATTAAAACCCTAGATGTTGCTAAACCCACTATCATGGACTTCAAGGAATTTAAGTATGAAAATTGCTCTTTGATTGATTGTATTTCCTTGTTGCAATCCGTGCTAAATTCTCCTCACGCTTATAGTCAAAATAAAGCATTTACTAAACATATCTTATGAAGAAAAACTTGAGTTGAAAGTTTCTATCCCTAGAAAACTTTATGATGAGTGGGAACCTACTATTAAAATTAAAAATAAAGATTATGAGTTTTATGCTTTGTGTGATTTGGGTGCTAGTGTCTCTACTATTCCCAAAACTTTGTGTGATTTGCTAGATTTCCGTAATTTTGATGATTGCTCTCTAAACTTGCATCTTGTGGATTCCACTATTAATAAACCTATGGGAAGAATTAATGATGTTATTATTGTTGCAAATAGGAATTATGTGCCTGTATATTTTATTGTTCTTGATATAGATTGCAATCCTTCTTGCCCTATTATTCTCGGTAGACCTTTCCTTAGAACGGTTGGTGCAATTATTGATATGAAGGAAGGGAATATTAGATTCCAATTTCCATTAAAAAAGGGCATGGAACACTTCCCTAGAAAGAAAATAAAATTACCATATGAATCTATCATGAGAGCCACTTATGGATTGCCTACCAAAGATGGCAATACCTAGATCTATTCTTGCTTGTTATGCCTAGCTAGGGGCGTTAAACGATAGCGCTTGTTGGGAGGCAACCCAATTTTATTTTTATTCCTTGCCTTTTGCTCCTGTTTAGTAATAATTAAATTATTTATCCTTTGTTTTGTTTGTTTTTTTGTGTTTAATTAGTGTTTGTGCCAAGTAGAACTGTTGGGAAGACTTGGGGAAAGTCTTGTTGAACTTGCTGTAAAAAAACAGAAACTTTAGCGCTCACGAGAACTGCTGTCATTTTTATTTGGAGAGTGATATTTAGTTTATTATTTTTTAATATGATTAATAGATAAATTCCTCACGTCCAGCAATTTATTTTAGAATTTTTGGGGTTCCAGATCTTGCTCTAGCTACAGATTACTACAGACTGTTCTGTTTTTGACAGATTCCGTTTTTCGTGTGTTGTTTGCTTATTTTAATGAATCTATGGCTAGTAAAATAGTTTTTAAACCATAGAGAAGTTGGAATACAGTAGGTTTAACACCAATATAAATAAAGAATGAGTTCATTACAGTACCTTGAAGTGGTCTTTTGTTTTCTTTCGCTAACGGAGCTCACGAGATTTTCTACTTTAAGTTTTGTGTTGTGAAGTTTTCAAGTTTTGGGTAAAGATTTGATGGATTATGGAACAAGGAGTGGAAAGAGCCTAAGCTTGGGGATGCCCATGGCACCCCCAAGATAATCTGAGGACACCTAAAAGCCAAAGCTTGGGGATGCCCCGGAAGGCATCCCCTCTTTCGTCTACTTCTATCGGTAACTTTACTTGGAGCTATATTTTTATTCACCACATGATATGTGTTTTGCTTGGAGCGTCTTTTATGATTTGAGTCTTTGCTTATTAGTTTACCACAATCATCCTTGCTATACACACCTTTTGAGAGAGCCATACATAATTTGGAATTTTATAGATATGGATGAGGTCACAAGGGATATACAAGGAGATATCCCATGGTGTATGCTCTTTGCGGATGATGTGGTGCTAGTTGACGGTAGTCGGACGGGGGTAAATAGGAAGTTAGAGTTATGGAGACAAACCTTGGAATCGAAAGGGTTTAGTCTTAGTAGAACTAAAACCGAGTACATGACGTGCGGTTTCAGTACTACTAGGTGTGAGGAGGAGGTTAGCCTTGATGGCCAGGTGGTACCTCAGAAGGACACCTTTCGGTATTTAGGGTCAATGCTGCAGGAGGATGGGTGTATTGATGAAGATGTGAACCATCGAATCAAAGCCGGATGGATGAAGTGGCGCCAAGCTTCTGGCATTCTCTGTGACAAGAGAGTGCCACAAAAGCTAAAAGGCAAGTTCTACAGGACGGTGGTTCGACCCGCAATGTTGTATGGCGCTGAGTGTTGGCCGACTAAAAGGCGACATGTTCAATAGTTAGGTGTGGCAGAGATGCGTATGTTGAGATGGATGTGTGGCCACACGAGGAAGGATCAAGTCCGGAATGATGATATATGAGATAGAGTTGGGGTAGCACCAATTGAAGAGAAGCTTGTCCAACATCGTCTGAGATGGTTTGGGCATATTCAGCGCAGGCCTCCAGAAGCTCCGGTGCATAGTGGACGGCTAAAGCCTGCGGAGAATGTCAAGAGAGGGCGGGGTAGACCGAATTTGACATGGGAGGAGTCTGTTAAGAGAGACCTGAAGGATTGGAGTATCACCAAAGAGCTAGCTATGAATAGGGGTGCATGGAAGTTTGCTATCCATGTGCCAGAGCCATGAGTTGGTTGCGAGATCTTATGGGTTTCACCTCTAGCCTACCCCAACTTGTTTGGGACTAAAGGCTTTGTTGTTGTTGTATAGAATACTCTATGTGCTTCACTTATATATTTGGAGTTATATAATTTTGCTCTAGTGCTTCACTTATATCTTTTAGAGCACGGTGGTGGATTTGTTTTATAGAAACTATTGATCTCTCATGCTTCACTTAGATTATTTTGAGAGTCTTAATAGCATGGTAATTTGCTTAATAATAATATGCTTGGTATTCAAGATATGTAAAACTTTCTTTTGAGTGCGTTGAATACTAAGAAAAATATTGATGCTTGATAATTGTTTTGAGATATGAGGATGGTGATATTAGAGTCATGCTAGTTGAGTAGTTGTGAATTTGAGAAATGCTTGTGTTAAAGTTTGTGATTCCCGTAGCATGCACGTATGGTGAACCGTTTTGTGATGAAGTCGGAGCATGATTTATTTATTGATTGTCTTCCTTATGAGTGGCGGTCGGGGACGAGCGATGGTCTTTTCCTACCAATCTATCCCCCTAGGAGTATGCACGTAATACTTTGCTTTGATAACTTCTAGATTTTTGCAATAAGTATATGAGTTCTTTATGACTAATGTTGAGTCCATGGATTATACGCACTTTCCTTCCTTCCACCATTGCTAGCCTCTCTAATACCGCGCACTTTTCGCCAGTATCATACACCCACCAAATACCTTCCTCAAAACAGCCACCATACCTACCTATCATGGCATTTCCATAGCCATTCCGAGATATATTGCCATGCAACTTTCCACCGTTCCTTTCATTATGACACGCTCCATCATTGTCATATTGCTAGCATGATCATGTAGTTGACATCGTATTTGTGGCAAAGCCACCGTTCATAATTCTTTCATACATGTCACTCTTGATTCATTGCATATCCTAGTACACCGCTGGAGGCATTCATATAGAGTCATATTTTGTTCTAAGTATTGAGTTGTAATTGTTTTGTTGTAAGAAAAATAAAAAGTGTGATGATCATCATTTTTAAAGCATTGTCCCAAGTGAGGAAAGGATGATGGAGACTATGATTCCCCCACAAGTCGGGATGAGACTCCGGACGAAAAATAAAAAGAAGAAGAAAAACAGGCCATAAAAAGGAGAAGGCCCCAAAAAAATGAGAGAAAAAGAGAGAAGGGACAATGTTACTACCCTTTTACCACACTTGTGCTTCAAAGTAGCACCATGATCTTCATGATAGAGAGTCTCTCATTCTGTCACTTTCATATACTAGTGGGAATTTTTCATTATAGAACTTGGCTTGTATATTACAGTGATGGGCTTCCTCAAAATGCCCTAGGTCTTCGTGAGCAAGCGAGTTGGATGCACACCCACTTAGTTTCTTTTGTTGAGCTTTCATATACTTATAGCTCTAGTGCATCCGTTGCATGGCAATCCCTACTCACTCACATTGATATCTATTGATGGGCATCTCCATAGCTCGTTGATACGCCTAGTTGATGTGACACTATCTTCCCCTCTTTTTGTCTTCTCCACAACCACCATTCTATTCCACATATAGTGCTATATCCATGGCTCACGCTCATGTATTGCGTGAAGATCGAAAAAGTTTTGAAAATGTCAAAAGTATGAAACAATTGCTTGGCTTGTCATCGGGGTTGTGCATGATTTAAATACTTTGTGTGGTGAAGACAGAGCATAGCCAGACTATATGATTTTATAGGGATAGCTTTCTTTGGCCATGTTATTTTGAGAAGACATAATTGCTTTGTTAGTTTGCTTGAAGTATTATTATTTTTATGTCAACATGAACTTTTGTCTTGTATCTTTTGAATCTGAATATTCATACCACAATTAAGAAGATTTACATTGAAATTATGCCAAGTAGCACTCCGCATCAAAAATTCTGTTTTTATCATTTACCTATTCGAGGACGAGCATGAATTAAGCTTGGGGATGCTTGATACGTCTCCAACGCACCTATAATTTTTGATTGCTCCATGCTATATTATCTACTGTTTTGGACATTATTGGGCTTTATTATCCACTTTTATATTATTTTTGGGACTAACCTATTAACCGGAGGCCCAGCCCAGAATTGCTGTTTTTTGCCTGTTTTAGGGTTTCGAAGAAAAGGAATATCAAACGGAGTCCAAACGGAATGAAACCTTCGGGAATGTGATTTTCTCACCGAATACAACTCAGGAGACTTGGACCCTACGTCAAGCCAATTAATAGGAGGCCACGAGGTAGGGGGGCGCGCCTGCCCCCCAGGCGCGCCCTCCACCCTCGTGGCCCCCCTGTTGCTCCACCGACGTACTTCTTCCTCCTATATATATCCACGTACGCCCAAATGATCAGATACGGAGCCAAAAACCTAATTCCACCACCGCAACTTTCTGTATCCCCGAGATCCCATCTTGGGGCCTATTCCGGAGCTCCGCCAGAGGGGGCATTGATCACGGAGGGCTTCTACATCATCATCCAAGCCTCTCCGATGAAGTGTGAGTAGTTTACTTCAGACCTACGGGTCCATAGTTAGTAGCTAGATGGCTTATTCTCTCTTTTTGGATCTCAATACAATGTTCTCCCCCTCTCTCGTGGAGATCTATTCGATGTAATCTTCTTTTTGCGGTGTGTTTGTTGAGATCGATGAATTGTGGGTTTATGATCAAGTCTATCTATGAATAATATTTGAATCTTCTCTGAATTCTTTTATGTATGATTGGTTATCTTTGCAAGTCTCTTTGAATTATTAGTTTGGTTTGGCCTACTAGATTGGTTGTTCTTGCCATGGGACAAGTGCTTAGCTTTGGGTTCAATCTTGCGGTGTCCTTTCCCAGTGACAGAAGGGGCAGCAAGGCACGTATTGTATTGTTGCCATCGAGGATAACAAGATGGTTTTTTTTATCATATTGCATGAAACTATCCCTCTACATCATGTCATCTTGCTTAAGGCGTTACTCTGTTTTTAACTTAATACTCTAGATGCATGCTGGATAGCGGTCGATGAGTGGAGTAATAGTAGTAGATGCAGGCAGGAGTCGGTCTACTTGTCTCGGACGTGATGCCTATATACATGATCATACCTAGATATTCTCATAACTATGCTCAATTTTGTCAATTTCTCAACAGTAATTTGTTCACCCACCATAGAATACTTATGCTCTTGAGAGAAGCCACTAGTGAAACCTATGGCCCCCGGGTCTCTTTCTCATCATATCAATCTCCATCACTTTATTATTGCTTTGCTTTTACTTTTTACTTTGCATCTCTATACCAAAAATACCAAAAATATTATTTATCATCTCTATCAGATCTCACTTTCGTAAGTGACCATGAAGGGATTGACAACCCCTATGCACGTTGGTTGCGTTGAGCTATTGTTTTTGTGTAGGTACGAGGGACTAGTGCGTAGCCTCCTATTGGATTGATACCTTGGTTCTCAAAAACTGAGGGAAATACTCACGCTACTTTGCTGCATCATCCTCTCCTCTTCGGGGAAATCCAACGCAGTGCTCAAGAGGTAGCATGCAGCTAAGCCTATGAGTGGGAGGGTTGCTCACCACTCGGTAGGATTTTTTAAACTTAGGCGAGTACTGGACTGCAGCTAAGCCCCCGAGTGGGAGGGTTGCTCACCACTCGGTAGGATTTTTTTAAACTTAGGCGAGTACTGGACTACAGCTAAGCCCCCGAGTGGGAGGCTGGCTCACCACTCCGTAGGATTTTACAAACTTAGGAGAGTACTGGACTGCAGCTAAGCCCCCGAGTGGGAGGCTGGCCCACCACTCGGTAGGATTTTACAAACTTAGGCGAGTACTGGACTGCAGCTAAGCCCCCGAGTGGGAGGGTTGCTCACCACTCGGTAGGATTTTTTTAAACTTAGGCGAGTACTGGACTACAGCTAAGCCCCTGAGTGGGAGGTTGGCTCACCACTCGGTAGGATTTTACAAACTTAGGCGAGTACTGGACTGCAGCTAAGCCCCCGAGTGGGAGGCTGGCTCACCACTCGGTAGGATTTTACAAACTTAGGCGAGTACTGGACTGCAGCTAAGCCCCCAGTGGGAGGCTGGCTCACCACTCGGCATGATTTTACAAACTTAGGTGAGTACTGGACTGCAGCTAAGCCCCCGAGTGGGAGGCTGGCTCACCACTCGGTATGATTTTACAAACTTAGGAGAGTACTGGACTGCAGGTAAGCCCCCGAGTGGGAGGCTGGCTCACCACTCGGTAGGATTTTACAAACTTAGGCGAGTACTGGACTGCAGCTAAGCCCCCGAGTGGGAGACTTGCTCACCACTCGGTAGGATTTTACAAACTTAGTCGAGTACTGGACTGCAGCTAAGCCCCCGTGTGGGAGGCTGGCTCACCACTCGGTAGGATTTTACAAACTTAGGCGAGTACTGGACTGTAGCTAAGCCCCCGAGTGGGAGGCTGGCTCACCACTTGGTAGGATTTTGAAATCTTAGGCGAAACGGATTCGCAGCTAAGCCCCCGAGTGAGAGGCTTGCTCACCACTCGGTAGGATTTTCTTTCGAACTTAGGCGAAACGGATTCGCAGCTAAGTCACCCACTGGGGTTTTCAGACGTAAATAAAAGCAACAACAATCGTGCCAGAGGAATGTAAAGCTCTTGTCTTTGATAGACAAATTACAAAGGTATTTCTTATTACAGTTTATTCGAACGAGTACTTAAGTATAAAAGGGGCAGAGAAGCTCCGCATTCCAAGCCCGTGGCTCGTCCTTCTTATGCTCAACATTGTAAAGGTGGTATGCTCCATTGTGGAGCACTCTGGTGACAATGAAGGGACCTTCCCAAGCTAGGGCGAGCTTGTGTGGTTTCTACTGATCCATTCGAAGAACCAAGTCTCTTTCTTGAAAGGCTCGACCCTTCACGTGTCTAGCGTGGAATCGACGCAAGTCTTGCTGATAAATGGTCGACCGGATCAAGGCCATCTCTCTTTCCTCCTCTAGGAGGTCGACTGCGTCTTGCCGAGCTTGTTCTGCTTCATCTTCAGAGAAGAGCTCAACTCGTGATGCATTATGGAGCAAGTCACTCGGTAGAACAGCTTTAGCCCCACAGACCAAGAAGAATGGAGTTCGGCCAGTCGACCGATTGGGAGTTGTCCTCAATCCCCAGAGAACTGATGGAAGTTCATCAACCCAGGCGCCCGCTGCGTGCTTGATATGTCGCATCAGTCGGGGTTCCAGTCCTTTGAGAATCAGGCCATTTGCTCTTTCTGCTTGTCCATTCTATTGGGGATGGGCGACTGAAGCATAGTCGACTCGTGTGCCTTGTGAGGCGCAGAAGGTTCTGAACTCATCAGAATCGAAGTTCGATCCGTTGTCAGTGATGATGCTGTGCGGAACCCCATATCTGAATATCAACTCTCTGATGAAGCTGACAACAATACCAGCTTCAAGATTCTTAATAGGCTTGGCTTCGATCCATTTGGTAAACTTGTCGACTGCTACAAGCACATGAGTGAAGCCACTCCTACCAGTCCTCAGTGGACCAACCATGTCCAATCCCCAAACAGCAAAGGGCCAGACGAGTGGAATGGTCTTCAGGGCTAATGCAGGCTTGTGCAACATATTGGAGTAGAACTGGCAGCCTTCACATCTGTCGACTATATCTTTCGCCATTTCATTTGCTCGTGGCCAATAAAATCCGGCTCGGTATGCTTTAGCCACAATGGTCCGAGAGGACGCATGGTGACCACAGGTCCCCGAATGGATGTCGTGGAGGATCACTTGGCCTTCTTCTGGTGTTATGCATTTCTGGCTAACCCCAGTTGCACTTTCTCTGAATAGTTGTCCTCTTATTACAGTAAAGGCCTTGGATCGACGGACGACCTGTCGTGCCTCTTCTTCATCCTCTGGGAGCTCTTTCCTAAGGATATATGCAATGTATGCCACTGCACAGTCGGGAGTGATGACCAACACCTCCATGACCAAGTCGACCACGGCTGGGACCTCGACTTTAGTCGGATCTGTGGCACTCTTAGGCTACGGGGGCTCTTCAACGAAGGGATCTTCTTGAACTGAAGGTGCATGAATATGCTCCAAGAACACATTGTTGGGAATAGCTTCTCTCTTGGAGCCTATCTTTGCTAAATCATCTGCTTGTCCATTCTATTGGGGATGGGTGACTGAAGCATAGTCGACTCGTGTGCCTTGTGAGGCGCAGAAGGTTCTGAACTCATCAGAATCGAAGTTCGATCCGTTGTCAGTGATGATGCTGTGCGGAACCCCATATCTGAATATCAACTCTCTGATGAAGCTGACAACAGTACCAGCTTCAAGATTCTTAATAGGCTTGGCTTCGATCCATTTGGTAAACTTGTCGACTGCTACAAGCACATGAGTGAAGCCACTCCTACCAGTCCTCAGTGGACCAACCATGTCCAATCCCCAAATAGCAAAGGGCCAGACAAGTGGAATGGTCTTCAGGGCTAATGCAGGCTTGTGCGACATATTGGAGTAGAACTGGCAGCCTTCACATCTATCGACTATATCTTTCGCCATTTCATTTGCTCGTGGCCAATAAAATCCGGCTCGGTATGCTTTATCCACAATGGTCTGAGAGGACGCATGGTGACCACAGGTCCCCGAATGGATGTCGTGGAGGATCAGTCGGCCTTCTTCCGGTGTTATGCATTTCTGGCTGACCCCAGTTGCACTTTCTCTGAACAGTTGTCCTCTTATTACAGTAAAGGCCTTGGATCAACGGACGATCTGTCGTGCCTCTTCTTCATCCTCTGGGAGCTCTTTCCTAAGGATATATGCAATGTATGGCACTGCCCAGTCGGGAGTGATGACCAACACCTCCATGACCAAGTCGACCACGGCTAGGACCTCGACTTCAGCCGGATCTGTGGCACTCCTAGGCTGCGGGGGCTCTTCAGCGAAGGGATCTTCTTGAACTGAAGGTGCATGAATATGCTCCAAGAACACATTGCTGGGAATAGCTTCTCTCTTGGAGCCTATCTTTGCTAAATCATCTGCTGCTTGATTTTTCAATCGTGGTACATGATGGAGCTCTAACCCCTCAAACTTCTTTTCCAACTTCCTCACCGCGTTGTAGTAACCAGTCATGGCTGGGCTTCTGACGTCCCACTCCTTCATCACTTCATTGACTACCAAATCTGAGTCGCCATAGACCATGAGGCAATGGACGCCGAGTGAGATGGCCATACGCAACCCATACAAGAGTGCTTCATATTCTGCTTCGTTATTGGAGGAATCAAAGTGAATCTGGAGGACATATCTGAGCTTGTCTCCTCGGGGGGATACCAGTACCACCCCAGCACCGGAACCATTCAGCAACTTGGAACCATCAAAGAACATGGTCCAGTGCTCCGAGTGAACTTGAGTCGGTAGTTGTTGTTCAATCCACTCGGCGAGGAAATCTGCTATTTCTTGGGACTTGATAGCTTTCTTTGCCTCGAACTTGATATCTAAGGGAAGGAGTTCAATCACCCACTTTTCCACTCGACCAGTTGCATCTCTATTTTTCAGAATCTCTGATAATGGAGCGTCGCTGACAACTGTAATGGAGTGATCAGAGAAGTAATGTGCAACCTTCTTCGTGGTCATATAAATCCCATATACAAGCTTCTGATAATGTGGATATCTTTGCTTTGATGGAGTCAAAACTTCAGAGACATAGTATACTGGGCGCTGAACTTTGTAAGCTTTTCCTTCTTCTTCCCACTCAACCGTAAGTACTGTACTACGACTTGTCCAGTGGCTGCAATGTAAAGCAGTAAAGGCTCTTTGCTGATTGAAGCAGCAAGCACCGTCTGGGTGGAAAGAAGGGCTTTAAGCTCTGCAAATTCTGCATCAGCTTCAGGAGTCCACTCGAACTTATCTGACTTCTTCATCAGTCGGTAAAGAGGCAGTGCCTTTTCACCGAGGCGAGAAATGAATCGGCTTAGGGCGACCAAACAACCAGTAAGCTTCTGGACATCATGCACACGCACAGGGCGTTTCATCCAGAGTATGGCACCCACTTTCTCTGGGTTAGCATCGATCCCTCGTCCGGAAACGAGAAAACCGAGTAATTTTCTGCCTGGAACTCCAAACGTGCACTTTGATGGATTAAGCTTGATATCATACCTTCTAAGGTTGGCAAAGGTTTCAGGAAGGTCAGCTAGTAGGTCGGAACCTTTACGTGACTTGACCACAATGTCATCCATGTATGCTTCCACATTCCGACTGATCTGAGTGAGCAAACACTTCTGAATCATCCGCATGAATGTGGCTCCAGCGTTCTTCAAACCGAATGGCATAGTGACATAACAGAAGCACCCAAATGGAGTGATGAAAGCTGTTTTTATTTCATCGGGTCCATACAGACGGATCTGATGATATCCGGAATAAGCGTCCAAAAAGGACAAACGCTCACACCCCGCAGTCGAGTCGACTATTTGATCGATGCGAGGGAGAGGAAAGTGATCTTTCAGGCAGGCCCGATTGATATGTTTGAAGTCAATGCACATGAAAAGTGAGTCGTCCTTCTTTGGGACCATGACAACATTAGCTAACCACTCGGAGTGGTAAATCTCTCAGATAAACTCAGCTGCTAGAAGTCGAGCCATTTCTTCACCGATTGCCTTTCTCTTCTGTATGGCGGATCGTCGAAGGTGTTCTTTTACTGGTTTCACTTTTGGGTCGACTCGCAAACGATGCTCAGCCAGTCCCCTGGGAACACCTGGCATGTCAAAAGGTTTCCATGCAAAGATGTCCCAGTTCTCACAGAGGAACTGGATGAGCGCTTCTTCCTATTTGGAGTCGAGTGTTGTTGAAATGTGAGTCGAAGCAGCATTGGGATCCGTCGGGTGAATGTGAATCGACTTCGTTTCACAAGACGACTGTAATGCTGAATCTGTGGCGGGCTTCTTAGCTCGTAACAAATCACTCGGATCTGCATTTTTTTGATATTCCTGCAATTCCACTACTGCCATCTGTGCATCGGCGATCTTTGAGCCCTTCTGGAAGCACTCTTCTGCCTTCTTTCGATTGCCAGTGATAGTGATCACCCCTTTGGGAACAGGCATCTTCAACTTGAGATACACGTAACATGGTCGAGCCATAAAATGTGCATAAGCTGGCCTGACCAAAATAGCATGATAAGCACTCTGGAAATCCACAACTTCAAATGTCAAGTTTTCTTAGCGGTAATTCTTGGAATCACCGAACACTACATCAAGGGAGATCTGGCCAAGTGATGCAGCCTTCTTGCCAGGAATGACTCCATGGAAACTCATATTGCTTTCATCGAGTCTGGACATCGGAATGCCCATTCCTTTCAACGTCTCTGCATACAGTATATTCAGGCCACTGCCACCATCCATCAGAACCTTAGTCAATCGGGTGCCTTAGACTACTGGGTCGACCACCAATGCTTGCCTCCCATGGGTGGCTATGTGCGCTGGGTGATCGAACTGGTCAAATGTAATGGCAGTCTGAGACCACTTCAAATAACTAGGTGTCACCGGGGCAACCATGTTTACTTCTCTCTTGATGACTTTCAGTCGACTCTTACTCTCAACATCAGCGAAAATCATTAGAGTGGAATTGACGTGGGGGTAACCATCATCGTCCTCCTCCTCATCCTCAACTTTGTTTACTTCCTTCTCCTTTTCCTTGGGTTTTTTCTCTCGGAATTGCTGGATTAGGAGTCAACACTGTCGAGTGGTATGCTTCGGGTAAATGAAATTACCCTCTTCATCTTTTTTGGTGTGAATGTGGCATGGTAAATCTAGCACATCATTTCCGTCTTGATCTTTTACTTTCTTGGGGTTCCACGGCCCTTTGGGTTTCCCTTTGAACTTTCCTTGAGTCATGACTAAGGCTTCACCAGGAGCGGCTGGCTCGGCCTTGCGCTTCTGCCGACTGGAGTTCCCTCCTCCGGTTTCGTGAGCGACTGTTTTGTGCTTGCCGCTCCGGAGTCGGTCTTCTTCTTCACCATTGGCGTACTTGGTGACAATCTCCATCATCCAAGTCAGAGTCATATCACCTGTCTGACCGAATTTTAGATTCAACTCCCGATATTTAACGCCTTCTTTGAAGGCACAAATCGCCTGGTGATCCGACACGTTCTCCACTGTGTGGTGCAACACGATCCATCTCTGGATATAATCTCTCAAAGTTTCATTCGGTTTCTGAACGTAGCACTACAATTCTGTCAGCCCTGCCGGCCGTTTGCATGTACCTTCAAATGTTTTGACAAACACTCGGGCAAGATCTTCCCAAGTATAAATACTACCATGCGCCAACTGATTTAGCCACGCTCTGGCCGAGCCCTCTAACATCAAAGGAAGATGCTTCATGGCCACTTCATCGTTGCCACCACCAATTTGTACAGCCACTCGGTAATCCTCAAGCCAAGTGCCAGGCTTGGACTCGCCAGTGAACTTACTGACTCCAGTCGCCAACCTAAAGTTGGGAGGAATCACCGCAGCCCTGATGGCTCTGCTGAAACACTCTGGACCTGAGACATGTACCCTGCTGCTGGTTGGGAAATTTCTGTCTTGACCTTCTCTGTGAGCTCGGTTTCTGTCAACCAGACCCTGAATGAGAATAGATCTCGCATCAAAGCCCAGCTCCCTAGGGTCGACTGGAATCCTTCGCCCACCACTGTGAGGACGTCTGTCATCTTGCTGCCGAGGCACGTATGACCCACTCCTTGGGGGAGGCGTGGGCACTCGACGATGATCATCGTGATCGAGTCGGTGATCATACTGCTCGCGGTTTCTGTACTGATCTCGCCGGTCCTCACGCCCTTCACGCCTCGGGGGCGATCTCGGGCTGTGAGCCGACTGGACTGTGTCCGCAACCACGGATCTGCTATGGATCCTATTCTGCGACTGAGATACTGCTGTATTCTGCTCTCCTGCCGCACGGAGCAAAGCCCTAATCTGCACCAAACCTTGACCAGCTTCTGACTGGGAAGGTTGGATTGACTCCGCTATCCGGGCCACAGCTGCGAGATTCTGGATCGGAGTTCGGTATACCTGAGTCGGAGGCAGAAAAAGTTGGCGTCGACTGGACTCGGGGATACGCTACTGAGCACGCTCGTCGAGTGCGCGCTGGAGGTTCTCCAGTTGAGTGCGCTCAGCCAAGTTGGCCAGGCGCGCCTCCTCCAAGGCCTGGGCCTCAGGGGTTTCTCCAACGATAGGAGTGTGAAGCGCATCCATGTTCTGGCGGCGAAGTTCTTCCCTTCGCTGCGAAGAGAGGGGTTCGGGGCGGTACTCTTCGTGAACACGCGACGGATCGCCGCCCTCGTCGCCTCCATCTTCACGAGTGAAGCTAGGAGGACTGGGTGGTCCATTCACCATCAAAACTTCCGCCGCGGGGTTGCTGCTATCACACTCGGATGCAGTCTCTACGGAGCCAGTCGAACAGGCCATAGAGAGTTTCGTCAGGCTCGATTGCCGCGACTTGGGGGGTGGCCGACTGGCGAGCCACCACATGCTTCACCCACCGCTGAAGCCTCGATCGACCGGAACGCTTGCACCGGCGGGCGGCAGGGAGGGAGGTCAGCACAGGAGCCGACCGATACTGAGTCGACGGCGAAAGTGTGTTGCCCCACGGGCGGGGAGCACCTCGACGTCAAGTGGTGCTTCTTGGAGCCAAGCGGAGTCGTCGGCGACGAATACGAGCACACCGAGACGGATCTCGCGGCCCTCGGCCAAACCTCCGCCTGAAACCATGTTGATGGGGATCGGGAAAATCACAACTTCTCCAACAAGTCGCTAAGACACCTGCCCCAAGGTGGGCGCCAACTGTCGTTGTTCTAAGTCTGACAGTAGAATGGGGGGGGGGTAGGAATGTAGAGGCAAGATCTCAGCTATGGAGGAGTTGTACACGCGAGTTTTACGAGTTCAGGCCCTTATCGGAGGAAGTAGCAGCCCTACGTCTCGGAGCCCGGAGGCGGTCGACTAGATAATATGCGTGTGAGTTACAGGGGGTGCGAACCCTTGTCCCTGAGGAGGGGTGGCTTATATAGAGTTCGCCAGACTCCTCCTGCCCTCAGTTACAAAGGGTTTAAGGTACATAAAGATGGGGACGTTACTGGTAACGCCTGCAATAAAGATACATAATGACCATTAAAGCTATGACTTAATTCCCGACCGTTGCAGAGTGGAGTGGCTCTAGATCTTCTGGTAGTCGAGTGATTGTCCATACGGTCGAGTGTCTTCAAGACTGTCGAGTGGAACATAGCTTCATGGTCAAGTGGACGATGATTTTTCTTTGAATGCTTCTGGTTCTTTTTAGAGATGTCCTTGGGGAGGGTATCTTGGACAGATCCATGACCCTACCCTAGGTACATAACTTCATCACTCGCCGCCGCCGCTAGCGCCGCCCGCCGGACCACGCCGCCGAACCCCGCCCGTCCCGCCAGACCTCGCCGTCCTCGTCTTGGTTTTCATCGTGAACTGGTAAAAGCTGCCGCCTATTTTTTTCGGTTTTTCGATCTAGGTCGGTTTTATTTTAGGGTTAGGATTTTCTCGGTTTTTCTGGTCAGATCTGTTTAGCTAACATTCACCCGAACGCCTCTGTTCGCGAACGCGTTCGTCCTTTCGTCCCTGTTAGCGAACGTTCGTTCGTTAGTCTTTTTTTGGCCAGGGACCTATCTGCGATAATTTTTATCGAAGATTAGGCCCTAATCTTCAAACGCTCACAACTTTTTGACCGTTCGTCCAAATTGAGTGAAACCAACGCCAAAATCTTCATCTCGAACCCCTCTTTCCAGTTAATCAACTTGAACATGGTTTTGACAATTTAAAATTTGTTTTCAAGCAGTTTTGAATTTGAACTTCTTTTGACCGTAGTTTGAGTTCTGTAACTCTGATTCAATTGATTCTTTTTACAAATCGAAGCTCTTCTCTTGTACTTTCGATTTGGATCTTTTCTCTTGAGTTTTACCCTTGCATCTATTGCTTTAGTGCTTGAGTCTGTTATTGTTTGATTGCGACAGAGTTTCCGGAGTGCGAAGCGTGCTACTACGAGTCACTAGGGTTTTCAGATCGTCAGCAAGGCAAGTAACACTTTGATCATACCCCTTATTACCCAGTTTTTATGCATTAGTTTCAACCCTCAAACATTGCATGAGTAGGATCTTCTTAACATGTGGGTATTGGGAAGTAGTTGATGAGGTAGAACCTACTGTCCTTTATGCAAACCTTGGGAGTTACTTCTACGTTATGCTTATATTGCTATGCTATGCTCGTAGACATGGTTTGGTTGAGTGTATCCATGATAGATGTGAGAGTTGTTAAATAATGGTTAACTTAAGGTGGCTACTTTAATACACATCTGGGTGGATTTGTTGAGTGACCCTGGAGCACCCAGTGGTTGCCTGGGCACCTGGAGCAATCCAGCGCTGTCCTGGGATATCCCGGAGTACCCGTGTGATCATCCTATGGTTCGCCACCCAGGCTCATAGGGATCATCAGATTATTCATGCTAGAAATTTTCGTGTGCAGCCACAAGCCATTATGGGCTCTGGCATAGTTGAGTAAGTTGTGGGAACCTTTCCATGATGGGCTAGTGGATGTAGGGAATTGTAGGTGTACCGGCCTATCTATCGGTTAAGGGGACCTCTTTGGAAAGACTGTGTCTCGGTCATCCGTTTCTCAAACATCATGCAGTGCGAGAAATACAATGGAGGAGATCAAGTCTTGTGGGGAAAAGTGCGCAAACCTCTGCAGAGTGTACAAACTCATCATGGTTAGCCATGTCCCCGGTTATGGACATCTTGAGTATCTGGTTCTTGAATTATTGGTTTGATCTCATCACTCTTAATTAATTTTGTGGGGCTATTAATTACTGTTTAATTGGGATTGAGTTGGAGGAACCTTCTCAATGTTTTATCAACCAACTTGATAGTTAAATAAAATATATTCCTTTGCAGTAGGGAAAAATTGGCTTTTCGCAAACATAATAACCATAGAGCCTCCATCAGCCAAATATGCATATAGTTATAGCTGCTACTTGTTCATTGCTCTACAGTGTTATTTTGCCAGCATATTCCATGTGTTGACCCGTTTCGGGCTGCAACGTATTATGTTGCAGACTTTTCAGACGAAGAGTAAGGTGTGCTAGGTCGTTGTCTTGCACTCAGCTATGCCGTTGGAGTTGATGGACTCATTTTTGCCTTCAAAGCCTTCCGTTGTTATCTTCATTAGATGGCCTTCAGCCATATTATTGTAATAGTTCTCTTTTGAGACATTCGATGTAATAAGTGTGTGATTGCACTCTGTTATAAATCCTTTAAGTACTGTGAGTGTCAGCATTACCAATCCAGGGATGACACTTATACACAAAGATTTGACCATCTGAGGTCGGATCGCTACAGATGAACACCTTGTAGGCAGCGACAGAGGCAGGTGTGGACGAGTCGCCCTGTCCTTCACCCAACTACGGAGACAGAGACAGTAGAGTGGTCAAACCACGCGTCCTCCGGTGGTGACCTTGGAGGTTCTGTTGGGGATATTACTACTAAATATAAACCGGCCATGAGGGGCCAGGTTATGCCCACAGTGAGTTAGTCATGTTTGAAGCCCATGAAGACAAGAAGTATGGCGCTTTACAGAGGAGATCTAACATGAAGGCCCAGGGCCCGAAGGCGGATTAGGGCCCATAGACATAAATCGCCATATGATATGTAACTTATGTTGTAAGGCAAGGAAAAGTAGAAACCGAGCCGGGCACGTGTATGAGCCGGCCTCAGGATCCTGTAAACCGCCGGACATTAACCTGTGTATATTAAGGGACAACTTGGAGGCGGTTTAGGGACAACAAACAATAACTCGAGAGCGAGGCAAAGCAGATTCGCTCCCTGGTCATCGAAACCCTAGCAATTCCATCACAACTGGAGTAGGCTTTTACCTTCACCGTAAGGGGCAGAACTAGTATAATTCCTCGTGTCCCTTGTCCGCTTTAACCCCTTCAAGGTAACCGGTCGCGATGGCTCCATGACTAAGTCCTTTCACGAGGACATCTGCCTTGACAAAACCACGACAGTTGGCGCCCACCGTGGGGCTATCACACGATGGTTTCGAGTTCTTGAAGGGCAGCTTCAAAGGACTCAAGGGATACGTTGTGGGCCGGATGACCAAGAGTTGTCGCGGCAAGCTCTACATCGACGACGCAGGATGGGGCCCCGAGGTCGGCTCGATTGAGTATGGGTACCGGGTCCCCTTTGGCGGAATACACATTTTCATTGGCAAGATCGGCGAACTGGGCCCTGAGCCGGACATCTGCACCGACATCGTCGAGACGGCTCAGCGTGCAAGACCTGTCCGAGTTCAGCCTGCCGTAAAGCGTGCCTTCGTGGGAGTCATCCATGGAGCGGAATCTGAGGATAGATCAGCATTTGGTGGCGAAACCGTCGTTTACTCTGATGACGAGTCTTCAACCGGAGAGACCGAGTCACCGTATCAATTGCATGATGGCCGGATTAGTGGCGGTTCCGATGGCGACAGTATTCTGGACCTCTCTGATCCGCCGAGCCGAGTTGCGATCTTCATGTCTGGTACACAATCAGTGCAACATTCTTCTACCGCCGCAACGGTGATTTCTGGTTCAGCAGCTACAACACCAGCCGGGGCAGGGGGCTCTGCACCACCGTCGACTCAGGCTTTGTCCAATTTATTCGACACTTTGGCAACATTGCTATTAGTTGAGGTTAATCTGGCAGATCAGGATCGGCATAACGTAGAGATTGCAAAGGTGAAGGATCAGATAGCTCAAGCTAAGGTAGATCTAGCAGCAGAGAACACCAGGATGGCCACAAAGCAGGCCGAGTTAGAGGCACAGGCTTATAGGCTTATGCTGGATCAAAGCGCATCAGAGGATGTCATGAGGAGAAGGTACCGGTGTCACCTACCTCTGGTTTACGAGGGAAGGAATCTCTTCAACACGCCAAGGGCAGGAACCAGCAACCAGCCAGCGGTAAACTGGGTGGAGGCGCCTGGAACGGGGGCGCCGGTTCAGCCGCACATGACGGATCCGCCTCGTCAGAACGATGTCCCATCACAGCACGCCTCAATGCCTCCTGGTCATTACTCTAATCCGTTGGATAACATCATCGCCGCCGCTTCACGATTGGCAGCTCTCCCGATCGAGGGCGAGTCTCCAGTAGCAGTTGAAACACGACGGGCTAGAGAGCTCCTTCAGAAGGCTTTGACCCAACAGCAGGCTTATTCACACAGTCGTGAGAGGATTCATTCCACCCCCCGCCCAAGTCGGAGCTACAGCAGGCATATTGATGAACCGACTGTATCAAGCAGTGTGCGAAACTGTAACCCGCCGCGAGGGCATAACCCGGCGGGTGGCGGTGCTAATGCCCAAGATGTGGTGGATCACGGTCGGGCATGTCGAGAAGCCGAGTTAGCAGCGCAGTACGCGGCTCGTCAGCTTACTCTGTTTTATCCAACTACTTCGGTGGAACCAGGCGTGGTTTTCAGTTCTTTGGGGGTGCCGTGTCTTACCCCAGCCCTACGTAACATGCGGCTACCCAAGGACTTCAAGGGTCCTCGTAAGGTGCCCAATTACACTGCCGATTTACCCCCTGAGTCATGGGTTGAGATCTATGAGATGGCGATGGAGATGCTGGATGTGGATGATGCGGCATGTGCTAAGTACTTCACCATGATGTTGGAAGGAACAACTCGCACTTGGTTGAAAAGTTTACCATTTAACTCCATCGGGTCATGGGCCGAGTTAAAAAGCCGGTTTATCCAGAATTTCAAAGATACGTGCAAACAACCCATGTCAATTGTGGACTTAGCCGCCTGTGTTCAAGAGGAAGGTGAGTCTACAACCCATTGGGTGAAGCGGGTATCAGCCATTCTGCATTCATCAGGCCGCATCAATGCTGACACGACAGTCTTAACATTGGAAGGCAACTGCCGGTTTACGCCTTTGAAGCTGAAGTTGGGAAGGCTCAAGCGTCACTGCAATGACATGTCCACGCTTATGGAAGCTCTGATTAAGCATGCCGATTCAGATAGTACCAAGGACCCTGAGTCTGAGGATGAAAAGACAGGGAAGGGAAAGAAGAATGGCAGTGCCAAGGGGTAGCAGCATAACCCGGCGAGTCATGGAAACAACGGTAAGCGCAAGGTGGATAACGGCTTGGATTTTCTGACTAACACCAACACCCAGGATAATGGTCAATGCCGTAAGGGTAAACTGCCACAGCGGGGTAGAGGTTCAGGTCCCAATCTTGAACACCTGTTAAATGAGCCTTGCCCAAAGCATGGGTCGTGAGAGAGGCCAGCTACGCACCTTTGGAAGGATTGTTTCATCATGCGGGAGTTAAAAAATTCAAGTTCTTTCCAATATGACCAGGGACCGCCCAGTGGTTCAGGAGGCGGTTCTCATGGGCCAGGTTATGGCGGAGGCAGCTCCGGTTCAGGATTCCAAGGCAATCAAACCGGACATGGCAAGCAAGGCAATCAGGGTAACCAGGGCGGTTACAATCATCAGGGGGTCAGCAGCAGCAACAATCGGGTTATCAGAGTAATTCGAAGCAGTTGAATAGTGGGCAGTATCATGTCTTCACCACTAGCCTATGTAAGCGCGATCAGAAGCTGCATAAGAGGGCAGTAAATTCCGTTGAACCGGTGGTGCCCCGTTATCTGCGCTGGTCTGAACAACCCATTTTGTGGAGTTGAGAGGATCATCCACCCCGGGTTGATAATCCGGGTCATCTGGCCTTAGTGGTGGCACCTCAGGTTGGGGGGTATAAGTTCACCAAGGTACTCATGGATGGAGGGAGCAGTATCAATATCCTTTACTACGAAACCTTGCGTCGCATGGGGTTGATAGATAAAAATCTTAAACCGTCGAACACCGTTTTTCATGGTGTGGTGCCTGGTAAATCCGTGTACCCAGTTGGTAAGATAGATCTAGAGGTGGCTTTTGGAGATGATCATGATTCAAGATCAGAAACATTGACTTTTGAAGTGGTAAAAATAAAGAGCCCATATCATGCCCTGTTTGGACGGCCGGCTTATGCTAAGTTCATGGCAAGGCCCTGTTATGTTTATCTGCAGCTTAAGATGCCGGGTCATAAGGGGATAATCACAGTACATGGGAGCAGGAAGATTGCTTTGGAATGTGAAGAAGGTGATGCGGCTTATGCTGAGTCGGTTTGTGCAACGAAGGAGCTGAAGTTTTATAAGGACAATGTTGATCCGGCAGATATGACTTCTCTGAAAAAGCCAACTACAGAGCATGATTCGGATTTGAAGTTTCAATCGGCCGAGGAGACTAAGCTGGTTGACTTTGTTCCTGGCGATTCATCCAAGTAGTTCAACATCAGTGCTAACTGGATCTGAAATAGGAAAGCACGCTCATCGAGTTCATCCATGAGAACCGGGACATCTTTGCATGGAAACCTTCTGATATGCCAGGTGTACCGAGGGAACTTGCTGAGCACACTCTTAATATAGATCCCAAGTTTAAACCGGTCAGGTAGTTTCTCCGCCGCTTTAATGAAGAAAGGCGCAAGGCTATTGGTGAGGAGGTAGCCCGGCTTTTGGCAGCAGGGTTTATTGTGGAGGTCTTTCACCCTGAGTGGCTAGCTAATCCGGTGCTGGTACTTAATAAGAACGACACTTGGCGTATGTGTGTGGACTACACAGATTTGAACAAAGCCTGTCCAGCTGATCCTTTTGCTCTCCCTCGTATTGATCAAATCATTGATGCTACGGCGGGTTGTGACCATTTGTGTTTTCTGGACGCTTATTCTGGTAATCATCAGATCAAAATGGCAGTTAAGGAGCAGGAGAGGACAGCTTTCATAACTCCCTTTGGAGCCTTTTGCTATGTATGTATACCTTTTGGGCTCAAGAGTGCCCAGGCGACTTATCAGCGCTGTGTACAGAATTGTCTTCATAAACAGATTGGGCGCAATGTTCATGCTTATGTGGATGAAATTGTGGTGAAGTCCAGAAATGAGGAAACATTGATAGATGACTTGAAGGAGACTTTTGATAACCTCCGGGTTTATAAGATGATGCTTAATCTGTCCAAATGTGTCTTTGGTGTACCGGCAGGCAAGCTCTTGGGTTTTCTGGTGTCTAATAGGGGCATTGAAGCTAATTCAGAGAAGATCACAACAATTATGTCTCTGGCTAAACCGGCGTGTATTAATGATGTGCAGCGGCTGGCGGGTCGTATTGCAGCATTGAGCCGGTTTATCAGCCATTTGGGAGAAAAGGCAATCCCTCTCTATTAGATGATGAAGAAGACAAACCATTTCGTCTGGAGTGATGCTGCCAATGAAGCCTGTGAGAGTTTAAAGTGGCAGTTAGCTGAACCGCCTATCCTTGCTGCTCCTGTTGATAAAGAGTCCTTGTTGCTATATGTGGATGCTAATGCCTGGGCTGTTAGTGTGGCTATTGTTGTGGAGCGCAAGGAGGCCAGAAAGGAGTATCCGGTTCAACGACCGGTTTATTACATTAGTGAGGTGCTTATTGAGTCCAAGCAGAGGTACCCACATTGTTAGAAGCTGGTGTATGGGGTTTTCATGGCAAGCCAGAAGCTCAAGCATTATTTTCAGGGTCATCCTATCACGGTGGTCAGTTCTGCCCCCTTGGGGATATCATCCAAAACAGAGAAGCAACTGGCCGGATTGCCAAATGGGCTATTGAGCTTGGACCTCATGGGTTAAAAATATACGCCTCGCACAGCAATCAAGTCCCAAGCATTTGTGGACTTCATCAATGACTGGACAGAGTTGCAGGTACCAGAGGAAAAGCCAGATAACACTTATTGGACTATTCATTTTGATGGGTCCAGACAATTGGAGGACTCGGGGCTGGAGTCATATTAACTTCCCCACGAGGTGATAAGTTTTGTTATGTTCTCCATTTAATGTTCCCTTGCACTAACAATGCAGCTGAATACGATGCACTAACAATGCAGATGAATTTAAGCCGGGTTAAGTGCTTTGGTGACTCGGACCTGGTAGCTCAACAGGTGTCTGGCACTTGGGATTCCAAGGATCCACTCATGGCGGCGTATCGGCGAGAGGTGGACATAGTGGCTAGTCATTTCAAGGGTTATCAGGTTGACCATATAGACCGGCAAAAGAATGAAGCGGCGAACGCTTTAAGTCGCTTAGGCTCTCAACGTAAACCAGTGCCGCCCAATGTCTTTCTGGATGTGCTACATAATCCGTCGGTCAAGATACCTACAGAGGAGGATTTGGCTGTTCCTGACCCGGAGGCTCAATTGGTGGCGGCTCTTCACGTTATCCCGGATTGGACAGTCCCATACCCGGCGTATATGAACCGGGGCGAGTTACTGGAGGATGAAACTTTGGCCTGGCAGATAATCCGGTGATCCAAGTTAATGACCATTATCAATGGGGAGTTGCATCATTGCAGCGTAACAGGGGCATTTTAGCGTTGTGTGTCTCCTCAGGAAGGCTGTGAGATTTTGCGTGAGATCCACGAAGGAGATTGTGGTCACCACACCGGTTCAAAATCCTTGGTAGCTAAGGCCTTTCGGCACAACTTCTATTGCTTGATGGCTCATGCTGACGCTGAGGATTTAGTAAAGCGGTGTGATGGTTGTCAGAAGTTTGCACGCCGCGCTCATGTTCCGGCCCAAGAATTAAGGATGATTCCAATCACTTGGCCATTTGCAACTTGGGGGCTGGATATGGTTGGGCCCTTTAAGAGGTCCAAGGATAAGAAGACCCACCTTTTGGTGGCGGTTGATAAGTTCACCAAGTGGGTAGAGGCAGAGCCGGTCAGTAAGTGTGATGCAGCCACAGTGGTTCAATTCATCAAAAAGGTGACCTTCCATTTTGGTTGTCCACACAACATCATAACCGATAATGGTACTAATCTATCCAAGGGTGCTATGGGAGAATTTTGTCAACGTGAGCACATCCGGCTTGACGTGCCATCAGTGGCTCACCCCCAATCTAATGGTCAAGCAGAGAGAGCCAATCAAGAAATTTTGAGAGGCATCAAGCCCCGGCTTATGGTTCCTTTAAAGCGGATGTCGGGTTGTTGGGTGGATGAGTTACCTTCTGTGTTATGGAGTATCAATACCCCTTCTGTGTTATGGAGTATCAATACCACACCGAACAGATCTATGGGTTACACGCCTTTCTTCATGGTTTACGGAGCAGAGGCGGTTCTCCCTAGTGACATCCGTCATGACTCGCCTCGTGTGGCGGCATATGTTGAAGCTGATAATGAGAAAGCATGTCAGGACTCACTGGACCTGTTAGATGAGGAGCGAGATCTTGCAGCGGCTCGTTCGGCGATTTACCAGCAAGACCTGCGTCATTATCACAGCCACCGGGTTAAAACCAGAACTTTTCAAGAAGGCGATCTGGTTCTCCGGCTCATCCAGGATCAGACTGATATGCACAAGTTGTCCCCACCTTGGGAAGGACATTTTGTGGTCAGCAAAAATCTGCACAACGGGTCATACTACCTTATCGGTGTTCGAGGGCACAAAGACTCACGTAAATCGGAGGAGAAGACCCAACGGCCGTGGAATATAGCTCATCTTTGGCCTTACTATACTTGAGCCACAGGCTCTTCTTATGTACATATTTATGACAATGTATATATTATGATCAATATAATAAACCGGAGCCTCAGCTAAAGCGGGGTCTCTGTTGTTTTTATTACATCATGTGTGGTTACATGGGGGCTTCTGTTTATAAAGCGGAGTTCTATTGATCCGGCTTATAAGGCCACATATATCAAAGGTAATCACTTGGGGTCTTGGTCGTATCCGAACCATAGCTACACCTCTTGATTGGCATAAGGCCATTAGGGAAATCACTTGGGGGCTTGGTTGTATTTGAACAATAACTACACCTCTTGATCGGCTTAAGGCCAAAAGAAAATCATGTGGGGCCAAAGAGAGTTTTGCAACAGCACAACTCAAACATAGGCACCCACCGAGCACAGCTCAAATGTTTCTTGGGGGCTCTTTGCTTCTCAAAGAACAAAGAGCTTACACCCTTGCAATAGGCTATCAAGCCAGGCTTGGAAGCCAGGTGTATTCACCTAAAACCCCGGGTTATCCTGCCTTTTTAAGTAAGCCACTCCGTCCAGGTAATCCTGGTATGACCTGCCAAACGTTTGACAAGTCAATCTCATAGACCCTGAACTTGTCAAAGTTAAAACGACGATTGGTTAATGTGAGGTCCATCTTAAAAGGCTTCGAAAAATGGTTTAACTTAGTGGCCTGGCAGCCCATGAAAAGCCTCGATTTAGGGCCTGGCAGCCCATGAAAAGCCTCGATTTAGGGCCTGGCAGCCCATGAAAAGCCTTTCATATTATTTTTATGTTTTTCTTTTCCAAGTTTTTTCTCCTTTGGTGAGATTTATAATATATTATGATAAACCGGCGTTTTTGGATCCGGGTTGGCTTTCAACAATAAGTTGTAAGTACATGATCAGTTATAATCCGGCGTTTATTGACCTGGTCTGGTTTCAACTACCAGTCACCAGCATTATATATGGATACATCGGTGTTTATTATAACCCGGTATGGTTTTATCATAAACCGGCAACACATGGAAGGAGTTATCAATACCCAAGATTGGGGTTATAACCCTAAATATCCAAAAGTTGGTCAACCAACAGAGTGATTCAATATCACAGGTATCATCTCTTTCATCTTTGATTATTTTCAAAGTACAACCTTGGTTATAAACCGGCTATATATTTGGGCATCATGACCCGTCCAGCGGTAAACCGCCAGGACACTTTCAAACTTCTTGTATGCAGGAACAGTTTGCATAACACTGCTACGGATTATGAACATAATATATTCTGAAGCAGGATGGATTAAAAGTATCAGGCAACATAAATATGCGCGATGGCATAGCAGACCAAGTATTTTGAACTAGCCTATTACAAGGCGCTTTAATGCCCACAAAGAATAATTGTTTTCAGCAACTGTGGCAGTATGTAGAAGGCTAAACCGGCCTCCGGATCATGGCTCGTCACCAGGCTGACTTGAAGGCTGTGGGTCATCCTGCGCTGGTGCATCCTCCTCCTCCTCTCTACCCAGTGGCTGGAAGTCAATGGTTGCCCAATCGATTCCAGTTAAGGCTTGGAACACAGCTTCATCACTTATCAGGTTGGAGGGGTCAACATCAGGGGCATAGGCGTGCTTACGGATTGGCGGAATAAGATCCTCTACATCACGTGTTGGCGCATGATATCTTTTATGACCAGAATCATAAACCGGCTGATAGTGAGAGAGATCTGTTTCCTCAGCCAATTTGCTCGCTAAGGGGCGCATTTCCCTTGTCAACTTTCGAAGATCATCGTTGTTAAACTCTGAACCATCCTCCTTTATGCCAGGGTAGCCGCTGCCTATATCCGATGGTTTAAGATCTAGTATCCATGCCTTAGCCCGGATTAGGGCAGTCAGTGCACCTGACCTTGCAACTGATCTTTTTAGCTCGTCCAACCGGGCAGGCAACATTGACAGTTTTTCAATGGTTTCCTTTATCAAAGTTGGAGGCGGTTTGTTGTAAGCAGCAGTGCAGATGGCCCGTTGGGCTCCGGAATATAACTACTCTATCAGAGTATAGGAAGCCTTCAGCTTCATCCGTGTGTCAGAGCCCAGATGGGTAATGTGAGTTCCCGTGTCATTGCAAGCATCAGTAAACCGGTAACTGATGAGATAATGCATATTGAAAAAACTTCAGATGAGGATACTTACCAAACACAACAGAGGTCATGGCATTTATCTGCCGCTTTAAGCCGATTAGCTCTTCGACCACCCTTTAAGGGCTGCTTCTGCGTCTTCATCTCTCTTTTGCAGTGCGGGTCTCTCTATGCCCCAATCCGCTCGTTCCTTGTTGAAAGTTTCTTTCAGTTTCTCCATGGCTGCTAAGGTACTGGTCAGTTCCTCTTTGGCTTTGGAGGTTTCTGCTTGCTGGGATTTGATATTTTCTTGAAGGTCATTGGTTTGGGCTTCCTTTTTGCTCAGCTCAGCCTATAAGAGAAAGAAATATTATGAGGTGGCAGTGAATATTGGAAATACCAAGCACATAACAAGTTATACACTTGGCACTTGGGGGCTAATGCCTATTTGCTTGATTATCAGAATTTTTTTAACAAGTTCCAAGCACAATACAAATATTACTCTTGACACTTAGGGGCTAATGTACGTTTGCTCAAAGTAATATTGGTTAAAGTCCCGGTTCAGCTTGGAAATATAAACCGGCCCTTGGGGAGTACACATGTGAAAGTTTAAAGATTACAATTCTAAAGTACCGGTTCATCTTAAAGAGATCAACCGGCCCTTGGAGGCTAAGCATGCAAAGTTTAGATATTGCAAAGTCCCGGTTTAGATTGGCATCATAAATCGGCCCTTGGGGGCTACTGGAGTTGGTACTTGAAATTGGACATAAGAGAGAAAAGGTTAAGTAGTTACCTCATAACGCTCCTTCATCAGATTCACTAAATTGGCTTCATAGTCACGGTTTGTGTACAGACGGTTTAAAAAACCAGAATGAAGTTCTTGGGCATTGATATGAGCGTAGCTGGACAAGTCGATGCTCCACTTGCCTTTGCCCGGAAAGCTCTTCCTTGGCACTATGCTTTGATAACGCAACAGGATTGCCAGGGATGGTGTGGCCAACACCAATAATAATAATGTCATCTTCCTTGTCACCAGCAGCCTTGACTAGAGTTGACGATTTATCAGTTGCCTTAGCCTGACTGGACGGTTTATCATCAGTGCGGACCGGGCTTGCCGGTTTATCAGCATGGCCTGTTGCATCAACTTCTACTTGTTCAACAACAAAGTCATGATCTTGAGGGGGCGGATCATCAAACATGGCGTCAGCATTTGTTCCTTCTGGTTCAATAACCACATGGTCGTCAGACGGTTTATCTACCCGAGCTTTCTTGCTGGGTCTGGCTTTGGCTCTGAAAGAAAAAGATGTAAAGGTTAGTATAACACGCAAATATAAAGCGTCAAAGGATTAAGTTTAAAGTGTTTACCCGGGAACAATTTTAAGAGGAGGGAGCTGTGTGGCTGTTGACTCGCCAGATGATGAATGAGGCGTTCCCTGATAATTTGAATCGGATGGATTGAGAGGTTGTCGAAAATAACCCGCTTTGAGATAAGAAGTATCGGAAGTATGTGAGACCTCAGATCGATGTTTCAGAACCGGAGTGTTCGGTAAACTGACTGAAGTGACTACTTGGCCGCTGTGCCGGGTTGTGCGGCGAGCTTCGTGTTGCTGCTTCTTCAAAAGAAAGTGTGGGTCCAAGTGAGCTAGGGGGTGAGAAAATCTTACTTTCTGGACTGCTTGACGGATTTTTCGTGTTGGCAGAGGGTCTGAACTGGAGGAAAGGATAATTACCTCTGCGTCATTGGCTTGGCTGCCTTCAGCATCATCCTGATAATAATCATTGTCAATGAGGTGTATGAAAAACGAACCAAGAGAGTCAAGTTCTAGCTCTGAGGCCGGATTATCAAGATCATCATCGAGGTTCAACCCGGTGGATTCAACTGCCTTCTTCTTGGCAGATCTCTTGACAACCTTCGTCTTAGGTCGAGGGGTCTTGGCCGGTTTATCTTGAGGTTTCTTCTTCCAAAATGGGTCGTCACCCTGTTAAAAGATTGACAGAGGATATACAAGATTACACAGTTAAGAATATCAAGTATAAGCAGGAGTGAGGCAATTCTTACAGCTGGTGTTTTATTCAAGGTATAGAAGGGACTTAACCCGGTCTTGCTGCAGACAGCCTCCGATTCATTCAGTATTTTCTTAACAGACTCAGTAACTTCAGCCTCTGTTAGCTGAATATCAATATGTCGTTGAGGATCTTTTGAGTCCCCTGTGTACTCACACATTAAACTGGGGCGACGACTTAACGGTAAAATACTCCAAGATATCCAGCAATGAACAAAGTCAACTCCTGTCAAACCGTTAGCTACGAAAGCTCTGAGCTTGGTGAGTTGTGGTGCATATGTGGCCCGTTCCTTGGCAGACAGACATTGCGGAAATGGGTGTGTGTTGGTAAGCCGGTGAGCACGATAACCCGGTAGAGGGTTCTCATCTTCAGGGGAAGTATCCTTACAGTAGAACCAAGTCCGGTTCCAATCCTTAGGATGGCTATGAAGTTTGGCGTGAGGGAAGCTGACGTCCTTCCTTCTCTGAATGGAGACACCGCCAAGTTCAGTGTTGGGCCCGTCTACAAATTCAGTATGACAGTTCAAATAGAAAAAAAATCCCTGAACAATTCAACGATTGGCTCTTCTTGCAGATAGGCCTCACAAAACACTTGAAAGTTGCAAATATTGGACACAGAGTTAGGTCCAATATCTTGAGGGTGGATCTGGAATCTGGCAAGCACATCAGGAAAAAACTTGGATCCGGGTGGTTTAAAACCCCGGCTCATGTGATCAACAAATACCACTACCTCGCCGTCCTTGGGGGTAGGAGGATTTTTTGGACCGGGAATGCGCCAGTGGATTTCGCTTCGTTTTGGTAAAGCGCCAGTTTTGATGCATCCATCTAGCTGCTCTTCAGTAACCCTGGAAGGGACCCTGTTACAAGCATAAAATTGTTTGACCATTTCGAATGAAAGCTGGAAAAAGATTGATGCCGGTTTAAGACTCATGGTTGGCAAGCATAAAGCGTAGCAGGTTAAGGAAAAGGTATTCAAGCATGCAAAATTGTTCAAACCGGAAGTCGATGCTATTATTAATGATAAAGCGGTTGGCGGTTTACAAGGGGACTAATGGTATATGGCAGATTATTTTCTAAAGGATAAACCGCCTACGTAGACAATGAAAGTGCAGATCTGAAGCAAAAAGGATGATTAAGTGAGGAAAAACAAGTTTCATAGTTTCACATTGGAATTTTGGATCTACTACATGTCAGGAAAAGGAAAATATTTAGACCTAAAAATTGGTGCCTGAGCAGTTTGTGAAGTTCCAGATCGGATTTTTACGCACAAAGAACATGGTTTGATGACAAAATAAGGGCTATCATTACTACCGCACAAAAGTACATCAATTTTGGAGTCCATTACATAGGATCTAATGAAGAACAAGGGAAGAACACCATGAAGTTTCTATGAACTCGTGCGAACCCTAGCGAATCTACAAAGGAAAGGAAGAACAACTTACTGAAGCTGTGAAACAGTGAAGAGCCGTTGCGGGTTTCTGGTACGGTGAGGGTGATGCAGCGGTCGGAGTTGAGGCAGAAGCGAAGGTCGACGACGGCAGCGGCGCTCGAGTGCTGAGGCTACGCGAGGTAGAAGAGAGACGAAGAGGCAACCGGAGGAAAGGAAAGGGACCCTCGGCCCTATTTATAAGACAAAGAGATAAGTGATGGGCACGGGAATCGAGGAGCCCAAAAAATGGATATGCAGCAAAGTTGTCGCCTCGATTGTTGGAGGATCATTAATGAAGGGTATCTTCGGTTTTAATGAACAGGTGATGTCATGGCGGTTTATTACAATCTGGGAGGATGATGTCATGGCGATTTACAAAATCTATGTGAAGGTGCTAAAGGAGGAATTTTCTAAGTGTTGAAGATTGACATGAACAAGTTCAAATCAATCTGGGGCCTAATGTTGGGGATATTACTACTAAATATAAACCAGCCATGAGGGGCCGGGTTATGCCCACAGTGAGTTAGTCATGTTTGAAGCCCATGAAGACAAGAAGTATGGCGCTTTACAGAGGAGATCTAACATGAAGGCCCAGGGCCCGAAGGCGGATTAGGGCCCGTAGACGTAAACCACCATATGATATGTAACTTATGTTGTAAGGCAAGGAAAAGTAGAAACCGAGCCGGGCACGTGTATGAGCCGGCCTTGGGATTCTGTAAACTGCCGGGCGTTAACCTGTGTACATAAAGGGACGACCCGGCGACGGTTTAGGGACAACAAACAATAACTCGAGAGCTAGGCAAAGCAGATTCGCTCCCTGGTCATCGAAACCCTAGCAATTCCATCACAACTGGAGTAGGCTTTTACCTTCACCGTAAGGGGCCGAACCAGTATAATTCCTCGCGTCCCATGTCCGCTTTAACCCCTTCAAGCTAACCCGTCGCGATGGCTCCACGACTAAGTCCTTTCACGAGGACATCTGTCGTGACAAAACCATGACATGTTTGGTGGTATGGTGAGGGCTGCTGGCGCCACTGTGTAGGCTGACCTTGTACTACTCCATCGGTGGCAAGAAGCGGCCACAACGACACCAGAGTGGGTGGTGGTGGGGGAATTAGTTGATGAGGAAACGGGGATTGGGGCATTAATTGATGCGGCGGCGGGGGTTGGGGCGATGGCATGGAGGCTGACAGTCGGGTGGCGGTGGCGATTGCAGAGAAGCCGAGTGTGTTGGTGGGGAAGAATAGCGCCTTGGCGATTATGGACCCGAACGAACACGAGCAGACAAAATGGGTATGCGCCTTGATTTGGCCTTAGGACAACTCCAACACACCAATACATTTGGTCCAGGTGTGTTCGTTTGGGTCAAAACGGACAGAAATGACGGCCCACGCTAACCCAAATTACGCCTGCTCAGTGTTCATCAGGACGCATTTCCGGCCCAAATTTGCGCTTGATTTACGTCCACATGGACACGAGATGAACATGCTGTGCATCCTCTCGATGTATGATTTGGGGCCGCATGTCAACTGGCCAACTGCCACCGTTGGTCGTATTAAATGGCATGCACGCTCCCGGGCCCGCATGTCAACCACAGGAAGCGCCCACACATGTCCTTTTTAATGCAAGTGTGCGAAGGGGCCAATCTCATCCACTTCTCACCGCCCCAGTCTAGATCTAGAGCTTCCTATCCTACCACCACTGCCATGTGCTTCTTCAGTCACGGCGGCAATTGTGGAAAGCACGACCATGAGGCTAGGTTATTGCGCCGCCCCGCAAACATCACATTGCCGCCGCAAGACGGCTAGACTGCACGCACACGACCAACTCTACACTCTGGTGTACCACACATAGTACTATTGGGAGTATCGTGTCCTGCTGTTGTGGCCGGACGTCAAGCTCCCGCATGGCTAGCACCTTGACCCCCACCACATTCTAGTGTCGATTGTTGATACCACTTGATAGAGGCAAAGGTGTCTCGTCTTTCGATGAGATGGTGGCTATCATTTTTGGTGGAGCAGATTTTGATGATCCGACTACGATCGTGTGAGCACGTCGTGCCTTAGCAATCGCTAAACCAACTCTGAGAGATTATTGACCACACTGCAGAATGATCAACCTGACCACAATGGTCTATTTCCTGCACGCAAACGAAGAACAAGCAAGAAACTAAAATTGCAATCTGGATATTGCGAATATAAGAGGAAAGATTTATTAATGAAGGTGGGGTTCGGTGACGTCTTTGTCTGGTCACAGAACATGAATGAAGTACGCGAAGTTGCACCTATGGCATACTTTTAACTAAACAAAACCCAAAGTCTAAATGATTCCTTAAGGGTTCTATTTTTAGGGGGGAAGAGAGGAGATTTCTTCCCCCTTGGAAGGGTGGGACTAAAACACCTCCCAAGTCATTTCCCCTACAATACATACTCTAAAAAATAGCCTATAAGTAGTAGTTCAAAATTACATGGGCTTCGCCGAAAAATAAGGTGGCGCGGCACCTATATTAAGCTATGGACGAAATTTATGAAAGGGCATCTTGTATATTTCGTCCATGTCCTTGTACTTCATCATGGTGGCTCCAAAGTGTTGAAAACTCCACCAGAAACTCTGTTCTTTCTCCCCTTGCGCGCGCCATCTTCTCCATGCTTGATCATGGTCCAATGTTCATTGTTCTTGTCCATGCTTGGCCCTTCATTTATAAGGAAAACAAATGTATCCAATTTAGGCTGCATGATATTCTCATGAACATTAGAATCATTACCAAGAAACAAAAGTACCTGGTAATTTAATCAGCGTGCGCGAGCTCTAGTAACTAGTCTAGTATATGTAGCAGTAGGGCCTGTGGGTGTAATTTTGTTAGTGATGTCCTTATTTTCTACATGCAGCGCCGTGATTTTGTTAGTGTTCTAGGCTCGCGTCTCTAGCATGGTCTAGCCTAGGATCAGCACAGTTCCGTCCTTGAGCATTTACTCAACTTTGCATATCTGAATTGATTATTGCTGACCCTTTTGCTACCATATTATAAGCCTTCCCAGCTCTACATACATCTACGTCATGCGTTTGACACCACCTGTCAATCTCCTTATCCAAGCTTTGAGAGTTTTGACTACAACGGCTACCGATCACCGCCTGCTGCTTGGTAAGAACTGGTAAGAATTTGAGATTCGCTTAATGGATTTGTGACTCCTCACCACACCACCACCACCATCACCACTTCATAGTAGTCCATAGGATCATGTTCTTGTGTTTTATATTGCTGCTAACCATGACATGATCACACGCTGATGAGGTTGACTGGGAGAACATGACGAACAAGGAGTTACATCATAAATTTCAGCAAATGTTAGGTGAACAGGTGCACGGCGTGATGAGCAGTTTTGGAAAGGCACTAGAGAGAATAGATGACATTGAGAAGACAATTGACACTAAGTTGGATGCCAAGTTCACTGAAGTGCTTGCGCTTCTACCTCCACCTGCTGCCTTTGCTGCACCGTTGCAGCAACAACAACAACCACCTCCATGTCAAGATCCAGAAGGACGAGTAGAGCGTGTTCCTCTCGAGCAAGGCCAAAATTCTGGTGCCGCTGCTACTATTGTTGTTGCTTCTATGGCTCCTGCTGCTACTGCCGAGGAGGATGATGATTACAAGGGTGATTATGAGGATCAAAACTACGTGAAACCACCAGCACCCCCACCAGGTTGTCCACATGCATATAATCGCAATGGTAGGGCTGCATCACCACCTCAGGTACGAGATCATGACCATCTTCCGAAATTAAAATTGAATATTTCTTCTTTTGAGGGTATATATGTTCCTGATGTATATCTTACTTGGGAGTTAGAAACTAAACAACATTTTACATGTTTACAATATCCTAAGGATAGACGTGTTGTTGTTGTTGTTTGTGCATTCACTAGTTTTGCTTGTGTTTAGTGGTCTGAACATTGTAGATTATATCATGATAATATCCCAACTACTTGGGTTGCTTTGAAAAATGTTATGAGTACTCGTTGGGTTCCACCATATTATCAACCTGAATTACTCCAGAAATTGCAATGTTTAAGACAAGGAAAAAATCTATAGAGGAATATTATCAGGAATTACAAATTGGCATGATTAGATGTGGTATTATTGAGGATAATGAATCTATGCTTGCATGTTTTATAGGTGGATTAAATAGAGAGAGTCAGACCATTTTAGAGTATAAGGAGTATAACAATATCACTTGTTTATTACATCTTCCTTGTAAAGCTGAACGCGAAGTGCATGGTCGACAGGCATTAGCGCGAACTAACTATTCTGGAGGTCGAACTTCATCGTGTACACCGTGTGCATCTTCTAATTCCACACGTTTTGCTTCACCGCCGCCTACTTTATCCGCCATCTCCAACCATGATACAAGAAAACAAGCACCACCACCATCCGCCAAAAGCACACCTTCCGGTCCCGCACAGAGTTCTTCTTCATCCATGGCATCAACGGGACAAACACATGGTGCTATATATCATCGTTGCAAGGGTGGAGGTCACTATGTGAGTAAATTCCCATCTCCACGTGTGATGATTGCTATGGAGGATGGAGGGTATGAGTCCACTAGTGACTATGATGAGGAGACTTTGGCTCTTATTGCTAGTGAAGAGCAGGGTGGACATGAGTGTGAACAAGAGACGCAATACATGGCTAGAAGACACTGACATGTATGAAAGTTTAGTTGCACGTGTTTTGAGTGTGCAGGTTACACAGGCTGAGCAAAATCAGAGGCACAATTTGTTCGATACAAAGGGAGTTGTGAAGGAGTGTTATGTTCGCGTCATCATAGATGGAGGGAGTTGCAACAACTTGGCTAGCATGGAGATAGTGGAGAAGCTGTTTGTGTGCATTTTAGTATCAACAAAGGGAGTTGTGAAGCTGTCTCTCACCACGAGATCACATCCTCATCCTTAATACATACAATGGTTCAACAACAGCGGCACGGTTAAGGTAACACGTATTGTTTGTGTGCATTTTAGTATCGCTACATATGCTGATTATGTTGATTGTGATGTGGTACCCATGCAAGCATGCTCTTTGTTACTTCGTAGGCCATGGCAATTCGATAAAAATTCTATACACCATGGTAGAAATAATTAGTATACTCTTGTTGATAAGGATAAACATATTACTTTGCTTCCTATGTCTCCTGAACACATTTTAAAAGATGAGCTTACTAGAGCTAGTAAAGAAAAATAGGAGCAAAACAAGAGTGAAAATCAGATTGTGGCAAAAGAATTTGAGCAACAAACGAAGCCTAATAACAAACCATCATATCATGTTGCCTCTGAAATTAAATTGAAAAGTGGATCTTTACTTGTTACCAAATCTGATATTGATGATCTAGATTTCAACAAATCTGTTTGCTATGCTTTTGTGTGCAAAGAGGCATTATTTTCATTCGAGGACGTGTCTTCCTCTTTGCCTCTTACTTTCACTAACATTTTGCAGGAGTTCGCTGACGTCTTTCCACAAGACGTGCCACCGGGATTACCACCTATTTGAGGGATTGAGCATCAGATTGACACAATTCCCTGTGTTCCGTTGTCAAACCGTGCGCCATACCGTACCAATCCAGAGGAGACGAAGGAGATTATGCATCAAGTACAGGAGCTACTCGACAAAGGTTATATACACAAATCTCTTAGTCCTTATGTTGTCCCTATTATACTAGTGCCAAAAAAGGATGGTGCATCACGTATGTGTGTTGACTATAGAGGCATTAATAATATTATTGTTCGCTATTGTCATCCTATTCCTAGGCTAGATGATATGCTTGATGAATTGAGTGGCTCTACAATATTCTCCAAAGTTGATTTGCGTAGTGGATACCATCAAATTCGTATGAAATTGGGAGATGAATGGGAAACAACATTTAAAACTAAGTTTGGATTATATGAGTGGTTAGTCATGCCTTTTGGGTTAACTAATGCACCTAGTACTTTCATGAGATTAATGAATGAAGTTTTATGTGCTTTGATTGGACGGTCTGTGGTAGCCTATTTTGATGATATACTATTTTCTAGCAGATCTTTCGAGGAACATTTGGAACATTTACTTGTTGTTTTTATTACGCTACGTGATGCACATTTGTTTGGTAACCTTGGGAAGTGCACCTTTTGCACCGACCGAGTATCTTTTCTTGGTGTTGTTACTTGTTGGGGAACGTAGCAGAATTTTAAAATTTTCTACGCATCACCAAGATCCATATATGAAGTCATCTAGCAATGAGGGAGAGAGGAGTGCATCTACATACCCTTGTAGATCACGAGCGGAAGCGTTCAAGAGAACGGGGTTGATGGAGTCGTACTCGACGTGATTCAAATCACCGATGACCAAGTGCCGAACGGACAGCACCTCCGCGTTCAACACACGTACGGTTGGGAAGACGTCTCCTCCAACTTGATCCAGCAAGGGGGAAGGAGAGGTTGATGAAGATCCAGCAGCACGACGGCGTGGTGGTGGAAGCAACGGTGATCTCAGCAGGGCTTCGCCAAGCGCAAGGGAGATGGAGGAGTGTCACAGGAGGGAGAGGGAGAGGCTAGGGGCTTGGGTGCGCAGCCCTCCCTCCCCCCCACTATATATAGGGTGCCTAGGGGGGGGGCGCCGGCCCTAGGAGATCCAATCTCCTAGGGGGGGCGGCGGCCAAGGGGGGTGCCTTGCCCCCCAAGGCAAGGGTGGCACCCCCACCCCTAGGGTTTCTAACCCTAGGCGCAGGGGGAGGCCCAAGGGGGGCGCACCAGCCCACTAGGGGCTGGTTCCCCTCCCACTTCAGCCCATGGGGCCCTCCGGGATAGGTGGCCCCACCCGGGACCCTTCTGGTGGCCCCGGTACAATACCGGTGACCCCCGAAACCTTCCCGATGGCCGAAACTGGACTTCCTATATACAAATCTTTACCTCCGGACCATTCCGAAACTCCTCGTGACGTTCGGGATCTCATCCGGGACTCCGAACAACTTTCGGGTTACCGTGTGCTAATATCTCTACAACCCTAGCGTCACCGAACCTTAAGTGTGTAGACCCTACGGGTTCGGGAGACATGCAGACATGACCGAGAAGCCTCTCTGGTCAATAACCAACAGCGGGATCTGGATACCCATGTTGGCTCGCACATGATCCACGATGATCTCATCAGATGAACCACGATGTCGAGGATTCAATCAATCCGTATACAATTCCCTTCGTCAATCGGTACGTTACTTGCCCGAGACTCGATCGTCGGTATCCCAATACCTTGTTCAGTCTCGTTACTGGCAAGTCACTTTACTCGTACCGTAATGCATGATCCCATGATCAACCACTTGATCACATTGAGCTCATTATGATGATGCATTACCGAGTGGGCCCAGAGATACCTCTCCGTCATACGGAGTGACAAATCCCAGTCTCGATTCGTGCCAACCCAACAGACACTTTCGGAGATATCTGTAATCCTGTAAGTACCTTTATAGTCACCCAGTTACGTTGTGACGTTTGGCACACCCAAGCACTCCTACGGTATCCGGGAGTTGCACAATCTCATGGTCTAAGGAAATGATACTTGACACAAAAAGCTACAAAACGAACTACACGATCTTTGAGCTAAGCTTAGGATTGGGTCTTGTCATCACATCATTCTCCTAATGATGTGATCCCGTTATCAATGACATCCAATGTCCAATGTCCATAGTCAGGAAACCATGACTATCTTTTGATCAACGAGCTTGTCAACTAGAGGCTCACTAGGGACGTGTTGTGGTCTATGTGTTCAAACATGTATTACGATTTCCGGATAACACAATTATAGAATGAACAATAGACAATTATCATGAACAAAGAAATATAATAATAACCATTTTATTATTGCCTCTAGGGCATATTTCCAACAGTCTCCCACTTGCACTAGAGTCAATATTCTAGTTACATTGTGATGAATCGAACACCCATGCAGTTCTGGTGTTGATCATGTTTTTCTCTAGGGAGAGGTTTAGTCAACGGATCTGCTACATTCAGGTCTGTATGTACTTTACAAATCTCTATGTCTCCATTTTGAACACTTTCACGAATGGAGTTGAAGCGACGCTTGATATGCCTGGTCTTCCTGTGAAACCTGGGCTCCTTGGCAAGGGCAATAGCTCTAGTGTTGTCACAGAAGAGAGTCATCGGGCCCGATGCATTGGGTATGACTCCTAGGTTGGTAATGAACTCCTTCACCCAGACTGCTTCTTGTGCTGCCTCCGAGGCTGCCATGTACTCCGCTTCACATGTAGATCCCGCCACATCGCTTTGCTTGCAGCTGCACTAGCTTACTGCCCCACCATTCAAAATATACACGTATCCGGTTTGTGACTTAGAGTCATCCAGATCTGTGTCGAAGCTAGCATCGACGTAACCCTTTACGACGAGCTCTTCGTCAACTCCATAAACGAGAAACATGTCCTTAGTCCTTTTCAGGTACTTCAGGATATTCTTGACCGCTGTCCAGTGTTCCATGCCGGGATTACTTTGGTACCTTCCTACCAAACTTACGACAAGGTTTACATCAGGTCTGGTACACAGCATAGCATACATGATAGACCCTATGGCCGAGGCATAGGGGACGACACTCATCTTTTCTCTATCTTCTGCCGTGGTCGGGCATTGAGCCGTGCTCAATCTCGTACCTTGCAATACAGGCAAGAACCCCTTCTTTGACTGATCCATTTTGAACTTCTTCAGTATCTTGTCAAGGTACATACTCTGTGAAAGACCAATGAGGCGTCTCGATCTATCTCTATAGATCTTGATGCCTAATATATAAGCAGCTTCTCCAAGGTCCTTCATTGAAAAACACCTGTTCAAGTATGCCTTTATGCTCTCCAAGAATTCTATATCATTTCCCATCAATAGTATGTCATCCACATACAGTATGAGAAATGCTACAGAGCTCCCACTCACTTTCTTGTAAATGCAGGCTTCTCCATAAGTCTGCATAAACCCAAACGCTTTGATCATCTCATCAAAACAAATGTTCCAACTCCGAGATGCTTGCACCAGCCCATAAATCAAGCGTTGGAGCTTGCACACCTTGTCAGCATTCTTAGGATCGACAAAACCTTCCGGCTGCATCATATACAATTCTTCCTTAAGGAAACCATTAAGGAATGCCGTTTTGACGTCCATTTGCCATATATCATAATCATAGAATGCGACAATTGCTAACATGATTCGGACGGACTTCAGCTTCGCTACGGGTGAGAAAGTCTCATCGTAGTCAACCCCTTGAACTTGTCGATAACCCTTAGCGACAAGCCGAGCTTTATAGATGGTCACATTACCATCCGCGTTTGTCTTCTTCTTAAAGATCCATTTATTTTCTATGGCTCGCCGATCATCGAGCAAGTCAGTCAAAGTCCACACTTTGTTTTCATACATGGATCCTATCTCGGATTTCATGGCTTCCAGCCATTTGTCGGAATCCGGGCCCGCCATCGCTTCTTCATAGTTCAAAGGTTCACCGTTGTCTAACAACATGATTTCCAAGACAGGGTTGCCGTACCACTCTGGTGCGGAACGTGTCCTCATGGACCTACGAAGTTCAGTAGTAACTTGATCTGAAGCTTCATGATCATCATCATTAATTTCCTCTCTAGTCGGTGCAGGCACCTCAGGAACATTTTCTTGAGCTGCGCCACTTACCAGTTTAAGATGTAATACTTCATCAAGTTCTACTTTCCTCCCACTTATTTCTTTCGAGAGAAACTCTTTCTCTAGAAAGGACCCATTCTTGGCAACAAAGATCTTGCCTTCGGATCTGAGGTAGAAGGTATACCCAACAGTTTCTTTAGGGTATCCTATGAAGACGCATTTTTTCGACTTGGGTTCGAGCTTTTCAGGTTGAAGTTTCTTGACATAAGCATCGCATCCCCAAACTTTTAGAAACGACAGCTTAGGTTTCTTCCCAAACCATAATTCATACGGTGTCATCTCAACGGATTTCGACGGAGCCCTATTTAAAGTGAATGAGGTAGTCTCTAAAGCATAGCCCCAAAATGACAGTGGTAGATCGGTAAGAGACATCATAGATCGCACCATATCTAATAGAGTGCGATTACGACGTTCGGACACACCATTACGCTGAGGTGTTCCAGGCGGCGTGAGTTGTGAAACTATTCCACATTTTCTTAAGTGTGTGACAAATTCGTGACTCAAGTATTCTCCCCCACGATCTGATCGCAAGAACTTGATTTTCCTGTCACATTGATTCTCAACCTCACTCTGAAATTCCTTGAACTTTTCACAGGTCTCAGACTTGTGTTTCATTAAGTAGACATACCCATATCTACTCAAGTCATCAGTGAGGGCGAGAACATAACGATAGCCACCGCGAGCCTCAACACTCATTGGACCGCACACATCAGTATGTAAGTTGGTTGCTCGCTCCATTGTTCCTGAGAATGGAGTCTTGGTCATTTTACCCATGAGGCATGGTTCGCACGTGTCAAATGATTCGTAATCAAGAGACTCTAAAAGTCCATCTACATGGAGCTTCTTCATGCGTTTGACACCTATGTGACCAAGGCGGCAGTGCCACAAGTATGTGGGACTATCATTATCAACCTTACATCTTTTGGTACTTACACTATGAATATGTGTAGCATTACGCTCGAGATTCATTAAGAATAAACCATTCACCATCGGAGCATGACCATAAAACATATCTCTCATATAAATAGAACAACCATTATTCTCGGATTTAAATGAGTAGCCATCTCGTATTAAACGAGATCCTGATACAATGTTCATGCTCAAAGTTGGCACTAAATAACAATTATTGAGGTTTAAAACTAATCCCGTAGGTAAATGTAGAGGTAGCGTGCCGACTGCGATCACATCGACCTTGGAACCATTCCTGACGTGCATCGTCACCTCGTCCTTCGCCAGTCTCCGCTTATTCTGCAGCTCCTGCTTTGAGTTACAAATGTGAGCAACCGCACCGGTATCAAATACCCAGGAGCTACTACGAGTACTGGTAAGGTACACATCAATTGCATGTATATCACATATACCTTTCGTGATGCCGGCCTTCTTGTCCGCTAAGTATTTGGGGCAGTTCCGCTTCCAGTGACCACTTCCCTTGCAATAAAAGCACTCAGTCTCGGGCTTGGGTCCATTCTTTGGCTTCTTCCCGGTAGCTTGCTTACTGGGCGCGACAACTCCCTTGCCGTCCTTCTTGAAGTTCTTCTTACCCTTGCCTTTCTTGAACTTAGTGGTTTTATTCACCATCAACACTTGATGTTCCTTTTTGACTTCTACCTCTGCTGATTTCAGCATTGAATATACCTCAGGAATGGTCTTTTCCATCCCCTGCATATTGAAGTTCATCACAAAGCTCTTGTAGCTCGGTGGAAGCGACTGAAGGATTCTGTCAATGACCGCGTCATCCGGGAGATTAACTCCCAGCTGAGTCAAGCGGTTATGCAACCCAGACATTCTGAGTATGTGCTCACTAACAGAACTATTTTCCTCCATCTTACAGCTGAAGAACTTGTCGGAGACTTCATATCTCTCGACCCGGGCATGAGCTTGGAAAACCATTTTCAGCTCTTCGAACATCTCATATGCTCCGTGTCGCTCAAAACGCTTTTGGAGCCCCGGTTCTAAGTTGTAAAGCATGCCGCACTGAACGAGGGAGTAATCATCAGCACGTGTCTGCCAAGCGTTCATAACGTCTTGGTTCTGTGGGACGGGTGCGTCACCTAGCGGTGCTTCTAGGACATAATCTTTCTTGGCAGCTATGAGGATGATCCTCGGGTTCCGGACCCAGTCCGTATAGTTGCTGCCATCGTCTTTCAGCTTGGTTTTCTCTAGGAACGTGTTGAAGTTGAGGAAAATGTTGGCCATTTGATCTACAAGACATATTGTAAAGATTTTAGACTAAGTTCATGATAATTAAGTTCATCTAATCAAATTATTCAATGAACTCCCACTCAGATAGACATCCCTCCAGTCATCTAAGTATAACATGATCCGAGTTAACTAGGCCGTGTCCGATCATCACGTGAGACGGACTAGTTAACATCGGTGAACATCTTCATGTTGATCGTATCTTCTATACGACTCATGCTCGACCTTTCGGTCTTCTGTGTTCTGAGGCCATGTCTGTACATGCTAGGCTCGTCAAGTCAACCTAAGTGTATTGCGTGTGTAAATCTGGCTTACACCCATTGTATTCGAACGTTAGAATCTATCACACCCGATCATCACGTGGTGCTTCGAAACAATGAACCTTCGCAACGGTGCATAGTTAGGGGGAACACTTTCTTGAAATTTTACGAGGGATCATCTTATTTAAGCTACCGTCGTTCTAAGCAAATAAGATGTAAAACATGATAAACATCACATGCAATCAAATAGTGACATGATATGGCCAATATCATTTGCTCCTTTGATCTCCATCTTCGGGGCTCCATGATCATCGTTGTCACCGGCATGACACCATGATCTCCATCATCGTGTCTTCTTGAAGTTGTCACGTCAACTATTACTTCTACTACTATGGCTAACACTTTAGCAATAAAGTAAAGTAATTACATGACGTTTATGTTGACACGCAGATCATAAATAAATAAAGACAACTCCTATGGCTCCTGCCGGTTGTCATACTCATCGACATGCAAGTCGTGATTCCTATTACAAGAACATGATCATATCATACATCACATATATCATTCATCACATCCTTTGGCCATATCACATCACAAAACACTTGCTGCAAAAACAAGTTAGACGTCCTCTAATTGTTGTTGCAAGTTTTTATGTGGCTGCTATAGGTTTCTAGAAAGAACGTTTCTTACCTACGCCAAAACCACAACATGAATTGCCAATTTCTATTTACCCTTCATAAGGACCCTGTTCATCGAATCCGATCCGACTAAAGTGGGAGAGACAGACACCCGCCAGCCACCTTATGCAACTAGTGCATGTCAGTCGGTGGAACCGGTCTCACGTAAGCGTACGTGTAAGGTTGGTCCGGGCCGCTTCATCCCACGATGCCGCCGAATCAAGATAAGACTAGTAACGGCAAGATAATTGACAATATCGACGACCACAACTACTTTGTGTTCTACTCGTGCATAGTAACTACGCATAGACCTAGCTCATGATGCCACTATTGGGGAACATAGCAGAATTTTAAAATTTTCTACGCATCACCAAGATCCATCTATGAAGTCATATAGCAACGAGGGAGGGAGGAGTGCATCTACATACCCTTGTAGATCACGAGCGGAAGCGTTCAAGAGAACGGGGTTGATGGAGTCGTACTCGACGTGATTCAAATCACCGATGACCAAGTGCCGAACGGACAGCACCTCCGCGCTCAACACACTACGGTGGGGAAGACGTCTCCTCCAACTAGATAGAGCAAGGGGGAAGGAGAGGTTGATGAAGATCCAGCAGCACGATGGCGTGGTGGTGGAAGCAACGATGATCTCAGCAGGGCTTCGCCAAGCGCAAGGGAGATGGAGGAGTGTCACGGGAGGGAGAGGGAGAGGCCAGGGGCTTGGGTGTGCAGCCCTCCCTCGCCCCCACTATATATAGGGTGCCTAGGGGGGCCCTAGGAGATCCAATCTCCTAGGGGGCGGCGGCCAAGGGGGGTGCCTTGCCCCCCAAGGCAAGGGTGGCGCCCCCACCCCTAGGGTTTCTAACCCTAGGCACAGGGGGAGGCCCAAGGGGGGCGCACCAGCCCACTAGGGGCTGGTTCCCCTCCCACTTCAGCCCATGGGGCCCTCCGGGATAGGTGGCCCCACCCGGTGGGCCCCCGGGACCCTTCCGGTGGTCCCGGTACAATACCAGTGACCCCTGAAACCTTCCCGATGGCCGAAACTGGACTTCCTATATACAAATCTTTACCTCCGGACCATTCCAGAACTCCTCGTGACGTCCGGGATCTCAGCCGGGACTCCGAACAACTTTCGGGTTACCGTGTGCTAATATCTCTACAACCCTAGCGTCACTGAACCTTAAGTGTGTAGACCATACGGGTTCGGGAGACATGCAGACATGACCGAGAAGCCTCTCCGGTCAATAACCAATAGCGGGATCTGGATACCCATGTTGGCTCGCACATGATCCACGATGATCTCATCGGATGAACCACGATGTCAAGGATTCAATCAATCCGTATACAATTCCCTTTGTCAATCGGTACGTTACTTGCCTGAGACTCGATCATCGGTATCCCAATACCTTGTTCAGTCTCGTTACCGGCAAGTCACTTTACTCGTACCGTAATGCATGATCCTGTGATCAACCACTTGATCACATTGAGCTCATTATGATGATGCATTGCCGAGTGGGCCCAGAGATACCTCTCCGTCATACGGAGTGACAAATCCCAGTCTCGATTCGTGCCAACCCAACAGACACTTTCGGAGATATCTGTAACTGTAATACCTTTATAGTCACCCAGTTACGTTGTGACGTTTGGCACACCCAAAGCACTCCTACGGTATCCGGGAGTTGCACAATCTCATGGTCTAAGGAAATGATACTTGACATTCAGAAAAGCTTAGCAAACGAACTACACGATCTTGCTATGCTTAGGATTGGGTCTTGTCCATCACATCATTCTCCTAATGATGTGATCCCGTTATCAATGACATCCAATGTCCATAGTCAGGAAACCATGACTATCTTTGATCAACGATCAACGAGCTAGTCAACTAGAGGCTCACTAGGGACGTGTTGTGGTCTATGTGTTCACACATGTATTACGATTTCCGGATAACACAATTATAGCATGAACAATAGACTATTATCATGAACAAAGAAATATAATAATAACCATTTTATTATTGCCTCTAGGGCATATTTCCAACATTACACCATAAGGAATTGAAGTTGATAAAGCCAAGATTGAAGCTATTGAGAGTTGGCCACGGCCCAAAACGGAAAACACAAGTGAGGAGTTTTCTTGGCCTCACTGGTTTCTATAGGCGTTTTGTGGGAGATTTCAGCACCATTGATGCACCTCTAAATGAGCTTACAAGGAAGGATGTGCCATTTGTTTGGGTTACCGCACAGAAGAAGCCTTCACGGTATTGAAAGATAAGTTGGCACATGCTCCTTTACTCCAACTTCCTGATTTTAATAAGACTTTTGAGCTTGAATGTGATGCTAGTGGAATTGGATTAGGAGGTGTGTTATTACAATATGGAAAACGTGTTGCGTACTTTTCTGAGAAATTGAGTGGGCCTCACTACAAAAAAATACACTTCCATGATGATACGTGTTTGTCACAGTAGGTCATGTTTTCTGTCATGCATGTATGTCTATGACTATTTTATGACAGAATCAAGATAGTCATACCTGTGCTGCCGTAGAAGTGTTCCATGACAATACCAAAATTATCATCATGGAAGTGTCCACTTCCATGACGATAAATGGCGTGTCATGGAAGTGTTTTTGTCAAGGGTAACCGACACGTGGCATCCACCGTAACGGGACGCCGTTAAGCTATCGGGTTCCAGTTTGGATCCGATAACCCGTTAATAGCGACGACCAATGGGGATTTCCACGTGTAAAATTCTCGTTCGCCAGAAGATCCATGTGTCGGCTTAGCGTTGGGACAGATGCCATCCACACATTGTACGAGATGCTCCTATGATACGTCGACATGTGGCAAGGCCCAATAGTGTCCCATTTAGGTGAAAGAGGCTGACCCAGTCAAAATTAGCAGGCTGGCCCATATAGGGCCTACTTGTGTCTGGTCCATTTTAGCCCACGACCCATATGAGATGCGCCAATTTAGCCCGTCAACGACCCGTTAACTATTTAATACCATTGCATCCCATCGTCCGTTCGAGCCCGTTAATAGCCCGCTATATATTTGGGCTCATTATCGGCCCGATGTGGTTTCAGCCTGTTAACGGCCCATTCAAGGGTGGGCCAATTTTTAGGATGTATGTCTTTTGGCCTTTTAGCGACCCATTTAAGTGTTGAGCCAATTTGTAGCCTGGTGTGTCTTTCAGCCTGTTAACGGCCCATAAATGAGTTGGGCCATTTGTAGTCGGACCTGAGTTTTGGCCTCTTAACGGCCCATGCTCTTCATGGTCCAATACCAGCCCAGTTTCTCTTTCGGCCTGCTAAAGGCCCACAACACAGTTGGGCCATATACAGTCAGACCTGACTTTCGACCTCTTAGTGGCCCATGCTTTTCATGATCCAGTATGAGCCCGCTGTCTCTTTCGGCCTACTAAAGGCCCATAGTAGTTAAGCCTTATATAGCCCGACCTTAGTATCGGTCTATTAACAGCCCATGAAATCGAATGGGCCCACTTATTTCCCGCTTCGATGTCGGTCTGTTAACGACCCGAGAGGTAATAGGGCCAAGCATTAATTGTTGGCTCATTTCAATTATAGCGGCCTAATAGAGCTTTTGGCCTGGTTACAGCCGATCAATTTAATGGGCCCTCTAAAGTTTAAACATGATTGTAGGCCCAATTAGATAACGTCGATTCTGGCCTAGCTCTTATTTGAGACCATTACGACGAGTAATTATGGACAGGACCAAAACCGATCAATCAAAGGCCTGCGAGAATTTTGGCCCCTGCGAGCGCATTAGGGAAGCCCATTAAGGGCAGTGGGCAGCTAACCTTCATATAGTGCCCATGACTGTTCGTGCCAACTAATAATTTCACTGCTTTTTTGGCTTCCCAGCGACCAGTTAGCTGGAATGCGAGGCGCGCTAGGAAAACATACGCATACAAGGAAAACGTAGCACAACCAGCATATATTACAGGAAATTACATCCATTGGGCAATCAAAGATTAATGCCAGGGCAAATAAATGAATATAACTTAACGATCTACAACCTCACAATCTGCAACCTCAGCGCGGATGACGCCCATAAGCAAGTGATCAACTTCTTCCTTCTTTGCTACACTGTCTCTAAAAACATTGATCGGTTGTTGTTGCGCAAGAATGTGCACCTCTGATTCCTCCATGATTTCCATCATTGCTTCAGCCAGTAATTGGTTCACAAACATACATTTTTTCCGTTGGATTCGAGACAGAGGAAAATCAACAGATTCAGATGGCGATTTTGGCAAGCTTGTATTATTGATAGTGGAGAGTGTATCGACCACTGCATCATAACATAAATTAGGAGGGGAACCGAATAGATTAATCAAGAGTTATTGCCATATTACCCGGCCTACCTTTATTGGGAAGAAACAATGGGGTTGCCATGCTGATTTCAGAGTTTGTCTTCTTATCTGCAGCAGCCTGCACCAAATTAACACACTAGCATTGCTATCATTAGCCAGGTCAGATAAATAGGAAAGCAACATTGACACAACAAACGTTTGGGCAACCAGACCACACCAACCTACACCAGATCAGTATAGCACAACTATCATGAGCCAGGTAAGGTAGTAGGAATGCAACATTGACACAATGAATTATTGGGCAACCAGAACAACACTACAATTTAGTAATGTGCATGATATGAGATAGTACACTCATGCAGCTCAGTATGCAAGACTACCAGGCAGTTTTCGTTAAAAAAATCAACATTGTTGCCTTTAATTATACATTTTGCTACAAGTAAGTTTAGATCAGATAAAGGTTGGATTCATGTCGATTAACAAAATACATGCTGATGTAAAAATATATGATATACAACAGGTACTTACATCGACATTGGAGCATAGAGAATTCCCGCAAGATACTTTCCTCGAACATGATCCCAGTTTAGAAAGTCTTCTATCCTTTAAGCTTATTTTCTAAAAGAGAGACGGGTAAGAAACATGTAGAAAATATTATGTGAATTCTATAAAATTTCATGATGTGAGGATACACACGCGCTTTTTAGAATGGAGTTGACATATTTTTGCTGGACTAGAGCGGACTAGTTCGTTGGCCACTTGAATCTACTTATTATCAGTAGGAGTTGGGTTTCTCTGTGCTAGAGCGTTATCTATCACTACAAAAAAAGATACATCCGTGACATTTTGGGCCGAACGAAAATTTGTTCTGTCATGCTTATGACACTTCTATGACGATAATTGTGACAAAACCCAGTATCATCATAGATGTGGTGGGGTCCTACTTCTATGAAAAAAATCATGATAGAAAATGGACTTTTTGTCCTGGGCGGGCCGGAGATGCAGCTGCATGACATTCTTTGGGCCGTCCATGATGGAAAAACTGTGGTAGAAGTGAGGGCGAGAAAAATATCCGGAAGTTCCTGGTTATGGTGGGTGGTCGGGGGCCGAGCGATGCGCGTTTCTCTCGTACGTACGCGCGTGTGTGCGAGGCATTGGGCTCTAACTGAACCTGAGCGATTGCACTGCAGGCTACGCATTACTGAACCCGAGCGATTGATCGATCCCTTGCTATTAACTGAACCCGAGTGATTCCTTCGCTACTGCTGCTAACTGAAGCCGATCGATGCAGCCTCTGGATGAACAGTGAGCATTGTTGGGGGCTTTGGATGAACAGTTCCCGATGGGGGGTTGGATGAACAGGACCCCATGGTAGTAGAAGTCATTGCCGCTGGATGAACAGTACCCTGATCGATCGAGCCGGTGGATGAACATGACCCCGTGGAGGTCTGGATGAACAGGCCGGTGAAGGGCTGGTTGAATAGTAGCCGGTGGAGGGATGTATGAACAGTAGCCCGTGGAGGGGTGGTTGAACAGGACCCCGTGGAGAGGGCTGGTTGAACAGTAGCCGGTGGAGGAGCGCGCGGTGGAGGCTGGATGAATAGGAGCCCGTAGATGAATAGTCGCAGGTGGTGGCTGGAGGAGGTCGACGATGGATGAACAGGAGCCCGTGGAGGCTGGAGGAGGTCGATAGTGGAGATGAACAGTATCTCGTGGAGTCCCATTTTGCGGTACGCCACACGCCTCCCGATGAACAGGACCCCCATTTCGACCGTAGCGCTCCAACACAAGTCCGTTTCATCCGTTTTGCGGTATGCCACACCCCTCCAGATCAAAAGGACCCCGTTTCGATCGTAGGAGGTCCGTTTCCTCCCTTTTGCGGTACGCCAGACCCCTCCCGATGAACAGGACCCTGTTTCCACCGTGGCCGGTCGAACACAAGGCCATTTCCTCCGTTCCGCGGTACGCCAGGCCTCGTTTCCATCGGCTATTCCGTCCAAGTTGGTTGGCTCCCGATGAACATGATGACGCATTCCATTCCGACCCAGCCGGTTGCCTCCCCATGATCACGAGGATGGCGTAGCTTCTCCGTTCCGACCCAGCCATGTACACGAGCCCTGGCCGTACGTATGCGCGAGTAGGTGTTCAAGACCCTGCCCTTATGTACGTACGTGGCCATATTTTCTTTCTTGCACCCGGCCGCTGTACGTACGTGTACATGCTACATGCGCGCCTCTACTACGACACATGCGTGCCTCTACTATGACACGTGTGCGCCTCTACATCGACCAGTATGTACGTACACGTTCGCAACCAGAATGACAACGCTACGTACGCTTCGACCAGGTGGGTCCCGACTGTCAGGCACTTCCTTGCATGCGAAGTTGTAGCTGATGGGTCCCAGCAGTCAGGGGGAAACTTTTTTTTGCGAAATCATTATTTTCCGCGTAATAAGGAGGCACTTCCTTGCTGCAGCCGTGGACCCAGCTGTCAGCCTCTCCACGTACAGTACTCTTCCGATGGAAGTCGTTCCTTGACCACGTTGACCATGCCGCGCCGAGAGCACCATGGCGGAGGACGATAGCGAGGCCTAGGAAGGAGACGACACGGAGCCGGGGAAGACATTCCAGTGGATGCCCATGCAGAGGGGAGTACGTGGGTTGACTGCTTCGGCTGCCGTCGTCGGAGAATAACATGAGGTGTGGTTGGGTATAGAGGGATGGCATGGCCAGTGGTGGCAGCACAGCCGGACACGGGAGGTAGGAGCCGGCGGCATGGCCGACGCTTGTTTGGGCGGCTGGAGCAAGAAGACCAGAGGTTGAAGAAGCACTATGGCTGTTGGATGGACATCGTACGGGCACTGGTGCTAGAATCGTTCATATTGACTAAGTTGACAAAGCCCACCGTCCCCGTCATCTTAGTAGGCCCACAAGTCAGCCTCCCACTATGGTGGGTCCCAACTAGCAGGGGGAGTTCATTTTTTTGTGCGTAATAAGGAGGCACTTCCTTGCATGCGAAGATATAGCTGGTAGGTCCGACCTGTCAGCGGGGGAACATTTTTTCGCAAAATACAGAGGCCCTTCCGGTGGGTCCCAACTGTCAGGTGGACGAATCATTATTTTGCGCGTAATAAGGAGGCATTTCCTTGCGTACAGTCATGGACCCAGCTGTCAGCCTCTCCACATATAGTCCAGTTCCGATGCATGTCGTTCGTTGACCACGCCGCGCCGAGAGCACTTGGGCGGTGGACGACGTCGAGGCTAGGAAGGGAACGACATGGAGCCAGGGAAGACTCGGCAGTTGTTACCACGCAGAGGGGAGTACGACGGTTTAATGGCTCGTCTGCCGTCGCCGGAGAATAACATCAGGTGTGGGTGAGTAAAGGGATGGCTAGGCCAGCAATGGGAGTATGGTGGGGCGGTGAGGCCTCTGCGGCAGCACGGCTGGCCACGGGTGGAGGAAGCAGGCAGTCCCGTCGGCGCTTGTTTGAGCAGCTCGAGCAGGAAGAGTAGAGATTGAAGAAGCACGATGGCTGTTGGATGGACATCCAACAGTCACTGCTTGTGCGTCAACCTTTTTTTAGAAAAGCATCAAATCTGTGGAAAACAACATACAACCCATCTGCCATTATTTCTAATAATTTACAACCCATTTGCTAATTCTTAAGGTATTTTTGGAGCCCATATTCTTTTTGTTAGCATTACAGCCCATATTGTGGCCACGGTTAAAAAATTATACGAAATTTTGCATATTTCGGTGCGGTCCGAACTGTTTTTAATCCCGAAATTTCGAGTCACATTCAAACTGATTTTAAAAATAAATGTATATCAGTATAAAATCCAACAAATTGTCCATGCATAAAAATCAATGCAATTTAAAATCTCAAAATGAAAAAAATTTGAAGATAATTGCCGGTTTGATGTGTTTTAAAAATGTATAGCCCATTTCTCATTACTGATAGGCCATTTTCTCGGCCAGCCGAATGAAGCTCTCCTCGTCTTACAAGATTTGCAGCCCAACAGGCCTGACAAAGCGACTTACTTGACAAATCACAAAAAGTGGGCTAGCCATTGTCAGAAAGAAAAAAACTACTGGGCCGGTCTATGGTAAACATAAAAGAAAAGCCTGTCTAGACAGGCCAGAGTGCCCTGCACAGCCCAGTTGACACCCTACTTCCGTCTCAAAAACAAATTAGATAAATGCCACTCCAATTATCGCGATTCATAAAAATGTCACTGCAATTTCCAAACTTTGAAAAATGCCACTGCAATTTTTGCAAACTTTGAAAAACCCCACTACAATTTTTGCAAACGTTGAAAAAGGCCACTCCAGGCTTGGAAAATGCCACTGGAAATGGCATGAAATGGCATTTTTCAAAGTTTGGAAATTGCAGTGACATTTCTCAGAATCACCAGATTTCGGGTGGCATTTATCAAATTAACCCAAAGCAAAAATAACTGGGCAAGCTGCTGGGTCCCTGGTGTCAGCCGCTCGTTGTGCAATTCTCTCGTTTATTGACTACGTTGACAATGGCATGGGACCCAGATGTCAGAAATCCATTAGGAGGAGCCGTTTTTTTTGTTGGCTTGAAATAAGGAGGCACTTTCTTGAGTACTGCCATGACCTTGGTGGGTCCCTGCTGTCATCCTCTCCACGTACAATCATCTCCTGATTGTGTACGCGTCAACCTAGTAGGCCCACAGGTCAGCCTCTAAACCCGTGGCGGACAAATACAACCCATTTAAAAAAAATAACAGCCCATTCCATACGTTCAAATAGAAAGTTCGACATTCAGAGCAAAGTAACCAGTTTGATCCAGATATAGAGTACTGAACTTCCACATTGACAACCATCATAGCCAAGTTAACTATCTACTCCCACTAATACTCTAGTAGTGTACAAGTACTAACTTACTCTTAGCTAACTAGACAATGCCAGCCGCCATCCGCGGTACACGCTAAACGCCGGCACCGGCATCCTCCGCCTTGCCTCGGACTTGCCAGAGGTGCGCCAGGGCGCATTGCTCACATGTGTTGGTCCTTTCCATGCCAGCGTGGTCCACCGAAGCTTTAGCTTCTAAGCGGTAAATGCACTTGATGAGCTGGTAGTAAAATTCGGTGTCACGAACGCGTGCATGCCCAACGGCCTCGAGGGCTATTTGCCGGGTGGGCCTCCACGTAGTCAGCCCAGTTGTGGGCGCTCTACTCGCGACTCAGAGTGTCGGTGCGCTGCTGCTCCATGTCCCACTGGCGGCGCAAATTGGCGATACGCTGCTCCTTTGCAAGGCGGTCGTGCTCCAACAACTCCTCATACTCCGCATTGCCATCTAAAGACCGATAGAATGCCTCCTCCCTCCATCCGCCTTCCGGTGAAAAACCAAACACTAGTTCTGGCAGTGACCGCCTCCCGCGTCGCCTCTCGCGGACGGGCGGGGGCATGGTGGACGTGGCGAGAGCGAGGATAAGTGGCGAGCGATGTCGGGCCGGTGGGGGCTTATGAGGATAGGGCGAGTTGGGTGATGGTGCCACCGGAGAAGCCCGGGAAACAATAATTATAGGTGGAAGGTAGGCGAACCAGCGTGTCAGGGGAAACACGACGGTCATTGCGGTCATCGGAATTCAATGCATAAGCAGGCATGGCTTAGCGTGCCATCTTGCCGTGGAAACTAGAAAAGCTGAAATTATGACTGTATCGTCCCGTCCCGTTAGTGGTGCGTCCCGTCCGTGCTGGGTCGCACGCCGGCATGACGGTCAAACGAGTGCACTCGAATCATCCAGATGAGGTACTCCCTCCTTGTCAAAAATGATTCCACCACTCATCATCTCCCTTGGTTGGTGAGAATTTTGAATTAAGCGCTGCAAACCAGAAAGGAGGTAGTACATGCGTGATCCACTATTTATTCGTGTAGGATCGAGTAGGCGTTTTTTGAATTGAGCCCTGCAAACCGGAAAGGAGGTAGTACGTGCGTGATCCACTATTTATCTGTGTAGGATCAAGTAGGTCGGATAGTGTACGTGTAGGATCGAGTAGGTCAGATGGTGTACGTGTAGGATCGCATTAGATGATGAACGTTCGTTGGGAGATAAGGCATTTGCGAACATTTTTGCTGGCAGTTTCTTCAGATTCGCATGTCATTTTCTTTAGAGCAGCTTGTCAGTTTCTTCAGAGGTAGGCATTTTTATTCAAAAAACTGCCACTTCGGATCTTGCGTCGCGACTAAAACTGCTAGGAGCGCATTAGTAGACTAGCTAGTGATCAATCAGTAACTTGTAAACACTGAGCAAACAGAAATAAGGAACTGTTAGTAACTTGTAAACACTGAGAACACAGAAATAAGGATCATGCTATGCACAGCCGTAAGAGCCGATCCGTTTGAAATGTTCACATGGGACTCACAGGCCTGGCATTGTAATAGGTTCACATTAGTAGCCCAAATTCAGAACCAACTAGTACGATTCCCATACATAAGATCAACATGTGAATGCATCTCAATGATTCACAGATCATATACAAATATGTAGCTCCAAAAGCAAAGATCTAGAAAAAACATCTGTTCTTCCTACTAACATGGATGCTTCTCTTGGCCAACATTCAATACAGAGTGAAAGACAATTTTTTTGTGAAGTCTACAATTCCTCTTGCAAACTTAAGTGGTTTCACCAACAGCTGGAACCATGAGAATGAACCACACATGATGGAGGAACATCCACTGCAATATGATTTGGTCTTCTCTCGATCACACGGTGAGACTATTTTCGGAATACGAACTTTAACTTATGCAAAATGATGCCCATTGTATAATCATACCAAAGCAATGAAGCACCTAGTGTTGGCCAATAAATAGTACATTACTACTTTTCTGCAGTCCATGAAGTGACTATCCAATCTTTCTGTGTCTATTTTCAAATGGCATTGCATGCAGTGACTATACTATTCTCTTATGCAGTTCAACCAAAATTGTGGTCACTTTGTTTGTTTGCCAAATAGCAAATGGCAGGCATCTCTGTCTGCACAAATATCAAGCAGCTAGTAAACATATACCCCACCTTGTATTTTCGGTTTAAACACGTCTCTTTCGCTTAGCATCTGTCATGTTTTGCACTGGAAAATTTGATACTATCATGTTTTGCCCTGGACAATTTCATACTGAATTGATTTGCTCGTTCAGAGTAGAAATATAGCGCCTATTCTTCATCAGACCAAGGATATCCATGTTCGTAGTGATGGAAGAGTTGAAATCGATACAACCAAAATTGAGCATCCAACCATTGAATCCTATCCTGCACCTCCAATGTAGGTCCACCCTGGCAATAAATTCACATGCAAACCACTAGTATTACTATCTAATCACAGTACAAAAAGAGTAGCAAGATAGTAGCAAACCATGTACATTCGTAATGAACAGCTCATAGTGCCACCAATTGGATATAAAGGTTTGGAAGAAAACATGCTCCTAATGTTGAACCATTTGGACATTTTGTGCAGTTCCACTAAAATCGAGCATCCCTGTTTGCATAGATATTCAAAGTGTGATTACTATAAAAGTGGCACTAGTTGAAGCACAGACTCACAAATATAAGCATTGCAATTTCTTAATGGGAAAAGGTAGCAAGATTGTTTCTAACCACCTGTTTGAAGGAATAAATAAGGCAACAACGGCTGATGTCAGGAAGGCATAAATAGTTTTTTCTGAAAATTTGAGCCCTCCGTGACCTTTCCTCTCATTTTAAGCATATTTTGTGTAGTTCAACTAAAATAAAATGCCATCACCACCTTAACAATTTAGTGACACTGTAAAGAAGGGACGTGTATGGTATCAAATTGCCCTTTCCATATTAACTAATGACAGTATAAAAAATTGCAAACCATATACCTTCAAGGTAAATATTATGAACTAACTCGAGGTATGTAATCTATAAGCATTAACATTGCAAAAATCTGAAGGTAGTAACAAGATTCATCGTTAGTATACTGGCTGTGCAACAACATTAGAATGCCTTAGCTGAAGAATCTTTAATACATCCACAATAAACAGCTAACCCTGAAGTAATCCACTAACATTAAATGGCACTGCTTAAATTTATCGGTGGCATTAGACTGAGTGCGACATTAGTTAAATGTGGCATCACTTTAGCAGTAGCATTGCTTGACTTGACCGCTGGCGTTATACTAACAACAAAAAAGTGGCAATAATAGCATGGGAGGTCCATTCGGATAGTGGGCGCACCAGCACGATGTACGTCCACGGACACATAGAGTGGTGAGGGAGGTATGGTTGCCTAGAGCAACAAATATCCATGTAGCATATGTGGATTACGTCCCATTTTTGTTCTCTTTAGCTACTGATTTTCCCCCTTTTCAACCTAGATGTGGGTTCGATGCCTAGTCTCTTGGACAGTAAAGTCTCCCTTCCTTTACGTATTCAACCCAGACATGGATTAAGTAGGGTTTCCTTTAATAGTGCAATTTAAGGTTTTCGTCTGCGTGACCAGCAGAGAAGAGGATAGCAAATTGGGAAGATGGTGGAGTGGAAAAAGATCCACATGCAACGACATGGCAGATGGGGCAATAGAACAAGGGTATGGTTCGAAAAGAGCTAGCATACCTGAGGGTCGGCGGGAAGTGGCTTCGCTCATGGTCGTCGTCCTCTGCACACATTACGATAGCAAGTTTGGTGAAGGAGGCCATCCCGTGCGGGCGCTAGGTCTGAGAGGACGGCCTTGTCATTAGTACGTGACCTCGCTCGCCGACGACGAGTGCGTCAACGCTGCACGTCCTTTTCTTCCCGGGCAGATCTGTGACCACCGGTGAGGAGGGAGAGAGAGGCCATCTTTTTCAGATATGGAGAGAGGGTGATAGTGTGAGAAGCAAGTGGGAAGCCCTTAGCAAGAAAGCGCTGAAGCTCTAGCCTATATATCTTTTTATACTACTAGTACTAGAGGTGGAGTAGTGGTAGAGTAGTTTATATTTACTCTGCATACAATACCAGTTAGTCATGCTTCAAAACTGAACGGCACGCCATTAAAAAAATAAAAGGTCGATAACTAATGCGGAACCTCGGGCCAACGCGGCCAGATCGCATTTTGCATGAGAAATTACACACCATGTTTTGTTGACATGTGGTCCCGTTCCCACATGTCAGTGAGACGACAGCGAGTCCTTTTGTACAATTTCCGAACGGATGTCTATGTAGGCCGGGGCGCCTCTTTGTGTACCATGGCAACCGTCCACCGACTCTTCGCCTTTCCCTCTCGATTTCGAACTGCTGTCGCACGCTCTTACTCCCTCCTCCATTTGCCTTCACCCTTCCTTCTGCCATTGTTCGATCGTCTTCATGGAGGGAACAGTCCGGAAACAACCCTGTTATTCTTGCCCCGATCTGCAAGATGACGTGGTGGAGGAACTCATTGATCGGTGCAATGTCATCACCACGGCTAGCATGGCAGGTTCGTTCAAGACCATTCTCGACTCAACTAATAACATCATTACAAGGAACCCAAGGGTCCAAGAGCGGTTTGATCTCCCCTATCTTCTTCACCGTGAACCTGATCACTGGCGCGTGGACGACGCAGGCCTCGCCTTGTGCAAGTTGATGCCGCTTGATAATGATACGTGTGATGTTAAGATGTCATCGCTTGAGGGTAAGGCTTGGGCATGCGGAAATGGAGATTGGGTTGTTTATATTGGGTACAACTACGAGTGGGAACTTGTGAATGTGTACACTCGTCACCGGGTTCCACTTCCAAAAATCTCAGACTGCCTAGAGGTTGAGCACACCGGTATTCTACGTATGTTCAACTACGATCATGGTGATTGTCGTCTACAGAAGATAGCAATTTGTCGAGTTCCCGACCACTCTTGGGGTTATAGGAATGCTCGTGTTGTCGCTATCTTTGACAAGCTTGTTGACGTCCTTCATGGTTCGACTCGATGGATATTGCTCAAAATCAGTTTCTATACACGGATGAGTACTATGATGCAATTCAATACGAGGGTCTTGTGTTTGCTGCCACCACTCGTGGCACTGTTTTTGCATGGAATCCTTATGCTTTCGGTACGTTTGTCTTCCACCATAATTATAATTGTTTCATCCACATGCATGCGGGTTAGCTAGTTTCCCTTTACTAATTAACCTTCTTGTCTTTCCAAGGTCCTGTGAACATTCCACCACCTATATTTGAAAAAATTTATAACCAAGGGGGAGATGACAATGATGATGATCACGAGCATGGGGACCCATATACTCAGTGGCGCCTGGCAACTTATTACGATGGATCACCTCTTCTTGTCTGTATACAGTGCATTGCTGATGTTACTAAGGAAGCAGGTGTTGTCTCCCATGGTCGCACTCTCCGGACCTATTCCAACATCCGTTGCAGGGTATTCGGGATGGATACTACTATGCTAGCACCAACACCTTCTCCCTGGTTTAGTATTGATACTCTTGGAGGAAACTCGCTCTTCCTTGGACACAACTATCCAATCATGGTGAAAGGTGATCCAACTGATGTTGACACAACGTTACTACCATTTATGACAAGAAACTGTATCTATACCTCGGACATTGCTATGGTTCCCTACCTTGGCTATCACAATATGCGTCCTGAGATAGGCCGCTTCACCCTGGATGATCAGTCATGCGATGGTCTCGAGATTGACAGTAGCTGCCCCTTCCCAGAGAATCACTTCTGGTTCAAAGGAAGCATTTCCAACGTCGAGGATTGGTTGAGCTGAAGTTCATTTCATTGCTTGTTATTTGTTGTGTGATGAAAACTTTAGTATTTACTAGAATGTATCGTCGTTGTCATTGTGGGTTCATGATCTGTTGTATGTAATAAAATGATATGCCTGTGATAAACTTACTAAATTTATGAATGGTTTTGAGTCACTTCTCTGAGTGGGTGTTGTGACGAGGCAAAAAATATTTTCTGAATACATAATTGTACGTGCATTGCAATAGGTTATCGGATGAGTCCAATCAACAATAGTACTACTACTATTTGTGCTAGCTTCACATGCTTCACGTGTTGGGCGGGTGTTTTTACTGTAGAAGTGAATCCCATCATCCTAGGTCCTCAGATGAGTCCAGTAGAAATTGCATTCTGATGTTTGGCTTCAAACTTTCAAAACTACTGCACTATCTCTACATCTACGTATACGTAATACAACAAGTTTTTAAACTTGAGACCAGCCACCCACCCTCACAAAGAACACTTTTTAACCTAGCACAGACTCCAGGAAATTTGGCCACGGTGTGAGGTGGCCCATATGTTAATGTGTTCGATGTATGTAGCAGCACCTCGACTCATTGATATACAGTAGGGTGGCATGGGCTAGATCAAGCATTCACGTCCATGAGTACGACACACGCCACCAGCACGAGTTCCATCTGACACTATATTTCTTGGAGTCCATGCTACAACTATCTCTTCAACCTCATCGTTTCTCTAACTCAGCCATCTCGCGGCGAGCGAGGTGGGTGCTTGCCGATACTAGTCGATTTCCTCACCTACGGTCCCACTTGTAAGGCCAAATCCAACACACGACCCCTAACGGACCTCCGTTTTGCCCGGATTCTATCCGTTTGGGTAGGGCAATGGGGTCGTGTCTGGGCCATTTCTCGGATGCGGTGGCCGTGCGCCCAACGTGCGGACGCATCCCGGCCGCGTACATTTTTCTTTGCAAACATATATATTTTTTTCATCATTGATTTTTGGTACATGGAAATACATCACCAAAATTTGACTAGAAAAGCAAGACCAAAGAAAACAAGAACCACAAGAATACATTTTAAAAGATATCCAAATTCCATAACTGCTCCTGTAAGTTGGATTAGTGCCTTCTCGATGCATTCATTGTTGATCTGCGGAGGCTCGATCTTGCGTGCTTCTTTCTTCTTTGAGTGTAAAGAAGTAGACGTTGCTTCCTCGCATATAGTCTCATGTCTAGCCTCTATTCTATCAACAAGTGCACTAGTATCATCTCTAGCCTCTATGCTAGCTAAAAGTGTTGCAACATCTACAAAATTGCACTCTATCAATATATCAATGTACTCTTCTTCCCAATACCAAAACTTGCATCCATTCTACACAATAAAATTTTAAGTTAGCACAACAATTCTAATTCGAGAGCACAACCGAAGCTAAAGTAGCACATACCCCATCGGTTGAGCACTTCATGAACACCCATCCGGGATGTTCCGGCGTTGTAGACATGCGGCGCAAGACCTTCTTTGGGCAGTCATCACCCGTAATGAGTGGAAACGGTGCACCAACAAGCTTTTGGGCCAGCACCGAGCACGGCCAGCCACCATTCATGTATCTGTCGGCGGACCACTAACGGTGTAGATCCGAGCGGCTAGAGGAGGAGTCAGTACCTGCATGCGGCCTTGCGGCCTTGCAGGGGCCTTCCGGCCAATTGCCTGGCCAGTCCATGGCGTGGCACGGCCTCCCACAACCGGGCGAGCTCAAGCCCGGCCGGATCCGCTCCAAATCCGGCCACCGGGTGCGCAAAACACATAGCCGTGGTTGGGTAGCTTCGGGGCGTCGAGGGAAAGGGGGCTGAGCGAGCGCATGTCCGACCTCCATGCACTGGAGTTGGCCTAGAGGCATGGCGGACCAACCGTGTGGGGGTGCCAAGTGGCTTCGCTCGTGTGGGGGACGGAAGCCATCCTGCGCTAGCGCTAGGTCTGATTGGACGGCCTTGTCGTCAGTGTGTGACCTCTGTGGCAACCGTCCACTCCCCACTAGCCTCTTCGTTAACATGTGGTCCCGTTCCCACATGTCAGTGAGACGACGGTGAGTCTTTTTGTACAATTTCTGAACGGAGTCTATGTAGGCCAGGGCGCCTCTTCGTGTATCATGGCAACCGTCCATCGACTCTTCACCTTTCCCTCTCGATTTGGAACTGCTGTCGCACGCTCTTCCTCCCTCCTCCATTTGCCTTCACCCTTCCTTCTGCCATTTTTCGATCATCTTCTCCATGGAGGAAACAGACTGGAAATGACCCCATTATTCTTGCCCCAATCTGAATGATGACGTGGTGGAGGAACTCATTGATCGGTGCGACGTCATCACCTCGGCAAGCATGGCAGGTTCGTTCAAGACCACTCTCGACTCAACTAATAACATCATTACAACGAACCCAAGGGTCCAGGAGCGGTTTGATCTCCCCTATCTTCTTCACAGTGACCCTGCTCACTGGCACGCGGACGATGGAGGCCTCGCCTTGTGCAAGTTGGTGCCGCTTGATAATGATATGTGTGATGTTAAGATGCCATCGCTTGAGGGGTAAGGCTTGCGCAGGCGCAAATGGAGATTGGGTTGTTTATATTGGGTCCAACTGCGAGTGGGAACTTGTGAATGTGTACACTTGTCACCGGGTTCCACTTCCAAAAATCTCAGACTGCCCAGAGGTTGAGCACACTGGTTATGACCGTACTTTTAACTACATTCATGGTGACTGTCGTCTACAGAAGATACCAATTTGTCAAGTTCCCGACCGCTCTTGGGATTTAATGGAATATGTAGTTGTTGCCATCTTCGACAAGCTTGTTGCCTTCCTTCATAGTTCGGCTGGATGGATATTGCTCAAAAATCAGTTTCTATACAAGGATGGGTACTATGAAATTTAGTTCTGCTCCATGGCGTGACCGATAGATAGAAATAACGATTTTCCCTAGAGTAATGAGAAGTTTGGTTCTCGCGCTGTTCATGCATGGAGTACGTACGAAAATTATGAAGTTGATGCGAAAGGTAAGATAATTACTAGTAGTACCATATACTACCACATGGATTTGACGGAAAGATAAAGATACATACGGATCCATCAACGACATCCTCATGCCCTAGTGCGCCGGGTCACCAACCGATGTGTGAGGAGCAGCGGCGTTGGCGGCGAGCTCAACGTGCTTCTGAACAATGCCGTCCAAGGTTGCCCTACGGGTCAAGAAGGCTAGCGACCTATCGTCCTCCTCTGGCATGTAGTAGTCCTTGTGGACGATTTGCACATAGACGTGGGTGATTATGTCGACGGTGTCTTGCTACGCCAGGCGCTGCGCGGAGAGCGCGACCTCGAGGTGGACATTCTCCAGCGCGACGGCAGGCAGTCGCAGGGCCACCAGTGCATCGAAGAGGTTGTCACCATAGAGGCCGTTGAGGGTGGCGGGCATCGCAGAGCCTGGGCGTGTGGGCTGGAGGCGTACGTCAAGGTTGTTCACGAGCTTCTTGACGACGGTGAACTTGTCGAGGAAGCCGACGAGGACCTTGTCGAACAAGGAGACAAAGCTGTCGTCCAAGCGGCCTCTCACCCTGGCGGCCTCAAGCATGACCTGGAGACGTTCCTCAGTGTCGGGCCGCAGGCTGGCGTCGTGGACCATTTGGCACAGCGGGCTGATGCTCGCGCTCATCGCCTCCATTCGTCTAGCTTCTAGTCAACTGATCTTGCGATTGGAGTGATCACTCTTGCCCTTGGTTAGGGTGCATAGGATTTTGTAGGTTGGACTGGCGGGGACACCGGGGAGCCTTTATATGAGAAGTGCAGACTACGTTGCATTCACGTGTGTGTTAGCCATCTACTGCTCGGCCCTCTACTGCACCTGCCTTTGGCTGTATGACAGGTGGGACAGCCACCTGTTGGGCCCACGTGTCATTCACCCAAACGCAGGTGCAGTAAGTCAATGAAGCTGCGTCCCCCTCCGTGCCGGTGCAGTATATTCATCTCACCGGACCTCTAGTTGGGGCCAAACGAGAGAACTTTGATGTTTACTGGTTTATTGGTCCCCTTTGCATTTTGCGCCAAGTTTTGACATTTGATTTAACTAATAAAATGTTAATGCATGTAACAAAAAATGTTGGCACGATACATTAACTCCATTCTCATTTCTTATTTCGTGACATATCAACCAATGAGAGATGTGGGTCGTGCATGCTTTGAATGACATGAGACTACCGAACATGACATGCAGTGGTTAGTTCATTGCATGTAATCGTATTAATTAGCAAAAAGACATTAATTTCTCTCGCTTTCCCCTTCGTCTTGGTCACGGTGCACAACCTAAGAGCATGGTTAATAGTATAGCCAGCTGCTGACTACTCCCTCCGTCTAGGTGTATAAGTCATCTTAGGTTGTGCACAGCGACCAAGGCGGAGGGGAAAACGAGAGAACTTAATGGTTTTGCTAATTAATAGCATTGCATGCAATGAACTAACCACTACATGTCATGTTTGGTAGTCTCAAGTAATTGAAAGCATGCACGACCCACATCTCTTATTGGTTGATGTGTCATGAAACAAGAAACGACAAGGGAGTTAATGTACTCTGCCTAAGTGTTTTGGGATTATTTGGTTTTTGTAAGGTGACTTACACACCTAGACGGAGGGAGTATATGATGTTGCCATGTCATATAGTGTAGAGCCATCACTTGTAGCCACTCATACAATAAGGTTAGCTATAAGGCTGGCTATAAGAGTACTACCTTTTCTCATCTTCTCTCTCTCTTTCTTCATATTTATTGTATATCGGCCTAGGAATCTGCATATAGCTAGGCTCTTGCATGAGAGCCCACTCCTCGTTTTAACTTGCTTTAAGATGACTTATACACCTAGATGGAGGGAGTAGTCTCAAGTCATTGGATGCATACGCACCCCACGTCTCGTATTGGGTGATTTCTTTTTTCGTGGCAAAAAACAGGGAACGAGGTGGGTAGTTAATGTACCGCGCCTAAAAGTTCTGGGATTACTATTTGGTTTTCGTAACGTGACTAATGCACCAGTACAAAGGGAGTACAATAGTAGTCTTTGATTACAATTTTTTGTTGGTAGCTTACAAAGCTGAGCACTCGGTGAGTACAATAGAAGTCTGATTGGTGAGACTTTAGATTTGAGCCATCTACTGGAAGGAATAAAACAATACACCACGTATTTATTTACAGAGGGAGTAGTACATTTTTTATGACATGCATTACTAGATATTGCTAGTCAAATACTAAATCCAGATGGACGTGGTAGTACTACAAATCCAGATAGTGGTGCTAGAACTAGTAGTAGTACTACCAATGTAGTAGTACTGTACTACCCGTTGGTCAAATTATTACGTGTTGCTCCTCACAGTGAAGTGACAAGACCCTGCGCCGGAGATGACACCTGAGTATAGGCGCCGTGTTCGGCATAGCATAGTCAGTCTCACCGTCTGCAGTCACTACCATCATGGCTATGGAGCTAGCCTGCTTACAACTAGCCGTGTTCGACATAGGCCCTATTTGGATACTCTAACTCAGTTAGAGGTTAGAGTTAGATTCTAACCATGAACTAACCCTGAATTAACTCTAGCCAAAGAGGTGTTTGGATGACATGGTTAGATGGAGCACGGATATGGCGAGGCGCCTTCACGGGCGGTGCGATAGGGAGGGAGGGAGAGGATGAGAAGCTTCGAGGAAGTGTGGAAGGATGTGCTGCAGGGAGAGCGAGAGAAAAAACTGTTTTTTAGTGGTCTCAAGAAGAACTAACCCAAATAAGCACCTCTTCGGTGGGTTAGATTTTTGGGATGGGTTAGATGCATCTAACCCAAACTAACCCTCCTGTTTGGATATTTTTGGGTTAGTTGAGTTCAAACTAACCCAAACTAACTCTAACCCATGGATCCAAATAGGGCCATAATTTCCCGTGCGTAGATGCCCGTGCATTGCACGAAACACCAAGATTGGGGGTGGACGGCGCCGGCAGCGGCCATCGCGCCAGATTTTACCATGGCCTTCTAGATGTGGTGGGGAGGAGATAAGGCTGATTGTGAGAGACAAGGAGTTGTTTGTAAATAGGGTACAAGTGCAGGCATCTTTTTGCAAAACTGGAGAAGTTTGGTTTCTATGCGTCAGATCTAGATCTGACGGCTATTGGTGAAAGATGGCAGGCACAACATCATCACCAACTCAGGACCTCTTTGATTTGTAGGATTTTGAAAACGCAGGAATACGACACGGCAATATTACAAGTTTCAAACTGATATTACAAATGTTAGGAGTAATGCTGCACCTACAAAGAGGGAGTTACTAGGACGTAAGAACTTTTGTAACTTTAGGTGGATGCAGCATTATCGCACAAACTAAAATCCACCGCCTTGGCAAGTCACAAATGGGCAAATAAATTTTCGAGTCTCTGGCCACTTGATGTTTCAAAAACAAATTCTGCTTCTGAGGAGACTTTTTCATTTAGGCTTAGACGCTTGCAGTGATCAGCATGCCATTCATTGTTGTGCCAGAGAACGCCAAACCTCATTACCTTGAGCACACTTGCCTCCAGAACAAAGAACCTGGCCAATTTAATCTCAGATGTGCTACCTTGGTAGTCGATCAAATCAATTTCTGTAAGATGGAGATCAAGGCATTCGATGAGATTGTTATAGTGCAGTACATTTTTCACTTTCGGGTCTTTTTTATATGCAAAAGAAGAGAACATATTAGAGCAGCTAGCTGTATAAGATTGTCGTGTGTCATCAAGAGGTACCAATATCATTAGCTCATACGATAGGGTTGGCTGGCTAGTGATATTCTCTCTCTCTCTCTCTCTCTCTCTCTCTCTCTCTCTTTCCTCTCATTGACCTAGGAGCACGCGACGAGCTTGGGCATTTGCCGCCTTCCACTATGTGGCTGATGCCATATTTCTCAAAAGTATGGCACATAATACGCATTGATGTCAAATCAAAAGATTTTGCCACTGCTCTCGCGATGTGAGAGAGTTGGCACCGCTGTGCACACAGACCCACATGAATAAACAAATCAATCAAACCAACTACACTAGCCTCTCACTCTCCCAAACAAGTGTTTTTATTGCCTCAGTCCTCTCTCTCTCCCACGCAAGTGTTTTTTCATTGCGTGAGTTAATTTGGCACCGGAGCAAAGTAGGTGATCCAGATTGGGGCACCAGGTGAGAAATGGAGGGGCATCGATGCCAAATGCATCACAAGTGAATTTGGCACGTGTTTTGGCCTACATAGTGGAGGGCCGTTATATCCCACTTTTGTACTACCTCGTATTTAGTGTAAAATTTTGACCATAGATTTACCTAAATAAATGCCGATGCATGTCACCAAAAATTATACCATTTGAAATTATGTTCAAATACGAATCCAATGATATAATTTTTAGTGACATGCATTAACATTTTGTCAGTTAAATCTATGGTCTAATTTTGATACTACAAAATAGGAAGAGTAAACTAGGATGGAGGTAGTACTTGCTCTTAGGGTAACCATAGAGTTACTAGTCTAAGTTACTTTCCACTATGACTAGCCTAGGCTACTATATTAGTACAACAAAAAAACGATGCAGGTGATCACGTGAGAAAAAAAATACTAAAAACATTTCTTTCGGTGTAGTGCGTAGATGCAGTTTTGAACACTACACTTGTCATCGTAATTTGGGAAAATTGCGAAAAAATTGAGCTACGTTGTGATTACCGTTTACTAATAGGAAAGAAGTTTCACCTCAATGAGTAGCTTCTCCGTGCACGAAAAGCATGTAAGGAATCCAACAACTTGATCCAGATTGGGGCTGATAGATTTTATTGCCAAGATCTTCACTGTGAGCATAGACTGGGTCAAGCTTGTGGGAATCATTTTCTGGAAGACGGTCGTAAATACATCAAGAAGAAATTTAAAAATGTGAATTTCAAGAAGACAGAGAAGAAGATGAGTGATGTACCTAGAGGATTATGGATCCAATAGAGTTCGAAGAATTTGGCAGAGGAGTACACCAACACTGTCAATTTTGGCGCATCAATGACCCTAATTTTTGTTGGACCTTCTAGATTAGATACAAGCAATCTCTCAAGGAAAGGCGCATTCTCGATGACCATAACGTGGAACAGCTGGAGTGATCTCTCCCCAATTGATGTCTTCTTGGGGGCCGGCAAGACACATAAATCCATCAGAGATTCGTCAAGGTGATGTGGAGGGTAATGAACCCGTGGATATGCTGAAGACGAAAGTACTCGAGCTTAGTACAGCTGCGGAGCAGGTGCTCCATAGCCTGCTTCGAGATGCGAATGTCGAAGAGGTCGAGTTGCTTGAGTTGAGGGAGAAGAAGGGCGGGCGCGACATTAATCTGGGGAAGATAGTAGAAGTTGAAGCTGGCACGGCACAACGTTGGCGTGAGGCGGAGCGCGGACGGCAGCAGAGAGCGACATTGAGGGAGTCCTGGATTAGGGGGTGTTCGGGTAGCCGGACTATACCTTCAGCCAGACTCCTGGACTATGAAGATACAAGATTGAAGACTTCGTCCTGTGTCCGGATGGGACTTTCCTTGGCGTGGGAGGCAAGCTTGGCGATGCGGATATTCAAGATCTCCTACCATTGTAACCGACTCTGTGTAACCCTAACCTTATCCGGTGTCTATATAAACTAGAGGGTTGTAGTCTGTAGGCAATCAACTCCATATACAACAATCATACCATAGGCTAGCTTCTAGGGTTTAGCCTCCTTGATCTCATGGTAGATCTACTCTTGTACTACCCATATCATCAATATTAATCAAGCAGGACGTAGGGTTTTACCTCCATCAAGAGGGCCCGAACCTGGGTAAAACATCGTGTTCCCTGCCTCCTGTTACCATCCGGCCAAGACGCACAGTTCGGGACCCCCTACCCGCGATCCGCCGGATTTGACACCGACATTGGTGGTTTCATTGAGAGTTCCTCTGTGTCGTCGCCTTTAGGCCCGATGGCTCCTTTGATCATCAACAACGATGCGGTCCAGGGTGAGACTTTTCTCCCCGGACAGATCTTCGTCTTCGGCGGCTTCGCTCTGCGGGCCAATTCGCTCGGCCACCTGGAGCAGATCGAAAGCTACGCCCCTGGCCATCAAGTCAGGTTTGAAAGCTTAAACTACCCGGCTGACATCCGCGGAGACTTGATCTTCGACGGGTTCGAGCCACGGCCAAGCGCGCCGCACTATCTCGAGGGGCATGATCTAGCTCTGCCTCCGGACAGTGTCCTGGAGGCCGCACACGCATCGGTTCCGACCCATAACTCGGAGCCTGTTGCGCCAATCGAGGATGAGCGGTTGGATGTCACCTTGGGGGCTTTGATCTCAAAGGCGATTGAGCCGAACGCTAGCCCCGCACTCTGCATGATCCGTGACTCCGAGGATCCGGACTCCTTTCCGAACTCCGAACCCCCCGCGCCCCTGCCGATCGAATCCGATTGGGCGTCGATAATAGAGTTCACCGCCGCAGACATCTTTCAGCACTCGCCTTGTGGCGATATCCTGAACTCTCTCAAGTCTCTCTCCTTATCAGGAGAGCCCTAGTCGAACTACGGTCAGCGAAGATGAAGAAATTCAAAGCCCACCCACCACCCACTTGGTAGCCACTGTCGACAATTTAAACGACGTGCTCAACTTCGACTCCGGAGACATCGACAGCATGGATGACGATGCAGGAGATACCGACGAACCAACGCCCATAGGGCATTGGACAGCCACCTCATCTCACGATGTGTACATGGTGGACACCCCTAAAGGAAGCGACAACGCCGAAAAGCAATCAAAGCGTCGGCGTAAACGCCGACCCAAGCCCCGCCTCGACAAAAACCCAGCCATAGAGCAGGACGAGCCGGTAGATGACGAGCAGGCCTTAGAGCAACCGTCCGAACAGGGCAACACGGATAGAGAAACCGAACATCCCTCCTCCGGCGAAAACGGCAATCCGGACGACCTCACGCCGAATAAACCTATGGAGCAGAAGAATCTCCACGAGAGGCTCGTTGCAACTGCACGCAGCCTAAAAAAGCAGAAGCGGAAGCTAAAAACAGCGGAAGATGCACTCCGGATTAGATGGAGCAAAGTAATCAATACCATAGATAAGTACGGCGACAGTCGCCGCACTAAAAGCTATCCGAAAAGAAAGCTACTGCCTGAATTCGACGAAGAGGCCCTAGAGCCCTCGCATTCGAAAAATGGAAAAGCCACACGGTCGGATAGACGACCCCATAAAGCGCTAAGCGGCGCCGCACCTAAATCGGCATGCAACCCACTTAAGGATTCGCATCATGGCCCAGTCAGGTCCATTTATGGGCCAAGAAAGCAAGCTCTCGTAAGCAACGCTACGAAGCCATCATCAGAATCCAGCACACCCAAATACAGGGGCGCCGCACACCCCCTATGTTTCACCGATGACGTCCTGGACTATGAATTCCCAGAGGGATTCAAACCCGTAAACGTAGAGGCATATGATGGAACAACAGACCCTGGAGTTTGGATCGAGGATTATATCCTCCACATACACATGGCTAGAGGAGATGATCTGCACGCCATAAAATATCTACCCCTTAAGCTTAAAGGGCCAGCTCGGCATTGGCTTAAAAGCCTTCCCGAAAACACAATTGGAAGCTGGGAAGAGCTCGAGGATGCTTTCCGAGCAAACTTTCAAGGGACCTATGTCCGCCCTCCGGATGCAGACGATCTTAGTCACATAACTCAACAACCCGGAGAATCAGCTCGGCAGCTCTGGAATAGATTCCTCACTAAAAAGAATCAGATAGTCGACTGTCCGGACGCCGAAGCCTTAGCAGCTTTCAGGCATAATGTCCGAGACGAATGGCTCGCCAGACACCTCGGCCAAGAAAAGCCAAGAACAATGGCCGCACTAACAAGCCTCTTGACCCGCTTTTGTGCAGGGGAGGACAGCTGGTTGGAAAGGTGCAGCCCCAGCGACCCAAGTACATCCGAAACTAGGGATGGAAACAGAAAACCGCGACGCAACAAGGACCGTCGCTAGACTAAGGACAAAAGTCCGAAGAGCACAACAGTCAATGCCGGATTCAAAGGCTCACGACAAAATCAGGAAAAATCGCCCCCCCCCCCCCAGGATAACAGGGACGATCCATCCAACCTAAATAAAATCCTGGACAGGATATGTCAGATACACAGTACTCCCGGGAAGCCTGCTAACCATACCCACAGAGACTGTTGGGTTTTTAAACAATCCGGCAGACTCAATGCCGAACACAAGGGGCTCGACACACCAAGCGAAGACGAGGATGAACCCCAAAAGCAGAGCACCAGGAAACAAAAGAACTTCCCACAAGAAGTAAAAACAGTGAACTCACTTCACATAACAAAACGTGCGGCGCCCGTAAAGGTACGCACCACACGGCCCATCCCCAAAGGGTCCTGCCACTGGTTGTAAAAACCGATCATCTTCGATCAGCTAGATTATTCTAGGAATATCAAGAATGTAGGCTGGACTGCCTTGATACTCAATCCAATAATTGGCGGACTCCAGTTTTCAAATGTCCTTATGGACGGCGGCAGTGGACTAAACCTGATATATCAGGATACAATCCAGCACATGGGGATAAACCCAGCAAGAATCCGCCACAGCAAAACCTCCTTTCAAGGGGTAATACCTGGTCCGGACACCCATTGTATGGGTTTTATCCAGCTCGAAGTCATATTCGGCTCTGCCGATAACCTCTGCCGCGAAAAGCTGACCTTCCATATCGTCTTGTTCTCAAGTCGCTATCAAGCACTACTGGGACGCGAAGCTTTCACTCGCTTTAACGCAATACCGCATTATGCATCTCTTACGCTTAAGATGCCCGGTCCACGAGGCATCATCTCTTTGAAGGGGAAGCACTAAAGTGTGCCCCCCAAGCGGAGGACTGTGCGGCCGCTTTGACAGCCCCACAGCAAAATGGCCTCACCGGCCAAAAAACTTCGAAATAGGTCATTCAAGACCATGAACGCGGATAGACGAGTTCGGTGCAAAATCATCATTGATGCAGGCCTAGAAGCCATATACCCCCGCACTAGGGGCTCCACGCATATACAATAAGAGACAATAAAGCTCAATCTTATATATCTTACTTTATACTTTGCTTATTTTAAACTTTTTTGGCACAACCCGTTTTCAACTCAGTTCCTCTCTTTTACAGATGAACGTCGTGCGGCGCCCGTCCAGGATACGGCACAACGGAGACACAGGCGAAGACGTGCAGTAGGGACCCGTCCTAAAGGATTCTTTTTAGATTAAGACCCTGCGTAAACCTTTTTTACTGTCTCTTGTTGCTACACATCCCCTGGTTTTTTCTTTCTGATATAACCAAGGAGGAGGCTGGCGTCTTGGCATGTGGCCATGTCAGAATTTTTGCGCATACCTGGACACTAGGGGCTTTTTTAATGAAGAGTTTTGTTTCGCCCGCACTCATAAAGACCGAACACCTTAGGGAGTGTTCGGCGTCGCGAGTTTTGGCATTATATGCATCAGCTCCGAATCATGTCTTTGGTCAAATGTTGGGTTGCCCGGCTCCTGAGTTCGGCTACCTTTTGTTCCGCTCTATCGGCTAAGGTAGCACCAGGAGAACTACTGCGATTGTGCCCCGGTTCGGCCGGGCGAGCACCTCAATAGAGAAAGCCGAAAATTGACTGTCATGATGTAGCGTGAGACTGGTCAGCCACTCGATGACCTATCGGAATCTATCGGATTGCTCCGCTTTAACGAAGGGCACTTCCCGGTCAGGCACATACGCGCCCCGAACTCGGACAAGCGCAGTTGCCACCAAGGGGCTACCTAAATAGTCTCACTGTCAAACTCCTATGGCTAAGTGAAAGTGTTAAAGAATTATAGTCCGGTTGCCTGGCCCGCTGCGCTATCACCTCCTTTGTAGGACCAAGATGTTGGGTTAAGTGTGAAAATGTGACTTCTGCGAGCACCCCCGCACTATGTGCGTGGGGGCTGAAGCCAACGACTGCCATCTTTCAGATTATATATATATATATATATATCTTAAAACGGCCGCACAGGAGGTGTTCCCAATACTTGGAGGCACAAGTATAAAAAAGGCCACTATAGTTTATCAAAATATTACTTTATAATTACATATGCTATCATAACATAGCATCTTTCGGGCACTGCGTCTCTATTACACGAGTGCCTTCAAGAACTTCCTGAAAATAGTGCTCGGAGGGTACTTGGCTTTTGTCCGAATCTCGGGACGCAACAACGGTGGTCTCCATCTCTGCCCAGTATGTCTTAACACGGGCAAGAGCCATCCTAGCGCCCTCTACGCATGCTGACCTCTTCATTGCATTTATACGCGGCACCGCATGAAGGAATTGCTGCACCAAGCTGAAATAACTCTTCGGCTCCGATCTCCCCGGCCACAGGTGACCCATGACGTACTTCATGGCGAGTCCAGACAACCTATTCAGTTCGGCCCATTGAGCCAAACGATCATCCGCTGCCAGTGGACACTCTGGATTGTGAAACTGCGACCAGAAAAGCTTTTCCACTTTGCGATCTTTCTGATCTCGAAAGTGTTCGGTCGCATCAGCAGCACTCGCTGCCAAGTCCAGATAGGTATCCTCCACACTCCACATCCGGTCCAACGGAGCAAACTTCGGATCACAAAATTTCCTTCGCAGCATAAAGGGCTTTCCAGCCGCAATCTGTTCGGCCTGATGCAGCTCCTCCTTCGCAGCTCTCATCGCAGAGCGCGCGTCCTTGGCATTGGCAACGGCCTTCTCTAAGTCCGTCTGTTTCGCCTGGTCTTCTTTTTCAAGAAGTCTGCAACGGTCTGTAGCGCTTTTTAACTTTTCGGCCATCTCGGCCATCTCTTCCTTGCTTCGGCAATGAGCAGCCTGTTCGGCTCTCAGCTCTTCAAGGGCTTTCCTGGTGGCCGCATCTCTTTCGCTGGCTTGTTCTTTAGCTCGGGCAAGTTCTGCCTAAGACTCTCCACGGCGGCCGCACCATCTGCGTCAAGCACACACATCGTAAGACACAGGCATAAAACTGTTCTTACCTGAAACCGCCCGAGGAATTACATACCTTGAGCCTCATCAAGCCGCTTATCGACAAGCATGATGTCGGCATCTGCCACGTCCAGTTGCCGCTTTAGTTCGGCAAAATCGTCAGTTCGGCTCGATTCCGGACACCCTGCCGCCTACATTCAAAGGCGACATCTTAGACCTGGGATTATGATCCTCCGTGTGCCGTCATTTCTTGATGACGCGCAAAGTCTCAGGGGCTACTATCTACACAGGGCGCATCTTACTCATGCGCAACAGACAAAAGTATACATTATCTAATGTACCTCGAAACCCGTCAATAAACTTTTGACGGCCTCATACAATCCACTCTCTACGGATGAAATCCTTTCAATCACCGTGCCCATCAATGCGCGGTGCTCCTCTGAGATAGAAGCTCGCCCCAGCAGAATCTTTAGCTCCTCCGGCCGAGCACCAGATGGTGTCGGGCTCGTCCCATGACCTCTTTCAAAGGCTGGACGCGGAGAACCTCGAAGGGCCGCATAGCCACCTTCCGTCCCTGCCGGATTTGGAGAAACCCTCCGCGACGACACCTCAGGGTCGCCCGCCTCGCTAGGCGGCACGACAGGGGGAGGCGTCCCGCTCTCCATCATCTCCGGAAGGAGATCCCCCGAAGACGAGCTCTGCTGAGAAGGGCCGAGGTCTGAGCTACAAGATAAAGCTTTGGTTAATCTTCTCAGATATAAATCAAGGACTTCCCTCATCCCTCAAAAGGAAAATCTTTTCTCCACTTACGGCTCGCTGGAGGGCTGATCCCCTTGAGGGCGTAGTCCGGACGAGGAACTCCCCGGTGTCGGACCCTCTGACGAGGATTTTCTCCCCCGTTTCGAGGCCATGGTTTCCGGGTCGTCAGAGGCGGCTCTCTTCTTCCCCTTAGGAGAGGAATTGTCGGTTCCACCCTTCGAAGCAGCCTCCTTCGAGGAGGCCATAGCTTCCTTGTCCTCCCCCTCCAAAGGCATTATCTCCAGCATCCTGACCAGCACAGGATCCGGCCTGGTTTCAGGAAGGGGAGCCTGACACCTGATCAGCTTTGCCTTCGCTATCCACTCCTGTTTAAAAGGACGGCTCTTTTAGGGGCAAGTTTATGACAATTATACGGATAGAAGGTCCGGGCACAAGGTTGCTTACTTGAGTATCCGGGCGATTGCAGCTTAGGCCTGCGTCCTCGGTTAAATCCGGACACATCTCTTGTGATCTGAAGAACAGTCTATACATCTCCGCGGGCGTTGCGCCCATAAAGTTCTGGAGAGCTCGCGGTCCCTCTGGATTAAACTCCCACAGGCGAAGGGGGCGAAGTTTGCCGGGTAATATTCGGCGAATCAGCATGACCTGTGTCACCTTGACCAAGCTGAGGTCTCCTTCCAAGGGATCCTTAATTCAGCCCTGTAACAGGGGCACGTCTTTGGACAAACCGCAATCTAACCCTCTGTTAACCCATGACGCTAGCCGTGGTGGGGGACCCGAGCGAAAGGCAGGAAGCGCCACCCACTTGGTGCTCCGGGAAGCGGTGATATAAAACCACTCTCGTTGCCACAAGCCTAGCTCCTCTTGAAAAGAGCCCTCGGGCCATGGAGCATCAGCATTTTTGCTTATAACAGCACCTCCGCACTCTGCGTGCCGTCCCTTGATCGTCTTCGGCTCCACTATGAAAGTCTTGAGCCATAATCTGAAGTGAGGGGTAACACAGAGGAACGCTTCGCATACAACGATAAACGAGGAGATATGGAGGATGGACTCCGGAGCTAAGTCGTGGAATTCCAACCCGTAATAAAACAGCAGTCCCGTCACAAAGGGGTCCATCGGGAAGCCTAACCCCCGAAGGAAGTGAGACACGAACACTACGCTCTCACCGGGCTGGGGACTGGGGATAGCCTGCCTTTGAGCAGGCAACCTATGCGAAATTTCAGTGGTCAAGAACTTAGCCTCTCTCAACTTTAGCACGTCCTCCTCCGTGACGGAGGAGGGCATCCATCGGCCTTGAAGGTCGGAACCAGACATTGTCAAAGGTCTGAGGCGCCCGGAATCTGGAGCCTAGGGTGTTGGAACTCGAGGCGACGGGCGAACTTGTTTTGGGATTGGAGAAAAGGAGTAAGGCCCTGGTCTCTTTATAAGAGGTCGAATACCAGGAGCCCTCCCCGTAACCGTTTGGGACTCGCCTTTAATCGAGAAAACATGCTAACGGGCACGGTTGGGTTACCCACGTCCGTATTGATGAGAATCCCGTAAAAGGGGGGCACATGATCTCTGCTTTGACAAGACGTGCCAAGGAAACCGCCTCGCAAAACACGCTGAGGTGGAAAAGTGAAAATGATTCGAGTGAAGGACTTGGCTGTAGTGTGATGACGCACTGCGGAATACGTCAGCAGATTTGATTTGTGTTAATATTATTCTCTCTATGGCAATATGTGGAAGCTTATTTTGCAGAGCCGGACACTACTCTTGGTGTTTACAATCTTCTATGAAGGACTTGGAGGAGGAACCCGCCTTGCAATGCTGAAGACAATTTGCGCGCCGGACTCGTCATCATTGAAGCCTAGTTCAGGGGCTACTGAGGGAGTCCTGGATTAGGGGGTGTTCGGGTAGCCGGACTATACCTTCAGCCGGACTCCTGGACTATGAAGATACAAGATTGAAGACTTCGTCCCGTGTCCGGATGGGACTTTCCTTGGCGTGGGAGGCAAGCTTGGCGATGCGGATATTCAAGATCTCCTACCATTGTAACCGACTCTGTGTAACCCTAACCCTATCCGCTGTCTATATAAACCGGAGGGTTGTAGTCCATAGGCAATCAACTCCATATACAACAATCATACCATAGGCTAGCTTCTAGGGTTTAGCCTCCTTGATCTCGTGGTAGATCTACTCTTGTACTACCCATATCATCAATATTAATCAAGCAGGACATAGGGTTTTACCTCCATCAAGAGAGCCTGAACCTGGGCAAAACATCGTGTTCCCGGCCTCCTGTTACCATCCGGCCTAGACGCACAGTTCGGGACCCCCTACCCGAGATCTGCCAGTTTTGACACCGACAGACATCATACAGCTTCAAAGCTGAGCTCCTTGAGCTGATCTAGGGCAGGGGATAAGAATCACTCGTCGAACTTGGCTTGGACCTTGCAGTTCGTACTGAACATGCGAATTTCAAAACGTCTGGCTGGCCCAGGGTGCGATGAAAGGATCTTGGAGACTGCGGCCATGCATTTGCAATCCCTGTCACAGAGGCGGCTATCGACGGTGAGGTTGAGGGGGACGCGGCGCCAGAGGGGGCGCCACCACCGGGAGAGCAGGGCGGTCCGCACGGAAGATTTGGTGGGGAGGAGGCTGATGATGACGAGAAGCATGTCGTCGGCGAGGCTGCTGATGAAGTGCAGGCTCGCCAGATTCGGTTTTGGCTCGAGCCGCCTCCGCTTGTTGGCTGCCTCGCCGTCCATCTCAACCGGCAGCGACGCCAGTGTACACGTGTGCTGGTGTGTGTTGTCTGCTGGCCTGTTGGGTGTGCGCGAGTGCGTCCTTCTGTGCATGCCGCCGCGCAGTGGTGAATTGTGCGTGAGTGCATCCTTCAGGTGGAAGAAGTGTGTCCTCAATGCGCCCTCAATTTACTAGTGTGCGGGGTGCTACCCCAAGTGGTTTCAACTTTGTTTACTTCACCGCATGTGAGATGGGCCTCTAGTTTACTTATTTTCACCCACTGCCACATGGGCCAGCACACGAAGATAGAGAACACGAGTTGACAAGGCAGCATGTGGACCGGTTGACAGGTCAACTGAACAATGTACGGAGCTATACGCTGACACAGTGACTGTATAATCTGTCGGTATAGAGAGTTCGAGTGAGAGGGGAGGCCCGTGAGAGATAGCAGAGAGAGAGAGAGAGAGCTACTCCCTCCGTTTGATAATGTAGTGCCAACATTTTTTTTAAGTCAAACTTTTGAAACTTTGACCAACTTTATAAAGAAATTACTTATATCTACAATACCAAAGATAAATGATAGTATGAAGTAAGTACATGTTGTGATGAATCTAATTATCGTCCCAGATGTAAATGTTTTTATCCACACATACCTTGTCTAACTTTTCTGAGGTTTGACTTTTCAAAACATCCATATGATTATGGACGTGAGAGAGTACCTAACTAGAGAGAGAGTGTGTGTGTGTGAAATAGAAAGAGTGACTGAAAAAAGTGTGTGTGCGTGTGTGAAAGAGACATGGACAACACACGATAAAAGTAGAGAAAAAGCGTGTGTGTCTTATGCAAACATATCACACATGCATCTTCGACAGCGGAAGCAAGGTGAGGAGATAGTGTGTGGTTGTTTTCAACCGAGAGAGAAAGACCCCTAGCACATGGACAAGAGGGGCCTGACAAACAAGGGAGAGAGGTCGAGAGTGACGTACGGAGAAAATGCAGACATGGGGAGGAGAGAGTGTATGTTTGTCATAGAGGATCCCCTGGAGACCATGATGGAACTACATGGGTGGGAGACCGAGTGACAAGGTGTGTGCGTGATAGAAGATACCCCAAGAGATATCGAGATAGACGTATGGATGGAAGCAGACAATACGTGTGTTCCTGATGGCCAGTGAGAGATAATCATACTTAGGGGGGAGTGCGTGCGCCTATGACGGAGTGAGGGATTATGGTCCTTAGGGGGGTGCGTGTCATATAGAGAGAGAACAAGGGCGGATAGTGTTTGATGGGTCTATGTAGTGCGAGCGAGACATGTGTATGTGTGAACTAGGGAGATATAAAGTTTGAGAGAGATAGAGGAGCCCCAATAAGGCTGAGTGGTGCGTCAGATAGCTGAGAGGGGGAAAGTGATATTCCATCCGCTAGATAATGCAGTGCATGCAAATTTTTTAGAAGTCGAACTTTGGAAACTTTGACCAGGTTTACACAGATGTTATTTATATCTACAATACCAAAGATACATCATACGAAACCACATCTCATGATGAATCTAATTGTATATGTTCGCTGTTCTAGATGTAAATGTTTTCTCCACGTACATGGTCAAACTTTGTGATGTTTGACTTCTCAATAAATCTATATGCTATGGACCGCGAAGAGAGTGCCTAAGTCGAGAGAGATCAAGTGCGTGTGGAGGAGAATGAGTGAGTGTGCAAAAAGAGTATGTGTGTGTGAAAGAGAAATGGACAACGAACAATAAATTAGAGAGAGTGTGTGTGTTTTCGTTTATTATGCAAACATATCACGCATGCATCTCCGAGATAGACAAGCGAGGTGAGGAGATGCACGAAGATAGCTAGTGCGTGATTGTTTGCAACGGAGGGAGACACCCCTATAGCACATGTCCAATAGAGGTCTAGCCAACAAGGAACAAAGGTCGAGAGGGACGCATGGAGAACATGGACGCATGGGGAGGGAGAGAGGGTGTGTTTGTGATAGAGAGATCCCCTCGATATCGTGAGGGGACGATATGGGTGGGAGATCAAGGGAGGTGCATGCGCGATAGAAAGATGCCCCGAGAGAAATCGAGATAGACCATGCACATGTTTGTGATGGAGACTAAGATTAGCTAGTCATTTACATATAGGGGGACTGTCTGTGCCTACAATTGAGTAAGAGACCATCATACTTTGCTAGGCATGAGATTGTGTGTGTGCGTGTGAGATGGAGAGAGAATGAGGGAGATAGATAGAGTTTTAGATGGGTCTATCGAGTGCGAGTGAGATATGCATGTGTATGTGTGACCCAGGGAGATGGAGAGTTTGAGAGAGAGAGAGAGAGAGGGAAGAGCTCCAAGACGACAGAGTGGTGCGTGAGAGAGTTACGGGCAACGAGCCAAGGAATTTGTGTGCATACGATGAGTGCACCCAAGATATTTAGCTTGGACTAGAGAATCATACATGGTATGGGAGAGAGACCTATAGATGGAGTATATATGCATGCGAATTAGAAAGACCCCCCCTCCACACACACACACAAAGAGAGAGAGATGGAGAGAGAGAGGGAGAGGGATCAACAAAGTCTGTTTGTTGGATGTGTGCGATTGAATTGAAGATTGTTGGCGAGAGAGAGAGAGCAGGATTCCGGGAGAGGGGGAGGTCGCGTTTTATGCATCAAAGACTGATATAAACCATGTTTCGATATAAACTTGCATTCAAATATTTAAATTGGAGAACATGTTGTCTGCAGTCCACACATGAATGGAGATATGCATATATCAAACAAGTTCATTAATTTGACTTTCAACATGTTCATGGAGTACTATAATACTGTACAACATGCTACTCAATTGAGGTGTTCAATTTTGGATTTAGTTCACTATTTTGACCTGGTGAACGAGCTATTTCATTGAATCAAGATATTTCATTTTGGGTTGGATTCCCGTTTTTCAGTGGGCCAACTATCTGTCATATAGTAAATCATTAGCAACGAGCATGTAAAAACACATTACTCCCGAGCATCATCTCTCCATCTAAAATAGAAGTGGCAAGCTAATATTTCAAAATTTGATTCGAATCGACTTGGTAAAGTATACGTGTATGCTCGTTCTCCGAAAATTTGAACGAACCGTTAAACACCCTCTGCTTGGTGGAATTCGCCCGAGTAAATAAATGGGAGATGCGGAATTACCGGCCTATGTGGGACACACATCAATTGGCCCGTCGTACATTGAGGGTAGGTTCGTAACTTCATCCAAGCGCTCCTTCTCCGCGGCTGAAATGATATGTGCCGAATAATTCATAAACCATGGTCGTCAAAACACTCTCTCCTCGCCCGAAATAGCTCGCACCCACTATTTCAAAACACGCTCTCCTCGCCCGAAATCGCTCGCACCCACTATATTTGAAAACACGCCCTCCTTGCCCGAAATCGCTCGCGCCCACTATATTTCAAAGCACGCCCTCCTCGCCCGAAATCGCTCGCGCCCACTATTTGGGAGAAGCAAAGTTACTCTACTATCCCCAACCCTCAGTACACAGACCCAAGCCGAGAAGCCTAAAGGCAGGGGTAGAACTGTAACTCCCCCCCACATTTCAGACAAATGCGTCCGTAAGACATGGTTCCCCCTCCCAATTCCCCATTCATACCTCGTGGGCGCCAATTCACCTTCTCAAGAGACGCGAAACCTCAGCCCCTCCTCCATGGCGCCCCCACCACACCAAATTCACAGCTGCCCTCCTCTCTAATCCCGGAGACGTTGTCCATTTGCCGTCATGCACTGGGTCGTGTGCCTCTTACTCTGTGCTGCCGGAGCTGCCTCGACGACGGCCGCGTGGACCGTATCGGAGTCGATTCACCCCCGTCGTTGTTCACGGCGCCGGAGCAGCTCCAACTTTGGAACCAACCAGAGCCCGGCGCTGCTTCCCCGTAGCCATCGATCATCGCGGCATCTCTGCTTCCCTACCGTCGGTAGCCACCGCAACCGCGCTAGCCTCACCGACTCGGCAGCTGGAGCTGCCTACTTCATCGGGCCACCAGATAGGTCGCACCCTCATCTCAAATCACTTTATTTAGGCGTCAGTTGTCTGAATTTTTATTATGGGGCAATCGATTCCCAATGGGAAGCAGTACCCTTCGAGTCGGCGGAGCTCCTAGGCTGCCGGTTGGCTGGTGTCTAACGTAAGGGTGCGGGGGCGCAAGTTAGCCGCGAAAGCAGCGCTTAGATGGCTCTCTTAGAGTTGCGTGGGTTGAAGGTACTGCCACCGCCGGATCTGGATGACGAGGAGTCTTTGTGGATTGGCCTGGGGGTGGCGCAACCACGACAGTGCAGTGGGGCGGGGAGCGAGGTTTTGGTTGGGGCCACGGACGGCGGAGGCAGGCTGCTCTGCCAGTGGTCGTTGGCTCTTCGGGGAAGATTCCGAACAGTGTAAGCCGGGAGGCACAAGACGGCCATCAAGCCATCTGGCGTAGATCGGTCAGTACCAAAATAAAATAAAATCGTGTGACCCCAATTTAGTCTTCAGTCAACAGATGTGTGACCACTCTCGTACCTTGCTGTTGATCTCTTAGGGTATTTCTTCAGATCAGAGAGATGTGTCGTTGTTAACATTATGCATTTGCTGCATCTTCAGCCACACTGTCTTCCGACTCACCGCAGCTGCTCCAACAAGGGAAGCATACACCAGAAGGGAGCTATAGTCCCCACTCAACAGTTCCCTGCATCGAATGCGCGTGCCCGACATGGACAGCCACAACAACTGCAGGGCCATCGACAAGTCAACAGATGATGCTCACTCCTATGGATGGCGGCCAGATAAGTTGTACCCTCATCTTACTTGTGTGCAACATTTATGGCTTTGTTATTCATCTAAGCATGGAAAATAGATTATCACATTTCACTGTATATTCATGCTGATCTCTTACGAGTCTTGTTCAGGAGTTAACGCCGTTCCATAGTTCAGCTAAGAGACTTGTTCTTTAGGTAACGCCATTCCATAGTTATCATCCATCAACCAATGCTATCCCACAAGATGGTGATTATAGTATTATACCACTTCTAGTATAACCTATGTTGTTCTTTAATACTTTTGTGTGCCATCTAGTTAATCTCGAGTACAAATGATACATATTCTGTGGCTTTCATCTGTGTTCTCCCTTTAGTTTTTGAGACCTATTGCTGCTAGTTAACCCTAGTCCTACTATTTATGTCGTCTCCTATAGGCACTCATTACATAAATCTAACAACTAGCTATCTTCCATGCATGGCAGATATAATTGCACACACTGATTTATCCACAAGAACCTCACGGAGCAATGTAACAGCCAACAAACTTGACGTTAGTGATACCCAATATGATGGAACATGTAAAGGCAGTTCTTCACAAGACTTGCAGAAAGATGATGAATCCTATTCACCCCATAAGGTTCTTGCTCTAACTTGGCCCTTGATATGGGTAGAACATGCATATAATGTCCTGGAGTGCATCTACTTTGTTGCAATGTCTTGTGCCTCGCCTACTGATCATGCATGTAAATATGGCATGCCTTCCTATTTTTTAGTACCTATTCCATTAATGATAGCATGTTTTCAAATTCAAGTACTATCATTCTACTCTATCGCAATGCCATCTGCTTAGTTTGGACATCATGCTTCTTAATATCTTATGCATTGTTATTCATCAGTATGTACGTCATCTGTCTACCATACCATGTTTTTTTACATTGAAGTGTTGTTCTAGTCTCTTGCAATGCCATCTTAGTTTCCCAATCATACACGCATATGTTGCCTTAGTGTTTTTCTGTAATGTATTCCACTAGCATATAGTTTTATAGTCAAGTAGTGTTTTTTACACCTGTTGTCCTGTCATATCCCTAGCTCTTACATCATAGTCCCTCTGTCCGGATTACATGTCACAGAAATGGATAAAACTGGATGTATCTAGAACTGAAATACACCTAGACCCATCCATTTATTTCCAGATGGAGGGAATACATGTCAATATGGCATGCCTTTCTATTCTTCAATACCTATTCCATCTCTGCTGTAGCATGTTTTATAATTGAAGCACCATTCTTCTATATAAGGCATGCAAGGGGAAGACGGCTATGTTAGAATCTAAAGGGTTACAAACCAGGTCTTTGCAAAAGATCCAAATGCCAGGAGATAATAAACCAATTCCAGTTTTCATAGATACTGCTCCAGCACAGAGTAACCCAACTCCCACTGATAATAAGCAGATTCCAGTGGCCAAAGAACTAGTCCGCTCCAGTCCAGCAAAAATATGTCAACTCCATTCTAAGAAGCGTGTGCGTATCCTTGCATCATGAATTTTTTTAGCATTCTGATCATATTTTCTACATGTTTCTTACCCATCTCTCTTTTAGAAAATAAGCTTAAAGGATATAAGACTTTCTGTACTGGGATAGTATTCGAGGAAAGTATCACTATATTTTTACATCAGCATGTATTTTGTTAATCGGTGTGAATCCAACCTTTATCTGATCTAAATTCAGTTGTAGCAAAATGTTAAAGGCGAGAATGTTGATTTTTGTAAGGAAAACTGCCTGGTAGTTTTGCATACTGAGCTGCATGAGTGTACTATCTCATATCATGCACATTACTGAATTGTAATGCTTCTCTGGTTGCCCATTCATTCATTGTGTCAATGTTGCTTTCGTATTACCTTACCAGGCTGATGATAGATGTGCCAAATTGTGTTAATTTGGTGTAGGCTGGTGTGGTCTGGTTGCCCAAACATTCATTGTGTCAATGTTTCTTTCCTATTATCTGACCTGGCCAATGATAGCAATGCTAGTGTGTTAATTTGGTGCAGGCTGCTGAAGATAAGAAGACAAACTCTGAAAACAGCAAGGCAACCCCATTGTTTCTTTTCAACAAATCTAGGCCGGGTAATATGGCAATAACTCTTGATTAATCTGTTTGGTTCCCCTCCTAATTTATGTTACGATGCAGTTGGTCGAGACACTCTCCACTATCAATAATACAAGCCTGCCAAAATCGCCATATGAATCTGTTCAGTTTCCTCTATCTCGAATGTAACGGAAAAAATCTATGTTTGTGAACCAATTAATGGCCGACGTAATGATGGAAATGGTGGAGGAATCAGAGGTGCACATTCGTGCGCAACAACAACTAATCAATGTTTTCAGAGACAATGTAGCAAAGCAGCAAGAACTTGCGCACATGCTTATGGGCGTCATCCGCGCTGAGGTTGCAGATTGTGATGTTGTAGATCGTTAGGTTCTGTTCATTTATTTGCACTGGCATCAATCTTTGATTGCCCAGTGGATGTAATTTCCTGTAATATATGCTGGATGTGCAACGTTTTTCCCTGTATGCCATACCTTTGCTTGATCGGTTTTGGTCCTGTGCATAATTGCTCGTCATAATGGGCTCAAATTATCTAATTGGGCCCCAAGAAATGTACGAACTTTAGTGGGCCCATTAAGTTAATGAGCCCATTAAGTTACTGGTCCCATTAAGTTAATGGGTCGTTACCAGGACGAAAGTTAATGGTCGGCCTCTTACCTCCCGGGTCGTTAACAGGCTGACATCAAAGCGGGCAATAGGCGGGCCCATTTGATTTCACGGGCCGTTAACAGGCCGATGCTAGGTCAGGCTACATATGGCCCAACTATACTGTGGGTCTTTAGCAGGCCGAAAGTGACAGCAGGCTCATACTGGACCATGAAGAGCATGGGCCACGAAGAGGCCGAAAGTCAGGTCATACTGTAAATGGCCCAATTGTGTTGTGGGCCTTTAGCAGGCCGAAAGAGAAACCGGGCTGGTATTGGACCATGAAGAGCATGGGCCGTTAAAAGGCCAAAATTCTGGTTCTACTGCTAATGGACCAACTCACTTATGGGCCGTCACCAGGCTGAAAGACACATCGGGCCGGAAATTGGCCCAACACTTAAATGGGTCGCTAAAAGGCCGAAAGATGTACATCTTGAAAATTGGCCCATCCCTTGAATGGGCCGTTAACAGGCCGAAACCACATCGGGCCGATATTAAGCCCAAATATATAGCGGGCTATTAACGGGATCAAACTGACGATGGGCCGCAATGGTGTCAAATCGTTAACGGGTCATTGACTGGTCGAATTCGCACATCTCGTATGGGCTGTGGGATTAAATCGATCTGACACAAGTAGGCCTTATATGGGTCGGCCTGCTAATTCTTACTGGGCCAACCTTTTTCACCAGAATGGCCACTGTTGGGTCATGCCACGTGTCGATCTATCATAGGCGCCTCCTGTCCAATGAGTGGATGACATCTGTCCCAAGGGTGAGTCGACACGTGGTTCCTCCGGCCAATGAGAATTTTACACGTGGAAAATCCCCATTGGTCTGGGATGTTAACGGTTTATCGGATCCAAAACCGGACCCAATAGCTTAACGGCGACTCGTTACGGTCGATGCCACGTGTCGGTCACCCTTGACGAAAGCACTTCTATGACGCGTGATTTATCGTCATGGAAGTGGACACTTCCATGATGATAATTTTGGTAATGTCATGGAACACTTCTACGACAGCACAAGTATGACTATCTTGATTCTGTCATAAATTTTTCATGGATGTACATGCATGACATAAAACGTGACCCACTGTGACAAACACGTGTCATCACGGAAGTGTAGTTTTTTGTAGTGTATGAACACTGGAGTTGGTTTACTATCTCCTGGCGTTTGGATCTTTTGCAAAGACCTTGTTTGTAACCCTTCAGATTCTAACATAGCCTTCTTCCCCTTGCATGCCTTATATAGAAGAATGGTGCTTAAGTTATAAAATATGCAATGGTAGAGAGATGGAATAGGCACTGAAGAATAGAAAGACATGACATATTAACATGTATTCCCTCCATCCAAAAATAAATGGATGTGTCTATGCGTGCTTCAGTTCTAGACACATCTATTTTTATCCATTTCTACGACATGCAATCCGGACAAAGGGAGTATGATGTAAAAGCTACGGATACGACAGGACAACAGAGTAAAAAAACACTAGTTAAATGTAAAATTGTATGATAGCAGAAGACATACAGAAAAACACGAAGGAAACATATGCATGTATGATTGGGAAACTAAGATGGCATTGCAACAAACCACTAGAACAAAACATGGTATGGTAGACAGATGGAGTACATACTAATGAATAACAATGCATAAGATATTTAGAAGCATGATGTCCAAACTAATCAGATGGCATTGCGACAGAGTAGAATGACAATATTTGAATTTTAAAACATGTTATCATGAATGGAATAGGTACTGAAAAACAGGAAGGCATGACATATTTACATGCATGATCCGCAAGCTAAGCACATGGCATTGCAATAGAGTAGATGCACTCCAGGACATTATATGCATGTTGTACCCATATCACGGGCCAAGTTAGAGCAAGGACCTTGTGGGCTGAATAGGATTCATCATCTTTCTGCAAGTCTTCTTAAGAACTGCCTTTACATGTTCCATCATATTGGGTACCATTGACGTCAAGTTTGTTGGCTGTTACATTGCTCTGTGAGGTTCTTGTGGAGACGACATGCATGTAAGACAACTAGTGGTTAGATTAATGTAATGAGTGCCTGTAGGATACGACATAAATAGTACGACTGGTCTTAACTAGTAGCAATAGGTCTCAAAAACTAAAGGGAGAACACAAATGAAAGCTATGAAATATCTATCATTTGTACTCTTGATTAACTAGATGACACAAAAAAGTATTAAAGAACAACATAGGTAATACTAGAAGTGGTATAATCACCATCCTGTGGGATAACATTGGCTGATGGATGATAACTATGGAACAGCGCTATCTAAAGAACAAGTCTCTTATCTGAACTATGGAATAACGTTAACTCCTGAACAAGACTCTTAAGAGATCATCATGAATATACAGTGAAATGTGATAATCTATTTTCCATACTTAGATGAATAACAAAGCCATAAATGTTGCACACAAGTAAGATGAGAGTACAACCTATCTGGCCGCCATCCATAGGAGTGAGCATCATGTGCTGACTAGTCGATGGCCCTGTAGTTGTTGTGGTTGTCCATGTCGGTCACACACATTTGATGCAGGGAACTGTTGAGTGGGGACTATAGCTCCCTTCTGGTGTATGCCCTCGTTGGAGAAGCTGTGGTGAGAAGGAAGACGGTGTGGCTGAATGTAGCGACCATACCTCAAACAGTCTGATCTCTGTGCATCAGTGTCATCCCTGGATCGGTAATGCTGACATGCACAGTACTTGAGGATTTATAACAGAGTAGCAATCACACACTTATTACATCGAATGTCTCAAAAGAGAACATAAAACAATAAATATGGCTTAAGGCCATCTAAAATCAATAACAGTGGAAGGCTTGGAAGATAATGTGAGTCCATCAACTCCAACGGCATCACTGAGTGAAAGACAACGACCTATGGCTCCTTACTCGTCGTCTGAAAAGTCTACAACATGAACGTTGCAGCCTGAAATTGGTCAGCACATGGAATATGCTAGCAAAATAACACAAGAGAACAGTGAACAAAATAATTGCTATCACTACATGCATATTTGGCTGGTGGAGGCTGTATGGTTAAATAGTTTTGCGAAAAGCCAATTTTTCCCTACAACAAAGGAATAAATTTTATTTAACTATCATGGTAGTTGTTAAACATTGAGAAGGTTCCTCCAACTCAATCTTGATTAAACATCATCATTAAACCCAATCAATTTAAATTAAGAGTGATGAGATCAATCATGATAATCCAACAACCAGATACTCAAGATGTCCATAACCGGGGACACGGCTAAGCATGATTAGTTTATACACTTTGCAGAGGTTTGCGCACTTTTCCCCACAAGACTCGAATACATCCATGGTCGGAGATTCGAGACACAGTCTTTCTGAAGCATTAACTCTCTACTCTGGGTAGACTATACCACCTACAACCCACTACATCTTCTAGTGTACCTCTTCAAGAGCTTCACGCAACTTACTCAACTATGCTAGGGCCCATAATAGCTTGTGGCTGCAGACGGAAGTTTCTAGCATGAATAATCTTATGATCCCTTTGAGCCTGGGTGGCGGGCCGTAGGATTATCACACGGGTCCTCCGGGATATCCTAAGACAACACTGGGTACTCCAGGTGTCCACAAGCAATCCACCTAGATGTGTATTTAAGTTTCCACCTTAAGTTGAACCATCAGTTAACAAACTCACATCTGTCATGAATACACTCAAACCCAATCCACGTCTACGAGCATAGCATAGCAATATAGGCAACGTAGAAATAACTCCCGAGGGTTTGATACTAAAACAGGTGCATAGGTACTACCTCAACTACTTCCCAAAACTCACAATTTAATCAGATCCTAATCATGCAAGTGTTTGAGGATTGATCTAATGCAATAAAACTGGGTAGTAAAGAGGTATGATCAAAGTGTTACTTGCCTTGCAGATGATCCGCAAAACCTAGAGACTTGTAGTAGCACGCTTCGCACTCCGGGTACTCTATCGCTAACAAACAAGCATACAATAAGCACTCAACTAGAAGCACGGGTGTCGGTGTCAAAACCGGCAGATCTCGGGTAGGGGGTCCCAAACTGTGCGTCTAGGCCGGATGGTAACAGGAGGCAAGGGACACGAAGTTTTACCCAGGTTCGGGCCCTCTTGATGGAGGTAAAACCCTACGTCCTGCTTGATTAATATTGATGATATGGGTAGTACAAGAGTAGATCTACCACGAGATCGGAGAGGCTAAACCCTAGAAGCTAGCCTATGGTATGATTGTTGTGTATGTTGTATCGACTAGCCTGGCCCTGGTTTATATAATGCACCAGAGGCCTAGGTTAACAATAGTCCTAGCCGAATACGCCGGTGGGGAGAAGTCCTTGTCTTGATCGCCAAGTCTTTGTGGAATCTTCCTTGTATGCGGCAGCTGTCCGAACTGGCCCATGAGTATACGGCCATGGGGGGCCTCGGCCCAATCTAGTAGATCGGGAGACGACGTGGTGAGTACCCCCTAGTCCAGGACACCATGAGTAGCCCCCTGAACCGGTCTTCAAGTTAGGGACGCTCCTCGATTCTTCCGAACTGTTCTTCATCTTCGGTCGTCGGTCTTGAAAACTGGTTCAACAAATCTTCTTTATCTTCGATCTTGAGGATTGCCAAAATGCATTCGACGAGTTTACACGTCGGGTATCCGAGGAGCCCCTTTATGTTTCCGGCCTTTACCAATGCCTTGTTATTTTTATGCCACACCTCGGGTTTGAAGTTGTTCCCGGGCGGCAGCGTCCTCTTGCGTCCGAGCTCGAACGCCGGACTGTATTCGATGTATCTTTTGCAACCGAGCACCAACACCGGACCGCTTCCCAGCTCTAACACCGGAATGTATCCGAGCTCCAACGCCGGACTATGTATCCGAGCTCCAATGCCGGACTGTATATCCGAGCTCCAACGCTGGACTGTATCCGAGCTCCAACGCCGGACTATATCCGAGGTGTCATAAATCACCTTGGTTCAAAGAAGTTTGAAGGAGTTTAGCCGAGCTTAATGCTGGAAATGCCCTCTATGGAGCCAGCCACTAGCGCTCGAGCTTTATGCCGGGATGCTTCCGAGGTGGTGCACCACCCCGAATGTGGGCCGATTTTTGTGAATATTTTTTATTGGTGCAATTTATTCTCTACCGAGATATATAGCCAGTAGCCCTCAAGGTGTGTATCGGTCTAAAACCCGAGATGCACCTGAAGGATGACGTAAGACCGCTGATCCCAGTAGCCGCTGAGACTCAGGTTGATTTGCAAAATCAGCCTGACGATCAAGTCCAAGCTCGGCAGAATACTTCGGGACACTAAAAGCGGCGTGCTCAGTCCTCGAGACTCAGGTTGGGTGCGGCCGACCAACCTGAGGATCAAAATCTCCTCGGAAACTATATTGCACATAAATTTTTTTGCATTGGACAAGCAATGCAGTAGCCCCCGAGACACTGGTCGGGTGGTAACACCAGATCAGGGGATCAATGTGCCCCTTTAATATTTGTAAATAATAAGCCCGAAGCCCAGTAGCCCCCAAGCCTTAATGCGGGCACAGGTGGCCGAATTAAGGATCAATATCCATAGTAAAATCACAAATTATGTGTGATGACTCTATGTATCCAAGTACTTTACATCATTAATGCTCAGATCCGCATTGTACAAAACTTTGTTGACCGACCATCGGCTTCCACCTCCTCGGCCAGTAGCCGAGGAGTGTTTGTCCTACTTTATAAAGCCTTTGTGAGGGCAAAGATTTACAACAAACAAGGCAATCTAGCCATACGGTTTTATAAACAAAGGTACGCAGAGAGTTATATTACTGTTTAACAGAAGAAATGTCTTCCAAAGAAAATAGTCCCGCTATCGGTTCCTTTCTTTGGGTTGTCATGCTAAGCATGATCATTAAACCTCAGCGCTAATGTAAGAGCAAAATATTGAGGATTTAGTTTGGGAGGCCAGTTAATAGCCCCCGGTAGTGTTCGGCGACAGTCGGGGTCAAGCCGTAAACACTTCGGCCAATGTTATGAACGGCCCATCATTTAACATAGTCATCGGATCGCTGACCAGTTTACGCTTATTGTGAAAGTCAGTTTTCGGCTTTCTCCACTGAGGTGCTTAACCATGTGAGCTGGAAGCACAATCGCAGTGGTTCTCCCTTTGCACGCCTAGCCGAACAAAATGGAACGTAGGAAGCAAGTGCAGGAGCCGGGCAACCCAACTATTGACCGAAGACACAATTCGAAACCGATGCATATATAGCAATATCTGAGAATGTTTTTGCCGAATCCCTAAAGGTGTCCAGTGTTGCACTGCGAGACTAATGCTGGAAAAGCACAAATAGTTTAAAAGTGCAAAAAAGCTTGGAAAACCAAGAAACGTCAGTAAAAACATGACGTCCGAACAATATCAAGTGTTCGGTGCCAATCCGAAAGTTGGTCTTAGAAAAAAGAAGTGCTTCTGTCGTGCTTTAACATGATACATCCTATCTCAAGACTTCGAGCGGGTCAGCCTACGGCTTCAACCTCCTATCCCGAGGGCGGAGTACTTCTCATCAGGCCAGTTTAGCAAACTAAACTCTAGCGGCTTTGAGAGAGAAATTAGGCTCTCCGGCTTTTGATGTCGAAAAAAGGAGTGATAAATAATAATAATAAAACTTTGCAACGACTAAGAAGAAGAACACTTATTATAAAACAGCTCAAATAAACTTAAGAGCCCCCAAGTGACTTGGGTAGAAGAATGATTGCATGTACCGAAGTACTTATATCATATCTATGTTCAACCGAACTTTAAACGCGTCTTAACCGACCGTCAGCTTCTCCCTCTTCGGTCAAGGACCAAAAAGTGTTATGTACTCCATCGGTCGAGAATATCGATGGTGTTTCCAATAACCAGGCAATCAGGCCATAAGGCTGTAACAGACAAAGCGCGCTCAGGGAACTTATGCTATATTACCGTGAAGTGTAAGAAGCATCTTCGAAGAAAATAGTACCCCCATCGATACCTTTCTTCGGTGCTCATTGTTATTATGAGACTTGTGCAATAGATTTTTGTACTCATGAGTTCCGTTGTGTGCCAACCATCATTGAAAACTATAAGAGCACTAGCTTTCGGCTTCACCTAGTCTGAGGTCCGGCTCAGGCGACCCGATCGTGACAATCGCAGTGGTGCTTCCTTTACTCCCTAGCCGAACAATCAGGAACATAGGGGTAAACACAGGAGCGAGGCAACCCAACTTGCAAATCGCTTAAGTCAATATGGTGCATATTGTGGCGTAATACACGAACAAGGAACGAAGCCGTACAAGTATAATCATATGCAAGTGGAAAAGCTTCATGAAGGAAGCCCCCAAATGAATTGGGTATTTTAATTTATGCGTCACAAACAAAGTTTGGACAAGGAAATTTTTTACAAGCAACTTTTTTCCAAAAAAGTATAATGCTTGGTCGAACCGAACACAAGTTAGAAATTAAAGCTTTGAGCATGAAAGCGACTTAGTTGGTTAATGTGTTCGGTATTGATGATGCGGTCCGAGTTTGATGCGGGGCAAGGTTCCATCCCCCAAGCTGGTCCCGAGGTGGCGGAGCGGAGAGCTCGACACGCCGAAGTGGTGACATAGCACGGTCAATGTAGACCGGCAGAGTGACGCCGAAGTCCCCGGATCATTTTCCTGTGCACAAAAAATAGTGCAAACCGGAGAGAATAGTAATAATGATAATTAAAAAAATGTTGCATAATAAATAATTTATGCAAAGTGAGGAATAGAAGAAATATGGCCTGACGCCAAAGTCAATGTCGATGCAGGGCGTCGGCGTGATGTAGTAAAGGCATGGCATAGCCTGAATTCACAGGTCAGTCCGAGCTCCGGATGCGGCGTTCGCCGGACTATGTACGAAAACTGATCGAACCACCACGCGGCCGTCGTTAATGCGGTCACCATTTGATAGACCTGTGTACATATCATGGACAAACCAGAGTAATAATTCCTTGGAAAAAATGAACCCAAACAAGCAAAAAATACTGGGATTAATAGCACCTGGTTTATTTGTTGTAGCAATCTGAAGGAAGGTGATTCCTGAAATTGGGACTCGCTCCGCACACCCATTGCCTGATGGGCGATAAAACGACGGCATGGCAATGCTGGTAAAGGTTGACTCCCCGAGGCAAAGCCCTCGGCCCAGCTAACGTGACGGAGCTGGTCGGCTAGTGATGCCGAAGTGTCCGGAGTAGGTTGATGAAGAGCTGGTGAAGCCCCCGGTCCAGCTGAGATGTCGAAGCCTCGACGTCAGCCGATGAGTCGAAGTAGGTCGGCGTGATGGACACCAGCTTGAAGAAGCAATAGTGCGGCCCTGTCGATGCAGGTCATGACGTGGTCGATGCCGGCTTGATGAAGCGACCGTGCGGCGATGCCGGTATGCCCGCTCCGTGTAATCCGTGGGGCGGCAATGTTGATGATGATTTATCCTTCGCGATGCCGGACTCTTGTTCGGCTTGCTGAGATGATGATCCGAAGAAGTTGAGCTCGGCTAAAGTGACGACGTGTCTAGCGCAGGTCGGCAGCCGTGGAGTAATATTGCCGGACTGGTTTGACACCGGCATGATGTTGAAGATCATGTTCAAAAGATCTTAACGTTAGTGGGATGTGTTCGGGAACAAAACACAATACCCCATACAAAACTTCCTTCAAAAGGGATGTCCGAAATCCCGTTCATAAAAAAGATGAACTCAGGTCGGATTCGTTTTCGTGCAGAAAACAGATCCAAAAAGTGATGCACTAATCGGAAGGTTCCCGGAGTTTGGACGGTCGGATCGAGCTGAAATTTTGAGAGGTGGTAGATATAGGAATTCCGCAGCCGATCAACGGTTGGATCTTCCAAAGGACGTCCGAGATAGAAGCTGGACACCACGCCCTAAACTCATCCAAATTCCCAACCAGATTTGACAGTGCTCTGGTATATCGTGGATTGCCAGAGATTCCTCCATCGGAACTCGAGGAAATTTTCCAGGGTTGTTATAGACTCAATTCTGCACAATTCCGCCAAAGCGATCGTCGAAGCGATACTCAAGGAGGTGGTGGCGGCAGATACGAGTTCGCTGTCCAAAAAATAGCATGGTCGCTTGAGGGCAATGTTGACGTTGAGCCCCCAAGCTCCATAGATGATTCCTCCGTGATCTTGATAGAGATCGGAGTTGATGTTTGATGAAGGCCCTCGTCCGAACATGGTGATCCAAACACGGGGCGCAATTCTTGGTCGAACCAAGGTGACCAGTCGAACTGGTGACGAAGACGCCGAAGTTGCAGTTGATCTGCAGGCGACCATCGATCCTTTTGTCGATCACACAGCGGAACTCTCAATGAAAGCACCAATGTCGGTGTCAAAACCGGCGAATCTCGGGTAGGGGGTCCCGAACTGTGCGTCTAGGCCGGATGGTAATAGGAGGCAAGGGACACGAAGTTTTACCCAGGTTCGGGCCCTCTTGATGGAGGTAAAACCCTACGTGCTGCTTGATTAATATTGATGATATGGGTAGTACAAGAGTAGATCTACCACGAGATCGGAGAGGCTAAACCCTAGAAGCTAGCCTATGGTATGATTGTTGTGTATGTTGTATTGACTAGCCTTGCCCTGGTTTATATAATGCACCAGAGGCCTAGGTTAACAAGAGTCCTAGCCGAATACGCCGGTGGGGAGAAGTCCTTGTCTTGATCGCCAAATCTTTGTGGAATCTTCCTTGTATGCGGCAGCTGTCCGAACTGGCCCATGAGTATACGGCCATGGGGGGCCTCGGCCCAATCTAGTAGATCAGGAGACTACGTGGTGAGTACCCCCTAGTCCAGGACATCGTCAACGGGTAGAACTCAAATAAGAAGATCTAACCATAAAGTTCAACTTAAGAACTTCGGTTTGCAAAAAGAATCAAATCGAGCGAAGCAACGAAACACAAACTGTGAAAGAAATAAGATCCGATTACTAATCTGAACTAAAGTCAATTTTTACTGTTTCAAAATCTTGTTCAAATTGGTTAAAAAGAAAGAGGGCTTCGAGATGAAGATCTTGGCGCTTGAATTGCCTGATTTCAACTAACGAGCGAAAAGATAAACTAAAACGAAAATCGGATCAAAAATCGCGATTGAAAATAATCGCAAAGAAAAATCCGAGAAAAAGAAAAACTAACGGACAGGCTAACGAATGAACGTTCGCTGTCTGTGACAAACGAGCGAAAACCGTTCGTTAAAACAAACATACGGACGAACGTCCGCTATTTAACCGAACTGAAAAAGCCGATCTAAACCGAATAAAAATAAAAAACCGAAACTAGGGTTTTTGAAATAAAACCGAACGGTTTAAAAAAACAGCGGCTACCTCGAAATCCGGCGGGTCGGCGAGGCGGCGGCGGCGCTGCTCCGGTGGGTCGACGAGGCGGCAGCGGCGGGCGCTGGCGGCGGCGGCGGTGTTGGCGGTGGCGGCGGTAGCGGGGCTAGGGTTTGGGGCGACTTCGGCTGGGTCGGCTCGGCTCCTCGGGCTTTAAAGGCCGGCCGGGCGGAGTCCCGGTCGGTTACGGCCCAGAGTCGATTTCCTTTTTAAAAAAAATATTCCGACGTGCAGAAAAAGAAAGAAAAGAAATACTAAACGGACTCCAAAAATTCTAAAATAAATTTTCTCCGTCCTCTAAAAATATGCCGGACAAGGTGAACATTTATTTGGGCCTCTAATGCAATTTTGAAAAACGCATATTTTTCCTAATTCAAATAAAATAGCAATAAAAACTCCGACTAAAATCTTATTTGATTTTAATATTAAATCTCCAATATTTCTTTATTTTGGGAAAGTCATTTTATCATTTCTCTTTTATTTTTATAAAAGATATATTTGAAGAGAAAAATAATTAAAATCAAACGACCCTCTTTTCAAAATTTGAGAAAACTCAAATATGAAAATAACAAAATCCCCAACTCTCTCTGTGGGTCCTTGAGTTGCGTAGAATTTCTAGGATCAAACCAAAATGCATTAAAATATGATATGCAATGATGATCTAATGCATAACATTCCAAATTAGAAATTTGGGATGTTACACTGAAGATGCAGAAAACACATAATGTTAAGAACGACACATATCTCTGATTTGAAAAAATACCTGATGCGGCTTGAAGCTACGTCGGTATTTCCCCAAAGAAGAAGGGATGATGCAGCACAACAGCGGTAGGTATTTCCCTCAGTTATGAGACCAAGGTTATCGAACCAGTAGGAGAACCAAACAATACAACGTAAACAACCCCTGCACACAAATAATAAATACTCGCAACCCGACGTGTAAAAGGGGTTGTCAATCCCTTTCGGGTAGCGGTGCCCCAAGATAGGCAAACGGACGTGAAATAAATTGTAGTAGATTGATAGATCGATCGCCAAATAAAATAAATAATAATAAATTGCAGCAAGGTATTTTTGTATTTTTCGTTTAATAGATCTGAAAATAAAAGTAAAGGAAAAGTAGACCGTGAAGGCAGATAATATGAGAAAGAGACCCGGGGCCGTAGGTTTCACTAGTGGCTTCTCTCGAGAAAAATAGCAAACGGTGGGTAAACAAATTACTGTTGGGCAATTGATAGAACTTCAAATAATCATGACGATATACAGGCAATGATCATTATATAGGCATCACGTCTAATATTAGTAGACCGACTCCTGTGTGCATCTACTACTATTACTCCACACATCGACCGTTATCCAGCATGCATCTAGTGTATAAAGTTCATGGGGAAACTGTAACATCCCAAATTTTCAATTTGGAATATTATACATAGTCATCCATGCATATCATATTTTATTCGCATTTCGTCCCGCGATCCTCAAAATCCTAAGCAACTCAAGGACCTTCGGAGAGAGTTGGGGATTTCCTGGTTTTCAAATTTGATCTTTATCAAATTTTGAAACGAGGATTTTTGGTTTTAATTATTTTCTCTCCAAAAATATTTCATACAAAAATATATGAGAGGAGATAATATGACTTCTCCAAGATAATTGAAATATTGGAGGAAAAATATTAAAATCAAATATTTGTTTTATTTGGATTTTATTGAAATTTGTTTGCATTAGAAAAATTGCACGTTTCTCAAAATTGCATTTTAGGCCAAGAAAATGTTCATCTCGTTCTAAATATTTTATTTAGACGGCGAAAATTTATTTTGGCATTTTTAGATTTTTATTTATTTTTCTAGGATTTTATTTCGGTCGGAGAAATTATTTAAAAAAAGGGTTCCCGCGCCCGACTGGGCCTAAGGCCCAGCCGAGCCAGGCCGCCGCCGCCGCCTTCCCCACGCGCGCGCCGCCGCCGACTCGAACTAGGAATCCGAGCCAGATTCCTCTCCGCCGCCGCGCCTTGCCCCCTCCTCCAAGCCGCCCCGCCCCGCCCTTTATATACCGCCGCTTGCCGCCGCCGCCTGCTGCCGCCACCGCCGCAGTCCGCGCCGCCGCCCCGCAAGCCGCCGCCCCGTCGGACCTCTCGCCGGAGGTAGCCGCCGCGCCCCGCCGCCGATTTTTTTTATAAAGACCGTTCGGTTTTTTTAGAAACCCTAGATCCGTTTTTTCGGATTCGCCGGTTTTTCTCGGTTCTTCTAGTTATCGAACGTTCGTTTTAACGAACGGTTATTCGCCTGTTAGATACAGCTAACGAACGCTCGTTCGTTAGTCTGTTCGTCAGTTTTCGTTTATCGGATTTATTCCGCGATTTTCTCTGATCGCGATTTTTGATCCGATCTTAGTTTCTGTTTATCTTTTCGCTCATTAGTCGGAATCAGGCGATTCAAGTGCCTAGAGTTTCGTCTCGAAACCCTCTTTCCGTTTAACCAACTCAAACAAGATTTTTCTAATGTAAAATTTGACCTAGTTTCGGATTAGTAAATGAAGCTTCTTTGTTTTTCCATTTGAGTTTCGTTGCTCCGTTTGATTTGATTCTTTTTGCGAACCGAAGTTCTTAATTTGAACTTTCTGGTCAACTTCTTTTATTTGAGTTTTGCTTGTGCATCCTTGCTTGTTGCTTATGTATGTTAATGTTTGCTTGCGATAGAACACCTGGAGTGCGAAGCGTGCTACTACGAGTCCCTAGGTTTCGCAGATCGTCAGCAAGGCAAGTAACAATTTGATCATAACCTTTTATCACCCAGTTTTTATGCATTAGTTCCAATCCTCAAACATTGCATGGTTAGGATGTCATTAACTTGTGGGTTGGGAAGTATTTGATGAGGTAGAACCTATTGCCCTGTTACATTCAAACCTTGGGAGTTACTCTACGCGTTGCTTATATACTATGCTATGCTATGCTCGTAGACGTGGTTTGGGTTTGAGTGAAATACATGACAGATGTGAGCTTGTTAATTAATGGTTCAACTTAAGGTGGCAACTTAATCAAACAACTGGGTGGATTGAGGCACCTGGAGTACCCAGTGTTGCCTGTATTTTTGGAAATCCCGGAGTACCCGTGTGATCTTCCTATGGACCGCCGCCCAGGCTCAAAGGGAACTGAGATGATTCATGCTAGAAACTTCCGTGTGCAGCCACAAGGTATTATGGGCTCTAGCATAGTTGAGTAAGTTACGTGAAGCTCTCGAAGAGGTGGATCAGCAGGTAGTGGGTTGTAGGTTTGGTATGGTCTGCCCGGAGTAGAGAGTTAATGTTTCTGCAAGACTGTGTCTCGGTCATCCGTTTCTCAAACACCCTGTAGTGCGAGAAATCCAACGGAGGAGATCGAGTCTTGTGGGGAAAAGTGCGCAAACCTCTGCAGAGTGTACAATCTAATCATGGTTAGCCGTGTCCCCGTTTTTGGACAATTCTTGAGTATCTAGTACTTGGGTTATCAAAAGTATCTCATCATGTTTAACTAATATTGTTGGGTTGTTAATCACTTTAATTGGGATTGAGTTGGAGGAACCTTCTCAATGATGTTTCAACTACCATGATAGTTAAATTAAAATCTATTCCTTTGTTGTAGGGAAAATTGGCTTTTCGCAAAACTGTAACCATAGAGCTTTCCACCAGCCAAATATGCATGTAGTGATAGCATCATTCTGTTCTTGCTCTACTGTGTTACCTTGCTAGCATATTCCATGTGCTGACCCGTTTTCAGGCTGCAACGTATTATGTTGCAGACTTTTCAGATGAGGAGTAAGGTTCGTTAGGTCGTTGCCGTGCAGCTCAGCTATGTCGTTGGAGTTGATGGACTCACTTTATCTTCCAAGCCTTCCGCTGTTATCGTATTAGATGGCCTTAAGCCATATTATTGTAATAAGTTCTCCCTTAAGACGTTCGATGTAATAAGTGTGTGATTGCTACTCTGTTATAAATCCTTCGAGTACTGTGTGTGTCAGCATTACCGATCCAGGGATGACACTGAAGCACAGAGACTTGACCATCTGAGGTCGGTTCGCTACAAGATGGTATCAGAGCACACGTTGAGTGTAGGACACGACCACTAAGATAAACCCTAGGTCACACTTCTCTTCTCATTTCTGACTCCTCTCCATTTTCTACTCTTTAGGATGACGGAGATGAAGAACAAGTTTGCACAACTGGATGAAGACACACCTTTTGGACGCCACTTGAAGGAAGTCACTAGGTACTTGAACATTGGAATACCAAGCTTCACCGGGACGTACAACGCCACTTTACCTGAAGAGGAGCGCTGGAGGATTCAAGTACAAGTTCCAGGAAGGACGTTCTCACCAACTTCTAAACCCATAGAGTTTTCTTTCGAAGCACCCACCTGGAGTCTAGGCAAGAGCATGGCAGCCCACATTACCATTGGACGCATTGGAGAAGTTTACAACAGGGAGCTTAAGGACACTATTTACCAAATATGTGGGTGCCGAGACGAGCAATGGGAAGTAATCAGCACCAGGAAGGATAGATCCATTGCAGCTTTCATCCTGGAGTTAAACCAGCACATCCGACGTCAGGAAAACCAGATGTGCGCGGACATGATGGACTTAAAGAAAGCGTAGACTGGAATCATCGAGCTGGAGGAAGAACTCAAGTTGGTACGTGATGGATATGAGGAGGAAATCAAGACACTACTGGAGAAGAATGACGACCTAGTCAAGAAGATCGGAGTATTCATGGGAGGACCAACACCAATAGAAGAAGAAGAATAACCCAAGGAGATACGCCCCGAGGACTACATCATCATCGACGACACCGATTCCGATCCTAGTGATGATGACTATAAAGATGAAGCTGGAGCAGACATCATGGAGTCTTCCACCGATCAAAATTTCTTGATGACTACCATATATCACTAGTATTCCCCCATGTATTTAGTAATAGTTGAGCACTTGTGCGATAGTTCAAGATCGTTTGTATGCCCTTGCTTGATTGATTGAGTGAAATGATTGTGTTTGTCTCATGTGCATATGGGTAGTGTTCTCTCATTAGACCCCTTCTCTATTCTAATCTCTTCCATCTAAACCCTCAGATGCCTCCGAGACATGACATTGGTTTTGCCTTTCCACCGGAGCTCACCCAGTTGATCCAACAGCAGAATACGTTGATGCAATTGCTAGTTCAGAATCAGGGAAACAACAACAATAACAACAACAACAACCTGCCGCCCATGGACAACCTAGCCTGTTTTCTAAGGTTACAGCCACCGGTGTTTTCCAGTAGCACCGAGCCCATAGTTGCGGACGATTGGCTACGCCGTATTGGAAGGGAGTTGACCACCGCAGGTTGCACAGATGCTGAGAGAGTGCGCTTTGCCGCACATCAATTGGATGGACCAACAACCTCATGGTGGGAGAATTACACAGCCACTTTTCCTATAGCCAATGTCACTTGGGACCAGTTTCAGCAAGCTTTCCGCACAGCCCATGTCTCCACTGGAGCTATGCAAATAAAGAAGCAGGAGTTTCGCAACCTATGCCAGGGGAACCGTACTGTGGCTCAGTACGTAGATGAGTTTAGCAAGTTATCTCGCTACGCCCCTGATGATGTGGCCACAGATGCCGCGAAGCAGGAGAAGTTTATGGAAGGGCTGAATGATGAGATGAGTATGCAGTTGATGGTAGCAACCTTCAACAACTACCAGGAGTTGGTAGATAAGGCTCTTATGATTGAAGGGAAGCAGCAGCAGATTGAGAGCCGCAAGAGGAAGTATGGACAAGGAAAGTATACCTCAGGAGCTCAGCAGAAACCTCGCCTAACCCCAAACTCGGGAGGACTTGTTCATAACCATGGAGGTCACAACCACACTGGAGGAGGATCGCATAACCACAATGGATCTAAGAATGGGAATGGGAACAGAACCAACAATAATCATAACCGCCCCAACCCAGCCACACCCGCCAAAAGGGACTTAAGTCATGTTACTTGTTTCAAGTGCGGGAAGACCGGACACTACAACACGGAGTGCCCTGAAGGAAAGAATGGAAATGGAAATGGGAGCGCTGCGAAGAAGCCAAATCCATTCAACAAAGGACAAGTGAACCACGTTAACGTGGAGGAGGTTGAAGAGCAGCCGGACGCGGTAATAGGTAAGTTTTTGGTTAAGTCATTTACCGCTCTTGTTCTTTTTGATACTGGTGCATCGCATTCATACATATCAAGGAGATTTGCGGATAAGTTTAAACTACCAACCCAAACCCTTAGGACCCCTCTTTTAGTGAGTTCACCCGGAGCAGAGTATATGGCTAGTCGATGGTGTGACCAGATACCCTTAACCATTGGTACACATGTTTGTCCGTCCGACCTAATTATCTTGGAGTCACAAGGATTGGATGTGATATTGGGTATGGACTGGATGTCAAAATTTGGAGGAAGCATTGACTGTGCTAGTAAGTCGATTTATCTCACCACCCCGGAAGGGAAAAGGATTAAGTATGTATCTAGGCTTATGCCTAGGAGGAGTCAAGTGAATGCCCTTACGGGAGTTGTTCAGGAGGAAGTTCCTGTAGTGAAGGATTACCCGGATGTTTTTCCAGAGGAGTTACCAGGCATGCCACCGGATAGAGACATTGAGTTTTTGATTGAGCTGTTGCCAGGTACAGGACCAATATCCAAGAGACCCTATCGGATGCCCGCAAATGATCTGGAAGAAATTAAGAAACAGATCAAGGAGTTATTGGAGAAAGGATACATCCGAAGAAGTTCATCACATTGGGGAGCCCCAGTACTTTTGGTTGAGAAGAAGGATAAATCCCTGAGGATGGATGTTGATTATCGAGCATTAAATGAAGTGACAATTAAGAACAAGTACCCACTGCCGATGATCAACGATCTGCTTGATCAGTTGCAAGGAGCTAAAGTGTTTTCGAAGATCGATTTGCGATCGGGGTATCATCAGTTGAAGATACGAGAGAAGGATATACCAAAGACAGCGTTCACAACACGATATGGATTATACGAGTATACGATCATGTCATTTGGACTGACTAACGCCCCTGCCTATTTCATGAGCATGATGAACAAGGTGTTCATGGAGTATTTGGACAAGTTTGTTGTGGTGTTTATTGATGATATTATGGTATACTCGAAGAACGAGGAGGAGCACAAGGAGCATTTGCGCTTAGTTCTCGAGAAACTTAGGGAACACTAGTTGTATGCTAAGTTTAGCAAATGCGAATTTTGGTTGAAGGAAGTTGGGTTCCTTGGACATGTTATATCAGGAGAAGGTATAGCAGTAGACCCCAGAAAAATTCAGTCAGTCACTGAATGGTTGGCACCCACTTCAGTTAGCGAGATCCGCAGTTTTCTTGGACTCGCGGGATACTACCGGAGGTTCATCGAGAATTTCTCCAAGATTGCAAAGACAATGACTGAACTATTGAAGAAGGATACTAAGTTTAAATGGACAGAAGATTGCGAGGCAAGTTTCCAGGAATTGAAGAAACGTTTGACTACAGCGCCAGTGCTAACACTGCCAGATATACATAAGGAGTTCCAAGTGTACTGCGATGCCTCACGCTTAGGACTTGGATGTGTGCTTATGCAGGATGGGAGAGTTGTTTCGTATGCCTCACGACAACTAAAACCTCATGAGTTAAACTATGCCACGCATGATTTGGAGTTAGCAGCCATAGTGCATGCATTGAAGACCTGGAGGCATTACCTTATTGGAAACCGTTGTGATGTGTACACGGACCATAAGAGTTTGAAGTACATTTTCACCCAGAAGGAGCTGAACCTTAGACAGAGGAGATGGTTGGAACTTATAAAGGATTATGACATGAAGCTACACTATCATCCAGGAAAGGCCAATGTCGTAGCAGACGCTTTGAGCCGGAAGAGTTACGCTAATATCCTTAAAAGCAAGGGACTGCCGAAGGAATTAGCAGAGGACATCATGGAACTTCGATTGGAGATGGTTCCTAGAGGATTTATTGCAACAATGGAGGTCCAGTCGACATTGCTCGACAAAATTCGGGACGCTCAGAAGGATGACAAAGAGATTGCCGAGATAAAGGAGAAGATGGGCAAAGGAAAGGCCAAAGGTTTTCGTGAGGATGAGCACGATACCCTATGGTTTGAGGACCGAGTTTATGTGCCCAATAACCAGGAGATCAGGAAGTTAATACTTCAAGAGGCCCATGACTCACCATACTCGATACACCCCGGGAACACCAAGATGTATTTGGATTTGAAGGAACGTTTCTGGTGGACCGGTATGAAGAAGGATATTGCCGAGTATGTAGCCGTATGTGATGTATGTCAGCGCGTGAAGGCAGAGCATCAGAAGCCAGCAGGACTGCTACAGCCTATGCTGATACCCGAATGGAAGTGGGATAAACTGGGCTTGGACTTTATCACCGGGTTGCCCAGGACCAAAGCAGGATATGATCCCATATGGATAGTAGTTGATCGCTTGACCAAAGTAGCTCACTTCATCCCAGTGAAAACCACCTATACAAGTGCAAAGTTGGCCAAGATATATATGTCCAGGATACTATGTCTGCATGGAGTTCCGAGGACCATCGTATCAGATCGAGGAACACAGTTTACCTCAAAGTTTTGGCACCAGTTGCACCAGACCTTGGGAACGAGATTGGAGTTTAGTACAACATTTCACCCGCAGACGGATGGACAAACAGAGAGAGTCAACCAAATTTTGGAGGACATGTTGAGAGCCTGTGCGCTAGATTATGGATCTAGTTGGGATGACAATTTGCCGTACGCAGAGTTTTCATACAACAATAGCTATCAAGCCAGTTTGAAGATGGCACCGTTTGAAGCCCTGTATGGACGAAGGTGTAGAACACCGTTGATGTGGGACGAGGTAGGAGACCGACAGTTGTTTGGACCAGACTTGATCAAGGAGTCTGAGGAGAAGGTTAAATTGATTCGCGACAGACTGAAGATTGCTTAGTCCAGGCAGAACAGTTACGCTGACTCAAAATGCAAGGAGGTAACCTATGAAATTGGAGACCAAGCATATCTGCGAGTATCACCCTTGCGAGGAGTGAAACGTTTTGGAGTTAAGGGAAAGTTAGCCCCGAGATTTGTAGGACCGTATCGTATTTTGGAACGGACGGGAGAAGTTGCCTACAAGTTGGAGTTACCCGAGGGGTTGTCAGGAGTTCATGACGTGTTTCACGTTTCACAGTTGAAGAAGTGTCATGCTGAGATGGCAGATATACCGCTAAGAGATACAGTACCCCTGGAGGCGATTCAGTTGGACAGTGATTTGACCTACGAGGAAAAATCAGTTAAGATTCTTGAGTTTGCCAGCAGAGTCACCCGCAGTAAGGTTATCAAGTTTTGTAAAGTTCAGTGGAGCCACCATACCGAGGATGAAGCCACATGGGAACGAGAGGATGATCTTCGCAAGGACCACCCACACCTATTTTCTAGCCAACCCAAATCTCGAGGGCGAGATTCATCTTAAGGGGGGTAGGTTTGTAACATCCCAAATTTTCAATTTGGAATGTTATACATAGTCATCCATGCATATCATATTTTATTCGCATTTCGTCCCGCGATCCTCAAAATCCTAAGCAACTCAAGGACCTTCGGAGAGAGTTGGGGATTTCAGGGTTTTCTACTTTGATCTTTATCAAATTTTGAAACGAGGATTTTTGGTTTTAATTATTTTCTCTCCAAAAATATTTCATACAAAAATATATGAGAGGAGATAATATTACTTCTCCAAGATAATTGAAATATTGGAGGAAAAATATTAAAATCAAATATTTGTTTTATTTGGATTTTATTGCAAATTTGTTTGCATTAGAAAAATTGCACGTATTTCAAAATTGCATTTTAGGGCCAAGAAAATGTTCATCTCATTCTAAATATTTTATTTAGACGGTGAAAATTTATTTTGCAATTTTTAGATTTTTATTTATTTTTCTAGGATTTTATTTCGGTCGGCGAATTTTTTTTAAAAGGGTTCCCGCGCCCGACTGGGCCTAAGGCCCAGCCGAGCCAGGCCGCCGCCGCCGCCTTCCCCGCGCGCGCCGCCGCCGCCTTCCCCGCGCGCGCCGCCGCCGCCGACTCGGACTAGGAGTCCGAGCTGGACTCCTCTTCGCCGCCGTGCCTTGCCCCCTCCTCCAAGCCGGGGCCCCCCGCCCTTTATATACCGCCGCCCCGCCGCCCCAACACCCCACCACACCACCGCCGCCCGCGCCGCCAAGCCCCGCCGCCACCGCTTGCCGCCGCCACCCCGCAAACCGCTGCCTCGCCTCGCCGGACCTCTCGCCGGAGGTAGCCGCCGCGCCCCGCTGCCGATTTTTTATAAAGACCGTTCGGTTTTTTTAGAAACCCTAGATCCGCTTTTTTCGGATTCGCCGGTTTTTCTCGGTTCTTCTAGTTAGCAGACGTTCGTCCGAACGTTTGTTTTAACGAACGGTTCTTCACCCGTTAGATACAGCTAACGAACGCTCGTTCGTTAGTCTGTTCTTCAGTTTTCTTTTATCGGATTTATTCCGTGATTTTCTCTAATCACGATTTCTGATCCAATCTTAGTTTTTGTTTATCTTTTCGCTCGTTAGTCGGAATCAGGCGATTCAAGCGCCTAGAGTTTCGTCTCGAAACCCTCTTTCCGTTTAACCAACTCAAACAAGTTTTCTCTACTGTAAAATTTGACCTAGTTTCAGATTAGTAAATGAAGCTTCTTTCTTTCGCCGTTTGAGTTTCGTTGCTCCGTTTGATTTGATTCTTTTTGCGAACCGGAGTTCTTAATTTGAACTTTCTGGTCAACTTTTTTTATTTGAGTTTTGCTTGCGCATCTTTGCTTGTTGCTTATGTATGTTATTGTTTGCTTGCGATAGAACACCTGGAGTGCGAAGCGTGCTACTACGAGTCCCTAGGTTTTGCAGATCGTCAGCAAGGCAAGTAACAATTTGATCATACCCTTTTATCACCCAGTTTTTATGCATTAGTTCCAATCCTCAAACATTGCATGGTTAGGATGTCATTAACTTGTGGGGTGGGAAGTATTTGATGAGGTAGAACCTATTGCCCTGTTACATTCAAACCTTGGGAGTTACTCTACGCGTTGCTTATATACTATGCTATGCTATGCTCGTAGACGTGATTTGGGTTTGAGTGAAATACATGACAGATGTGAGCTTGTTAATTAATGGTTCAACTTAAGGTGGCAACTTAATCAAACAACTAGGTGGATTGAGGCACCTGGAGTACCCAGTGTTGCCTGTATTTTTGGAAATCCCGGAGTACCCGTGTGATCTTCCTATGGACCGCCACCCAGGCTCAAAGGGAACTGAGATGATTCATGCTAGAAACTTCCGTGTGCAACCACAAGCTATTATGGGCTCTAGCATAGTTGAGTAAGTTACGTGAAGCTCTCGAATAGGTGGATCAGCAGGTAGTGGGTTGTAGGTTTGGTATGGTCTGCCCGGAGTAGAGAGTTAATGTTTCTGAAAGACTGTGTCTCGGTCATCGGTTTCTCAAACACCATGTAGTGCGAGAAATCCAACGGAGGAGATCGAGTCTTGTGGGGAAAAGTGCGGAAACCTCTACAGAGTGTACAATCTAATCATGGTTAGCCGTGTCCCCGGTTATGGACAATTCTTGAGTATCTAGTACTTGGGTTATCAAAAGTATCTCATCATGTTTAACTAATATTGTTGGGTTGTTAATCACTTTAATTGGGATTGAGTTGGAGGAACCTTCTCAATGATGTTTCAACTACCATGATAGTTAAATTAAAATCTATTCCTTTGTTGTAGGGAAAAATTGGCTTTTCGCAAAACTGTAACCATAGAGCTTTCCACCAGCCAAATATGCATGTAGTGATAGCATTATTCTGTTCTTGCTCTACTGTGTTACCTTGCCAGCATATTCCATGTGCTGACCCGTTGTCGGGCTGCAACATGTTATGTTGCAGACTTTTCAGACAAGGAGTAAGGTTCGTTAGGTCGTTGCCATGCAGCTCAGCTATGCCGTTGGAGTTGATGGACTCACTTTATCTTCCAAAGCCTTCCGCTGTTATCGTATTAGATGGCCTTAAGCCATATTATTGTAATAAGTTCTCCCTTGAGACGTTCGATGTAATAAGTGTGTGATTGCTACTCTGTTATAAATCCTTCGAGTACTGTGTGTGTCAGCATTACCGATCCAGGGATGACACTGAAGCACAGAGACTTGACCATCTGAGGTCGGGTCGCTACAGAAATGGAGTAATGCAATAAGAATGATGACATGATGTAGACAAGATCTATCTATGTAGAAATAGACCCCATCATTTTATCCTTAGTAGCAACGATACATACATGTCGATTCACCTTCTATCACTGGGATCAAGCACCGTAAGATCGAACCCACTACAAAGCACCTCTTCCCATTGCAAGATAAATAGATCAAGTTGGCTAAACAAAACCCAAATATCGGAGAAGAAATATGAGGCTATAAGTAATCGTTCATATATGAGATCAAAGAAACTCAAATAACTTTCATGGATATAAAAAGATAGATCTGATCATAAACTCAAAAGTTCATCCGATCCCAACAAACACACCGCAAAAAGAGTTACATCATATGGATCTCCAAGAGACCATTGTATTGAGAATCAAACAAGAGAGAGGAAGCCATCTAGCTACGAACTATGGAACCGAAGGTCTACAAAGAACTACTCACGCATCATCGGAGAGGCACCAATGGAAGTGGTGAACCCCTCCATGATGGTGTCTAGATTGGATCTGGTGGTTCTTCACTCTGCGGCGGTTGGAATTGATTTTCATCGACTCCCCTAGGGTTTCTGGAATACTGAGGTATTTATAGAGCAAAGAGGCGGTCCCGGGGGAACCCGAGGTGGGCACAACCCACCAGCGGCGCCTGGGCCTCCTAGCACGCACTGGTGGGTTGTGCTCCCCTCGGAGCACCTCCTAGGTGCGGCCTTGGCTCATCGAGTGTCTTCTGGTCCATAAAAGATGTCCGCGAAGTTTCGTTGCATTTAGACTCCATTTGGTATTGATTTTCTTCGAAGTAAAAAACATGCAGAAACCAACAACTGGCACTTGGCACTATGTCAATAGGTTAGTACCAAAAAATGATATAAAATGACTATAAAATGATTATAAAATATCCAAGATTGCTAATATAATAGCATGGAACAATCAAAAATTATAGATACATTGGAGACATATCAGCATCCCCAAGCTTAACTCCTGCTCGTCCTCGAGTAGGAAAGTGATAAAAACATAATTTTTGATGTGGAATGCTGCCTAACATGTCATCTCATATTCTTTTCTTTATAGCATGGACATTTGGACTTCTATAATGTTGAAAGCAATAGTCTAGTTTTGACATGATAACTTAAATACTCAAGCATACCAACAAGCAACCATGTCTTTCAAAATATCAACGCTAAAATAAGCTATCCCTAGCCCTTTATGCTCAATCATTGATCCATTCATGAAACACACTCGCATATTAACTACACCCAATGCTCAAGTAAGATCATAGTGCCTCCTAGTTGGTGCTTTATAAGAGAAGATGGATACTCAAATTCAAAATAAAAATTGCATAAAGTAAAACAAAGGCCCTTCGCGGAGGGAAGTAGGGATTTGTAGAGGTGCTAGAGCTCAAAAGTGAAAATTGAGAGATAAAAGCATTTTGAGAGGCATACTTTTCCTACCAACGAAAATGACTTAGAGTTCCCAACACTTTCCATGCTAGATATATCATAGGCGGTTCCCAAACAGAAGTTAAAGTTTATTCCTTTTCAACCATACTTTCGCTTTCCATAGCTAGCCGTATCCACAGGTGCCCCCCATACCAACACTTTCCAAGGAATTTATTATTTGACAACATAAAGTAAATTCATTTTTCATTTCGGGACTGGGCATCCCTAATACCTTTGTCTTACTCTCGTGCAATGACACGTGAATAAACACCCATCGTGAGAATAACACATCTAGCATGGAAAATATTAGCCACCCCTCACCGCCATATAGCGGTACGAGCACACAAAAGAGAAATTTATTTTGAATATTAGAGATGGCACATACAAATTTTCATAGAACGACAAATGAATACCGCATATAGGTAGGTATAGTGGACTCATGTGGCAAAATTGGTTTAAAGGTTTTTGGATGCACAAGTAGTGATCATACTTAGTGCAAAATGAAGGCTAGCAAAAGATCGAGAAGCGACCAACCAAGAAATGAATAATCTCATGAGCGAGCATTAAGCATAATTAACACTGAATAATGCACCACAAGTAGGATATAATTTCATTGCATTACATAATTATTGATTTCCATGCTTGCATAGGGAATCACAAACCTTAACACCAATATTCTTACTAAAGCATAATTACTCATCAACATGACTCACATATCACATCATCATATCTCAAAACTATTACTAAGAATCAAGTTTATTTTGTCCAATGATCTTCATGAAAGTTTTTATTATATCCTTCTTGGATATCTATCACTTTGGAACTAATTTTCATATGTTGCTTTTGATAAGCTCAAACAAATATAAGTGAAGATCATGAGCATAATATTTCTTTCTCTCAAATTAATTTAAGTGAAGCAAAAGAGAATTTCTGGAAAATTTTACTAACTCTCAAATAAATCTAAGTGAAGCAAGAGAGCATTTCTTAAAAAATACTAAAGCACATCGTGCTCAAAAAGATATATGAGAAGCACTAGAGCAAGTCCATAGCTCATAAAAATTTAAGTGAAGCATAGAGAGCAATTCTAACAAGTCATGACATAATTTTGGCTCTCTCAAATAGGTGTGTCCAGCAAGGAATCAAGACTTAAAACACAAAATAAAAAAGCAAAGACTCTTATCATACAAGACACTCCAAGCAAAACACATAGTATGTGACGAATAAAAATATAGCTTCGAGTAAAATACCGATGGTCGTTAGAAGAAAGAGGGGATGTCACTCGGGGCATCCCCAAGCTTAGTTTCTTGCTCTCTTTTGGATAATAGCTTGGGATGCCGGGGCATCCTCAAGCTTAGGCTCTTCTTACTCCTTATTCCTTCATCCATCGTAAGATAACCCAAAACTTGAAAACTTCAATCACACAAAACTCAACAAAACCTTCGTGAGATCCATTAGTATAAGAAAGCAAATCACTACTATAAGTACTATAGAAAACCAATTCATATTTTGTTCTTGCATTATATCTACTGTATTCCAACTTTTCTATGGCAAAAACTCATCAAATACAACCATAGAGCCATCAAAACAAGCACACAACGCAAAGAAAACAGAATCTGTCAAAAACAGAACAGTCTGTAGCAATCTGGATAATTCGAATACTTCTGAAACTCCAAAAATTCTGAAAAATTTGGACGACCTGATAAATTTTTATATAAATCTTCTTCAAAAATAATTGGTATTTTATCACGCTCTGGTAAAAAATGAGAATTATTTTCGTGAGCGCAAAAGTTTCTGTTTTTTTCAGCAAGATCAAACAACTTTCACCCAAGAAGATCCTAAAGGCTTTAATTGGCACGAACAATAATTAAAACACAAAAAACACAATCATAACAGTAGCATAATAGTGCAAACACTCAAGAAAGCAAAAGGCAAAAATAAATTTTATTCATTGGGTTGCCTCCCAACAAGCGCTATAGTTTTACGCCCTTAGCTAGGCATAAAGCAAGGATCTAAGTTTTGTCATCCGTAGTTTTGGCAACTTTTGTAAGGGTTTTCTCAAACCCGGGAGGCTCTTTACGCTTCCCTAAATTCTCCAGAAAAGAAACCATCTTTAGATCCAAAATATCCAATTGCTTGTTGCAAAGAGTAATCAAGGTATTCATGCGATTGATACTACCATTGAGATGTTTGAGGGGTTCATTATATTTTTGTAATTCAACCATATGTTTATGCAAATCACCAAGTTTATCTAACATTTGAACTCCCTCTGGGGTGAAGCAAAACCCCTTCTTTTGAGGCAGAACCCCTGAAATTCCTTCTAAAATTTCATAGGCAACATTGGCATCAAGCTCAATAAAATTCCCTTTGGCGGCAAAATCTAAGAGTTGTATATGATGCAAAGCCAATCCTATGTAAAAATTATGAAGCAAGATCTTAGCATCCCCCTTTAAATTGAAAATACGATAGGATTCCATAAGCCTATACCAAGCATCTTTCAAATTTTCTCCTTGTCTTTGCTTGAAGTATAGAACTTCAAAGTCTGGTGACAAAGGAGGAATAGACACGCTAGCCATCAGGACTAGTAAGCAAGAGAACGGCGAACGAAAAAGAGGCGCGAATAAAACGATAATATTTTGTGAAGTGGGGGAGAGGAAAATGAAAGGCAAATGGAAAATAATGTAAATTGCGAGGGGATGAGATTTGTGATTAGGAACATGGCATATGTTGAAGATCCTCCCCGGCAACGGCGCCAGAAATTCCTTTTGATGCGGCTCGAAGCTATGTCGGTATTTCCCCAACGAGGAAGGGATGATGCAGCATAGCAGCGGTAGGTATTTCCCTCAGTTATGAGACCAAGGTTATTGAACCACTAGGAGAACCAAACAACACAACGTAAACAGCCCCTGCACACAAATAACAAATACTCGCAACCCGCCGTGTAAAAGCTGTTGTCAATCCCTTTCGGGTAGCGGCGCCCCAAGATAGGCAAACAGACGTGAAATAAATTGAAGTAGATTGATAGATCGAACGCTAAATAAAATAAATAAGAATAAATTGCAGCAAGGTATTTTTGTATTTTTGGTTTAATAGATCTGAAAATAAAAGAAAAGGAAAAGTAGATCGCGAAGGCAAATAATATGAGAAAGAGACCCGGGGCCCGTAGGTTTCACTAGTGGCTTCTCTCGAGAAAAATAGCAAATGGTGGGTAAACAAATTACTGTTGGGAAATTGATAGAACTTCAAATAATCATGATGATATCCAGGCAATGATCATTATATAGCCATCACATCCAAGATTAATAGACCAACTCCTGCCTACATCTACTATTATTACTCCACACATCGACCGGTATCCAGCATGCATATAGTGTATTAAGTTCATGGGGAAACGGAGTAATGCAATAAGAACGATGACATGATGTAGACAATATCTATCTATGTAGAGATAGACCCCATCATTTTACCCTTAGTAGCAACGATACATACATGTCGGTTCCCCTTCTGTCACTAGGATCAAGCACCGTAAGATCGAACCCACTACAAAGCACCTCTTCCCATTGCAAGATAAATAGATCAAGTTGGACAAACAAAACCCAAATATCAGAGAAGAAATACGAGGCTATAAACAATCATTCATATAAGATATTAAAGAAATTCAAATAACTTTCATGGATATAAAAAGATAGATCTGATCATAAACTCAAAGTTCATTCGATCCCAACAAACACACCGCAGAAAGAGTTACATCATATGGATCTCCAAGAGACCATTGTATTGAGAATCAAACGAGAGAGAGGAAGCCATCTAGCTAATAACTACAGACGCGAAGGTCTACAAAGAACTACTCATGCATCATCGTAGAGGCACCAATGGAAGTGGTGAACCCCTCCATGATGGTGTCTGGATTGGATCTGGTGGTTCAGGACTCTGCGGTGGCTGGAATTGCTTTTCGTCGACTCCCCTAGGGTTTCTGGAATATTGGGGTATTTATAGAGAAAAGAGGCGGTCCGGGGGGCACCTGAGGTGGGTTGTGCTCCCCTCGGAGCACCCCCTCAGGCGCTGGCTTGGCCATTGGGTGTCTTCTGGTCCATAAAAAATCTCCGTGGAGTTTCATTGCATTTGTACTATTTTTCTTATTGATTTCCTGCGATGTAAAAAACATGCAGAAAACAACAACTGGCACTTGGCACCATGTCAATAGGTTGGTACCAAAAAATGATATAAACTGATTATAAAACATCCAAGATTGATAATATAACAGCATGGAATAATCAAAAATTATAGTTACGTTGGAGACATATCAATACCCTAAGAGATCAACAGTAAGGTACGATAGTGGTCACACATTTGTTGACTAAAAACAAAATTGGGGTCACACGTTTTTATTTTATTTCGGTACTGTCCAATATGCACCGTATGGCTTGATGGCCATCTTGTGCCTCCCAGCTGACACTGTTCAGAATCTTCCCCGAAGAGCCAGTGACCATCGGCAGAGCAGCCTGCCTCCGCCGTCCCTAACCGCGAGAGCTCCGACCAAAACCCCGCTCCCCACCCCATCGCACTATCATGGTTGCGCTTCCCCCGTCCAATACAAAAAGACTCGCCGTCATCCAGATTCGGCGGCGGCTGTACCTTCAACCCACGCAACCCTAAGATAGCCACCTAAGCGCTGCTTCCATGACGAACTTGCGCCCTCGCACCCTTACAATAGACACCAGCCAACCGACAGCCTAGGAGCTTCGCTACCTTGAGGGGTGCTACTTCCCATTGGGAATCGACTGACCCAGTGTAAAAATTCAGACGCTTGATGCCAAAATAAAGTGATTTAAGATGAGTGTACGACCTATCTTGCGGCCCGGTGAAGTAGGCAGCTCCAGCTGCCGAGTCGGTGAGGCCGGCGTCATTGCGGTGGCTCCCGACGACAGGAAAGCAGATATGTCACGATGGTCGATGGCTACGGGGAAGCCGCACTGGGGCCCTGGGCGCATCCGAAGTTGGAGCCGCTCCAGCACTGTGCACAACAGCGCGGTTGCATCGGCTCTGATACGGTTCACGCGGTCGTCGTCGTGGCAACTCCGACATCACGGAGTAAGAGGCACACGACCCAGTGCACGACGATAAACAGGCAACAGCTTCGGCATTGGGGAGGAGGGCGGTAAGGAATTTGGTGCGGTGGTGGGCGCCATGGAGGAGGGGCTGAGGTTTTCCCGGCTGGGGAGAAGGGAGCTTCCGGGGAGAAGGTAATTTTGCGCCCGTGATGTATGAATGGGGAATTGGGAGGGGGGACCATGTCTTACGGATGCATTTATCTAAAATGTGTGTGTGTGGGGGGGAGGGGTGGTTACAATTCTACCCCTGCCTTTAGGCTTCTGGGCTTGGGTCTGTGTCTTGAGCGTCGGGGATAGTAGAGTAACTTTGCTTCTCCCAAATAGTGGGCGCGAGAGATTTCGGGCGAGGAGGGCGTGTTTTGAAATAGTGGGCGCGAGCGATTTCGGATGAGGAGGGCGTGTTTTGAAATAGCGAGCATGAGCGATTTCGGCCGAGAAGAGGGTGTTTTGTCGCCCATGGTTTATGAATTATTCGGCGCAAGCCATTTCGGCTGAGGAGAGGGTGTTTTGCCGCCCATGGTTTATGAATTATTCTGCACCTATCATTTCTGCCGAGGAGAAGGCGCGCTTGGATGAAGTTACAAACCTACCCTCAATGCGGGCCAATTGATGTGTGCCCCACATAGGTCGGTAATTTCGCGTCTCCCATTTATTTGCTCGGGCGAATTCCACCGAGCAGAGGGTGTTTAGCGGTACGTTCAAATTTTGGGAGAACGATCATCCACGTCTACCTTACCAAGTTGATTCGAATCAAATTTTGAAATATTAGCTCGCCACTTCTTTTTTAGATGGTGAGATGATGCTCGGGATTAATGTGTTTTTACATGCTTGTTGCTAATGATTTACTATATGAAAAATATTTGACCCACTCAAAACGGGAATTAAACTGAAAATGAAATATCTCGATTCAATGAAATAGCTCGTTCACCAGGTCAAAATAGTGAACTAAATCCAAAATTGAACACCTCAATTGAGTAGCATGGTGTATTATAGTACTCCATGAACATGTTGAAAGTCAAATTAACGAACTTGTTTGATACAAATATCTCTGTTCATGTGTGGATGGCAAACAACATGTTCTCCAATTCAAATATTTGAATGCAAATTTATATTGAAACATGGTTTATATCAGTCTTTGATGCATAAATGCGACCTCCCCCCTCTCCCAGACTCATGTTCTCTCTCTCGCTGACAACCTTCATTTCTATCGCACGCATCCAAACACAAACCTTGTCGGTCCCTCTCCCTGTATCTCTCTATCCCTCTCTCTCTCACTCTCCATCTCCCTAGGTCACTGAAAGGATCGAGAAGAGGTGTCCAGAGGGGGGTGAATAGACTCTTAGCAAAGACAAGTAGCGGTTTTTAGTTTCTTTAGGTTAAGGTGGAGTTTTAGCACAAGTTTAAACATTCACGATACATTTCAAGAAAGCATGGCAAGAGTATATGAGCAGCAGAAAGTGAAGCAAGCAAGTTGCAAGAAAGTAAAGGGATGGGATTGGAGTGTGCAAATGCAATTGGAGACACAGAGATTTTTGGCGTGGTTCCAATAGGTGGTGCTATCATACATCCATGTTGATGGAGACTTCAACCCACAAAGGGTAACGGTTGCGCGAGTCCATGGAGGGATCCACCCATGAAGGGTCCACGAAGAAGCAACCTTGTCTATCCCACCATGGCCATCACCCATGAAGGACTTGCCTCACTAGGGTAGATCTTCACGAAGTAGGCGATCTCCTTGCCCGTATAAACTCCTTGGTTCAACTCCACAATATTGACGGAGGCTCCCAAGTGACACCTAACAAATCTAGGAGACACCACTCTCCAAAAGGTAATAGATGGTGTGTTGATGATGAACTCCTTGCTCTTGTGCTTCAAATGATAGTATCTCCAACACTCAACTCTCTCTCACAAATTTGGATTTGATAGAAAGATGATTTGAGTGGAAAGCAACTTGGGGAAGGCTAGAGATCAAGATTATTGTGGTTGGTTTGGAATATCTTGGTATAAACACATGAGTAGGTGGTTCTCTCTCAGAAAATGAATGGTGGAAATGTAGGCACGTTCTGATTGCTCTCCTTCATAATGAAGGAAGGGTGGAGGGGTATATATAGCCTCCACACAAAATCTAGCCGTTACACACAATTTACCAAACTCAGTGGGACCGAATCAGAAAACACGGTCAGACCAATTCAGTTCATAATGAGACCGTTAGGCATTTCGGTGGGACCGATACGAACAACTCGGTGGGATCGATGTGCTAGGGTTAGGGTAAAACCTCATCTCGGTTTGACCGATACACAAACTCGGTGGGACCGATTTTGGTAATAAGCAAAACAGAGAGTTGGTCAGGCAAACTCGGTGGGACCGATTACTTATCTCGGTGGGACCGACATAATTACAACATGTAACAAAGAGTTTTCAAGCCCATCTCGGTGAGACCGGGATCCCATCGATGAGACCGAATTGATTAGGGTTTCTGGCAATGGCTATGTCAAGTGAACTCGGTGGGGCCGAGTTTGACTTTTGGTTTGGGACATATGTGGATATGAGAAAGTGGTTGAGGGCTTTGGAGCATATCACTAAGCACTTTGAGCAAGCAAGCCATTAAGCAACACCTCATCCCCTTTTAATAGTATTGGCTTTCCTATGGACTCAATGTGATCTTGGATCACTAAAATGAAAATGTAGAGTCTTGAGCTTTTGAGCTTGATCCAATCCTTTGTTCTTAGCATCTTGCAGGGGTTCCACATCCTCTTGTCCACGCCACTCCATATGGTGAACTTATCTGAAATATAGTAGATAAAACATTAGTCCAACAAGAGATATGTTGACATTAATTACCAAAACCACCCAGGGAGCACTTGTGCTTTTAATCTCCCCCTTTTTCGTAATTGATGACAACATACATCAAAGCTCTAGATAAAGATATAAAGAATAGCAAGTAAAGCTTTGGAAAGACATGTAACATGCATAGGCTCCCCCTACATGTATGCAATCATGTAAATATAGAGTATAAGAGCATGTGAATGCATAATCATAATACAACAAGCAATGAGTTACATGTATCTTGGCTATATGTATCAGAGAAAATGATGTGAATATGAGAATTGTACCTTCATGTTCATGAGTCCTTCTTGCAAACAATATGTACATCAACAAGGGATCATCATGCACATGAATGTGATGCATATACTTACCTTGTGGTCTTGAGCAAGCTTTCACTACAAAAAAATACACTTCCGTGATGATACATGTTTGTCATAGTAGGTCACATTTTCTATCATGCATGTACATCCATGACAATTTTATGACAGAATCAAGATAGTCATACCTGTGCTGTCGTAGAAGTGTTCCATGAAATTACCAAAATTATCATCACGGAAATGTCCACGTCCATGACGATAAATCGCACGTCACAGAAGTGCTTTCATCAAGGGTGACCGACACGTGGCATCCATCGTAACGGAACGCCACTAAGATATTGGGTCCGATGACCCGTTAACAGCCCCGACCAATGGGGATTTTCCACGTGTAAAATCATCATTGGCTGGAGGAAACACGTGTCGGCTCACCGTTGGGACAGATGTCATCCACTCATTGGATCGAAAGCGCCTATGATACATCGACACATGGCACGACCCAACAGACGCCCATTCCTGTGAAAAGGCTGGCCCATTTGACTTGGTCAAAAGGTGGCGGGCCGGCCCACGAAAAGCCTGTTAACGGCATGTTCGCATATAACCCATTTACAACTCGCTAACCCAGGGCCCGTATACGGCCTATCCGAATTAAGCCCAGTAGCGTCATCTAGGCCGTCCAATATAATTCCAGCCCGTTTTAACTTTCGGCCCATGTATGGCCCATGATGTCTTTTGGCCCATATGAGGCCCTTAGTAACCCTCGGCCCATTAGCGGCCTGTGGTAAAACTGGTCCGTAATGAATAGTGTATCACTTTATACCCATTAAAGGCCCATTATTCCGTTGGGCCGTTTCCAGCCCATGTTATCTTTCGGCCTTCTCAGGGCCCATTTATTCTTGGGCTCATTTCCAGCATTCGGTTACTTACGGCCCGTTACTGTCATTTTCTGCTTGTGGGCCAAATTCAGCCCGTGCTTACAGTCAGCCCGTTTGTGGCCCGTTAATACATTGGGCCGTTTTCGTAGCTTCATCAAATACGGCCAATTAACGACGGCCCATTATGGTCGGCCCATAAACGGACGATTCCAACTCTAGCCCATTTACGACCATAAAGCAGTATGTTATTGGCCCATGTTTGGGTAATCGATCATACGGCCCATAGAAGGCCCATTGATGATATGGCCCGTAGAAGGCCCATTGATGATACGGCCCATAGAAGGCCCATTGTTTCTACGCCCAGTAGAAGGCCCATTGTTTCTACGGCCCGTAGAAGGCCTAGTGTCACTACAGTAAATATGTAGCCCATGGTTATTGTGGCCTAGTTTTAAAAAATAGGTTATTGCAGCCACTAGCAAACCGCGAAAAAAGAACAACACTGACTACAAGCAAACAAATAAACAAGACAATAAGGAAATAAATGAGCAAGCAACTTACGCTAGGCTATCATGGCTATTACACATATTACACCCACTGGGCATCAAAGTTCGCTACCAGTGCAAATATAGGGAAGAAAGCAGCATATCATATACACTGGTTGTCAAAGTTGGCGACCAGTGCAAATAAACGCTGCAGCAAAACAAGTCCAGAACTGAAACCACTTCAGAAGATCTCAAGAAAGAATATCCTGGGTACCCATAATGCTGGCAAGATGCTTAGCAAGCTTATTAACTTTCTCTTGTTTGGCGCTTAAATCCTCCAGCGCTTGTGTAACGCCCCGGATATAACTTTCCCTATTTGTACTCCAACTCTTGCCGTTTCCGGCGTTAAGTTTTATTTATTTCTCGGGTTCGGGTCTTTGTCTCTGTGTGTTGTTTTCGTTTTCGTGCATCTCATATCATGTCATCATGTGCATTGCATTTGCATACGTGTTCGTCTCATGCATTCAAGCATTTTCCCCGTTGTCCGTTTTGCATTCCGGCGCTTCGTTCTCCTCCGGTGGTCATTTCTAGCTTTCTTTCGTGTGTGGGGTTTAAACATTTCCGGATTGGACCGAGACTTGCCAAGCGGCCTTGGTTTACTACCGGTAGACCGCCTGTCAAGTTTCGTATCATTTGGACTTCGTTTGATACTCCAACGGTTAACCGAGGGACCGAAAAGGCCTCGTGTGTGTTGCAGCCCAACACCCCTCCAATTTGGCCCAAAACCCACCAAACTCTGCTCCATGTCCTAGAGCGTTCGATCACGATCGCGTGGCCGAAAACCGCACCTCATTTGGACTCTCCTAGCTCCACTTATGCCTATAAATAGCCCCCCCCCCGTTTTCGGATCATCTCCTCCCACGAAACCCTAGTCTAAAAAAAACAGATCCCCGCACCGATGGACATGTCCGGAGCCTAGCCGGACACGTCCGCCACGCCCCCCCCTAGCCTACCAGATGCTGCCACGTGGGCAGCGCCAACCACGGCCGCCGCCGGCCCGGGAGGCCCGATCCGGGCCCCCGCGAGCCCGTACGCGCGCCGCCGCCCGACGCCGCTCTCCCCGCCGCCTCTCCCATCCCCGGTGACCGCCGCCGCCGCGGGCTGCCACGGCCGCCGCCGCGGACCGCCACCACCACCGCGGGCCGCCACGGCCGCCGCCGCGGACCGCCACCACCGCCGCGGTGGACCACCGCGCGCCGTCGCCCGAGCCGGCCCCGCGCCACCACCGCCGCCCCCGTCCGAGCCCGGCGCCGCCTTGCTCCGGCCGGCGCGCCCCGGCCTCTCCTCGCTCGGCGACCCCTCCTACTCCGGCCGCCGCCGTCCTCAACGCCGGCCGTCATCGTTTTTCGCGCCGGTGAACAGTGCCCCGAAACCCTAGATCTGGATCCAGAGGTTGTTTTTTTTGCTAAGTCCCGGAAATTTTTACTCCATATGCTCCTGTTCGAGGCCCCGTAACTTTGCATCCGTAGCTCTGTTTTGGACATATAATATATCAAAATATTCGCCTCGATGAGTAAATCATTTCATTCCATTGCATCATTTTCATTTGAGTTAATCCTGATGCCCAAAATGCTGTTAGAAGGAGGCTTCGTGAGTTAATTGTCAGATCTGCTAGTTCATCTTAGACTTTTGTCATTTTTGCCATGATTATTGTGTGCATGATATGCCTGTGAGTCCTTCATATGTTTTGTTAAGCATTTTGTCTTCTTTCCATAGGTGCAACCCATGCATTTTTAGGATGTGTGTGGTGACTTGTGCAAGCTTGCAAAGTGAGGCACCCGGTAAATCTGTTTCAGGAACTTAGTTGTTTTCACTAAGTCTGGGATTATTTAGTTCATGATGCGATATGTTCTGCTGGTTTCCTAGTGATTCGTGCATCTTTTGAGGATGATCAGTAAAAGAGTTTTGTTAATAATGTTATGCTCTATCCATCAATGTCTTTGTTTTCAATTATGGAGCATCCTAGCTTGAGTCAATCGAGCTCTACTTTTGCTTCATGGTGAATCTGGGCAGTTCGTCAACTTGTTTGCGATTTTGCCGATGCTATTGTAGTTGATCCATGCATGCTATGCCTTTGTTCTTGCCATGTCTAGCTTGTATTTTGTGCCTTATTAATGGATGTGTGCTTTCCTTTCCATGACTTGCACCGCAGTGAGTGCATCGAGCTCGTTTACATGCCTTCGTGAGTTATATTTCAGCATGTCTCAGTTTTCACTAAGTCTGAAAACTGATTGTGTTTTAGCTGTGTTCGTGTGCTTATTAGTATATTTTGTGAACCCTTTTGGCCTCAGGTCACTTTGGGTATTTTGTTAATCTTGTTAAGTAGCTCCATGCCATGTTCTTATTTTTCATAATCAGATCATGTATCATGTTTTTTTGCTGCTCCGAAGTGGGCTTCGTGATCTGAAATTTCAGACAAGTGTTAATTTCACTAAGTCTGGAATCTGTTTTGCATTTGTGTTTTTGCCATGCTTGTTTGAACCTCATAATGGATGAATTGGCCGTAGCTCAGTGCTAGTATTTTGTTAAGAATCTTATGTGCATCCCTGCCATGTATTTTGTTGTCATGTTTGGTTGCTGTAGCATGTTCATTGCATTGCATTTAGATGCCTACTTGCTGAAAATCGCAGACCGGTGTCATTCTTAAAAAGCTTGCCATTTCCAAACCGTAACTCCGATTCCGGCGTTCTTTATATCGTTTTCAAGCGATTTCATCTCATCTTTCCAGTGGCAACCTTGGAATTCCAAGTTGAGTCCAGGTTCATGCATTTCCTGTCATATCTTGCATTTTGCATCCCGCATCGCATCCCGCATAGCATGTCATCATTTCATCATATTGCTTGTTCTTGCACGTGGTTGATTGTATCCTTGTTGCTTGTTTATCTTGTCTGGGTAGAGCCGGGAGACGAGTTCGATACCGAGGAGCCCGTTGAGTTTGCTTGTGAGGATCCAGTCAACTCTGACAACTGTGCAGGCAAGATGATCATACCCTCGAAATCACTACTATCTTTGCTATGCTAGTTTGCTCGCTCTTGCTATGCCAATGCTACGATGCCTACCTTTTTCTTGTCAGCCTCCCAATTGCCATGTCAACCTCTAACCCACCATGTCCTAGCAAACCATTGATTGGCTATGTTACCGCTTTGCTCAGCCCCCTCTTATAGCGTTGCTAGCTGCAGGTGAAGATTGGAGGCCGTTCCTTGTTGGAACATCATTTTTTTACTTGTTGGGATATCATTATATTGCTATGTTATCTTAATGCATCTATATACTTGGTAAAGGGTGGAAGGCTCGGCCTCTCGCCTAGTGTTTTGTTCCACTCTTGCCGCCCTAGTTTCCGTCATATCAGTGTTATGTTCCCGGAATTTGCGTTCCTTACGCGGTTGGGTTATAATGGGAACCCCTTGATATTTCGCCTTGATTAAAGCTTGTCCAGCAATGCCCAACCTTGGTTTTACCATTTGCCACCTAGCCTTTTCTTTCCCTTGGGTTCTGCAGACTCAAGGGTCATCTTATTTTACCCCCCCCCCCCCCGGCCAGTGCTCCTCTGAGTGTTGGTCCACCTGTCAGCTACCGGTGGCCACCAGGGGCAACTCTGGGCTGGCCTACCCGTACGTAGGACAATCTGAGTGTGCCATGAGAAAGAGATATGTGCAGCTCCTATCGGGATTTGTCGGCACATTCGGGCGGTGTTGCTGGTCTTGTTTTAACCTGTCGAAGTGTCTTGAGTTACCGAGATACCGAGTTTGATCGGAACGTCTTGGGAGAAGGTCTATTCCTTCGTTGACCGTGAGAGCTTGTCATGGGCTAAGTTGGGACTCCCCTGCAGGGATTGAACTTTCGAAAGCCGTGCCCGCGGTTATGGGCAGATGGGAATTTGTTAATGTCCGGTTGTAGATAACTTGAACCTTAATTAATTAAAATGAATCAACTGAGTGTGTTACCGTGATGGCCTCTTCTCGGCGGAATCCGGGAAGTGGACATGGTGTTGGAGTTATGCTTGCGCAGGTTGTCCCTCTAGACTCTCGCTCGTGCTTTGCCTCCTCTTCTCGCTCTCTTTTGCGTATAAGTTAGCCACCACATATGCTAGTCGCTTGCTGCAGCTCCACATATACTTGCCTTATCCTTCCTATAAGCTTAAATAGTTTTGATCGCGAGGGTGCGAGATTGCTGAGTCCCTGTGGCTCACAGATACTATAACTCCAGATGCAGGTCCAGGTGATTCCGCTCTAGGTGACGAGTACGAGCTCAAGTGGGAGTTCGACGAGGACTCTCAGCGTTATTATGTTTCCTTTCCCGATGATTAGTAGTGGTGCCTAGTTGGGGTTTGATTCAGGGCCTTGCCGCATGTTGGGTTTTCTTCCATTTTGGCGCCGTAGTCGGGCCATGAGTGCTTGTATGATGGATGTTATTTATGTACTCTGATGTGACGTGGCTAGTGTAAGCCAACTATGTATCTCCCCCTTTTATTATATATTACATGGGATGTTGTAATGATTGCCTGACTTGCGACATTGCTTTCAATGCGGTTATGTCTCTAAGTCGTGCCTCGACACGTGGGAGCTATAGCCGCATCGAGGGCGTTACAGCTTGCTGTTGCACCATAAAGTATGCATCTGAATTCTGCAGGGACTTCCTCAGTCCTTCAGCTTCATGTTGCAACACATCTGATCGGTGTCTTTCAACTTGAAGCTGAGACTCAAGAAGACGAACTAATTCAGGAAGCGAGTTCGAAGAGCTTGTGCCAGCAGTAGTGGCTAGTAACTCGAACACTACATCAAGACAGGACTTCTGGGTTCTCTCACTGTCGTCAAGGTAGTTTTTATCAGCTTTCTTGGAGACCAACAGGGATGTCTCACTATCTTGAACCTTATCTTCATTACTTCCTTCACCATTGCATAACGGGGTATTGTTCTCAATATTTTGTCCGCATTCTAAAAGAGAAACAAGCAGACACGTCACAGGTTTACCAAGTTGTATATGAAACTCATTTTGGTAAATCAGTTCAGTAGTAAAGTGCATAGGATAACAGCATGAAACAAACATATATCTATGTACCATGGTCACTTTATGGCCAAATCATTCTAGTTTTTGTTGCCAAATCAAGATAGAGACACAGTTCAAATAATATTTGTTCAAGACAAAGCAGAATAGACAGAATATAAGTGTGGGAAACTATAGAGACACTTGTAATGTGCATGACATGAGAACATAACTATTTATTCAATTGAAACTGAAATCAATATAGAGCAAGTTACAACAACAAACCGGTTAAAAAATTAGTTTAAAACATACATGTTGTGCCATTGGAGTTTCAATTTCATCCTTCAAATTTGAAAATAGTTGGTCAAAGTAAATACAGTGATGCAAGAGCAAAGGAGTATGAACCATAGCTACAGAACCTGACCTGAGAACAATTCTTCTTCTCCTTTAAGCGTTGAGTTGGGATTCAGAGTGGTGGTTCTCGTGCTTTGGGCATTGCAGTTCCCTTACTAACTGCTCGTGTTTGGGTGCTCTGTGGTGGAGACGGTGCTGTGTCAACTGGAACTGGGTTACTATCTGCTTGGGTTGGGGTTAGAAGGGGTGTAGATGGTTCTCTGTCCAACTGGGTAGGGGTACAATCTGCAAGAGTCTGGGTTATGTGTGGTGGGGCTGGTTCTTGGGCAAGTACAATCGTGGTTCTATCTGCATCAACTGGTAGCACTATCTTTTCCGAGGACCGTGTTGTTACTCCCTTAGATACTGCCATCACCCTCTCCAATTCAAATGGCTGATAAACAAGAAAAGTAATTGAATGTACAGACATTGTATGATAGACAGGTGCAATGGATAGTGGGGAATAAAAGAGGGCATGAAATAATTCACATTTATGTTTTCTAACCAAACATGATAGCATGACACAATTTCACATATATGATGGCTAACTAAACAGGATAGCATGATACAGTTTCACATTATGATGGCTAACCAAAAAAGATGGAAAGACATAGTTCAAAATATGATGACTATGTAAACAGGATGACATGATATAACTATATAATGTGTTTATTAAATAGGTTGGCATGCCATAATTCTCATACATGCCGCCTATGGAAACATGATAGCATGATATAATTCCCGGATAGAATGACATAATTCAAAATATGATGACTGTAAACACTAAACAAGATGAGATGATATAACTATATGATGTCTTTATTAAATGGGTTGTCATGCCATAATTCAGATAGATGTTGTGTATGTAAACATGATGGCATGATATAATTCAAATATATGATTTATATAGTAAGCAAGTAAGCAAATGGCAATCCATATATGATGTAAAAACTAAGCAATGCAAGACAGCATGCATGACATGGGTAATATAACCCTGCCAAGTTTGAGCATAGACCTCAGGGGGAAATAGGACTGGTCATCAGTCTCTGAATCCTCCTCTGAGGGGCTCTCTGTATCCAACAAGATGTCTGCTTCAGCAGGTAGCATCGTTTGCTCTGAATACCTTGTTTTCACTCTAGATACTTCCATCACCGCTTCAAATGGTTGATGCACAGGAAGAGTAGTTGAATATACAAACGTTGTCGACAAATGGAACACGTAATACAAAAAATGATAGCATGATATAATTCACATACATGATGATTGGCTCAACTGCATGGCATTGCATAATTCACATATATAATGCCTTTGCAACAATATAGCATTGCATAATTCACATATATAATGTCTTGCAACAAGATGTCAATGCATAATTCACATATATGGTAATTAGACACTAAACAGGTGGCATTCACACAAAGCATGTCTAAACTAATCAAATGACATCGCAATGCAAGACACCATACGCACGATATGAGTAACATAACCCTGCCAAGTTAATTAGAGCATACACCTCGAGGGGAAATAGGACTGGTCATCTGTCTCTGAATCCTCCTCTGAGCAGCTATCCATAACCAGTGAGATATGCGCTTCGTCAGATAGCAGAGTCTGCTTTGAAGACCTTGTTTTCACTCCAGAATTTTCCATCACCGTGTCAAATGGCTGATGCACACGAAGAGTAGTTGAATGTACTAACATTGTTGACAAATGTAATACGTAACGAAAAAAGGATGGCTCGATATAATTCACATATAAGATGACTGGCTAAGCCGGATGGCATTACAAAATTCACATATATGATGCATGGCTAAATAAGATGGCATTGCATAATTCACATAAACGATGAATAAACTAAACAGATGGCATTCACACAAAGCATGTCTAAACTAAGTAGTTGACATATTTGATGTATAAAGTAAGCAATCCAAGGTACCATATGCATGGCATAACCAACATTAGCATGCCAAGTTAGATCGAAGACCTCATGGGGTAAATAGAAGTGGTCTTCTGCTTCTGAATCCCCCTCAGAACAATTATCTTCCTCTTGATTATGATCCAAAATGGGTGGAGGGGGGGCTGCCTTTGCACCCACCATGGAGCGACGTCTGCATGAAATTTTATTGCCACACAAGGCTCGTCTCTTTTGCTCTATATGTGCAGTTCCATTGTGTACAATAACTGACATGCATATGAATAAAACATAGTGAGATTATGTAAGGAGTGCATGCACAAATCCAGAGTGATGGTAGCAAACTGTGGATAGACCCAAAACCAATGATAGCAGGCAGATAATAGCTTTAGTTAAAAAATAAAGATCATGGCTCCTTTAATGTTTGTTTGCACCCAACATGAAACTCATAGTAGACACCCGAGATTAACCAGATAGTAGACAGATAGTACTGATTGCTACCCCAATATGTACCCCACAACCATTTAAAAACTCAAGTTTTAGCATAAGTTTGGACCTGACTCGGAGTCTAATAGGCGAACACGACGATAAAGTATCATGTCATCACATTAAGTGATGCATAACGTAAGTAGACACGGAAGAGTGCGACCTCCCTTGTGGACCCGTGTAGTTCTCAAGGTCATCTGCTCAGTTGATGATGGTAATGCAGTTGTCGTGGCTGCCGGCGGCGGGGAAGAAGATCTGAGGCGGCGAAAGACAGTCGGGAGAGCGGATCCCTGTTGTGGTGAACCCTTCCGTCGTTGGAGCAGCTGAGCTAGGGTGGAACACAGCACCGCAGGAGTAGGACAAACCACACAAGGTTTTCTTTGACACATATGTGTAATAGAAGTAATTGTGTAAGGGCTTGTTTGAATTTGAGGATTCTAACAATGCAGGGATAGGAAATAGACATGAATAGGATAGGAATGCACCTGCAAAATAGAGAATTTAAAAACAGAGGATTTCTGCCAATCTGGATGTTTGGTTCACAAGAATTGGAAGATCACAGGATGCAAAGAAGCATGGTGAGATTAAGTCAAACCACAAGAGAATGTACAGTTATAATGCTATTATGCTACTATCTCTTAGTCTTGTGCTTCATGAATAGGAATTTGAAAAGGAGGACAAGTGGAAATTAAAATTCCTATGGTTTTTATTTCAAGGAGACACTAAAGGAACAAATCCTACAGTTTTCCTTTGCTCCATTCCTTTGCACCAAATTCATGAAAAGTAGTAACATACAAAACTTTCCAATTCCTATGTTTTTCATTCACTTTTCCTTTCAAGCACTGGCGATTCCAGTAGGCAGGCTTGAGCAAGGAAAAGCCTACACTAAAAAAATGTTTTTGTGCTACTTCTATTACTTTGGACCCAGGCCACTGCCCTACTAGCTCAACTCCCAGGGCCATCGATAAATGCACAGCTCAAACACGCAGAGATAAATAATGATGGCGTTCAAGAGAGTCCGTCATGGATAGCTAAGTAGCCTGGTACCTCACTGCTTGTCATATAGTAGGATGAAATGATCGTATTCCCCGTTACTTCGTGTGCTCAGTGGACAATATATATAACATCTAGAGTAAAAAAGATATGCAACAAGTGTACAACCTCTTTGGCGAAGCCATGTTGATCTCAGCGTGATTGGGTTGGCCGATGAGGATGCTCCGGCTGACTTGGCTGTCGGAGGAGGGGAAGAAGATCTTAGGCGTCTGGAGATGGAGCCCGAGGTACTGCTCCGCTGTGATGGAGGGTTTCGTCATTGGAGCAGCTCCGGTGAGTTGTACGACGCCGAGGCTGAAGCAGGACAAGAGAGACAACGTTAACCCGAGTGGAATTCTAATAGCATCTCCAATAGATGACGTAAAATACATAACCACAAAGTGCTAGATGTATACATCAGCCGCTCATCTCTGAACTTAACTGTCGAAACTGAATTTAACTATCGAAACTGAACTTAAGTGTCGAAACTGAATTTTGCTGTCAAAACTGAATTTTACTGTTGAAACTGAACGCACTAGAGGTGAGGCTACACGTCAGCCGACTAACTTTTTCATCTCTGGTCAGTCAATTTTGCAGCCATTGGATACGAAATCAAGGGCCTGAAGTTCATCTTCAACCTCTACCCCCCTGAGCCGCCAACCACCACCGGCCAAACAGCCGCCCCCCGCCGCCCACGGCCGGCAGTGCGCCGCCCCGCCCGCCCCGAAAACACTCCCACCGTCGGTTCGCCGCCGCCCCGGCCATCCCTGAAGGCCCCCCCCCGTCCCGAGCTTTTTCTCTGGCAATCCCCCGCCACCGCCCCAGCACCGCCGGCAACCACCGCCCCCACACTGAACCCTAAGATAGATAGTGGGGTACCTCTCCAGAGAGCTCCCCTCCCTGCTGCGACTAGTTCTTCCTTAACTCCGGCGAGCCCCCCACCCCCTGAAAATCGACTGACCCAAAAGTCAATTCAGTCGACTGAAGTGTAGCTAAATCAGAGCAGCATCGCAAGCAAGAGCAAGAGCGAGAGCAGCAGCGCGAGCAAGAGCAAGAGCATACCAGGCAGGGGACCGAGATCAAGAGCAGAGCAGCAGCGCGAGCGAGAGCTAAAGCAGCAGCAGCTCCTACTGATGTGGACGCCACCGCCGAGTGGGCGACGCCATGGAGGAAGTGGCAGGCGATGCCGCCGTGGATGGAGCCGCGCCGTGTCGGCTTGGGACCGAGCGCCGGCAACATCGTGAGATCGAATCAAGAAGAAAATGCAGCGATTAGTGTACAACCTCTTTGGTGGCGCCGATTAGGCCGCAGCTTCATCCGAGGAAAGGGTGATGATGATGCTCTTCCAGTGGTGCAGGTGAAGACGGCGGTGTGGGAATGCAGGTGGCGCAAAAGATGAAGGGCACATCAGGGCAGCTCCTTGGTGGTGGAGGACGGTTGCTGAACCGGCGGGACGACCAAATCAACGATGGATCCTCATCCGATACGGTGGATGAGGGACGTCGAGGTGTTGCCGTGGACGACATCGTCGGGGAAGAGGCTCTGGCTGGGTGGCGGATGGAGGAGGGTGTGGGGCTTCGCGGGTTTTCCCAGCCTCGGTGTACGAATGGGTGGGCGGATGGGATGGGAGTGGGGAACCATGGCTTAGGGACGCGGTTGTCCGAAATGTGGGGTAAGTTACGAAAGTATCCCCACCGATTTGAGGCGGTTCTTTCGGTTTAGGGGTATCACGAGAATTTCGCATTTCGGGATTTCACAGGAGGTGGGAGTTTTCGCGCGTGTTGTAATTTTGGAATAGCAAGGTGGAGGGAGTTGTCGGAGCACAACGAGACAAAGATATATCTTAAATATTTCGGGCTAACAAGGCGCGGGTTGAAATTTCTGGACAAGCCTAACGTGTACTATACCAAATCAATTCGCACTACAAATGTCATTCAAAACTTTGAATTCATGTTATGTTCAATTAAAATATGTCGCTATGTGTATAATGCATGCAACCTAGTAATAAAATGAACATTTTAGTGCATTCCAAATGTATATACTACTGCTTCAATATGAACTAAATTTGAATTTGTTTATCTATTTGAATAAGATCTACAATAATGATTGTTGTGAAGTCAAAGCATTCAACAAGCATGACTTTATCCATGTGTTGATCCTTTGAGATTGCAACTCTACCTAGACCCAATACCTTACTTTTACCAGTGTCAGCAAATCTGATGTGACTCTTGTCGGATGGACGTAAGGTTGAGTCCATAAGAAGGCTTCGTTTGCCAGTCATGTGGTTGGTACACCCACTATCAATAATCCATTCTGAAGACGCTAGTGTCGTACCCTACAGTGCAGTTAGGGGGATAGGCTTCACGAAGAGAATTGTGAAGCAAAAACATTTGACAAACCAGTGGGTTATGAAAGCTTAGATCCAGATTAGGACTGATAGGGAGAGTAGCAAGCGATTCAGGAACGAAGTACATAGTAAGACCATTCGGGCATTTGATCTTGCTCCATACAAGATGTTTAAGGTCCCCAGCAATAGCGTCAGACGATTTTGGTTTTCTGCTGGAGACCTTTCCCTGCAAAAGAGAGTTAAGCTTTCTTAGCCACCCACATCTTCAAGGGTGGCTTAGAAGCAATAAGTCTAAGTGCAGCGTCTGAGAACTTTGGCTTTGGAGCCCTAGCAAAAAGTCTTGCAGGCGGACAATAGTACTCATAAGAATACGCATAATAGTTCTTGGTCTTATGAACATGGCGGTTTGATGAACCGCACTCATATTCATAGGCCTGAGTATGGTTTCCCTGCAAAACATTTGCGTTAGTGCGACTCAGGTGAGTCCTCTGTCTGTATGAAGCCTTTGGACCGTATGAAGCCTGTGGTCTGAGGTTTGTCTTCTTCACGTGTGGTGTCATGATGCCATTCACAGGAAGATTCTCCAGACACTTTTTCGGAACCCAGTTCTTCTTCATAGGCGGTCCATTCCTGCAGTTAGTACCAATGTACCTGGCAAACACTTCACCATTCTGATTCTTAAACAGTTTATAGTTTGCCTCAAAGGATTCATCAATGACAATGGGGTTTGCACAAGTGAAGCCAGATAGATTGGATAGATCTGCTGAAGATTCCTTTGCAGCAACCCATGTGGTTTTGGGGTACTGCTCAGGTTTCCAGTAAGAGCCATCAGCATTCATTTTCCTTACGAACCCAACACCCTCTTTCCTCGGGTTTTGGTTCAAGATCTGCTTTTTGAGGACATCACATAGTGTCTGATGCCCTTTAATACTTTTGTACATCCCTGTTTCAAGCAATGTCTTCAACCTAGCATTCTCATCAGCAATAGTAGTGGAATCCTCAGCAGAGGGGTTAGTTCCCACATCAACAGTTGAAGATATTCCAACAGTAGAAGCAATAGAACATTCAGCAACAGTAGTAGCATTGTCACGCTCAATGCACTTAATACATGGTGGTTCAAATCCTTCCTGAGCGGAACTGATCTGTTTGGAGCGAAGTGACTCATTTTCCTTTTGAAGATCTTCATGAGCCGCTCTCAATTTCTCAAGATCTTGCTTCCTTTGAAGATAATCATAGGAAAGCTTTTCATGAGTTGTTGAGAGCGTTTCATGACGACTTTCAAGTTCCTCATACTTAACGTGAAGATTTTTTATGTCTTCAATTCAGGACTCAGAACGAGTCATTTCAGCGCCTAACAGATCATCGCTTTTGCCTAACAGTTTTTGAATATGTTCCATGGCTTTTTGTTGTTCAGTTGCAATTTTAGCAAGTGTTTTGTAGCTGGGTTTTGAACCACAATCAGAGTCATCGTCACTAGATGTTTGATAGTGAGTAGTGCGTGTGTTTACCTTGGCACCGCGTGCCATGAAGCAGTAGGTAGGAGCGGAGTGGTCCTTGTCATTTGCATCGGTGCCGGTGATGAAGTCATTGTCTTCAGTGTTGAAGATGGACTTGGCAACGTATGCTGTAGCCAGACTTGCGACGCCAGAATCGTACTCCTCCTCAGACTCCACCTCTGAATCCATTTCCTTGCCAACAAACACACGTGCCTTGCTAGATGAGCTCTTCTTGTGTGATGAAGACTTTGAAGAAGACTTTGCGTATTTCTTCTTCTTCTTGTCGTCAGAGTCATTCCTTGCTCTTCTTCTTCTTTTTGTTCTCATTGTCCCACTGCGGACACTCAGAGATGAAGTGGCCAGGTTTCTTGCACTTGTGACATGTTTTCTTCTTGTAGTCATGAGCAGAAGCTTCATCATTCCTTGAGCTTGATCGGGAAGACTTTCTGAAGCCTTTCTTCTTGGTGAATTTTTGGAACTTCTTCACAAGCATAGCAAGTTCCCTTCCAATGTCTTCAGGATCATCAGAACTGCTGTCAGATTCTTCTTCAGATGAGGAGACAGCTTTTGCCTTCAAGGCATGAGTTCGCCCATAGTTTGGACCATAGATATCTCTTTTCTCAGAAAGCTGAAACTCATGTGTGTTGAGCCTCTCAAGTATGTCAGACGGATCGAGTGTCTTGAAATCAGGACGTTCTTGAATCATCAGGGCTAGGGTGTCAAACGAACTGTCAAGTGATCTCAGTAGTGTCTTGACGACTTCATGCTTGGTGATCTCAGTAGCGCCAAGGGCTTGAAGCTCATTCGTGATGTTAGTGAGTCGATCAAATGTGAGCTGGACATTCTCATTGTCATTTCTCTTGAAGCGGTTGAAGAGGTTGCGAAGGACACTGATTCTCTGATCTCTCTGGGTTGAGACGCCCTTCGCTTGACCTTGGAGAGCCAGTCCCAGACTAGCTTAGATGTTTCCAAAGCACTCACGCGGCCATACTGTCCTTTGGTCAGATGACCACAGATGATATTCTTGGCAGTAGAGTCCAGTTGAACGAATTTCTTGACATCAGCAGCAGTGACACCTTCTCCAGCCTTGGGAACGCCGTTCTCGACGACATATCATAGGTCGACGTCAATGGCTTCAAGATGCATGCGCATCTTATTCTTCCAGTAGGGATATTCAGTTCCATCGAAGACGGGGCACGCAGCGGAGACTTTAATTATCCCTACAATTGACATAGCTAAAACTCTAGGTGGTTAAACCGAATCACACAGAACAAGGGAGCACCTTTCTCTGATACCAATTGAAAGTGTGTTATATCGACTAGAGGGGGAATAGGCGATTTTTATGGAAAGTCTTCAAAAGTGGAAGTTATGAAGACAAACGATAGAAATAAACCTATACCTGCAGCGAAGGTAGACTACACTAGGCAAGCCTAGTCAAGTAATTCAATGGAGTGAAAGCAATGACTAAGAGGCATGTAGTAAGGATCAAGTAGGAAGATATTATGAAGCCAAACAGAACACGCAGTCACTCGTGAAGATAAAAGATAGTGCAATCATACAATGACTTCACAAGGAGTAACAGTACGTAAAGAGAAGGGAAGGATGAAACCAGTGACTCGTTGAAGACAATGATGTGTTGGACCAGTTCCAGTTGCTGTGACAACTGTACGTCTGGTTAGGGCGGCTAGGTATTTAAACCTGAGGACACACAGTCCCGGACACCCAGTCCTGAACATGCAGCTCAGGACACCCAGTCCTCACCGTATTCCCCTTGAGCTAACGTCACAAAGACCTCGCCCAATCACTCTGGTAAGTCTTCAAGGTAGACTCCCAAACCTTCACAGACTTCGTTCACCGGCAATCCACAATGTCTCTTGGATGCTCAGAACGCGACGCCTAACTGGCTGGAGGATTCACAGTCCTCAAGTGTAATAAGTCTTTAGATCACACAGACAAGAAGACTTAAGTGATGCCTAATTCTCTTTGGCTCTGGGTGGTTAGGGCTTTATCCTCGCAAGGAATTCTCTCTCAAAAGCTTCGAGGTGGGTTGCTCTCAAACGACAAAAGCTGTATACTAACTCTAAGCAGCCAACCATTTTTGGTTGTAGGGGTGGGCTATTTATAGCCACTAGGCAACCCGACCTGATTTGTCCGAAATGACCCTGGGTCACTAAGGAACTGACACGTGTTCCAACGGTCAGATTTCGAACTCACACGGCAACTTTACTTGGGCTACAAGCAAAGCTGACTTGTCCGACTCTGGACAAGATTCGCTCTCATAGTCTTCACTCGAAGACATAGGTTTTGGTTAAGCATCACTTCAGTCATTATGACTGGTTCTCTTGGACCCCACTTAACAGTACGGTGGTTCCTATGACTCAACAAAGAAGAAGAAAAAGAACTACGAAAGATCTAAGTCTTCGAGCTCCATAGGCTTCACGCGTTGTCTTCTCTTGTCATAGTCTTCAATGTGAATATCTTCATATACCACCTTTGACATCAATGTCTTCATACATTTTTAGGGGTCATCTCTGGTAGGAAAACCGAATCAATGAGGGACTTCTACCTGTGTTATCCTGCAATTCTCACAAACACATTAGTCCCTCAACTAGGTTTGTCGTCAATACTCCAAAACCAACTAGGGGTGGCACTAGATGCACTTACAATCTCCCCCTTTTTGGTGATTGATGACAAACTAGTTGAAGTTTTCAACGGGGAATATAATATGTGAAATTGTAAAGGATAAGGAATTGTCTTCATAAGCTGTGAGGGCTGCCGCTGAAGATGTGCATATAAGTAATTTGCTTTTGGAATGCAAATGCACATGGCAGGTTGTGCTTGTGGAGATCCTCTTCAACTTATGATGACAATTCATTATGCATGAGAAGGTATGTGAAAATAATGGCATGCATAATGGAAAATGGACGTCTGCAAGATGATCTAAGTGTGGAATTTATCGTCGCACATGCGGAATTTATTGTCGCATCACGAAGTAGCAAATAAGTAGCAGACGACCATCGAGTTTAAGTGTTACAACTCAAAGAACCAAATGTATCAAAATGAGAGTTGTAAACACGAAGCAAAATATAAAGCAACCGCCCATATGGACCCGCTTGAAGACTATCAAACTCATATGCTTCTCCCCCTTTTGTCAGTAAGGACCAAAAAGGTTTGAAGACATAGAGCATCTACTCGTTCCCATGAAGAGTAGGTGAAGCAGCAGGGTCGTCGGTGGTGTTCGGCGGTGCAGAAGAACTTGGAGCAGTGTCGAAGCGTGCTGAAGGAGGAGGCGGTGAAGTAGCATCGTCTTCATCCTCGATCACTCTGGCATTCACAGTTGCAGCAGAGGAAGAGAACTCAGTGTCTTCAAGAGATGGAGTTCGTCGCAGCACTGCCCTTCAAGGAGGTGTGGAGTCAAACTTGAAGCGTTCAGAGAAGCCATCCTCTTGAAGATCATCTTCAGAGCACATCAGCGTCAGCCCCTTCCATGTGCGTCGAGAGGTTTCATGGGCAACAAAAGCATTCTTGGTGGCAAGATTGTGAATGCGGTTGACATCCACCAAGAGGCTTTGCATTTGATGCTTGAGCAAGTCATGATGCCTATCCTGTTTCTGATGAAGAGCCACAAGAAGCTCTCGGTCATTGAGAACACGAGTGCGCTTCTTGGGTCGCTGGGCAATTGTGCTATCAGTGGCTTCAGTAAGTGCAGGATGTGGTGCACGTGTAGTGCCATCCAAGGGATACACACGAGTGACGGCTTCAACTCCTTCAATGTTCTGAGAAAAACTTTGATGCTCTGCATTCTGAAGACTTAGAGGTTCCTTGGCAGGCTCAGGATAGATGGCTTCAATAGACATATCCACATCAGGCAGAAAGATCCGATGATTGCGAGCAGATGGCTGATATGAGATAGCAGAGTGAAGTTTGATCAGCCGCATTACCCATGGGGCGTAGAACTTCAAGCCAAAAAGATCAGAGCCTGAGGCAGCAAGTTGGCGAATGAAGAAGTCCTGTGCATTGAAGCATTTGCCATGAAGAATATAGAAGACCAAAGTCTTCATTGCACCTTCCAGCTTGGCATGTGGAGAGTTTCCTTTGATGGGCCAGAGAGTTCGCCTTATGATGTGATAAATAGTCCTTGGCAGATACTCAAGGTCTTCAACAAGGAACTCTTTGGGATATTCAGCATCTTGGGGCAATGGCTTCATCATACTGAGCATCTGACTCATATTAGGTTCAGGCTTCTGAAAGATGCTCTCCACAGCTTCACTGTGAAGTTGACAGCCAGATTCGTAGAGATTGCCAGGAGTGGGTAGACCAGTGAGCTCAATGATGCCAAAGGCTTTGGCTTCGTGATGAACGTTTCCTGTCATCCACTCTAGGACCCAAGTCTTCGGATCTCTGTTATACCCGCGGATGTGAAGTGTGGCATAGAATTGGAGCAGCAACTCTTCATTCTAATGCTCTTGGTCGGTGACGAACGGCAGCAATCCAACCCTTTGAAGCAATCCAGAGCTTCTTCCAGACAGGGCAGACCAACTATTGCTTCAATGTCAAGACGCTTATGTGGGAAGATGCAACCTTGATTGTATAGAATGCAGGAGTAATAGCTTCGCTGTGGATAGCTCCAGAACCGATCAGATGATATTCTTTCCCTTGAGTAGGGGTTCCTGGAGCTATTGAAGAAAGTGTTGTCTGCTTTGAAGCCATTGATATTGAAGGATCCAGGTGCTGATGCAGGACCTGGGAACCTGGGCAATCTTGGGATTGGCTTCTGTACCTGAGGCCTGTGCTCAACATGATAGTCGAACTGAGGACCGGCAGCAGGCACAGGAACAGAAGCAGTGGGATCAGTGGCTTCGCTGACTTCTGGTGCTTTTGTTGGTGAGGGCTCCACATTTGCTTCAGCCATGACAGCGTCAGTGGCTTCATTGGTGTTGGTGGTGGCAGCCTCAAGATTCTCAACCTCCACTTGACGAGCTGGAGGGTCGGTCACAGTCACGTTCTCCTCAGAACAGCTTCTTGGTGGGACGGGGGAGTAGCAGCTTGTGGGGCTTCTTCTTCATCGGCTGATGCAGCCGGAATGTCTTCAGCAGTTTTAGCTTCAGACGGAGAGACTGGAGGCCTTGGACCTTTGTGAAGCCTGCACAACGCGGGTGACGCCTGTGGAGTTGGTGTTGGCTGGGCCTCAAAGTCTTCTTCTTCTTGTGGGCGATCAGCCCATGAAGCATCCTGAGCAATTGGTGTCAGAGGACGACCAATGCTGATGAGTTCACTGTGCATTAGCACAGGCGATGATACCTGTTGGTGCTCGAGCTGAGGAAGGACTGCATCATCTTCAACATGGTCATGGTGACCAATGTCTTCAGCAGCGATGGGATCAGCTGCTGGAAAGTCTTCAGCTTCATGAGCCTCTATGAAAGCAGGCTCATGGACAGTCAGTTGACGTTCTTGTGGTTCAGCGTCAGGGTGAACCATGGAAATGGGTTCAACAATCAAGGGCTCTGTGTGAGCAGCCTGTTCCTTCTTGGTCTTCCTCTTCTTCTTGGAGGGGGCAGTAGGAGAGGCTGCAGGATGTTTCCTTTTTCTGGCTTCAGCCTCAGCAGTCCTCGTCTTCTTCAGTTCTAAAGCGGTTGACCTAGCCTTTGGCTTCGGGCCAGTCATGCTAGTTGGGAAGACAATGGGATCTGCTTCCTGCCTTGGTGCGTCGGGTTCAGCCATAGCGGGCTTCTTCTTCTTCTTTGCATCCATCCTGGGGTCGATGCCAGGACGCCCAAGGGCCTTGCGCTTCTCAGCCTCATTGTAGGATTGCACACACCTGTTAGCCAGAACCTTCATGCGCTCACGAGAACCCTGAGCTTCTGCACGTTTCTTGAGAAAGTCTTCCTTGAGCTCGTGCAGCATAATCTTGAAGTTCTTCACCTCTTGCATGCTGAGCTTGGCCATATGCTTCTTGAACTGAGATTTCTCAAAGTCAATCTTCTGCTTCAGTTCAACAATGCGTTGGGCGATAGCTAACTCTGAAGCAATGGCGCCATGGAAGGCAACACTGAGGCCAATGGGAAGTTGCAGATCGTCAAAGCTGATGTTGGGCGTGTCAAACCATTCATCAATGAAGTTATGGATGATTGCCTCGTCAAAGAGAGGCAGATTATTGAAGATTTCTGCTTCTTCTTTGCTCTTGATCAGTTGCTCAAGAGCGTCATCTGCAAGATCTTCATCACTGGACAGATCAATGGCATCATTACGCAGAACAGCAGCAGCTGTCAGTTCTTCGCCGGTGTGTGGCAGTGGCATCTTGACATTCTATGGCTTGGAGATGCGTGACAAATCTTCAGACTGCACACTGTCTTCAGGAGGTGCAGTTTCCAGTGGCTTCGCCCATGAGATTTTTGGAGCAGAGGCAGGCTTTGAAGCTTTAGGCTACTTCTTTGGCTTCGACGCTGCAGGCGCTTCATCTGATTCAGCGTCATCTGCAGGCTCATTCACGGCTGTCCCTTGAACCAAGATATGGGTGATGAGACTTTCAAGGTTGTAGAAAGGACCGACGACATTGGGTTCTTCATCACGTGTGTCGTCAGCCCTTGGAGCTGAAGGACCAGGGTTGAAGTCTAGTCCCAATGTCTTCTTGTTCTGCTTTGCTGAGTTCTGGGCAAACTGGAAGTTGCGCTTGAACAGAATGTCGTCACGACACCATAGTAGTGACGATGAGTGTGCATCTGCAGGCTGTGGCCCACGGACCATGCAGGGATAGAAGCCCTATTCAATGGCTTCATCTCTGGTCCTGGGTTGAAGATTTTTGTAGAGGATGTCTCCCCATGGTCGCTTGATGGCATTATTTTCAGCATATTCCTTTGTCACAAATCTGTACTTGAACCACTGTTCTTCCCAATAGCGTCGAATCCATTGGATTCGTGTCTTGCGCTGATTGTAATCCTCTTCAGGATCTGTCTTGTACAGCTTTGAGAGGTCATCGGGCAGATCTCTTGATGATTCTCCATGACGCTTTCTGCCACCCTTCCTTGCTGATTTCTCTGAAGCCATAAACTTCAAACTGAAAGGCTTCAATGCGTTCAAAGGCTTCAAAGGCTTTCGCTTGCTGGACAGACAGGAACTGGCTTTGGGAGAATTTATGTGATACTGTAAGAATTCTGCAAATGAATGCAGACTATGAGAACCAAGGGATTCTCCCACGGACATGTACCTGTGACAGCATTAAGGTGCGAGGGAAGGGGAAGAGGTCATATGCATTCTCAGAAGATTTTGAAGATAAATCAGTGTAGAAGACATTGACCTCATCGTGCGAAGACATTCACTCATAGATAAGGAGTTGGTTCCAGATTTGTACGAATCCATGGATTAGTACAAGTGAGGAATCTAACTACTTTGTGAAGCATAAGTGAATATACTAGGCATGTTATGAGATGCAGTATGAAAGAGATCCAACTTGTGTGAATAGAAACTGCTTGTGGTAGAAAGTGATAAAGCTATAGGATCAAAGGGGCTGTAAAAAGGAAGTTTTATTTACCACACGAAGAACTGCTAGACGGAGTGGAAGAGGAGGCCGAGCAGTTCGATCTTCCGTGCCCTAACTTGGCGACGAAGGACACCTACGGCGACGGCGGAGAGGACGATGTCCGCGGTCGGCGTGAAGACGGTGTCGGAGAGGTTGCGGCAGCGAAGCGCTTCGTCGCCGGCGTCGTCGAGGGCTAGCAGTGGCGCTAGGGTTCGTGCGTGAGTGGAAGAAGAGATAATGACTGTGGTGAGGCGTGTATTTATAGGTACAGGGGTGGCACTGCGTTATTACACAGGTGCCCCTGGAGATTCACATCTGAGGGGCATGTGGCCGTCATGCAGCATGTCGGGGGTTGTTCCACGTCCCACGCACGCCTGGATTGTCGGGTGGTCGTTCCCACTTCTCCGGGTTTCAGGTGAAGGAATGAGCATTGAAAACGGACTTAATGTTTGTCTCTGTATCTTCTGCTGACAAGGACGCAGAGAAGACATTCGACAGTTTCAATAGAATGCATATGATTTGGAGAGATAGGGTTTGAGATAGAAAGCATAGAGAGGTTAGGGTCCGATCACATTCACTTAGTTCAAAAGATTCAACAAGAAGACATAGGTATAAGTGAATGCTGTAGAGGACAGAACACTAGTATATATATATATATAATCAACATAGTGAAGATAATCATGAAGACATGTTGAGATTGAAGCCAAACCAAATGTGAAGACATAACAAATGTAACGCCATGAGTGAAACACTTCAAACAGAAAATTTGGTGGTGGCGTTACCCACCGTATAGGAAGTATTAGACCCAGACACGACGCACAATTATCGTGGAGCTCCGAAGTCAAATTCCACATTAATGTATTCACACTTAGAATGTATGTCTTCATTGATTGAAGATATACTTTACTTCGTGTGTTACACATCTAACTCATCAATATGCATAAGTGTTAGGATGTGTGCTTGATCACAGGACATTTGAGGATTCCAAGATATTTAGCTCACACCGTAATTTGCAAAATCTCTTCTCATCCAAGGGCTTGGTGAAGATATCTGCCAATTGCTCTTCAGTGTTGACATGTATGATATCAATATCTTCCTTCACAACATGATCTCTGAGAAAGTGATGACGAATTTCAATGTGCTTTGTCTTCGAGTGCTGAACTGGGTTGTTGGCAATCTTGATGGCGCTTTCGTTGTCGCAGTAGAGTGGCACTTGCTTCAGATGAATGCCATAGTCCTTGAGTGTTTGCTTCATCCAGAGAAGCTGAGCGCAGCAAGATCCAGCAGCAATGTATTCAGATTCAGCAGTGGAGAGAGATACACAGTTCTGCTTCTTTGAAGACCAACATACAAGTGATCATCCCAGAAAATGACATGTGCCTAATGTAGACTTGCGATCCACCTTGTCACTAGCATAATCAGAATCCGAGAATCCAACCAGATCAAACTCTGAGCCCTTTGGATACCATAATCCTAGAGTTGGGGTGTGAGCCAAATATCAAAGAATTCGCTTCACAGCTAAGTGATGCGACTCCTTTGGTGCCGCTTGAAATCGAGCACACATGCAAACACTAAGCATAATATCTGGCCTAGATGCACATAGATAAAGCAAAGAACCAATCATGGAGCGATATACCTTTTGATCGAACTCTTTACTATTGTCGTCAGGACCCAGATGATGCTTGGCTGGCATTGGCGTCGTGAAGCCTTTGCAGTCTTGCATACCAAACTTCTTCAGGCAATCTTTGAGATACTTCTCTTGATATATGAAGATGCTGTTGCGTTGCTGTCGTATTTGAAGACCGAGGAAGAACTTTAGCTCTCCCATCATGGACATCTGATATTGCTCTTTCATCATGTATCCAAACTCTTCACTGTACTTATGATTGGTGCAGCCGAAGATAATGTCATCCACATATATTTGGCACACAAACAGTTCACCATCATATGTCTTCGTGAAGAGAGTGGGGTCGAGGGAACCAGGTATGAAGCCTTTGCTCTTCAGGAAGTATTTGAGTGTGTCATACCAGGCCCGAGGGGCTTGTTTGAGGCCACACAGTGCCTTGTTGAGCTTGTATACCATGTCAGGATGTTTTGGATCTTCAAAGCCAGGCGGTTGTGCAACATACACTTCTTCTTCAATCTTGCCATTGAGAAAGGCGCTCTTCACATCCATTGATATAGAAGTATGTTATGATGATTTGCATAGGCTAGCAGTATGCGTATGGCTTCAAGTCTAGCCACAGGAGCAAATGTTTCATCGAAGTCAATGCCTTCCACTTGAGTATATCCTTGAGCAATGAGACGAGCTTTGTTTCTGACAACTTGACCATGCTCATCTTGCTTGTTGCGGTATATCCATTTGGTGCCTATTATGTTGTGCTTCCGAGGATCAGGACGCTTAACCAGTTCCCATACATTATTCAGCTCAAACTGTTGAAGCTCTTCTTGCATAGCTTGAATCCATTCAGGTTCCTTGAAGGCTTCTTCAACTTTCTTGGGTTCTATTATTGAGACGAATGTGAAGTGCCCACAGAAATTTGCTAGCTGAGTTGCCCTTGAACGAGTGAGCGGACCGGGTGCGTTGATTCTATCAATTATTCTCTCAATCTGCACTTCATTGGCAACACGAGGATGTACATGGCGAAGATTTTGCTCTTGCTGATCATTGTCATTGTTAGAGGGATTGTCTTCAGGCTGAGCATTGTCTTCAGGTTGATCAGGTGTGGAGATGATAAGTTCCTCTTCAGGTTGAGCTTCAGAAGGTATGACTTCTCCAATTCCCATTAGCTTGATTGATTCGCTGGATGGAACTTCATTTAGCACATTTGGCAGGTGTTCTCTTTGTGAACTGTTAGTCTCATCAAATTGCACATCCACTGTTTCAACCACTTTATAATGAAAGAGATTGAAGACTCTGTAGGAGTGCGAATCCTTTCCATATCCAAGCATAAAACCCTCATGTGATTTTGGTGCAAATTTTGAAGTGTGATGTGGATCCTTGATCCAGCACCTGGCGCCAAATACTCTGAAGTAACTGACATTTGGCTTCCTGCCAGTAAGGAGCTCATAAGATGTCTTGTTCAGAAGCTTGTGAAGATAAACACGATTGATTGTATGGCATGCATTATCAATGGCTTCAGGCCAGAATTTTCTTGGAGTCTTGTATTCATCTAGCATCGTTCTGGCCATCTCAATGAGTGTTCTGTTCTTGCATTCGACGACGCCATTCTGCTGTGGTGTGTACGGAGCTGAGAATTCATGAGTGATGCCCAAAGTGTCAAGATATGTATCAAGGCCAGTGTTCTTGAATTCAGTGCCATTGTCACTTCTGATGTGCTTTATCTTGGCGCCATAGTTGTTCATTGCTCGATTGGCGAAGCGTCTGAAGACATCCTGCACTTCAGTCTTGTAGAGGATTATGTGCACCCAAGTATATCTAGAATAATCATCAACAATGACAAATCCATAGAGACAAGCAGTAGTAGTAAGAGTTGAGTAATGAGTGGGACCGAAAAGATCCATGTGGAGCAGTTCAAAGGGTCGAGTAGTAGTCATGATTGTCTTCGAGGGATGTTTGGCCCTCGTCATCTTTCCTGCTTCACAGGCACTGCATAAGTGATCTTTCTTGAACTTGATGCCCTCGATGCCTATGACATGCTTCTTCTGTGCAAGGGTGTGGAGGTTCCTCATGCCAGCATGCCCTAGCCTCTGATGCCAGAGCCAGCATTCTGAAGCTTTTGCTAGAAGACATACGGCAAGCTGTGGTCCTGCTGAGAAATCTACCACGTACAAATCATGTTTCCGATACCCTTCAAACACTAGAGACTTGTCAGATTCCATTAGAACAAGGCAGCGAAATTTTCCAAATATTACGATCATGTTCAAATCGCAAAGCATTGAGACAGACATTAAGTTGAAGCCAAGGGATTCAACAAGCATGACTTTATCCATGTGTTGATCCTTTGAGATTGCAACTCTACCTAGACCCAGTACCTTACTTTTACCAGTGTCGGCAAATGTGATGTGACTCTTGTCGGATGGACGTAAGGTTGAGTCCATAAGAAGGCTTCTTTTGCCAGTCATGTGATTTGTACACCCACTATCAATAATCCATTCTGAAGACGCCGGTGTCGTACCCTACAGTGCAGTTAGGGGGATAGGCTTCACGAAGAGAATTGTGAAGCAAAAACATTTGACGAACCAGTGGGTTATGAAATCTTAGATCTAGATTAGGACTAATAGGGAGAGTAGCAAGCGATTCAGGAACGAAGTACATAGTAAGGCCATTCGGGCATTTGATCTTGCGCCCTACAAGATGTTTAAGGTCCCTAGCAATAGCGTCAGACAATTTTAGTTTTCTGCTGGAGACCTTTCCCTGCAAAAGAGAGTTAAGCTTTCTTAGCCACCCACATCTTCAAGGGTGGCTTAGAAGCAATAAGTCTAAGTGCAGCGTCTGAGAACTTTGGCTTTGGAGCCCTAGCAAAAAGTCTTGCAGGCAGACAATAGTACTCATAAGAATAAGCAGAATAGTTCTTGGTCTTATGAACATGGCGGTTCGATGAACCGCGCTCATATTCATAGGCCTGAGTATGGTTTCCCTGCAAAACATTTGCGTTAGTGCGACTCAGGTGAGTCCTCTGTCTGTATGAAGCCTTTGGGCCGTATGAAGCCTGTGGTCTGGGGTTAGTCTTCTTCGTCTATGGTGTCATGACGACATTCACAGGAAGATTTTCCAAACACTTTTTCGGCACCCAGATCTTCTTCATAGGCGGTCCATTCCTGCAGTTAGTACCAATGTACCTGGCAAACACTTCACCATTCTGATTCTTAAACAGTTTATAGTTTGCATCAAAGGATTCATCAATGACAATGGGGTTAGCACAAGTGAAGCCAGATAGATTGGATGGATCTGCTAAAGGTTCCTTTGCAGCAACCCATGTGGTTTTGGGGTACTACTCAGGTTTCCAGTAAGAGCCATCAGCATTCATTTTCCTTACGAACCCAACACCCTCTTTCCTAGGGTTTCGGTTCAGGATCTGTCTTTTGAAGACATCACATAGTGTCTGATGCCCTTTGAGACTTTTATACATCCCTGTTTCAAGCAATGTCTTCAACCTAGCATTCTCATCAGCAATAGCAGTGGTATCCTCAACAGAGGGGTTAGTTCCCACATCAATAGTTGAAGATATTGCAACAGTAGCAGCAGTAGAACATTCAGCAACAGAAGTAGCATTATCACACTTAATGCATTTAAGACATGGTGTTTCAAATCCTTCCTGAGCGGAACTGATCTATTTGGAGCGAAGTGACTCGTTTTCCTTTTGAAGATCTTCATGAGCCGCTCTCAATTTCTTAAGATCTTGCTTCCTTTGAAGATAATCATAGGAAAGCTTTTCATGAGTTGTTGAGAGCGTTTCATGACGACTTTCAAGTTCCTCATACTTAACATGAAGATTTTTTATGACTTCAATTAAGGACTCAGATCGAGTCATTTCAGCGCCCAACAGATCATCGCTTTTGTCTAACAGTTTTTGAATATGTTCCATGGCTTTCTGTTGTTCAGTTGCAATTTTAGCAAGTGTTTTCTAGCTGGGTCTTGAACCACAATCAGAGTCATCGTCACTAGATGTTTGATAGTGAGTAGTGCGTGTGTTTACCTTGGCACCACGTGCCATGAAGCAGTAGGTAGGAGCAGAGTAGTCCTTGTCATTTGCATCGATGTCGGTGGTGAAGTCATTGTCTTCAGTGTTGAAGATGGACTTGGCAACGTATGCTGTAGCCAGACTTGCAACGCCAGAATCGGACTCCTCCTTAGACTCCACCTCCGCCTCCTCAGAAGCGGACTCCTCCTCTGAGTCCATTTCCTTGCCAACAAATGCACGTGCCTTGCCAGATGAGCTCTTCTTGTGTGATGAAGACTTTGAGGAAGACTTGGAAGAAGACTTTGAGTATTTCTTCTTCTTGTCATCAGAGTCATATTCCTTGCTCTTCTTCTTCTTTGTGTTCTCATTGTCCCACTGCGGACACTCAGAGATGAAGTGGCCAGTTTTCTTGCACTTGTGGCATGTTTTCTTCTTGTAGTCATGAGCAGAAGCTTCATCATTCCTTGAGCTTGATCGTGAAGACTTTCTGAAGCCTTTCTTCTTGGTGAATTTTTGGAACTTCTTCACAAGCATTGCAAGTTCCTTTCCAATGTCTTCAGGATCATCAGAACTGCTGTCAGATTCTTCTTCAGATGAGGAGACAGCTTTTGCCTTCAAGGCACGAGTTCGCCCATAGTTTGGACCGTAGATATCTCTTTTCTCAGAAAGTTGAAACTCATGTGTGTTGAGCCTCTCAAGTATGTCGGACGGATCGAGTGTCTTGAAATCAGGTCGTTCTTGAATCATCAGGGCTAGGGTGTCAAACGAACTGTCAAGTGATCTCAGTAGTGTCTTGACGACTTCATGCTTGGTGATCTCAGTAGCGCCGAGGGCTTGAAGCTCATTTGTGATGTCAGTGAGTCGATCAAACGTGAGCTGGACATTCTCATTGTCATTTCTCTTGAAGCGGTTCGTTGACCTTCGTTGACCTTGGAGAGCCAGTCCCAGACCAGCTTAGATGTTTCCAAAGCACTCACACGGCCATACTGTCCATTGGTCAGATGACCAGAGATGATATTCTTGGCAGTAGAGTCCAGTTGAACGAACTTCTTGACATCAGCAGCAGTGACACCTTCTCCAGCCTTGGGAACGCCGTTCTTGACGACATATCATAGTTCGACGTCAATGGCTTCAAGATGCATGCGCATCTTATTCTTCCAGTAGGGATATTCAGTTCCATCGAAGACGGGGCATGCAGCGGAGACTTTGATTATCCCTGCAGTCGACATAGCTAAAACTCCAGGTGGTTAAACCGAATCACACAGAACAAGGGAGTACCTCGCTCTGATACCAATTGAAAGTGCGTTATATCGACTAGAGGGGGGTGAATAGGCGATTTTTATGAAAGTCTTCAAAACATGGAAGTTATGAAGACAAACGATAGAAATAAACCTATTACCCTGTAGCGGAAGGTAGACTACACTAGGAAAGCCATAGTCAAGTATTCAATAGAGTGAAAGCACAATGACTAATAGCAGCAATGTAGTAAGGATCAGGTAGGAAGATATTATGAAGCCAAACATAACACGCAGTCACTCAGTGAAGATAAAAGATAGTGCAATCATACAATGACTTCACAAGGAGTAACAGTACGTAAAGAGAAGGGAAGGATGAAACCAGTGACTCGTTGAAGACAATGATGTGTTGGACCAGTTCCAGTTGCTGTGACAACTGTACGTCTGGTTAGGGCGGCTAGGTATTTAAACCTGAGGACACACAGTCCCGGACACCCAGTCCTGAACACGCAGCTCAGGACACCCAGTCCTCACTGTATTCCCCTTGAGCTAAGGTCACATGGACCTCGCCCAATCACTCTGGTAAGTCTTCAAGGTAGACTCACAAACCTTCACAGACTTCGTTCACCGGCAATCCACAATGTCTCTTGGATGCTCAGAACGCGACGCCTAACCGGCTGGAGGATTCACAGTCCTCAAGTGTAATAAGTCTTCAGATCACACAGACAAGAAGACTTAAGTGATGCCTAATTCTCTTTGGCTCTGGGTGGTTAGGGCTTTATCCTCGCAAGGAATTCTCTCTCAAAAGCTTCGAGGTGGGTTGCTCTCAAACGACAAAAGCCGTATACTAACTCTAAGCAGCCAACCATTTTTGGTTGCAGGGGGTGGGCTATTTATAGCCACTAGGCAACCCGACCTGATTTGTCCGAAATGACCCTGGGTCACTAAGGAACTGACACGTGTTCCAACGGTCAGATTTCAAACTCACACGGCAACTTTACTTGGGCTACAAGCAAAGCTGACTTGTCCGACTCTGGACAAGATTCGCTCTCATAGTCTTCACTCGAAGACATAGGTTTTGTTTAAGAATCACTTCAGTCATTCTGACTGGTTCTCTTGGACCCCACTTAATAGTACGGTGGTTCCTATGACTCAACAAAGAAGAAAAAGAACTACGAAATATCTAAGTCTTCGAGCTCCATAGGCTTCATGCGATGTCTTCTCTTGTCGTAGTCTTCAATGTGAATATCTTCATATACCACCTTTGACATCAATGTCTTCATACATTTTTAGGGGTCATCTCTGGTAGGAAAACTGAACCAATGAGGGACTTCTACATGTGTTATCCTGCAATTCTCACAAACACATTAGTCCCTCAACTAAGTTTGTCGTCAATACTCCAAAACCAACTAGGGGTGGCACTAGATGCACTTACACTCACGAAGAAGAATCAAATCGTCGACTGCCAGTATGCCAAAGCCTTAGCGGCTTTCAAGCATAGTGTTCGGGTAGAATGTCTCGCCAGATACCTCAGCCACGAAAAACCAAGGACAATGACAGCCCTAACAAGCCTTATGACCCGCTTTTGCGCGGGCGAAGGCAGTTAGCTGGCCCATAGCGGCACCAGCAACCCAGGCACATCCGAAGTCAGGGATGGCAACGGGAAACCGCGACGCAATAAAAGTAAGCGTCGAAACAACGAAGACAGCCCAGTCAACACGGCGGTAAATGCCAGATTCAGGGGCTCTCGACCTGGTCAACAGAAAAAGCCATTTAAAGGCAGCAGAGATGGACCGTCCAGCCTAAACAAAATTCTAGACAGATTATGTCAGATTCAGGGCACCTCCGACAAACCTGCAAATCACACCAACAGAGAATGCTGGGTCTTCAAGCAGGCCGGCAAGCTAAAAGCCGAACACAAGGGGAGGGAGACACCAAGCGAAGACGAGGATGAGCCTCGCCAGCCGAACACTGGGGGACAGAAAGAATTCCCACCAGAGGTCAAAACAGTGAACATGATTTACGCAACTCACATACCGAAGAGGAGGCGCCAGCGCGCACCCCGAGACGTATACGCCATGGAGCCCGTCACCCCCAAGTTCAACCCTTGGTCGGCCTGCCCGATCACTTTTGATCGCAAGGATCACCCGACTAGTATCCGGCATGGAGGATCGGCTGCCTTGGTGCTAGACCCAATAATTGACGGATGCCATCTTACCCGAGTCCTTATGGATGGCGGCAGTAGTCTTAATCTGATATATCAGGACACCGTCCGCAAAATGGGGATAGACCCGACAAGAATCAGCCAAAGCAATACTACCTTTAAAGGAGTAATATCAGACCCAGAGGCCCGCTGCACGGGCTCTCTAGTACTAGAGGTTCTATTCGGTTCTCCCGACAACTTCCGAAGCGAAGAATTAACCTTCAACATCGCTCCATTTTGAAGCGTCCATCACACACAACTCGGAAGAACGGCCTTCGCTCGTTTTAATGCAGTACCGCATTACGCTTATCTCAAGCTTAAGATGCCCAGTCCACGTGGCATCATCACAGTTAGCGGAAACACAGAGCGTTCCTCACGTATGGAGGAATATGTGGCGGCTCTAGCAGCCAATCATTGAACGGCCTCTCCAACCAGAAGAAATGATCGGTCGTCAAGACCACAGACACGGTTAGACGAGTCCGGTGCACCACTAGCTGTAACAGCTCAGATAAACCTGAGATTGGGTCGATGGGTATACCCCCTTAGGTGGTGCTAGGGGCTTCCAGCATGTAAAAAGGGCCACAGTTCGGATTGACCCTATTTAGATTGCATTTTAATGTTTCATTAAGAATAACCAATTTTTCGCATGAAGACTTTCACCTGCATTTTTCTCTTTTACAGATGATCATCGTGCTACACCCTTCAAGAATACGGCACAACAGAGACACAGGCGCAGACGTGCAGCAGGGCCCCGCTCAAAGGATTCTTTTTAGATTAAGACCATGTGTAAACCTTTTTTACTGTCTCTTGTTGCTTCACTCCCTCTGGATACTCAACACAATCGAAAGGGATGCTGGCGTTATTGGCATTTCGTCATGTCAGACTAATGCAAGTACCTGGAAATTCAGGGCTCATAATCGAGGGCGATTACTCAGCCCAGTATATCTTGTAAAGTCGGAATACCTTAGGGAGTGTTCGGCGTCGCGAGTTTGGCCTTATATGCATCAGCTCCGAATCATGTCTTTGGTCAATAGTTGGGTTTGCCCGGCTCTCGTGTTTTGCTACCTTACGTTCCGCTCTATCGGCTAAGGTGGCACCGAGAGAACTACTGCAATTGTGCCCTGGTTCATCTGGATGAGCACCTCAGTAGAGAAAGTCGAAAACTGACTGTCATGATAAAGCGCGAGACTGGTCAACCACTCGATTCCTCCGCATTAACGAAGGACCGGTTTTCCCGGTCATGTATGTACGCGCACCGTATTCGGATGAGCGCGGAAGTACCAGGGGCTATATAGTAGCCCCACCGTCAAACTCCTATGGCTAAGTGAAAGTGTTAAAGCTATATAGTGTAATTGCCTTGTTCGCCGCGCTATCACCTCCTTAATGGACCAAGACGTTGGGTCAAGTGTGAATACGCGCTTTTCCAAACACCCCTGCATTATGTGCGTGGGGGATGAAGCCGATGACTGCAAACTTCCAGGTTATATACATACATAAACGGCCGCATAGGAGGCATCATAATACTTTCAGGAAAAAGTATAAACACAACCTTTAAAATCTAGATAGCATTGTTTTTACAATTGGGATACATGTCGCTCGAACATGATACTCTTCGAGCACTGAGCCTCTATTAAACGAGCGCCTTCTAGGACTTCTTCAAAATAGTGCTCAGTCGGGACCTGGCCTACGGATGGATCCCGGGTTGCAATAGCGGTGGCCTCCATCTCTGCCCAGTATGTCTTAACACGGGCAAGGGCCATCCGCGCACCCTCTATGCACGCCGACCTCTTTACCGCGTTGATATGCGGCACAACACCAAGGAATCGTTGCACTAAACCAAAATAACTATTCGACCTTGGTCCCTTCGGCCAAAGATGATCTACGACAGACCTCATGGCAAGTCCGGACAACCTATGGAGGTCAGCCCACTCGGCCATTTGTTCATTTAATAGCAGCGGACGGTGTTGGAGCACTGAACTGCGACCAGAACAATCTTTCCACTTCATGATCTTTCTGATCTTTGAAAAACTTAGTCGCATTAGCAACACTCATTGCCAAGTCCGAATACGCGTCTGCAACACTCCATAATTGATCCAGAGGGGCATACTTCAGATCTCCGAACTTCGTTCGCAACAAAAAGGGCTTCCCAGCCGTGATATCTCCGGCCTGACGGAGCTCCTCCTTCGCCGCTCTGATTTCAGAATGGGTTTCCTTGGCTGCTTCCATGGCTTTCTTCAGGTCAGCCGCTTTCGCTTGGCTTTCATTTTCAAGAAGCTCATATCGGCTGGTGGCATCTTTCAGCTCAACAGCCATCTTGGCTATCTTATCTTTGCTCTGGCGATGAGCAACCTATTCGGCTCTTAAGTCTTTGGCCGCCTTTAGGGCGGCCGCATCACTTCTCCTGGCTTGTTCCTTGGCTCGGGCAAGTTCCGCCCGAAGGGTCTCCACGGCGGCAGCTCCATCTGCAGTCACAGCATATTATAGATACTAGCATCATTCTCCTCTTAATATTTGTTGACCACCCAAAAATACATACCCTGTGCCTTATCAAGCCGCTTGTTCACAAGCTTAATGTCGGCATCTGCCGCGTCAAGTTGCCGCCTCAGTCCGGCAAACTCAGCAGTCCGGCCAGCCACCGGACCCTCAGCCGCCTGCACATGAAAGCAGCGCGATCATTACCTAGGACTATGATCCTCTGTTTGCTGCCTCTGGACAACAACCAGAGTCTCGGGAGCTACTATCTGTATAGAGCACACCTAGCGTGTGCGGTACCATCAAAAAATTTATTTGCGTACCTCAAAGCCTCTTAGCAGGCTCGTAAAAGCCTCATGCAACCCACTTTGGCGGATGAAATCCTCTCAACCACCATACCCATTAAAGTACGATGCGCCTCTGAGATAGCCGCTTGCTCCAAAAGACCCATTAGTGCGTCCGGTTGTGCACCGGACAATCCCGGACTCTTTCTGTTGCTCTCCTTAGGAGCCGAATACTTTGGACTTCGAGTGGCCGAAGGGTTACCTTCTAGCCTTGGCGGATCAGGAGAAATCCTCTGTGATGACACCTTAGGGTCGTCCGCCCCAGGAGGCGGGGAGACAGGGGGAGGCGTTTCGCTCTCCATCATCTCCGGAAGAAGATCCCCTGAAGACGAACTCTATCAAGAAGGGCTACGATCCAGACTGCAAGATATATGTCTCGGTTATTGTCCTCGAAGATAAAGCAGGATATATTTACCAAAATTACTCTTGTTCACTTACAGCTCGGTGGAGGGCTGGCCCCCTTGCGGGCACTATGCGGTAAGGACGCCCTCCGGGGCAGGGCCCCCTGGCGAAGGTTTCTTCCCTCGTTTGGAAACCTTCGTTTCCTCATCTTCATAGGCGGTCCTTTTCCTTCCTTGGGGAAAGGGGATTCTAGATTCTTCTCCCCGATTATCTTCCTTTGCGGAGACACTAATTCCCCCGGTTTGGATGAGTAATGCGTGAAGCCCGCTTTCGGCTTCTTCATTCCTCCCTCTATCCTCCCCTGATGGCACTTGATAAGGTGCGTGCTCAAGCATCCTGGCTAGTACAGGATCCGGTGAGCCCTCGGGAAGGGGGGCCGAACACCTGATCATCTTCGCCTTTTTTATCTAATCCTGGCCAAGAGCGATTTTTTTCAGAATGATGTTGTGACAAATAAAAAGACAGCATGTTCGGCCGTAGAATTACTTCCGTGGGTATCTAGACGGTTGCAGTTGAGACCCGCATCCTCGGTGGTGTCCGGACAGTTTATTCGTGATCTGAAGAACAATCCATACATCTCTTCGACCGTCACGCCGAAGAATTGCTGAATAGTTCGCAGTCCTTCCGAGTTGAACTCCCACATATGGAGAGATCGACATTGGCATGGCAGGACCCGACAAACTAGCATAACTTGCATTACCTTGACAAGACTGATATCCCTCTTGAGGAGATCTCGGATGCGACTTTGCAATGTCGGCACGTCATTAACTGGCCCCCAGTCCAGCCCCTTGTTGACCCATGACGCCAGTTGCGGCGGGGGGTCCGAGTAGAAGGTGGGGGCAGATGCCCACTTCGTACTTCGGGGAGCTGTGATGTAAAACCACTCCCGCTGCCATAAGTTGGACACCTCCGGGAAGGAACCCTTTGGCGATGGAGCATCGGCGCCTTTGCCTATTATGGCACCTCTGCATTCTGTGTGTCGCCCATCGATCGTCTTCGGCTTCAGATTGAAGGTCTTGAGCCATAAGCCAAAGTGTGGGGCTTCAGCTTCATCTATATAAACCGGAGGGTTTAGTCCGTAGGACAACAAAAAACATAATCATAGGCTAGCTTCTAGGGTTTAGCCTCTACGATCTCGTGGTAGATCAACTCTTGTAACATATCATCAAGATCAATCAAGCAGGAAGTAGGGTATTACCTCCATCGAGAGGGCCCGAACCTGGGTAAACATTGTATCCCCCGCCTCCTGTTACCATCTGCCTTAGACGCACAGTTCGGGACCCCTTACCCGAGATCTGCCGGTTTTGACACCAACAACCACAGCGCCAACAACGAGGCAGAGGACTCCGCCGGCTCCGCCGAGGCCCCACCCCGCCGGCAACGAGGGGGAGGATTTCCCCCGCTCCGCTGAGGCGCCGGCCGCCGGCAACGAGACAGAGGTCATCGCCGGCTCCGCCAAGGCCCCGCCCAGGCCCCGCCCCGCTGCCAGCGAGGCCGCGCCACACAGAAAACAAGGAAGAGTAGAACACGGTAGGTCGCCTCTGCTCGGGTCCAAGTAAGGCCACCGCTGCTACCCTCGGTTGAAGCCAAGCTAGGCGGGTTGACCACTAACGGCCGGTTAGCTTCTTGGCAGCGACATGGAGTCGGAGAGCTATGTTGGAGAAGGACGCTGCTTCTACTTAACTGTTGGTGCAGTTGGCTGACTGACACGTGGGCCCAACAGGCATCTGGGCCACATGTCAGTTATGCAACTGCACCTGTAGTTAAGTCACTGAAGCTTCTGTTCAGCTTAGCAGGACACATGTGGTAGCTTCGGTTAATTAATTATACCTCCAGCGCACCCCTTTTTAGTTGATGAATGTATGAAATGTAATGAAATCTGGCATGTTTATATGAAATCCGACCATGTATGAATGAATTTATTTCGATTAGTTGGAATTCTTGTATCACTGGCATTGGATGAACATGCAAAACAATACGTACTAGCATTATTCCCAGGGTGATCACCTCGTTTGCAGCAGTTTCACATGTACTCCCTCCGGTCCTTTCTAGTCTGCATTCAAGTTTTGTCTGCAGTCAAAGTATCTCTACTTTGACCAATCTTATAGAAAAAAGTATGCACTTTCACAATGTGTGAAGTAAAAAGGAACATAAGGAGTACAAAGAGTTTGAGCAGCTTTTTGGCGTTCCTGTACATTGCAATCAAACACACAGGTCTGGCAATTCATAGAGAACATTCAAAACAATCGATGATTATGCATCTCAGTGATTCACATGTTAGAGCCAATATTTACTTCACAACTAAAGAATAAAGAAAAAATGGATCGACGCTGCTGATAGCAGAGGGCGTCCCATTCAAAAATATCAAACGCTTGTCTTCTTGCTAAAATCAATGGGCAAAATTTGACAAGGTTTTCCCATTCCAAAATATCAAAAGCCTATGATTGTGGAATGGGCAGGGTTTGCCATCAGTTCAGACATTGACATGGCACCTCGTGCTAAATAAACCAGTTGTTCTTTTTGTGCATTTCCACCAAAATCAAGCAAATTCGTGCGTAGCTTGTATGATTTCGCCCTTATATGTTGCAACACCTTGAACTTATCGGCACCTCCTTTCTTGTGGTGGAAATGAATGATTCGATGAATTCATGAACATTTTGTGCAGTTCCCATTGAAATCAAGCTGAGCACCCTGTTTGCACAAATACAAAAAAAGTGATTAGTATAAAGCAAACTGTACTATGAATTGACAGTTTAAACAGGCACCGACATGGTCCATGTAGAGCACACTTTTTGAAAAATGGAACTCACCAAAAAGAATCCTAGAACAACATTGTACTCGTGCATCACAGCAAGAAAATGGAGATTTGTCAGTCCTTCTGAGCAGAAGTTAGTTTGGTCTTGTGGGGGGGTAATGTAACCATCCTTCAACTGCTCCTTCTGATGAGAAGATAGACAGGGCTTCTTCATCCTGGCATAATTGGAACTAGTCACTTCACGTACTCCATATTCTTCTTCAGAGGAGGATGATCCTGTTGTGCAAAGACGAGAATAACTAAATGCTAGCATCCCTGTTTGCTCGAAAAAAGGAAAGGAAATATTTAAAACAGCACAAATGAAGCACTTCTCAAGGACAATACCACTTTTTGATGACAGTATCTAAACAGTAGCACAACACCAATAGAGATGACAAAGCTCAATCATATGGATGAAATCAGTGGGCGAGTACCAACCTTTGTCGGGAGGCTTATTGTGTAGAGCATACAGATGAAGCACTTCTCCGGAACCATCCGTTGCTATCTACTGTGGTGGCCATGCTTACTATATACTCCTCGATTAGATTAATGTTTCCAACATCTTCTTGTGCAGTTCCACTAAAATATATGGTATCTTCAAAGAAGATCCCTGTTTGCACAAGTAGAGATAATTACATATTACATTAAGAGTGGCATCAAATCAGTGGAAAAACAATTGATCGTTCCAGCCATAACAATAAATTAAGATGCAAAACTATATCATTACTTGTGTCATCACAGTTCCAGTGCTTCATTACAGCACCAGGAGTTGATTTTTGTTTTTCTTCCACTTGTTCTTCCCCTTCATCACTTGGTTCAATAACAGACAAGCTTCACCTTCAATGTAAGATTTGGCATGTCAATTAGGTTGCACAAGTATAACACTAAACAATGAAATTAATTTTTTGATGAAAGTGGCAAAATACAGGCCAACAGTTGTGAAATATCCTTATCTTACCTCAATGGGATATTGCGGTGCACATACGGATTGGAAGTCTTGTCTCCATTTGTGCAGTTCACTAAAATCAAGCAACATTACCGTACAAGTAGCACAACATATGAAAGCACACTACACAATCATGTGAAAGAAGGCTAGTACTGACCTCTGATGACGCGGAATTCAAACGACTCACAAGAAGAAGATCTGAACCAAATTTGCCAACACGGATAGGAAGTAAGATCTCCTCTTGTGCAGTTCCACTAAGATCAAGCAATAAACCAACATTGTCGGTGTGACATTTTGGTTGAACTGCACAAAACACTCCTAAAACAATAGTGTTTTGTGCAGTGCAACAAAAGGTCACAATGGCAACGAGGTGAAGTAGATAACCCTATTTACACAGAGGTGCAAAGGAAACAACTAGTGGTCAATAACGGTGGATGACACAGAAGCCAACAAAAAGAAGCATCTACCTTACCTAAATGGGAAAGAAAGCAAGACAATAGCATTTCTCAAATGGTGGCATTGATTAATATTAACAGAGATATTATATTAACAATAAAATTCGTTAAACATGTAATTTTCTTTTAACTGTGGCATTGCATCAATTTTCCAGCGGCATTATTAGAGGGTGCTTGTTTACAGGGACATTTGGGTGGAGGGACTAAAAAAACTCCATGTCAGTCCCATCTAAACCAAATAGGAGGGACTTTTAGGGACTAAAAGTGGGCATTTGGGACTAAAGAAAGAAGACCCCAAGGGAGTCTTTTTGGGACTTTTTCCAACATTTGCCCCTGCCACGCATCGCACCTTGTATCTATTAGTTCATTACTAGGTGTAACATGGTCTTTTAGCATGTCATTTAATAACCTCTTGTCCATGTTTAGTCCCTGGAACCAAGCAGGTAGGGACTAGGGAGTTTTTAACCAAACATGGCCTTAGATTAACAATAGCTAAAGAGTTGCATGGGACAGTGGACGCACCATCACCATGTGCATCTACCGATGTACTGGGGTGATGCATAGTCTGTTGCAACAAAGAACAAACAACCAAGGAGCATATTTGTGTTGGTCCCAGTTTTGTTATCTTTGGACACCTTTCCCTATGTGAGCGCAACAAATCTAGTCCTGCTCAAACTCTACAGCCTTGTCCCCCAAAACAAAAGATTAGTTTGTTACAGATGTGCGTACTGCGTTTGTCATTGTTTTCCCTTTTGGACCAACGTAGGTTCTGGATAGCCAGTCTGTACTAGTACTTTCCCCACTTCCTTTCCTCTGTGAACCACGTCCTAGATTTATGCTATACAACTTTCCCCACTACTTTCCCCCATTCCTGTCCTCTTTGAACCACGTCTTAGATTCATGCGATACAACTTTCCCCACTACTTTCCCCCTCCCTTTCCTTTTTGAACCACGTCCTAGATTCATGCTATACAACTTTTCCCACTACTTTCCCTCATTCCTTTCCTCTTTGAACCGCGTCCTAGATTCATGGTATACAACTTTCCCCACTACTTTCCTGTTTGATCCAACACCTAGATTCGAGTGCAGAAGCGGAAAAAGCCCACATGCAGCTAGAGTAATGCATGTGGAATAAGTAAATTATACCTTAAGGTTCTTGGGGTGTGGTTCGGTTGGCGATCGGAGGCCATTCGACCCACACTATGTACGGCGGCGAAGAAGAAGGGGTTGGAGGCCCTCCCGCGCCGCCGCTGGGTGAAAGTGAACAGCTGTGCCGGTAGTGGATTCCCTCCTCCCTCGCCGACAGCGACAGCGTTAAGCCTCCTTCCTTTCCTGGTGGAAGGATCCTGCCGGCTCTTTGACCGGCGGTGAGGGGAGAGAGAGAGAAGCCAACGAAGTCTTGTTTAGATCTGGAGAGGGTGAGAGAGTGTGAAGAGAGTAACTATAAGCAGACCAGCAGTGAGGGGAGAGAGAGAGGCCAACGAAGTCTTGTTTAGACCTGGAGAGGATGAGAGTGTGTGAAGAGAGCAACTACAAGTGCCGAGTGAAAGTGCAACTATCCCTAGGTGGTTTTGGTAATTCATAACAACATATAGCTCATTGAGCTAATGCTATTCCAAGATGATTATTTCAGGAAAGCTCAATGATTGGCATGGCATGGATATGAAAGCGGAACCCTCAAAATGCTAAGGACAAAGGATTGGCTCAAGCTCAAAAGCTCAAGACTCTTCATTTCATATTTTAGTGATCCAAGATCACATTGAGTCCATAGGAAAAGCCAATACTATTAAGGAGGGATGAGGTGTTTCTTAATGAGCCTCTTGCTTCATGTGCTTAGTGATATGCTCCAAAACCCTCAACTACTTTCCCATATCCACATATGACCAAAACTCTAAGCCAAACTCGGTCCTACCGATTTTTCCTATCCGGCGCCACCGAGTTTCACTTGTCATTAGCCACTGCCAAACCCTAGCAATTCGGTCCTACCGATAGGGATCTCGGTCCCACCGAGATGGGGTTGCAAACTCTCTGTTTCCCTTTCATAACTTTTTGGTCCCACCGAAAGAGCAAATCGGTCCCACCGAGATTGCAATGTAAACTCAGTGTTTCCCCTTTGTAACTTTTCGGTCTCACCGAGTTCCACCCGGTCCCACCGAAAGAGCAAATCGGTCCCACCGAGTTTGCCTGACCAACTCTCTGGTTAGCTAATTACCAAACTCGGTCTCACCGAGTTTGTGTAATCGGTCTCACGAGATTACGTTATGCCCAAACCCTAACCGAATCAGTCCTACCGAGTTGCATGTCAGTCCCACCGAAATTCCTAACGGTCACTAGGTTTACATTTTCGGTCCGACCGAGTTTTATGATTCGGTCCCACCGAGATTGGGAAACTGTGTAATGGTTGGATTTTGTGTGGAGGCTATATATACCCCTCCACCTCTTTCTCACAAGAAGAGAGAGCCATCAGAACACACACATCATTCCAACTCATTTGTTCTGAGAGAGAACCACCTACTCATGTGTTGAGATCAAGACATTCCATTCCTATCATATGAATCTTGATCTCTAGCCTTCCCAAGTTGCTTTCCACTCAAATCTTCTTTCCACCAAATCCAAATCCTATGAGAGAGAGTTGAGTGTTGGGGAGACTATCATTTGAAGCACAAGAGCAAGGAGTTCATTACCTACACACCATTTGTTACTTCTTGGAGAGTGGTGTCTCCTAGATTGGCTAGGTGTCACTTGGGAGCCTCCGACAAGATTGTGGAGTGAACCAAGGAGTTTGTAAGGGCAAGGAGATCGCCTACTTCGTGAAGATCTACCGCTAGTGAGGCAAGTCCTTCGTGGGCGATGGCCATGGTGGGATAGACAAGGTTGCTACTTCGTGGACCCTTTGTGGGTGGTTGCTTCTTTGTGGACCCTTCGTGGGTGGAGCCCTTCGTGGACTCGCGCAACCGTTGCCCTTGGGTGGAGCCCTGTGTGAACTCGCGCAACCGTTACCCTTCGTGGGTTGAAGTCTCCATCAACGTGATGTAGGATAGCACCACCTATCCGAACCACGGGAAAAACATCCGTGTCTCCAATAGTGTTTGAAATCTCCAAACCCTTCCCTTTACATTCTTGCAAGTTGCATGCTTTACTTTCCGCTGCCAATATACTCTTTGCATGCTTGCTTGAATTGTGTGATGATTGCTTGACTTGTCCTAAAATAGCTAAAATCTGCCAAGAACTAAAATTGGGAAAAGGTTAAGTTTTTATTTGGTCAAGTAGTCTAATCACCCCCCCTCTAGACATACTTTCGATCCCACAAGTGGTATCAGAGCTTTGGTCTCCATTTGCTTGATCTCCATAGCTTTTGGTGGTCATAGCCTTGGTTTCACAACCTAGGAGAGTATGACGTCTAGCGAGGGAAATTATCACCGTAGAGGTCCTTACTTTGATGGTACTAATTTTGCTAGTTGGAAGCATAAAATGAAAATGCATATTCTTGGACATAACCCCGCCGTTTGGGCTATTATGTGTGTTGGCTTGCAAGGTGGCTTCTTTGAAGGGAGAGAACCAAACTGTGAAGCTACCGCGGATGAGTTGAAGATGTTGCAATACAATGCTCAAGCTTGTGATATTCTCTTCAACGGATTGTGCCCCGAAGAATTCAACAAAATCAGCCGCCTTGAGAATGCAAAGGAAATTTGGGATACTTTGATTGATATGCACGAAGGTACCGAATCCGTCAAGGAATCCAAGTTGGATGTGCTTCAAAGACAACTTGACAAGTTCAAGATGAAGGATGGTGAAGGTGTCGCTGAAATGTACTCTAGGCTTGCTCTCATCACAAATGAGATTGCCTGCTTAGGAAGTGAAGAGATGACCGATAAATTCATCATCAAGAAGATCCTAAGAGCCTTGGATGGAAAATATGATACCATGTGCACATTGATCCAAATGATGCCCAATTACAAAGATCTCAAGCCAACGGAAGTAATTGGAAGAATTGTTGCTCATGAGATGTCACTTAAGGATAAAGAGGAACTTCACAACAAATCAAGTGGTGCCTACAAAGCCTCATGTGAAGCCCCTACATCATCAAGTGAGAAACAAGACTTCAATGAAGAATTGAGCTTAATGGTGAAGAACTTCAACAAGTTCTACAAGAATAGAAGCAAAGACAGAAGCTCCAAATCAAGGTCCTACAATTACAAAAGATCTTCTAGTCAAGAGCGAAACTGCTACAATTGTGGAAGACCTGGACACTATTCCAATGAGTGTACGGCTCCATACAAGAGAAGAGAAGATTCTCCAAAAAGAAGAAGCAAAGGATCACCACCAAGAGAGAGAAGGAGTAGAGATGATCTTTATGAACGAAGATACTCACGGAGAAGCAAGGATTCGGAAAGGAAGGAAAATCATCAAGGAGCTACACAAGACGAAGACATCAAGCTCATGTTGGTGAATGGGTTTCCGGCTCCGACTCCGATAGCCACTCCGAGAGAAGTTATCACTCCGACTCCGAAGATACTCAAGATGAAGGTGTTGCCGGTCTAGCACTTGTGTCAACCAACTCCTACGACATATTTGACTCACCAAATGAAGGAATTGGAAGATGCTTCATGGCCAAAGGTCCTAAGGTAACACACCCCGAGTATGTTAATTTCAATAGTCATGAGGATGACTTGTTAGGAGATGATTTGATTGGTGACAACTCTAGTGATGAATACTATTATGAAAGACCAATTAATCATGCTAATCAAGATAAAACGAGTGACAATGATAAGGAGAAGATTGAGGCTCTAACTAAAGAACTAAAAACTCTTAAGTTAGCTCATGACACTATCTTCGAAGATCATCGAGAACTTTTAAGGGCTCATGAGAAGCTACGCTTTGAAAAGCTCAATCTTGAGCAAGAGCATGAGTTCTTAAAAGCAATCAATGATGATCTCCGAAAGAAAAGTTCTTCTTACATTGCCAAGCGTTTACTCTTATCCACTTACATGCCTCAAGTCAAGTCTAACAAGAAAGATTCTTCCTCTAGTAGTAACAATGATCATGCTAAATCCAATATTGTTGCTTCTAGTAATTCTCTTGATTCCACTAATGATTCTCTTAGCCAAGTTACACTTGAGCAAGAAAATAGCTTATTGAAGGAAATTATAGAGAAAGGAGTGTACAAAAGCCTTGCCGGGAGTAAGCAATTCGAGGAAATTGTGCGCAAGCAAGGAATGCACCGGAAGAATCAAGGTGTTGGTTTTGAAAGAAAGTTCAATGCCAATGGAGTTGAATGGGAAGAAGATCAATACCCCAAGACGAAGTTTGTCCCTCAACAAGAGAAGTTTTTCAAAGGGACACAAGCTCAAGATGATCTTCCACCACAAGACTACGAGAAAAAAGGCAAGGACAAGCTTCAAGAGGAAATTGATGCATTTGAAGAAGCTCCTAAGACCTTAGTCAAGTGGATTCCCAAGACTACTTCAAGTTCCACTTCATCAAGTACGACTACAACTCCAAGGATTCCCATCAAGATGATGTGGATCCAAAAGAAGAAGAACTAGAGAGTTCTTGAGGGTGACTCCGCCAACATACTTCACTCTTATCATTTTGGCAAGAACAAGTGCAATCAACTTCCACATCTTACACTAGTTCAAGGAGTCACAAACCCTCTTGTTGGTAAGACAAGGGACAAGGTAACCTAAAGTTTTCATGGACATCATCTTTTGTGTGCATCACTCTATGTCTATGGATATCCTTGTTTGTTCCATGTGGGACTAACCCATGTAGGTATTGAAAGTGCAATTCACTCAAAAGGATAGTTCCAAGAGATCTACATCAACATTGAGCATCCACATCTTCAATATCTACATGAAGTCATCATCGACAAAACCCAAGGTTAGTTCATCCCTCTTAGGGGGGATATCACATCTAGGGGGAGCTTTACTCTAAGACTTGAGCTAAAGCAACTCTAAAGGTGTGAACAAAACAATGCTTTATGTAAAAGTGGTAACCCCACTTGAGCTTAAACGATGAGTATGACCTACGATCAAGTGTTCTCACTTGACTCCTAAGTCAATATACTCATATATAGATGACCTAGTCATCGCAAATTGCTTGATAGATGCTAGAATTGGTTGTGCATGCTTTGCCACATATTTCATTTGCCATCTTATTGTGTGAGCATGCTGATTGCATATTTTACTCATTCGAGGACATCCACTTGTTGCTTTGATTGTTTGGCTTTATCTTCTTTTGCCAAGCGGATGGACAAGAATGCCTAAGAACCTCCTCTAGCTATCTATGCTTTTCTCGTCTCAAACTCTATTCATGCTGCATCACAAAATTTGATCAAGTCAGATTCGAACCACTCTGTGTGAGGAGCGCTCGGAGTCCCCGATTCGTCATAGACTTAAACTTCCAAAACCTCTTTATGAATCTCGGTCTGACCGATACTCCATTTCGGTCCTACCGAGTTCATTAAGTTGATCTAGGTTTTCGATCTCGGTGCAACCGATTTGAACTTTTCGGTCACACCGAGTTGCAATAACTGCACACAGTTTTGCATCTCGGTGCCACCGAGTTGTTCCACTCGGTCACACCGACAGGGTCGGGCTATATATAGTGATGGGCAGAATTTTGGAAATTTCTCCGAAACCTCCTCGCCCGCGCGATAGCCTGCTCTGCCCCCGAGGTCTCCGGATCGTCTCCTCGCCGCCAGCAGCCTCCAGTCGCTGGTCTTCGCCGCCGTCAACGGATTTCTGCCCTGCCGTTGCCGCTGTAGCAAGTCCACGCCGAGCTAGGGTATGGACTTGATCATTGTGCTATTCCTCAATCTGATTCCTAGCACATTGTGATCATCATGAATCTTGCCACGATTGATAAACTTCTATCCAGTCAAAACGCTCATAGATTAGGTTTAATTCGAAAATTCTAGGTTTAGGTTTCCGCCGAAACCATCTCGGACCCACCGAGTTGAAAAACTCGGTCCCATCGATCTGGCTTTTGCCATTGCACAAGTTAAACTCGGTCTGACCGAGAATAACTTATCGGTGCGACTGATTTTGGAATTCTGTGAAACCCTAGCAGTCTCGGTGCCACCGAACTGTGACTCGGTCTGACCGAGTTCACCAGTTTTGGTGCCAAAACTGCTTCGGTGTCACCGAGTTTGAGAATCGGTAGATCCGAGATGCTTTCTGTGGAAAACTAAAACTAAGTTTTTGGATTATTCTTTTGCAAAAATCTCTGCTTTTTGTGATGCTCATCCACTCTATCTTATCTATAATCTATTCACAGGGTCAGCAGTCAGTTTGCAACATGTCTGATCAAAGTGACAGCCAGAACCTCTCAGAGCAGCAAGTTGTGATGAGTGAGGGCACTAGCCCCTCAAGTTCTTCTAATGATGGCAGCAGGAGCACACCCAGCAATCTGCCTAAGGCTGCCACACGTCAAAGGAAGAAGAGAACGTCTGATTCTGAGGATGAAGACTATGTGGCAGAGGAAGAGGCCACTTCCAAAAGGGTTGAGCCAGCTCAAGGCTCAAAGCCAGGCCTGAAAATCAAGAGGCCAGCAGGCAGGCAGCCAATGTCAAAGGCTAGAGCCTCAACTGAGAAGCCTGCACCTGCTCCCATTGAGCCCATTGCTGCTGAGGGTAAGAAGAGGAAAGAGAGAGTAAAGAAGACTGTAGCCAAAGTGCTTGGGAGAGCCTCCATCATGGTAGAAGAGGAGGAGGAAGAAGAGGTTGCTGCACCAGCACCCAAGGCAGCCAAACTTATGGGAGATGCCATAAGGTCAGGGGGAGCTGCATCCAAGCCCAAGGAGGTACCTAAGGCTGCATCTAAGCCTAAGACAGCACCAAAGAGAAACACAAGGAGTATACCTGCTGCAGAAAAGAACAAGGCCCCAGTGCCTGAAGCCATTGAAGAAGAGGAAGAGAGTGTCCTTCAAAAGCTCAAGCCCAAGATCCCAGACCACAACGATGCTCATCCTGTGGCTGAGGATATGAAGCTCAGGAGAGACTCAGGGCTGAGGAAGTGGAGAGAAGCAGACCCGTATGCTTCTAGGAGAAGGACTGCCGTGGACTACAGATTTCACACCAAGGAGCAACAAGACTTTTATGAGACTATTTTGCTTGACAAGAAGCCAATCGTTTGTGACATGAGATGGGTCGACTGGACATACATCAAAGAGAATGAGGAGTACTTCCCAGGAGTTCAGGACAGCTTCAGAGCGTGTGGAGTAGAGGACTTTGTTGGGCCGAAGCTCACAAAGTGGAACGAGGAACTCATCATGCAGTTCTACTCCACAGCTCACTTTTATCTGGATGGAAGGATTACATGGATGTCAGAGGGTACAAGGTACCAATCTACAGTGGCTGAGTGGGCACAGATCATCAATGCCCCAGAAGAGCAAGATGAGGACTTGGACATCTATGCCAAGAAAAAGATGGACCATAACTCTATGTCCAACATGTATAAGGAAATTCCCAATGAAGCTCTTGACACATTCAAGTTTGGCTCAGTGCACTATCTGCTCTCAGGATTGCCTACTATCAATTGGATACTAAGGCACACTCTGTTGCCTAAGTCTGGAGATCACAAGATGATCAGAGGTCACGCGATCAACCTGCTTCATGTCTTTGACGTGCCTCAGAAATTCAAGGTCATGAGTCTCATTGTGGAAACCATTAAGAGGATAGCTGCAGATCAGAAGAGGAGTTGTGGGTATGCCCCACAGATTCAGGAACTCATCAACTCCAAGATGGGCACGGGCATATATCTATTGGATAAGGAACACCTGCCCATTCGTCCAGATTTTGAGGATAACCAAGTGGTTATGACTGAGAATGAGCCCTCATCTGCCCATGCATTTGCAAAGAAGGAGAAGGCGAAGAAGGAAAAGCTGCCAGGATGCCTACTCAAGAGGAGGCATCTGACTATTTCTTGAAGACCAAGCAAGAGCAGCTCAGTTACTTGATTGCATCCACGCTGAGAATTGAGAAAAGTCTAGCCAACCTCACTAAGAATCAGTAGAGCCTAGAAAGGATTATGGAACAGAAGTTCTATGACTTGGATGTCAAGGTAACGGAAGTTCAGTCTGTAGTGGAGCAGCTTCAGGAGGACATGAATGAGAGGAGAGGCAGGACCATGACTCATGTTTTTTCTAGAGTGCCACGAGGTCCGAGGTCGTCTGCACTGCCATTTGCTGACACCAGAGCTACAACGTCTACACCAGCTACAGCCTTAGCTCCAGCATGTACCTCAGCTCCAACTCCAGCGACTACTTCAACATCTACAGAAGCCTTCGTCCTTGGAGTGATCCGGACTCCACCACCACCTGAAGATCAAGCCTGAGCGACGACTTAGCACTATGCATTTTCTAGGAACTATTTGGTAACTTGTTGCCAAAGGGGGAGAAGATGTATAGATCATAGGCTGAGAGAGAGAGAGTGTTGCTTTTCTCTCTTGTTTTATTTGGTGGTTTTTCGAACTTTGTTTGCTTTTGAGTGCTTGATACTATGTCATTATTTGTGAGACATCGATGATCATGTGTTTGATCACAAGCTACACTTAATGTTTGCTTGATGCTTGCTTAAATATTATCATTATATCTATCGTTTGTGATCATTCACTATTCTTGGTGATGAGTGCATGTATTTCAATCTTATCATTTTGAGCGCTCCACCAAGATGTATGTGACATGGAAGAGTAACCCATGATTCTAACTCTTTGTGCATTTGCAGTCCAAAGCAAATTTTTAAATATGCACAAATTTAGGGGGAGCTCCTACTTATCACATACCTCTCAAAGCGACGATATATTTCATGCTTATTATCATTTGTCGAAGCTTTGATCTATATGTTGTCATCAATTACCAAAAAGGGGGAGATTGAAAGTGCAACTATCCCTAGGTGGTTTTGGTAATTCATAACAACATATAGCTCATTGAGCTAATGCTATTCCAAGATGATTATTTCAGGAAAGCTCAATGATTGGCATGGCATGGATATGAAAGCGGAACCCTCAAAATGCTAAGGACAAAGGATTGGCTCAAGCTCAAAAGCTCAAGACTCTTCATTTCATATTTTAGTGATCCAATATCACATTGAGTCCATAGGAAAAGCCAATACTATTAAGGAGGGATGAGGTGTTGCTTAATGAGCCTCTTGCTTCATGTGCTTAGTGATATGCTCCAAAACCCTCAACTACTTTCCCATATCCACATATGACCAAAACTCTAAGCCAAACTCGGTCCTACCGATTTTTCCTATCCGGCGCCACCGAGTTTCACTTGTCATTAGCCACTGCCAAACCCTAGCAATTCGGTCCTACCGATAGGGATCTCGGTCCCACCGAGATGGGGTTGCAAACTCTCTGTTTCCCTTTCATAACTTTTTGGTCCCACCGAAAGAGCAAATCGGTCCCACCGAGATTGCAATGTAAACTCAGTGTTTCCCCTTTGTAACTTTTCGGTCTCACCGAGTTCCACCCGGTCCCACCGAAAGAGCAAATCGGTCCCACCGAGTTTGCCTGACCAACTCTCTGGTTAGCTAATTACCAAACTCGGTCTCACCGAGTTTGTGTAATCGGTCTCACCGAGATTACGTTATGCCCAAACCCTAACCGAATCGGTCCTACCGAGTTGCATGTCAGTCCCACCGAAATTCCTAACGGTCACTAGGTTTACATTTTCGGTCCGACCGAGTTTTATGATTCGGTCCCACCGAGATTGGGAAACTGTGTAACGGTTGGATTTTGTGTGGAGGCTATATATACCCCTCCACCTCTTTCTCACAAGAAGAGAGAGCCATCAGAACACACACATCATTCCAACTCATTTGTTCTGAGAGAGAACCACCTACTCATGTGTTGAGATCAAGACATTCCATTCCTATCATATGAATCTTGATCTCTAGCATTCCCAAGTTGCTTTCCACTCAAATCTTCTTTCCACCAAATCCAAATCCTATGAGAGAGAGTTGAGTGTTGGGGAGACTATCATTTGAAGCACAAGAGCAAGGAGTTCATTACCTACACACCATTTGTTACTTCTTGGAGAGTGGTGTCTCCTAGATTGGCTAGGTGTCACTTGGGAGCCTCCGACAAGATTGTGGAGTGAACCAAGGAGTTTGTAAGGGCAAGGAGATCGCCTTACTTCGTGAAGATCTACCGCTAGTGAGGCAAGTCCTTCGTGGGCGATGGCCATGGTGGGATAGACAAGGTTGCTACTTCGTGGACCCTTTGTGGGTGGTTGCTTCTTCGTGGACCCTTCGTGGGTGGAGCACTTCGTGGACTCGCGCAACCGTTGCCCTTGGGTGGAGCCCTGTGTGGACTCGCGCAACCGTTACCCTTCGTGGGTTGAAGTCTCCATCAACGTGGATGTAGGATAGCACCACCTATCCGAACCACGGGAAAAACATCTGTGTCTCCAATAGCGTTTGAAATCTCCAAACCCTTCCCTTTACATTCTTGCAAGTTGCATGCTTTAATTTCCGCTGCCAATATACTCTTTGCATGCTTGCTTGAATTGTGTGATGATTGCTTGACTTGTCCTAAAATAGCTAAAATCTGCCAAGAACTAAAATTGGGAAAAGGTTAAGTTTTTATTTGGTCAAGTAGTCTAATCACCCCCCCCCTCTAGACATACTTTCGATCCCACACCGAGGCTCCAGCGTGTATATATATACTGGAGAGAGAGTGAAGAGTGCAAACCCTAGAAAACAAGCGCCGAGGCTGCAGCTTATACGTGATGAGGTGATTATACGGTCACTACGAGATCGTATAGCTTCGTATCCATCCATTTGACCAGTAGTACGTTACCTCTCTCCACGTAGTATGTTGGGTCCCACCAGTCAGAGGGTGAAACAAACAAATTAATAAGAAAAATTAAAAGCGCCAGCGGTGTATCTTACCTCACACATCTCGCTACTGCTCGGGAACACTGTCCAATTGATGCCTATGTTCGCTCACGTACTATTTTAAGTGAATCCTTATTAGTATAACATGCACACAATTTTGGGCACTTATATTCGACCTAAGTCAGTGTGCCACCGTATCTCGTACGACTCCCTCCATCTAGGTGTAATAAGTCACGTTAGAAGGTGCAGCGGGACCAAGGTATAAACAGATTGGAGGAGAAGGAGAAACTTGACCGGTCATTCCTCCAATCAAAGCCCTGATTTCTGTCTCTAAATGTAACAATTAATCCAAACAACTAAGAGATGCAGTTTTAGCTACCATGCAGGGCCACGTATTAACTCGCATGCAAACCGACTTTGATTTCTTGACTGATCAACGTGTAGTTGGTCTCCATGCATTGGGTTTCCGGGGGAGATAACAAGGCAGAGTAGGGAGTGTTTTGTTACATTGCTTAGGCTGGTCATAGTGGTGAGTAACTTGGACTAGTACAACATGCATATGTTACTATTCTATGTTACTAGTACTACGCAAAGTTTGCCGTCAGAAGCGAGTAGATCTGGCTCTCCTGAGCTAGCAAGGTTTTTCTAACCCACCCAAGCTAGCTGGCTCACAAAAGTTAACATATTTTAACAGTCACAAATGCCTAGCCTTGCCCGGCTATGCTATAAGTTGTTCTTGCTAAGGATCCAAACGCTCGCTAGCAACGAGGCCAGGAGGGGATTGAGATGCGAAGTTAATGGACGACGCCTAAACATTTTGGGAATATCTGATTTCCGCAGGATGACTTAACACCTAGACAGAGGGAGTACTACTCCTCAGTCCAGGTTTGATGGAATATTCGCCACCTCTTCTCTTCTTGTGCGTACTCCATTTGTATCTCACTTCCTGTGGCTTCGCACTCGCACGATTTTCCTATTCTATGAACCTGTGTGTGCGTGTGCGTGTGCGTGTGTGTGTTTAACATCATGTGTGTGTTAGAGAGAGCGACAGATCGACCTACTCCTATAGAAAGATGGTGTGTAGTGTACGATTTTAGCCGCCAGAGTCGGTGCATCCTCTCGTTTCCGGGCGTCCGGTAGGGACAGGCGGACAGCTGCCACGCCCGCTCCTGACCAGCCTGGCCCACCCAAAGCCCCTCCATCGCCCGCGCACGCTTCCCGCCCGAAACAGTTAGTGCCGCATTCATGCCCGGGCAGAGCGGGCGCGACCTCTCACTGGCGCCTGCGTTGAAGGGAGAAGCGGATTCAAGAGTGATGGTTTCTTCGTCCATCCCAACTTATTGCTGGGTCTATGTGATTTGATGGCTCATTGGTCATTATTACTAAGGTGGTAGGACTGCTGGATGTCCCACGCTTTTGGCGAAAGGAGGTACTACTAGATTACAATTTTCTCCATTCTTATGGCGGAGGAGTGCAAGAGTAGTGAAAACATGCAGGCTCGGTGATTACATGGCCCACCTCACACTATCACCATATTTTCTGGACACAGTGCGATACCTAACTCTTTACATAGTACTCCCTCCATTCCTAAATATAAGTCTTTGTAGAGATTCCACTAGGTGGACTACACACGGAACAAAATGAATGAATCTACACTTAAAATGCATCTATATACATCCGTATGTGGTTCATGGTGAAATCTCTACAAAGACTTATATTTAGGAATGGAGGAAGTACTTGTATAGTACGTATTGTAATTTATCAACGAGAAAGTACAATGCGGTATGTGCGATTCAAGATTACTGGGACTAGTTGATGAGACATAAAATCATCACAAATATAGTATGTAGAAGCCAGTAGAGGTATGTGCGGGTCAAAGAAGTAGAGAAATATCCACATGGAGTGATGTGGGAAGCTGGAGCAGTGGTGCAAGACGGTTGTAAAGGGCGTTCTACCTGAGGGATGTCGGGATGTAGCTCAACCTAGAGGAGGGCGGCGGGAGGAGGCAACTACCCACGTCACGGCAGTGAGCAATGGACGAAGGCAACCTCATCGGCTTTGTGAGAGAGAATGGCGGGGACCCCTGATCAGGACGTGCCGATAGTGGGTTTTCGCTGTCAGCGACGGCGACCGCATCTACACTAAGCATCCACCCCTTCCCCCGGCGGACGTGATCCGCCGGGATGTTAGAGATGTGGCCACAGTGGTTTTGTGCGAGAGAGTGTGAAAACTGACGAGAGCAACCCCAGCAAGCAACCGTGTAGGCTCGTCTTGCCTATGTATATACTGGAGCATTTTCCTTTTCTCTCCATATGAACCTATTTATATTGCGTACGTGCCACTGAAGAAAAAAAACTTTATTTATAAATGACACGGTACCTACTACTCGTTCTCCTATAAACCTTGCGCTTGGCATCTCCAAACTATCAACCTTGCGATTGGCTCTTCGCCTCTTTGGGAAGTCGAGCAATAATGGTACTGCAGTATATATTGTTCTGGCTGTATGAGACCTAATGAATTGCTACACGTCCACCACGTGGCGAGGGTCGAGGGGCGAGGGCGAGTGCGTACTATTACGTCTGTTTCAATATGGACTACATACGGAGCAAAATGAGTGAATCTACACTCTAAAATACGTCTATATACATCAGTGTTTGGAGTATGTATTGGTAGTTCATATTGAAATCTACCAAAGGACATATATTCCAAACAATATGATAATCTCTCTAACCAAGGTAGGGACGAGGAGTAAATGGAGGGAGTACTAGTAAAATTTTCTCCTCGTCCTGTGAGCCACCGTGCGCGTGGGCGAGGGAGCGGGCATACGAAGCAAGCTTCTCCTCGTTCTGCGAGTTGATGGGACACATCAAAAGTACTCCAGTGTATAGAGCCTTACCTCTAAGGTAGGCCCCACATGGTTTGCCTCTTTTTTAACATAAAGCGTCAAGTCGCAATTTGTTTGTTCACCCGTGGTAAACGACCCTCCCTCCATCTAGTGGACAACCAGTACATGTGTCAAGTTACCACATGGGCTGCCTTTTCATACAGAAATGAGCTCCACCGTGTACCCGCGCGGGTGTGGTTCGGAAAGAGACGGGAGTACGTGCGATGTGCGTGCACCTCTTCATGCACGTCCCCCACCTACGTGGGTGTGTGTGAGAGATACAAACCTAGACAAATGGCTTGTGCGTTCGTGAATGTATTTGTGGGAATATGTGTTGAGGACATCTCAAACAAAAGTTTGCATGCAATGTGTGTGAAATGGAGGCCTATCCATATCATATATAGAGGGTCGGGCGATCCACGAGAAGAGAGGGAGGGGTCATAGATATCGATAGAGTCGAATAGAGGATCAAGTGGGTGGGTGTGTAAGTGCATCTAGTGCCGCCCCTAGTTGGTTTTGGAGTATTGACGACAAACCTAGTTGAGGGACTAATGTGTTTGTGAGAATTGTAGGATAACACAGGTAGAAGTCCCTCATTGATTCGGTTTTCCTACCAGAGATAACCCCTAAAAATGTATGAAGACATTGATGTCAAAGGTGGTATATGAAGATATTCACATTCAAGACTATGACAAGAGAAGACATCGCATGAAGCCTATGGAGCTCAAAGACTTAGATCTTTCGTAGTTCTTTTTCTTCTTCTTTGTTGAGTCATAGGAACCACCGTACTGTTAAGTGGGGTCCAAGAGATCCAGTCAGAATGAATGAAGTGATGCTTAACCAAAACCTATGTCTTCGAGTGAAGACTATGAGAGCGAATCTTGTCCAGAGTCGGACAAGTCAGCTTTGCTTGTAGCCCAAGTAAAGTTGCCGTGTGAGTTTGAAATCTGACCATTGGAACACGTGTCAGTTCCTTAGTGACCCAGGGTCATTTCGGACAAATCAGGTCGGGTTGCCTAGTGGCTATAAATAGCCCACCCCCTACAACCAAAAATGGTTGGCTTCTTAGAGTTAGTATACGGCTTTTGTCGTTTGAGAGCAACCCACCTTGAAGCTTTTGAGAGAGAATTCCTTGCGAGGATAAAGCCCTAACCACCCAGAGCCAAAGAGAATTAGGCATCACTTAAGTCTTCTTGTCTATGTGATCTGAAGACTTATTACACTTGAGGACTGTGAATCCTCCAGCCGGTTAGGCGTCGCGTTCTGAGCATCCAAGAGACATTGTGGATTGCCGGTGAACGAAGTCTGTGAAGGTTTGGGAGTCTACCTTGAAGACTTACCAGAGTGATTGGGCGAGGTCTGTGTGACCTTAGCTCAAGGGGAATACGGTGAGGACTGGGTGTCCTGAGCTGCGTGTTCAGGACTGGGTGTCCGGGACTGTGTGTCCTCAGGTTTAAATACCTAGCCGCCCTAACCAGACGTACAGTTGTCACAGCAACTGGAACTGGTCCAACATATCATTGTCTTCAACGAGTCACTGGTTTCATCCTTCCCTTCTCTTTACGTACTGTTACTCCTTGTGAAGTCATTGTATGATTGCACTATCTTTTATTTTCACTGAGTGACTGCGTGTTTTGTTTGGCTTCATAATATCTTCCTACCTGATCCTTACTACATTGCTGCTATTAGTCATTGTGCTTTCACTCTATTGAATACTTGACTATGGCTTGCCTAGTGTAGTCTACCTTCCGCTGCAGGGTAATAGGTTTATTTCTATCGTTTGTCTTCATAACTTCCACGTTTTGAAGACTTTCATAAAAATCGCCTATTCACCCCCCCCCCTCTAGTTGATATAACGCACTTTCAATTGGTATCAGAGCGAGGTACTCCCTTGTTCTGGGTGATTCGATTTAACCACCTGCAGTTTTAGCTATGTCGACTGCAGGGATAATCAAAGTCTCCGCTGCATGCCCCGTCTTTGATGGAACTGAATATCCCTACTGGAAGAATAATATGCGCATGCATCTTGAAGCCATTGACGTCGACCTATGGAATGTCGTCAAGAACGGCGTTCCCAAGGCTGGAGAAGGTGTCACTGCTGTTGACGTCAAGAAGTTTGTTCAACGGGACTCTACTGCGAAGAATATCATCTGTGGTCATCTGACCAAAGGACAGTATGGCCGCGTGAGTGCTTTGGAAACATCTAGGCTAGTCTGGGACTAGCTCTCCAAAGTCAACGAAGGCGTCTCAACCCAGAGAGATCAGAGAATCAGTGTCCTTCGCAACCTCTTCAACCGCTTCAAGAGAAATGACAATGAGAATGTCCAGCTCACATTTGATCGACTCACTGACATCACGAATGAGCTTCAAGCCCTTGGCGCTACTGAGATCACCAAGCATGAAGTCGTCAAGACACTACTGAGATCACTTGACAGTTCGTTTGACACCCTAGCCCTGATGATTCAAGAACGTCCTGATTTCAAGACACTCGATCCGTCTGACATACTTGAGAGGCTCAACACACATGAGTTTCAGCTTTCTGAGAAAAGAGATATCTATGGTCCAAACTATGGGCGAACTCATGCCTTGAAGGCAAAAGCTGTCTCCTCATCTGAAGAAGAATCTGACAGCAGTTCTGATGATCCTGAAGACATTGGAAGGGAACTTGCTATGCTTGTGAAGAAGTTCCAAAAATTCACCAAGAAGAAAGGCTTCGGAAAGTCTTCCCGATCAAGCTCAAGGAATGATGAAGCTTCTGCTCATGACTACAAGAAGAAAACATGTCACAAGTGCGAGAAACCTAGCCACTTCATCTCTGAGTGTCCGTAGTGGGACAATGAGAACAAAAAGAAGAAGAAGAGCAAGGAATATGACTCTGACGACAAGAAGAAGAAGAAATACGCAAAGTCTTCTTCAAAGTCTTCATCACACAAGAAGAGCTCATCTAGCAAGGCACGTGCGTTTGTTGGCAAGGAAATGGATTCAGAGGAGGAGTCTGCTTCTGAGGAGGCGGAGGTGGAGTCTGAGGAGGAGTCCGATTCTGGCATCGCAAGTCTGGCTACAGCATACGTTGCCAAGTCCATCTTCAACACTAAAGACAATGACTTCATCACCGGCACCGATGCAAATGACAAGGACCACTCCGCTCCTACCTACTGCTTCATGGCACGCGGTGCCAAGGTAAACACACGCACTACTCACTATCAAACATCTAGTGACGATGAATCTGATTGTGGTTCAAAACCCAGCTACAAAACACTTGCTAAAATTGCAACTCAACAACAAAAAGCCATGGAACATATTCAAAAACTTTTAGACAAAAGCGATGATCTGTTAGGCGCTGAAATGACTCATTCTGAGTCCTTAATTGAAGACATAAAAAATCTTCACGTTAAGTATGAGGAACTTGAAAGTTGTCATGAAACGCTCTCAACAACTCATGAAAAGCTTTCCTATGATTATCTTCAAAGGAAGCAAGATCTTGAGAAATTGAGAGCAGCTCATGAAGATCTTCAAAAGGAAAATGAGTCACTTCGCTCCAAACAGATCAGTTCCGCTCAGGAAGGATTTGAACCACCATGTCTTAAGTGCATTGAGCGTGACAATGCTACTACTGTTGCTGAATGTTCCACTGCTGCTACTATTGCAATATCTTCAATTGTTGATGTGGGAATTAACCCCTTTGCTGAGGATTCCACTGCTATTGCTGATGAGAATGCTAGGTTAAAGACATTGCTTGAAACAGGGATGTACAAAAGTCTTAAAGGGCATCAGACACTATGTGATGTCCTCAAAAAGCAGATCTTGAACCAAAACCCGAGGAAAGAGTGTGTTGGGTTCGTAAGGAAAATGACTGCTGATGGCTCTTACTAGAAACCTGAGCAGTACCCCAAAACCACATGGGTTGCTGCAAAGGAATCTTCAGCAGATCTATCCAATCTATCTGGCTTGACTTGTGCAAACCCCATTGTCATTGATGAATCCTTTGATGCAAACTATAAACTGTTTAAGAATCAGAATGGTGAAGTGTTTGCCAGGTACATTGGTACTAACTGCAGGAATGGACCGCCTATGAGGAAGAACTGGGTTCCGAAAAAGTGTCTGGAGAATCTTCCTGTGAATGTCATCATGACACCACACGTGAAGAAGACAAACCTCAGACCACAGGCTTCATACGGTCCAAAGGCTTCATACAGACAGAGGACTCACCTGAGTCACACTAACGCAAATGTTTTGCAGGGAAACCATACTTAGGCCTATGAATATGAGCGCGGTTCATCAAACTGCCATGTTCATAAGACCAAGAACTATTATGCGTATTCTTATGAGTACTATTATCCGCCTGCAAGACTTTTTGCTAGGGCTCCAAAGCCAATGTTCTCAGACGCTGCACTTAGACGTATTGCTTCTAAGCCACCCTTGAAGATGTGGGTGGCTAAGAAAGCTTAACTCTCTTTTGCAGGGAAAGGTCTCCAGCAGAAAACCAAAATCGTCTGACGCTATTGCTGGGGACCTTAAACATCTTGTAGGGCGCAAGATAAAATGCCCGAATTGTCTTACTATGTACTTCGTTCCTGAATCGCTTGGTACTCTCCCTATCAGTCCTAATCTGGATCTAAGCTTTCATAACCCACTGGTTCGTCAAATGTTTTTGCTTCACAATTCTCTTCATGAAGCCTATCCCCCTAACTTCACTGTAGGGTACGACACCAGCGTCTTCAGAATGGATTATTGATAGTGGGTGTACCAACCACATGACTGGCAAACGAAGCCTTATTATGGACTCGACCTTACATCCATCCGACAAGAGTCACATCACATTTGCTGACACTGGTAAAAGTAAGGTATTGGGTCTAGGTCGAGTTGCAATCTCAAAGGATCAACACATGGATAAAGTCATGCTTGTTGAATCCCTTGGCTTCAACTTAATGTCTGTCTCAATGCTTTGCGATTTGAACATGATCGTAATATTTGGAAAATATCGCTGCCTTGTACTAATGGAATCTGACAAGTCTCTAGTGTTTGAAGGGTATCGGAAAGATGATTTGTACGTGGTAGATTTTTCGGCAGGACCACAGCTTGTCGTATGTCTTCTAGCAAAGGCTTCAGAATGCTGGCTCTGGCATCGGAGGCTAGGGCATGCTGGCATGAGGAACCTCCACACCCTTGCAAAGAAGAAGCATGTCATAGGCATCGAGGGCGTCAAGTTCAAGAAATATCACTTATGCGGTGCCTGTGAAGCAGGGAAGATGACGAGGGCCAAACATCCCTTGAAGACAATCATGACAACCACTCAACCCTTCGAACTGCTCCACATGGATCTTTTCGGTCCCACTCATTACTCAACTCTTACTACTACTGCTTGCCTCTATGGCTTTGCTATTGTTGATGATTATTCTAGATATACTTGGGTGCACATAATCCTCTACAAGACTGAAGTGCAGGATGTCTTCAGACGCTTCGCCAATTGAGAAATGAACAATTATAGCGCCAAGATAAAGCACATCAGAAGTGACAATGGCACTGAATTCAAGAACACTGGCCTTGATACATATCTTGATACCTTGGGCATCACACATGAATTCTCAGCCCCATACACCCCACAGCAGAATGGCGTCGTCGAACGCAAGAATAGAACACTCATTGAGATGGCCCGAACGATGCTTGATGAATACAAGACTCCAAGAAAATTCTGGCCTGAAGCCATTGATACTGCATGCCATACAATCAATCGTGTTTATCTTCACAAGCTTCTTAACAAGACATCTTATGAGCTCCTTACTGGCAAGAAGCCAAATGTCAGTTACTTCAGAGTATTTGGTGCCAGGTGCTGGATCAAGGATCCACATCACACTTCAAAATTTGCACCAAAAGCACATGAGGGTTTTATGCTTGGATATGGAAAGGATTCGCACTCCTACAGAGTCTTCAATCTCTTTCATTATAAAGTGGTTGAAACAGTGGATGTGCGGTTTGATGAGACTAACGGTTCACAAAGAGAGCACCTCCCAAATATGCTAGATGAAGTTCCATCCAGCGAATCAATCAAGCTTATGGGAACCGGAGAAATCATACCCTCTGAAGCTCAACCTGAAGAGGAACTTATCATCTCCACACCTGATCAACCTGAAGACAATGCTCAGCCAGAAGACAATCCCACTAACAATGACAATGATCAGCAAGAGCAAAACCTTCGCCCTGTACATCCTCGTGTTGCCAATGAAGTGCAGATTGAGAGAATAATTGACAGCATCAATGCACCCGGTCTGCTCACTCGATCAAGGGCAACTCAGCTGGCAAATTTTTGTGGGCACTTCACATTCGTCTCAATAACAGAACCCAAGAAAGTTGAAGAAGCCTTCATGGAACCTGAATGGATTCAAGCTATGCAAGAAGAGCTTCAACAGTTTGAGCTGAATAATGTATGGGAACTGGTTAAGCGTCCTGATCCTCGGAAGCACAACATAATAGGCACCAAATGGATATACCGCAACAAGCAAGATGAGCATGGTCAACTTGTCAGAAACAAAGCTCGTCTCGTTGCTCAAGGATATACTCAAGTGGAAGGCATTGACTTCGATGAAACATTTGCTCCTGTGGCTAGACTTGAAGCCATACGCATACTGCTGGCCTATGCAAATCATCATAACATACTTCTATATCAAATGGATGTGAAGAGTGCTTTTCTTAATGGCAAGATTGAAGAAGAAGTGTATGTTGCACAACCGCCTGGCTTTGAAGATCCAAAACATCCTGACATGGTATACAAGCTCAACAAGGCACTGTATGGCCTCAAACAAGCCCCTCGGGCCTGGTATGACACACTCAAATACTTCCTGAAGAGCAAAGGCTTCATACCTGGTTCCCTAGACCCCACTCTCTTCACGAAGACATATGATGGTGAACTGTTTGTGTGCCAAATATATGTGGATGACATTATCTTCGGCTGCACCAATCAGAAGTACAGTGAAGAGTTTGGATATATGATGCAAGAGCAATATCAGATGTCGATGATGGGAGAGCTGAAGTTCTTCCTCGGTCTCCAAATACGACAGCAACGCAACGGCATCTTCATATCTCAAGAGAAGTATCTCAAGGATTGTCTGAAGAAGTTCGGTATGCAAGACTGCAAAGGCTTCACGACGCCAATGCCAGCCAAACATCATCTGGGTACCGACGACAATGGTAAAGAGTTCGATCAAAAGGTATACTGCTCCATGATTGGTTCTTTGCTTTATCTATATGCATCTAGGCCAGATATTATGCTTAGTGTTTGCATGTGTGCTCGATTCCAAGCGACACCAAAGGAGTCGCATCACTTAGCTGTGAAGTGAATTCTTCGATATTTGGCTCACGCCCCAACTCTAGGATTATGGTATCCAAAGGGCTCAGAGTTTGATCTGGTTGGATTCTCGGATGCTGATTATGCTGGTGACAAAGTGGATCGCAAGTCTACATCAGGCACATGTCACTTTCTGGGACGATCACTTGTATGTTGGTCTTCAAAGAAGCAGAACTGTGTATCTCTCTCCACTGCTGAATCTGAATACATTGCTGCTGGATCTTGCTGCACTCGGCTTCTGTGGATGAAGAAACACTCAAGGACTATGGCATTCATCTGAAGCAAGTGCCACTCTACTGCGACAACGAAAGCGCCATCAAGATTGCCAACAACCCAGTTCAGCACTCGAAGACAAAGCACATTGAAATTCGTCATCACTTTCTCAGAGATCATGTTGTGAAGGAAGATATTGATATCATACACATCAACACTGAAGAGCAATTGGCAGATATCTTCACCAAGCCCTTGGATGAGAAGAGATTTTGCAAGTTACGGTGTGAGCTAAATATCCTGGAATCCTCAAATGTCCTGTGATCAGGCACACATCCTAACACTTATGCATATTGATGACTTAGATGTGCAACACACGAAGTAAAGTATATCTTCAATCAATGAAGACATACATTCTAAGTGTGAATACATTAATGTGGAATTTGACTTCGGAGCGCCACGATAATTGTGCGCCGTGTCTGGGTCTAATACTTCATATACGGTGGGTAACGCCACCACCAAATGTTCTGTTTAAAGTGTTTCACTCATGGCGTTACATTTGCTATGTCTTCACATTTGGTATTGGCTTCAATCTCAACATATCTTCATGATTATCTTCACTATGTTGATTATATAGATATATATATATACTAGTGTTCTGTCCTCTACAGCATTCACTTATAGCCATGTCTTCTTGTTGAATCTTTTGAACTAAGTGAATGTGATCGGACCCTAACCTCTCTATGCTTTCTATCTCAAACTCTATCTCTCCAAATCATATGCATTCTATTGAAACTGTCGAATGTCTTCTCTGCGTCCTTGTCAGCAGAAGATACAGAGACAACCATTAAGTCCGTTTTCAATGCCCATTCCTCCACCTGAAACCCGAAGAAGTGGGAACGACCACCCGACAATCCAGGCGTGCGTGGGACGTGGAACAAACCCCAATATGCTGCATGATGGCCACGTGTTCCTCAGATGCGAATCGCCAGGGGTACCTGTGTAATAACGCAGTGCTGCCCCTGTACCTATAAATACACACCTCATAGCGGTCATTATCTCTTCTTCCACTCTCGCACGAACCCTAGCGCCACCACTAGCCCACGACGACGCCGACGACGAAGCACTTCGCTGCCGCAACCTCTCCGACGCCGTCTTCACGCCGATCGCGGACATCGTCTTCTCCGCCGTTGCCGTAGGTGTCCTCCGTCGCCAAGTTAGGGCACGGACGATCGAACTACTCAGCCTCCTCTTCCACTCCGTCTAGCAGTTCTTCGTGTGGTAAATAAAACCTCCTTTTTACGGCCTCTTTGATCCTATAGCTTTATCACTTTCTACCACAAGCAGTTTCTATTCACACAAGTTGGATCTCTTTCATACTGCATCTCATAACATGCCTAGTATATTCACTTATGCTTCACAAAGTAGTTAGATTCCTCACTTGTACTGATCCGTGGATTCGTATAAATCTGGAACCAACTCCTTATCTATGAGTGGATGTCTTCGCACGATGAGGTCAATGTCTTCTAAACTGATTTATCTTCAAAATCTTCTGAGAATGCATATGACCTCTTCCCCTTCCCTTGCACCTTAATGCTGTCACAGGTACATGTCCGTGGGAGAATCCCTTGGTTCTCATAGTCTGCATTCATTTGCAGAATTCTTACAGCATCACATAAATTCTCCCGAAGCCAGTTCCTGTCTGTCCAGCAAGCGAAAACCTTTGAATCCTCTGAACATATTGAAGCCTTTCAGATTAAGGTTCATGGCTTCAGAAAAATCAGCAAGGAAGGGTGGTAGAAAGCCTCGAGGAGAAACATCAAGAGATCTGCCCGATGACCTCTCAGAGCTGTACAAGACAGATCCTGAAGAGGATTACAATCAGCGCAAGACGCGAATCCAATGGATTCGACGCTATTGGGCAGAACAATGGTTCAAGTACAGATTTGTGACCAAGGAATATGCTGAAAAGAATGCCATCAAGCGACCATGGGGAGACATCCTCTACAAAAATCTTCAACCCAGGACCAGAGATGAAGCCATTGAACATGGCTTCTATCCCTGCATGGTCCGTGGACCACAGCCTGCGGATGCTGACCCATCGTCCCTGCTATGGTGTTGTGGCGACAATCTGTTTAAGCGCAACTTCCAGTTTGCCCAGAACTCAGTGAAGCAGAATAAGAAGACTTTGGGTTTAGATTTCAACCCTGGTCCCTCTGCTCCCCGTGCCGATGGAACTCATGAAGCTGAACCCAATCTTCTTGGGCCCTTCTACAATCTTGAAGGCCTCATCACTCACATCGTGGTTCAAGGGACAGCCGTGAATGAGCCTGCAGATGACGCTGAATCAGATGAAGCGCCTGCAGCGCCAAAGCCAAAGAAGCTGAAGCAGCCAAAAGCTTCAAAGCCGGCCTCTGCACCAAAAATCTCACGGGCGAAGCCACTGGCAACTGCACCTCCTGAAGACAGTGTGGAGTCTGAAGATTTGTCACGCATCTCCAAGCCCCAGAAGGTCAAGATGCCTCTACCACACACCGGCCAAGAGCTAACAGCTGCTGCCATTCTGCGCAATGATGCCATTGATCTGTCAAGTGATGAAGATCTTGCAGATGATGCTCTTGAGCAACTCATCAAGAGCAAAGAAGAAGCAGAAATCTTCAATGATCTGCCTCTCTTTGATGTAACAATCATCCACAACTTCATTGATGAGTGGTTTGACACGCCAAACATCAGCTTCGAAGATCTGCAACTACCCATTGGCCTCAGTGTTGCCTTCCATGGCACCATTGCTTCAGAGCTAGCCCTCTCTCAGCGCATCGTCGAACTGAAGCAAAAGATTGACTATGAAAAGGCTTAGTTCAAGAAGCATATGGCCAAGCTTAGCGTGCAAGAGGTCAAAAACTTCAAGATTATGCTGCACGAGCTCAAAGAAGCCTTTCTCAAGAAACGCGCAGAAGCTCAGGGTTCTCGGGAGCGTATGAAGAACCTGGCTGACAAGTGTGTGCAAGGCTACAACGAAGCTGAGAAGCGCAAGGCCCTTGGGCGTCCGGGCATTGATCCCAGGATGGCTGCTAAGCAGAAGAAGAAGCCCATTGTGACCAAACCTCTCGCACCAAGGCAGGAAGCAGATCCCATTGTCATCCCAACTAGAATGACTGGCTCGAAGCCAAAAAGCCAGTCAACAGCTTCAGAGCTGAAGAAGACGAGGACTGCTGAGGCTGAAGCCAGGAAGAGGAAACATCCTGAAGCATCTCCTACTGCCCCCTCCAAGAAGAAGAGGAAGACCAAGAAAGAACGGGCTGCTCCCACAGAGCCTTTGATTGTTGAACCCATTTCCATGGTTCGTCCTGACGCTGAACGCCAACTGACAATCCATGAGCCTGCTTTCACAGAGGCTCATGAAGCTGAAGACTTTCCAGCAGCTGATCCCATCGCTGCTGACGACATTGGTCACCATGACCATGTAGAAGATGGTGCAGTCCTTCCTCAGCCCGAGCACAGCGAACTCATCAGCATTGGTCGTCCTCTGATGCCAATTGCTCTGGATGCTTCATGGGCTGATCGCCCACAAGAGGAAGAAGACTTTGAGGCCCAGCCAACTCCAACTACACAGGCGTCGCCTGCGTTGCGCAGGCTTCACAAAGGACCAAGGCCTCCAGTCTCTGCGTCTGAAGCTGAAGCTGCTAAAGACATTCCGGCTGCATCAGCCGATGAAGAAGAAGTCCCACAAGCTGCTACTCCCTTGTCCCACCAAGAAGCGGTTCTCGAGGAGAACGTGGTTGTGACCGACCCTCCAGCTCGTCAAGTGGAGGTTGAAAATCTTGAGGCTGCCACCACCAACACCAATGAAGCCACTAACGTTGTCATGGCTGAAGCTAATGTGGAGACCTCACCAATAAAAGCACCAGAAGTAAGCGAAGCCACTGATCCCACTGCTTCTGTTCCTGCGCCTGCTGCCGGTCCTCAGTTCGACTATCATGTTGAGCACAGGCCTCAGGTACAGAAGCCAATCCCAAGATTGCCCAGGTTCCCAGGTCCTGCATCAGCACCTGGATCCTTCAATATCAATGGCTTCAGAGCAGACAACACATTCTTGAATAGCTCCAGGAACCCCTACTCAAGGGAAAGAATATCATCTGATCGGTTCTGGATCTATCCGCAGTGAAGCTATTACTCCTGCATTCTATATAATCAAGGTCACATCTTCCCACACAAGCGTCTTGACATTGAAGCAATAGCTGGTCTGCCCTGTCTGGAAGAAGCTCTGGATTGCTTCAAAGAGGTTGGATTGCTGCCGTTCGTCACTGACCAAGAGCATTGGAATGAAGAGTTGCTGCTCCAATTCTATGCCACACTTCACATCCGCGGGTATAACAGAGATCCGAAGACTTGGGTCCTGGAGTGGATGATAGGAAATGTTCATCACGAAGCCAAAGCCTTTGACATCATTGAGCTCACTGGTCTACCCACTCCCGGCGATCTCTACGAATCTGGCTGTCAACTTCACAGTGAAGCTGTGGAGAGCATCTTTCAGAAGCCTGAACCTAACATGAGTCAGATGCTCAGTATGATGAAGCCATTACCCCAAGATGCTACATATCCCAAAGAGTTCTTTGTTGAAGACCTAGAGTATCTGCCAAGGACTATTTATCACATCATAAGGCGAACTCTCTGGCCCATCAAAGGGCACTCTCCACATGCCAAGCTGGAAGGTGCAATGAAGACTTTGGTCTTCTATATTCTTCATGGAAAATGCTTCAATGCACAGGACTTCTTCATTCGCCAACTTGCTGCATCAGGCTCTGGTCTGTTTGGCTTGAAGTTCTATGCCCCATGGGTAATGCGGCTGATCAAACTTCACTCCGCTATCTCATATCAGCCATCTGCTCAGAATCATCGGATTTTTCTGCCTGATGTGGATATGTCTATTGAAGCCATCTATCCTGAGCCTGCCAAGGAACCTCTAAGTCTTCAGAATGCAGAGCATCAAAGTTTTTCTCAGAACATTGAAGGAGTTGAAGCAGTCACTCGTGTGTATCCTTTGGCTGGCACTACACGTGCACCACATCCTGCTCTCACTGAAGCCACTAACAGTACAACTGCCCCACGACCCAAGAAGTGCACTCGTGTTCTCAATGACCGAGAGCTTCTTGTGGCTCTTCATCAGAAACAGGATAGGCATCATGACTAGCTGAAGCGTCAAATGCAAAGCCTCTTGGTGGATGTTAATCGCATTCGCAATCTTGCCACCAAGAATGCCTTTGTTGCTCATGAAACCTCTCGACGCACATGGAAAGGGCTGACGCTGATGTGTTCTGAAGATGATCTTCAAGAGGATGGCTTCTCTGAGCGCTTCAAGTTTGACTCCACACCTCCTCGAAGGGTAGTGCTGCGACGAACTCCATCTCTTGAAGACTCTGAGTTCTCTTCCTCTGCTACAACTGTAAATGCTAGAGTGATCGAGGATGACGACGATGCTACTTCACCACCGCCTCCTTCAGCACGCTTCGACACTGCTCCAAGCTCTTCTGCACCGCCGAACACCACCAACGACCCTGCTGCTTCACCTACTCTTCATGGGAACGAGTAGAGGCTCTATGTCTTCAAACCTTTTTGGTCCTTACTGACAAAAGGGGGAGAAGCATATGAGTTTAATAGTCTTCAAGCGGGTCCATATGGGCGGGTGCTTCATATTTTGCTTCGTGTTTACAACTCTCGTTTTGATACATTTGGTTTTTTGAGTTGTAACACTTAAACTCGATGGTCGCCTGCTACCTATTTGCCATTTTGTGATGCGATGATAAATTCCGCATGTGCGACGATAAATTCCGCACTTAGTTCATTTTGCAGACGTCAATTTTCCATTATGCATGTCATTATCTTCACATACCTTCACATGCATAGTGGATTGTCATCATAAGTTGAAGAGGATCTCCACAAGCACAACCTGCCATGTGCATTTGCATTCCAAAAGCAGACTACTTATATGCACATCTTCAGGGGGAGCCCTTGCAACTTATGAAGACAATTCCTTATCCTTTACAATTTCACATATTATATTCCCCGTTGAAAACTTCAACTAGTTTGTCATCAATCACCAAAAAGGGGGAGATTGTAAGTGCATCTAGTGCCACCCCTAGTTGGTTTTGGAGTATTGACGACAAACCTAGTTGAGGGACTAATGTGTTTGTGAGAATTGCAGGATAACACAGGTAGAAGTCCCTCATTGATTCGGTTTTCCTACCAGAGATGACCCCTAAAAATGTATGAAGACATTGATGTCAAAGGTGGTATATGAAGATATTCACATTGAAGACTATGACAAGAGAAGACAACGCGTGAAGCCTATGGAGCTCGAAGACTTAGATCTTTCGTAGTTCTTTTTCTTCTTCTTTGTTGAGTCATAGGAACCACCGTACTGTTAAGTGGGGTCCAAGAGAACCAGTCATAATGACTGAAGTGATGCTTAACCAAAACCTATGTCTTCGAGTGAAGACTATGAGAGCGAATCTTGTCCAGAGTCGGACAAGTCAGCTTTGCTTGTAACCCAAGTAAAGTTGCCGTGTGAGTTTGAAATCTGACCGTTGGAACACGTGTCAGTTCCTTAGTGACCCAGGGTCATTTCGGACAAATCAGGTCGGGTTGCCTAGTGGCTATAAATAGCCCACCCCTACAACCATAAACGGTTGGCTGCTCAGAGTTAGAGTACGGCTTTTGTCGTTTGAGAGCAACCCACCTCGAAGCTTTTGAGAGAGAATTCCTTGCGAGGATAAAGCCCTAACCACCCAGAGCCAAAGAGAATTAGGCATCACTTAAGTCTTCTTGTCTGTGTGATCTGAAGACTTATTACACTTGAGGACTGTGAATCCTCCAGCCGGTTAGGCGTCGCGTTCTGAGCATCCAAGAGACATCGTGGATCGCCGGTGAACGAAGTATGTGAAGGTTTGGGAGTCTACCTTGAAGACTTACCAGAGTGATTGGGCGAGGTCTGTGTGACCTTAGCTCAAGGGGAATACGGTGAGGACTGGGTGTCCTGAGTTGCGTGTTCAGGACTGGGTGTCCGGGACTGTGTGTCCTCAGGTTTAAATACCTAGCCGCCCTAACCAGACGTACAATTGTCACAGCAACTGGAACTGGTCCAACAAATCATTGTCTTCAACGAGTCACTGGTTTCATCCTTCCCTTCCCTTTACTTACTGTTACTCCTTGTGAAGTCATTGTATGTTTGCACTATCTTTTGTCTTCACTGAGTGACTACGTGATCTGTTTGGCTTCATAATATCTTCCTACCTGATCCTTACTACATTGCTGCTATTAGTCATTGTGCTCTCACCCCATTGAATACTTGACTATAGTTTGCTTAGTGTAGTCTACCTTCCGCTGCATGGTAATAGGTTTATTTCTAGCGTTTGTCTTTGAAACTTGCACGTTTTGAAGACTTTCATAAAAATCGCCTATTCACCCCCCTCTAGTCGATATAACGCACTTTCAGTGAGAAATCTGTTCCAAAGCTTTCGGGCTGACTCTCCGGGCTGTTGAATTACGTGACTTAAATCGTCCGCGTCCGGAGGTCGCACATAGGTCCCTTGAAAATTGGCCCTAAAAGCATCCTCAAGCTCTTCCCAGCTTCCAATTGAGTTTTGGGGAGGCTTTTCAGCCAGTGCTGAGTTGGTCCTTTCAAGTTGAGGGGCAGGTATTTCATGGCGTGGAGATCATCTCCACGAGCCATGTGGATGTGAAGGATAAAGTCCTCAATCCAGACCCTAGGGTCTGTTGTTCCGTCGTATGCCTCTATGTTCACAGGTTTGAATCCCTCTGGAAATTCATGGTCCAGTACCTCATCGGTGAAGCATACGGGGTGCACGGCACCCCAGTATTTGGATGTGTCATGGCATTCTTCGGACGGTTGTAGCGTTTGGTTTTGATTCCGAGCAGTTATTCGGTCAGTATAGTCATTTGGGCGGCCATGATTTTGTGCCAGAGCACGCTTCCTAGATCCGTAGATGGACCTGGCCATACCGGCTTTTTTGTGTAGGTCTTCACGTAAATCGTGCGCTGACTTGTGTGCGACGTTGTTAGCCGCCCTGTCGCGGCCACAGGGTGGTCGATTCGGCTGATCGTCCATTTTATTTTTCGGCTGAATGGGCTCTAAAGCCTCGTCGTCGAATTCAGGCAGCAGCTTGCGCTTTGGATAGCTCTTTGTGTGGCGATTGTCGCCGTACTTTTCTTCAGTGTTAAGCACTTTGTTCCATCTGCTGTTGAGCGTATTATGCGCGGCCTTAATCCTTTCCTTCTGTTTCTTCAGGCTCCTCGCGGTGGCAATAAGCCTTTTATGTAGGTTCTCTTGTTCCAAGTGTCTTTCCGGGATGATGTGTGCATCCTCGTCTGGACTGTTCTCCTCTCCGGAGATAGGTTGATGAGCTTTACCCTCGATGTCGCCGTGATCGGACAGTGGCTCTGTACTATGTTCGCCGTCCGCTGGCTCATCCTTCTCCATCGCTGGGTCCATGCGGTCGTCGTTTCCTTTGGAGTTGACCGAGGTATTATTATTTCTTGCACAGTTATCGCTATTTTTGTTGAGGCGGGATTTGGAGCGGCGCCTACGTCTTCGCTTTGGTTGCTTCTCGAGGGGACTATCCTTCGCTGCATCCTCCCGTTCCTCGTTGTTGTTTTCTTTGGGTGTATCCACCATGTATATATCGTGTGATGAAGTGGCTGTCCAGCGCCCTGTGGGCGGTGGTTCCTGTTTCTCTCATGCATCGTCGTCCATACCGTCGATGTCTTCGGAGTCGAAATCAAGCATGTCGATTAAGTCGTCGATAGTGGCTATTAAGTGGGTGGTGGGTGGGGAACAAATTCCTTCGTCGTCCGCTTCCCACTTGAGTCGAACATAGTTCGGCCGAGGGTCTCCTGACAAGGAGAGAGACCTCAATGAATCTAGTACATCTCCCAAGCGCGAGTGCTGAAAAATATCCGCGGAGGTAAACTCCATGATCGGTTCCCAATCAGATTGGATAGGCACGGACGCAGGCGGTTCGGAGCCTGTGGCCGGGGACAAATCCAAGGGTCCGGTAACACAGGTCTTATAGGAGGTGAAGTCAGTATTCGGCTCTATCGCCACTGAGTGTGCGGCCTCCGTGGTGGGGTCCATCCACCCGTCCTCGGATGGCACGATCTGCTCCGGATTGAGGGCCAGAGTAACCGCGAGTGCGATCTCCCGAACACCGTCCAATGGCAGAGCTAAGTCATGCTCGTCGTGGTTGTGCAGCGCGCCTGATATGAGCTCGAATCCATCGAAGATCAAGTCTCCGCAGATATCTGAAGTGTAGTTCAAGCTTCCAAATCTGACCTGACGGCCAGGGGCGTAGCTATCGATCTGCTCTAGATAGCCAAGCTAGTTGGCCCGCAGTACGAAGCCACCGAATACGAAGATCTGTCCGGGGAGAAAAACCTCACCCCGGATCGCATCGTTGCCGATGACCAAAGGAGCCATCAAGCCTTTACGTGACGGCACAGTGGAACTCTCAATGAAAGCACCAATGTCGGTGTCAAAACCGGCGGATCTCGGGTAGGGGGTCCCGAACTATGCATCTAAGGCGGATGGTAACAGGAGGCGGGGGACACAATGTTTACCCAGGTTCGAGCCCTCTCGATGGAGGTAATACCCTACTTCCTGCTTGATTGATCTTGTTGATATGAGTATTAGAAGAGTTGATCTACCACGAGATCATAGAGGCTAAACCCTAGAAGCTAGCCTATGATTATGATTGTTGTTATCCTACGGACTAAACCCTCCAGTTTATATAGACACTGGAGGGGTCTAGGGTTACACAGAGTCGGTTACAAGGGAGGATATCTACATATCCAAATTGCCAAGCTTGCCTTCCACGCAAAGGAGAGTCCCACCCGGACACGGGGGGAAGGTTTCAATCTTGTATCTTCATAGTCCAACAGTCCGGCCAAAGTATATAGTCCGGCTGTCCGAGGACCACCTAATCCAGGACTCCCTCAGCGGGGCCTCGGCAGAGCAGGGCATCATCGACGCTAGTGGAGCGGGGACTCGTCGGAGCCGACATTGTCCTCTGCCTCGTCCTTGGTATCGCCAAACAGCGCCTCGCCCGCTTCATCGCCATCTTTGTAGGCGGACGCAGCCTCCGGCACCCGCATGCGGTACCGCCAGCGCTCGAGGAGGCCCTCATGGCTGGAGTGGTACGAGTCGAGCAGCGCCTCCTGCTCCGCCCGCTCTCCGGCGATCTGCTCCTCCACCTGCAGATGGTGGTTGTAGGCGGCGTCGGCCTGCGCCTCCCGGAACTGCTCCTTAGGCTTCTGCCTCACCGTATCCATATATTGGGCACGGGCCTCGCCGATGGTCATGGTGCAATGCACCGGCGAGGATGGCGCGGAGGAGGGGGTTGGCGCCGGATCATCGACTACCATGTTTTCCATTGGGACGTCGTCGTCCTCCGGCTGCCTGCCGGCCAGCCAGTCGGCAGCAATGGCTGCCATCTCCTTGTGGTCCGTCGTCCGCCCGTCCCGAAGAGCGCTGGAGGGCGAGGAAGCCATGGTGGGCAGTAGTGGTGTGGACAGGAGAATATGAACGGATGCGGATGACTGCGGCTATGGCCGGTGCAACAGTTTATATAGCAATGGTGGGCGGCGGAGGGACGGACATGTGGCGCCGGAGTAGCTGCCTCGGCAACCTCGTATCATTAATGTTGGCGGTAGAAGGACGGACGGATGACACTTGTGACGTTTGAAGGCGGAGCAATCGCATGCACCGGGAAGCGGGGCAGGCGGCGCTGACCGTTTCGGGCAGAAAACACGCGCGGCTGAGGGAGGCGGTCTGGGTGGGCCAAGGCAGTCAGACTCGGTCCAGCAGCCGGACATGCTGGCTCGCTAGCTACCTCGCCGAGCTGAGCGACGACAATCAAACGATGGACGTAGCTTCCGACCAGGAGCCGGCGCCACTGTCCAAGCCGTTTCATGACGTGTTCACCATAGAGCAGGTGCGGCCGCACTTCGACGCCCTAATGGCGGAAGAGCTACCAGCGCAGGAGGACCTGTGCTGCAACCTCCGTCTCCTCAACGAGCACCGGTGAACAAGCGAACGACAATGCCGTCGCGGACATGTGGCCCTATGATCCTGGCTTCCCGAATGAGCAGCGGGCGCTGTATCAGACCATCCGTAGGGCCCGCGAGGCCCTCTCCGTCGTCCTTCGAGTTGTTGCGCTCACCGTGGCACTGCCGTCTTGCGTTGTCAACATGGTCAACGGACATGAGGATGAGGAGATGACTTTACTTGGGGAGGATGACAGTGGGGACCCACCAGGGCCATAGTCGCACGTACGCAAGTGCCTCCTTATTAGTATATAAAACAATATTTTTTTGCTTCCTCCTGGTTTCCTGACATCGGGATGACAGTGGGGACCCACCAGGGCCATAGTCGCACGTACGCAAGTGCCTCCTTATTAGTATATAAAACAATATTTTTTTGCTTCCTCCTGGTTTCCTAACATCGGGGTCCCACACCATTGTCAACCTATGTAGTCAATAAACGAGAGAATTGCATAAGAAGCGGCCGACAGCTGGGACCAAGCAGCTCGAGCAGTATTTGTGTTTTTGAGGTGTGAGCACCGCAGAGTTTTTCTTGAGCGATGTTTAGCCTAGATATTAATTTTTCTCCTCTGAACAACAATGAAAACATCGCTACAGCTATTAAATGGGCAGGCTGTGGCCCGTCTGGACCAGGCCAGATATCCAGCCCAGATATTAATTTTTTTCAAGATGAAAATGGCTAGCCCAGCTATACTTTTTTTAGGAATACCCAGGCAAGGTCAAGTTGTTATTCTCCACCCCGCTGGGCTGCAAATCTTTCCTAGGAGGGTTGCATTAGGCTTAACAAGAAAATGGGCTTTAAGAAATAATAAATGGGATGTAATTATAAAAACTGGGCAGTAACTATAAAAAATGCACCAAAGACGTAATTACTTTATAAAATATTATTTTTGGATATTGAAAATTTTAATTTCATTAATTGTTGCGAGCGTAATGTTTCATTGGATTTTTATGTAATATAAATTTATATTGAAATTGTATTTAATCTGACTAGAAATTCGGGATAAAAATATTTCGGATCCCATCAAAATGTGGGAAATTTTATTGAATTTTGTTTTGAACGGTTGGTTGAAATGGGTTGTACGTTTAACAAACTGTAAATGGGACGTAGTAAATTCCATTAGAATTCAAAAATTGGCAGCACATTCTTACAAATCTCAAATGGGCTATAAGTTCTCTGCCACACACTTGTGGCCTTACTAAGTTGACGTGTCCCCTAAAAAAGAGAGTTGACGCGTATGCAAGGCTTTGTCAACTTATAGTCAACACACGCTTCTAGCAGCAGGGGCCGTTGGATGTCCATCCAACGGATGCCGTGCTTCTTCTTCAATCTCGGATATTCTAGCTTCACCCGCCCAAAAAATGATTCCTCCCCCTAACATCTGGGGCGCACCGTTTCGGAAGCTGACCTGTGGGCCTACTAAGTTGACGCGTACCAAGGGCTTTGTCAACTTAGTCAATATAAACGATTCTAGCTGCAGTGACCGTACGATGTCCATCCAACGTCCGTCGTGCTTCTTCAACCTCTGGTCTTCTTGCTCCAGCCGCCCAAAGCAGCGCCGGTCGTGCCGCCTGCTCCTGCCTCCCGTGGCCGGCTATGCTGCTGTGCAGGCCTCACCGCCCCTACTACTCCCACCGCTGGCCAGGGCATCCCTCCACTCACCCACACCCCCTGTTATTCTGCAGCGACGACAGCCTCACACCAGAGTGAACCAGTGAACCCTCGTACTCCTCTACGTGTGGGCATCCACTGCCACGTCTTCCCCGGCTCCACATAGTCCCCTTCCTAGGCCTCACCGTCGTCCACCGCCCTAGAGCTCTCGGCGCGGCATGGTCAACATGGTCAAGGAACGGCTTCCATTGGACATGGACTGTACATGGAGAGGCTGACAGCTGGGTCCATGACGGCAGCAAGGAAGTGCCTCCTTATTACGTGGAAAATAATGATTCCTCCACCTGACAGCAGGGACCCACCGGACGGGCCACCGTATTTCTCGAAAAAAATGTTTGCCCCCTGACCGCTGGGACCCATCGGACGGGCCATCGTATTGCATGAAAAAAATGTTCCCCCCGCTGTCAGCTCGGACCCACCGGAAGTGCCTCCTTATTACGCACAAAAAAAGAATACTGCCCCTGTTGGTTGGGACCCACCTTGGTGGGAGGCTGACTTGTGGGCCTACTAAGTTGACAGGGACGGAGTGCTTTGTCAACTTACTCAATATGAACGATTCTAGCTCCAGTGACCATATGATGTCCATCCAATGGTCGTAGTGCTTCTTCAACCTCTGGTCTTGTTGCTCTAGCCGCCCAAAGAAGCGCCGGTCGTGCCGCATGCTCCTGCCTCCCGTGGCCGGCTGTGCTGTCGCAGAGGCCTCACCGCCCCCTACTATTCCCACCACTGGCCAGGCCATCCCTCTACTCACCCACAACCCCTGTTATTCTACGGCGACGGCAGCCTCACACCATAGCGAACCAGTGAACCCTCGTACTCCTCTACGCGTGGGCATCCACTGTCGCGTCTTCCCCGGCTCCGCGTCGTCCCCTTCCTATGCGTGGTCAACGTGGTCAAGGAACGGCTTCCATCAGACGTGGACTGTACGTGGAGAGGATGACAGCTGGGTCCACGGCCGCAGCAAGGAAGTGCCTCCTTATTATGCGCAAAATATTTATTCCTCCACCTGACAGCGGGGACCCACCGGACGGGCCACCGTATTTCGCGAAAAAAAATGTTTCCCCCTGACTGCTAGGACCCACCAGCTACATCTTCGCACACAAGGAAGTGCGTCCGGTAAAAAAACGATTCACCCCCCTGACTGTTGGGACCCACCAGCTACATCTTCGCACGCAAGGAAGTGCCTGATAGTCGGGACCCACCTGGTCGAAGCGTACCTAGCATTGTCATTCTGGTCGTGAACGTGTACGTACATACTGGTCGAAACAGGGGTCCGGTTGGATCGAGAGGGGTGTGGCGTATCGCAAAACGGAGGAAACGGACTTGTGTTGGAGCGCTACGGTCGAAACGGGGGTCCTGTTCATCGGGAGGGGTGTGGCGTACCGCAAAACGGGACTCCACGGGATACTGTTCATCTCCACCGTCGACTCCCTCCAGCCTCCATGGGCTACTGTTCATCCACCGTCGACCTCCTCCAGCCTCCACCTGCGACTGTTCATCCATGGGCTCATGTTCATCCAGCCTCCACCGCGCGCTACTCCATCGACTACTATCCAACCAGCCCTCTCCACGGGCTCCTGTTCAACCACCCCTCCATGGGCTACTGTTCATCCTGCCCTCCATCGTCACTGTTCATCCTGCCCTCCACGGGGTGGTCCTATTCATCCTATCCTCCACGGGGTCCTGTTCATCCAGCCCCAACTAGCTCGATCGACCAGGGTACTATTCATCCAGAGGCAACACCACGGGGTCCTATTCATCCACCCCCACCGGGAACAGTTCATCCAACCCCCCCCCCCCCCCCCCCCCCCGCGCGCAACGCTCATTGTTCATCCAGAGGCAGCATCGATCGGCTTCAGTTAGCAGCAGTAGCGAAGGAATCACTCGATCGGGTTCAGTTAACACCATCGATCGATCGCTCGGGTTCAGTAACGCGTAGCCTGCAGTGCAATCGCTCGGGTTCAGTTAGAGCCCAATGCCTCGCTCGGGTTCAGTTAGAGCCCAATGCCTCGCTCGGGTTCAGTTAGAGCCCAATGCCTCGCACCCACGCGCGTGCGTGTATGAGAGAAACGCGCATCGCTCGGCCCCGACCACCCACCGTAACCGGGAACACCCCGATATTTTCCTCGCCCTCTCTTCTACCATGGTTTTTTCCGTCATGGACGACCCAAAGAATGTCATGCAGCTGCGTCTCCGGCCCGCCTAGGACGAAAAGCACATTTTTTGTCATAGAAGTAGGACCCCACCACATCTATGATGATACCGGGTTTTGTCACAATTATCATCATAGAAGTGTCATAAGTATGACAGAAAAAAAATTCGTTCGGCCCAAAATGCCACGGATGTGTCTTTTTTTGTAGTATTTGGAAGAAATGAACCTGAGTAAACAAGGTTAGATAACACAGATACATCCACTAAACATAGCAAGAACTGCAAACCACAAGAGTACCAAGACTGGGATGACATGTGGAGACTGAGTACTAGGTACTCCTATTGGATATAGGCATGTCACCAAAGGTAAAGATATGCAATGAATTCAAAGATTTCCTTCCCTTAGAAGTCTTTCTCCCCCTGAATCTTATATGGGATACTGGGAGAAGGTAGGGACAAGAAAATCAGAGTGAAACAAGAAAAATAGCACAAAACAAACATAACACATACTGACATGTCTTCCCCTCTAAAGACATGTGACCTCTCTCCTCTTGAACACCAAGCATCTGGGGTCTCTTTCTCCGTTTGATGCGATTGAGCATTCCCCCCTTTGAAGTACTCTCCCCCTTTGGAAGTGATTAAGCTTTGATGTGATCTCTCTCTCCCCCCTTTGACACCAATTTCCAAGAAGGGATCTTCTAGTTTGTGAGTCAAAATAGGTTTGGTCCTTGAGTCACAGAGCAAAGTAGCATATAGAGTGTGATGCTGGTAGAGGACAAGAATCATTGAGTGGAGCTGGAGTAAAAAATGCAGGATGCAAGTGGCAAATTGTCTTCTCTGCAGTGAAATCGGTAACACTGAGTTGTATTCTTCGGTGGCACCGAAATGCTTCGGTTTGACTGGAAGCGACAGATCGGTGTGACCGAGTTCAACACAGAGAGAACATTTGTCACCTCAGCTCACTAGGCAAATAAGATCTCACAAATATTTGCAAGGAATTAATTGAAGGATTTGCAATGAATTAGATGTAGTGAATGCAAAACAAAGCAAAGAAAAGAAGAACTAGATGAAGTTTTTTTAAAAAATAAGAAGGGGAACAAATATGCAAGAACACGGAGAGACATAAGGGAACTTCATCTAGAATTGGTCGGCAAAAAAGTCACCTATATTAGAGTATATTGACTGAGGAGTCAAGTGAGAGCACTTGATCATAGGCCATACTCATTGTTTAAGCTCAAAAGGGGGTTACCATTTTCCGTTTAAGCATTTGATGTATTCGCATCTTGTTGAGTTGCTTTGACCCATGACTTGGGGTAAAGCTTCTCAAAGATGGAATAACATACCTTGGGTGGTGGTGTTGATCTTGATCATGTAGTTGAACTTGTGTGGGATGCTCAAGGTTGATGTAGCTCATCAATGATTGGGAGCATCACTTGTAGTTTCAGTTCATCTACCTACATGGGTTAGTCTTGCAAGGAAGAGCACTTGTGTATCCAAATTGACAATCATGAATTTGATACCAAATAAAATTTGATCTATAGAAATGGTCAAAGGATATGTTGTAAGATTTCATGCTTCCTTGTCTTCAACCACCATATTGTAGAGACTTTGTGATGTAGATATTGCTCAAGATGTGAGTGATTTGCAATCTCATAGATTTTGATTCATCCAAGTACCTACAAGGGTTAGATAGCATGCAAGGGTGCAAATATATCCAAGACATATGATCATCATCACAAGAGAAACATCAAGGATTAGTCAAAGGATCATGCCTTGCATGTATCCGAATGGAGTTTCTACTCCAAGTTTGAAGCATCAATGATGTTCAATTCACCTCTCAAGCGGCAAAATACTTTCTCATCAAGCGGTTTGGTGAATATATCCGCCAATTGCTTGTCGGTACGAACATGCTTAAGATCAATGTCCCCTTTAGCAACATGATCTCGAATGAAATATGATGAACTGCAATATTCTTAGTTCGAAAATGTTGCACGGGATTGTGAGCAACCTTAATAGCACTTTCATTGTCACAAAGCAATGGAACATGTTTCACATAGATCCCATAATATTTAGGAGTTTGGGTCATCCAAAGTAATTGAGCACAACATGAACCGGCAGCAATGTATTCCGCTTCGGCTGTGGATAAGGATACCTAGTTTTGTTTCTTGGAGGACCAAGACACAAGAGATCTACCAAGAAATTGACAAGTACCCGAAGTGGACTTTCTATCAACCTTGTAACCGGCGTAGTTTGAATCGGAGTAGCCAACAAGATCAAAAGAGGACCTCTTAGGATACCAAATGCCAAAATTTGGTGTATGAATTAAGTATCTCACTATCCTTTTCACAGCCTTAAGATGACATTCTTTGGGGGCTGCTTGATATCGTGCACACATGCACACACTTAGCATAATATCGGGACGGGAGGCACATAGATATAACAATGAACCAATCATAGAACGATAAACCTTTTGGTCAACCGATTTGCCATCTTTGGTCAAGTCAATGAACCAACCATACCTTTGCTTTCTTGCATGTTGAACTTCTTGAATAAGTCCTTGGTGTACTTTGTTTGAGAAACAAAGGTGCCTTCCTTGGTTTGCTTGATTTGCAACCCAAAAAAGAACTTGATTTCACTCATCATAGACATCTGAAACTTCTCCGACATTAGCTTTCCAAACTTTTCACTAAAATGAGGGTTAGTTGAACCGAATATGATATCATCAACATAAATTTGGCACACAAATAATTCACCATTAATCATTTTAGTGAAGAGAGTAGAATCAATCTTTCCAATCTCAAAGCCTTTTTCAATAAGGAACTTGGTCAAGCATTTATACCATGCTCTAGGAGCTTGTTTAAGACCATAAAGAGCTTTGTGGAGTTTGTAAACATGATTAGGTTTCTTAGGATTAACAAAGATGGGAGGTTGTTTAACATAAACTTCCTCCTCAATTTCACCATTTAGAAAAGAACTTTTAATGTCAATTTGGTACAAGGTGATATCATGGTGATTAGCATAGGCAAGTAAGATGCGGATGGACTCAAGTCTAGCAACGGGGGCATATGTCTCACCATAGTCCATACCTTCGACTTGAGTGTAGCCTTGGGAAACGAGACGTGCTTTGTTGCGAACGACTTTTCCATCTTCGTCTTGCTTGTTGCGAAACACCCATTTGGTAACGATGATGTTGTGGTTGTTGTCGGGCTCTCGACCAATGTCCACACTTGGTTTCTCTCAAAGTTATGTAGCTCTTCCTGCATGGCATTTATCCAATCCGGATCTTCTAATGCTTCTTCAACCTTCATAGGTTCAATGCTAGAGATGAATAAATAATGTTCACAACAATTAGCCAAACGAGTTTTATAGCGAGTGATTCTCCCGGTTTGAATACCTTTGAAGATTTGTTCAATGGGGTGGTCTCGTGAAACCCTTGCTCGAACTCGTGGGAGCTTTTGTTTGGGTCGGGGTGGAGCATCTTCTTCATCATCTCGTTCTTCTTCTTGGCCTTCCTCGTTGTTGACGTTGTCATTCTCTTGTCGAGGTGGAGAACAAGGTTGATGAGGTTCATCTTGGTGTACTTCCTTGTTTTGTTCATCTTGGCTTGCCCCACTTGTGGAAGCTTCCATGTCAACTCTTGGTTCACCTTGATGTGAGGTAGAAGCTTCCACTTGGATGGATGAGGTACTCTCCTTCACCTCTGTTGGACGAATCTTGCCAATAGACAAGTCTTGGCTTGCTTCCGAGGGGTCTTTGTCTCCTACATTAATTGGCAATTGCTCTACTTGCGAGCCGTTAGATTCATCAAACTTCACATCTACCGTCTCTTCAACCTTTCGGGTGAAATTGTTGTAGACACGGTAAGTTTGAGAGTTTGAGCCATAACCAAGTAGGAAACCCTCATGAGATTTAGGAGCAAATTTGGAACGACGATGCTTATCAAGAATGTAGCACTTTGAGATGAATACCCGAAAGTATGCAACTTGGGGTTTGTTACGGGTGAGAAGCTCATATGTCGTTTTGCCGAGTAGCTTGTGAAGATACAAGCGATTTGTTGCATGACAAGCTATCTCAACTACTTCCGCCCAAAAGTTTTTTGGCGTCTTGTACTCATCAAGCATCGTTCTTGCCATCTCAATAAGAGTCCGGTTCTTCCTCTCAACAACTCCATTTTGTTGAGGCGTGTACGTAGCCGAGAACTCATGTGAAATCCCTTCTTCGTCAAGAAAGGTACCCACATTTGCGTTCTTGAACTCCGTTCCTTTGTCGCTTCAAACCTTCTTGATCTTTACTTCAAATTGATTTTGGGCCTTCCTAGCGAAGTTCTTGAAGATCTTTTGGACTTGTGATTTATCATCAAGAAAGAACACCAACGTAAATCTTGAAAAATCATCAACTATAACTAGACCAAATGAGTTTCCACCGAGACTTTTGTAGGCATTGGGACCAAAGAGATCCATATGAAGTAGCTCGAGCGGTCTTCTCGTGGTCATAATGTTCTTCACGGGGTGACTTCCTCCAACTTGTTTTCCTGCTTGACAAGCACTGCACAATCTATCCTTGTCAAATATAACATCTTTCACTCCAAGGATATGATCACCTTTAATAAGCTTATCAAGATTTCACATGCCCACGTGACCTAACCTTCTATGCCACAACCAAGCTTTAGAAGATTTAGCAATTAAGCAAGTTCTAGGTTGAGCCTTTTTAGTGAAATCTACAATGTAAAGATCACCTCTACGTAAACCGGTAAAGACCATCTTATGATTATCTCTATGAAACACTTGGCAATCTACTTCAGTAAATAGGACATTGAAACCAAAGCCAGCAAGTCTAGATACGGAAAGAAAATTATAGCCAAGGGATTCGATGAGCATAACATTTTGTATGGAGCTATCATGTGAGATGGCCACCTTACCAAGGCCAACCACCTTACCCTTTGAGTTGTCACCAAAAGTGACATACTTTTGAGAGCCGGCGTTTTCAGCAAGCTCATGAAACATATCCTTATCTCCGGTCATGTGATCAGTACATCCACTATCAAGAACCCATTCCTTTCCTCCGACCATGTAACAGTGAAGATTTGCCATAAGACCAAAGTGTCTCATAGACTCGTCGAGATCAAAGTCACTATCCTCATCCTCATCATAGTATCCATGTTCAACGTCGTCTTGTGATGGATCAATTCCTAGAGAGGGTAATTCATTAGATAAATGGTCATCACAATAATCATCTTTATGAATTCTAATGGCTTCGGATATGATATTGCTAATGATTCCAACATCTCCTTTGGCACGCATGAGATTGGTAAGCTCAAATAGACAATCACCAAACCTAGGATCATTGAAATTCATCTTGCTCAAGGAAATAGACTTATGAAGAATTTTATCTAGATTTTGCAAGGAATAGTTTGGGAAACGTTCCTCAAGAAATCTCCATATGGTGTAAGCACAATCAAGAGCAAGCAAGCTAGCGATCAAGTTTCTAGGTAATCCTCCAGTGATTAAATTGACAGTTCTAAGATTACGGATCATGTTTATAGACTCATCAAGGGTAGGATGCAAGGGGTCAACAAGGCACACACAAGGAGTAGTAATGTACTTGTTCAAGTGATATTCATTGAAAATCTCAAGAATCTCAATTTTCCACTCATGAAAGAACTCTCCATCAAGTATAGGCACTCTACGTCTAAGACTCCCCAACGTAGACTCCTCCAAAGGTCTTTAAACCAAAGCAATGGAGACTAATGCTCTGATACCAATTGAAATGATCGAGAAGAGGTGTCTAGAGGAGGGTGAATAGACTCTTGGCAAAGACAAGTAGCAGTTTTTAATTTCTTTAGGTTAAGGTGGAGTTTTAGCACAAGTTTAAACATTCACAATACATTTCAAGAAAGCATGGCAAGAGTATATGAGCAGTGGAAAGTGAAGCATGCAAGTTGCAAGAAAGTAAAGGGATGGGATTGGAGTGTGCAAACGCAACTGGAGACACGGAGATTTTTGGCGTGGTTCCGATAGGTGGTGCTATCGTACATCCATGTTGATGGAGACCTCAACCCATGAAGGGTAACGGTTGCGTGAGTCCACGGAGGGCTCCACCCATGAAGGGTCCATGAAGAAACAACCTTGTCTATCCCACCATGGCCATCGCCCACGAAGGACTTGCCTCACTAGGGTAGATCTTCACGAACTAGGCGATCTCCTTTCCCGTACAAACTCCTTAGTTCAACTCCATAATCTTGACGGAGGCTCCCAAGTGACACCTAATAAATCTAGGAGACACCACTCTCCAAAAGGTAATAGATGGCGTGTTGATCATGAACTCCTTGCTCTTGTGCTTCAAATGATAGTATCCCCAACACTCAACTCTCTCACACAGATTTGGATTTGATAGAAAGATGATTTGAGTGGAAAGCAACTTGCGGAAGGCTAGAGATCAAGATTCTTGTGGTTGGATTGGAATATCTTGGTCTCAACACAAGAGTAGGTGGTTCTCTCTCAGAAAATGAATGGTGGAAGTGTAGGCACGTTCTGATTGCTCTCCTTCATAATGAAGGAAGGGTGGAGGGGTATATATAGCCTCCACACAAAATCTAACCGTTACACACAATTTACCAAACTCGGTGGGACCGAATCAGAAAACTCGGTTAGACAGATTCAGTTCATAATGAGACCGTTAGGCATTTCGGTGGGACCGATACAAACAACTCGGTGGGACCGATGTGCTAGGGTTAGGGTAAAACCTCATCTCGGTTTGACCGATTACACAAACTCGGTGGGACCGATTTTGGTAATAAGAAAAACAGAGAGTTTATCAGGCAAACTCGGTGGGACTGATTGCTTATCTCGGTGGGACCGAAATAATTACAATATGTAACACAAAGTTTGCAAGCCCATCTCAGTGAGACCGGGATCCCATCGGTGAGACCGAATTGATTAGGGTTTCTGGCAGTGGCTATGTCAAGTGAACTCGGTGGCGTCGGATAGATCAAATTGGTGGGGCCGAGTTTGACTTTTGGTTTGGGACATATGTGGATATGAGAAAGTGGTTGAGGGCTTTGGAGGATATCACTAAGCACTTTGAGCAAGGAAGCCATTAAGCAACACCTCGTCCCCTTTTAATAGTATTGGCTTTCCTATGGACTCAATGTGATCTTG